>NC_086445.1:397258777-398458777 GCF_028390025.1 Pseudophryne corroboree
CTTAGTTTAAAAAAAAAAAATTATGTTGGATACAATTTAAAAAGATGTCCCTGACCTAATTCAGTCATAAATATGGGCAACAATTTCTGAGCAGTTTTTAGCAAAAATATTAGCCAGTTAAGTGGTTAAAGGAAACTGCGACTCACATGCAGAACATATCCCCCTTCCACATCCTTTTACAGAACACACAAGCTGCTAAATTAACAGCCTCAAAGATGCCGGAGGTGCAGGACTTTTGTGCAAATTTGCCCGTTTTTTTATAACGGCAATCATTTACAAGGCAAAACCAACCTGGTTTTGCCTTGTAAATGATTGCTGCTTTAAAAAAACAGGCAGACTCATGCAAAATTCCACCCCTCCAGAATATGATGGCTATTACATTTAGCGCAAATGTATCTACTTTTCTGATATACGTGGTCCACCTCATATCTTCTCTTTTTAACCAATTAACTGATGAATTTTTCCCCAAAAAAAACACTCAGAAATTTCGGGGGGTTTTATGAGTAAATTAGGTGAAGAACATGAATTTAACTATATCCAAAATGAGTTTAGTTAAAAAAAAAAGAAAAAACATTATTTTTTAAAATCTTTTTTTCCTCAAACATTGGAACATCGGATGGGAAGATCGGTAACATCAGAACATCTGCAAAATCTCCACCATCGCAACGTAACTTTTTACACCCAAGACTGCTGCCAGTTACACAGGGGGGAAAGTTGTTTTACACTTTCCCAGCGGCTGCCATTGTCTGCAGCTGCTCGGTGGGGGGCCCTGCCATGCTGACCGATCAGCAATGATCGGCAGCATGGCAACACTGAGCGGAGAGTGCAGGGAGGCAGCGGTGGGAAGTTTCTCTTCCCTGCTCTCTCTGTCTGACTGGTTGCATCCTGTGCGACCGGGACAGATAAGACACTTGCTGGTATGGTCGCATCTAATGCAACCATGCCAGGCAAGTGGTTAATTTGGTCTGGGATAAATACATGAACACATACTCTGTACCTATACAGTTCTGAAATGGTCAGTGTGATCTGTGATACTGTGTTTTATATATACAAGACTGAACACCAATGTTAATATCTTAAGTGCTGCATGCAATTTTAATCCTATATTACTGATATGCCTATCATTGCTCCTGTGAACTATGGCCCTCATTCCGAGTTGTTCGCTCGTTCTTTTTCATCGCATCGCAGTGAAAATCCGCTTAGTACGCATGCGCAAAGTTCGCACTGCGACTGCGCCAAGTAACTTTACTATGAAGAAAGTATTTTTACTCACGGCTTTTTCATCGCTCCGGCGATCGTAATGTGATTGACAGGAAATGGGTGTTACTGGGCGGAAACACGGCGTTTCAGGGGCGTGTGGCTGAAAACGCTACCGTTTCCGGAAAAAACGCAGGAGTGGCCGGAGAAACGGTGGGAGTGCCTGGGCGAACGCTGGGTGTGTTTGTGACGTCAACCAGGAACGACAAGCACTGAACTGATCGCACAGGCAGAGTAAGTCTGAAGCTACTCTGAAACTGCTAAGTAGTTAGTAATCGCAATATTGCGAATACATCGGTCGCAATTTTAAGAAGCTAAGATTCACTCCCAGTAGGCGGCGGCTTAGCGTGTGTAACTCTGCTAAATTCGCCTTGCGACCGATCAACTCGGAATGAGGGCCTATATTTCTTGGTAAAAGTATAAATTACCTTTCCGAGTGTTTAACATATTGGGCGGTATCCAGTTAGCCCTGATGCAATTCCGGACGTTAAAAATGTCCGATATCACGATTTATGACTGATGGTCATTATTGTGGTATCCTATTAGAGGCTTTTTATAACAGGTGATTTTGGACCCACTATCACACGAAAATACATGGGATCAGGGATAAGTCCCAGATCTCCTGTGTTATCGTGGCTGTTAGCGGGGATTATGCTTCGCATGTCTAAGGCACACAAAGCATAATGCCTGGTAAGTGCCGGTGTCGGGGGAAAAGGACGCTGGCATTGGGGCTAATAGGATAGCCCCAAGCGATCCTATTAGCAGCGGTAAAGTACCGCTGCTAATACGATATCTCCCATTGATTTTAGTTATACAGTACGCATATAGGTATTTAATGGGTGTAAATATATATCCATGCTAGGCCATGAGGAAACAGCATGTTTTTTTCCTGTACATTGAATAGTTCATGCTGTGATACAATGCAGCTATAACAGCTGTACCTGATTGGACAATCACAGCAGTTGATATGGAATGTAATCAGAATACCGGCAGTCACCATTCCGAGGTCACAATCCTGGCAAGCGGCATATCGGCTTTCAAAATCCCGACAGTGGAGTGAATTTACTAAGATGGGAGTTTTATTTACGATGGAATGTTGCCCATAGCAACCAATCAGATTCTGCTTCTCATTTATCTAGAAACTTCTAGAAGATAACACCTGGAATCTGATTGGTTGCAATGGGCAACATCCCATCTTAAATAAAACTCCAATCTTAGTACATTTACCCCAGTGAGTATTAGGGTAAGGGTTAGGCAGCGAGAGGGTGGGTTAAGATGTGTACATACGGTGAGATTTTCACTTTTCGATTCTCTTTGTGCGATATGGACTATGGTCGGTATCGCAAGCCTAGATAGACTGTGGTTATGTTCGATTTTGACTAAGTGCCAATTTTGACTATACTTTTATATAAACTCGGTCCTCAGGATCCCACACGGTTAACGTTTTCCACGTCAACCAGCAGGTGCTCTGTGTATCACCAACTGTCACATTTGAAAAATCTACAGGTGACCTGCAAAACATGCACCGTGTTCGGTCCTGAGGACCGAGTTTGAGAACCTATGTACTAGATAGTCAAAATTGACTTGCCTGCGCAGTCTATCTAGGCTTGCGATACCAACCCCGCGGGACAGCGCATCAGGATCGAATCGGGATCACAAGGTGGCTTTCACCTTGCGATATGCACTAACTTTCCTTAGTCAAAAATCAAAAGGATAAATCTCACAGTGTGTACACACCGTTAGGATTAGATTGCAGGAGGGGTGGGTTATGGTTACTGTACTCTGCAAAATTTGGATTTTGACTGTGGGGATGCTGCTGCCTGGATTGTGACAATCAGGATGGTCACTGCTGGGATATTAGACCCAACCCGTTGATTCAGTTAAGTTCAACTTTTTATGCGGCACTCTCAAAGTAGTATGACGATTTATCTGCAGACTCTAGGCACCTCCGCCAGGCTTAGCATTGCTGAGACACTGGAGGAGCTGCATCTGGGGAAGGTCTCCCATTGAACTGCTGACCATTGAAAGAAGAGAAGTTTGGTGAAATACACATAAAAGTGGACATCCCTAGAACAGTGTTTTTTGCTTTAGTACATTTTCTCACCCAAAAGGACTTTTTCTTTTGATGCACTGGGAAACTTTCTCTTTATACCATTTATCATTGAAATTAGAATATCTGCTCCCTGCAAAAGATGGGTTTCACTGTTCCAGGCTCCTTGAAGTGTGTGGTATCTTTTATCAACCTATCAGAAAAAAAAGAAAATGTCTTAAATTATCGTACACACAACTATACAATTATTACAAATGAAAGAGTGAAACAATGATGTGACTAGTATCAGTGGGGGTCATTTATAAGGACAATTACTTACATGGGAAAGCAATTCTATATAGTCACCATTGTGCATATTTGTATATATTTCTGTGCATATAAAGTTCATGCCCCCATTGACAAGTTTCAGGCCATCTGTGTATAGGATGTCTGGGATCATTGTAACACTGGGATCATTGTAGGTACCACCAATGTGCATGTCTTGCACAAGTTAGTAGGTATGGCCTTTAGTTAAATCTGGCCCTCTCACCGTTATTAATTTACAATATAATTTTTTATTAATATGCAGCCCACTGGTCCATTATTAATTTAATTGAGACATTAACTTGAGATATTTTAGAGTTTTTATGGGGTGTATCCAATTAGCCGTGCTAATTTACCATAGCTAATTGGTTCACTGGGGGCTATCCTATTAACCCCGATGCTGCCGCTTATCAGGGGTTTAGTTTCACTTGCCTCAGGCATGAGAAGACAAATGCCCGATAAGTGACAATTTTTGCTGTAAAAATACATAGGTCCATGACTTTTTGTGGACACTATGGGTTATATTCAATTAGTGTTGGATCCTCTCCGACGGAAAGGATCCAACACTTCACTATTCAATTTGCGGGCATTTCCGACAGGTTTTGCCCGTTTTTGACAATGCTGATCCGACTTTTTTTTAAAGTCGAATTGGCATTGTCGAAAAAGGGCCAAAAACCTGTTGGAAATGCCCGCAAATTACACAAAAATGTGGATCCGCGGCAAGTCGGAAAAACTGCACTGGACTTGAATAGGTCAAATCCACATTCGACCTAAAAAAGTCGGAAAGTACAGTTTTTCTGACTTATCTGGAATTTCCGACAATAATTGAATAGACCCCTGTGTATTTGTGCAATAAATAGATTTTTTGCGCAAAATATTAGTATAGGGGGATAAAAAAAATTGGTTAAAAAACAATTATGAAAAACATCCAATTTTTCACAGCCATGGCATTTTTGCGGCTAATTGGATACTAATTAGCAATAATTGCTGTACAGTCTGGCGGCACTCAGGGATAAAGAAACAGGCCAAGACACGTTTTCTCCTTCATCATGAAGAAACGTGTCTTGGCCTGTTTCTTTATCCCTGAGTGCCGCCAGATTGGATGCTGTATGTGACTAATGCCGAGCCTAGCCAAGCATAAGTTAGAAATGGAGGGCAAGGGGCAAGTTTCATTATTTGTGTTTAAGAGTGCCGGTTACAAAATTTGTGTGTATGTATATATATATATATATATATATATATATATATATTGTCAAAGTCGAAAAATATCGTTATTCTCATCGCCATGTACTAACCCCAATGCACATGCCCGCTGCTCGTGCACCCACTCCCCCGTGCGTACGCATCCCCTCAGGTTGCGTAAGGGACGCTCCCACGTCGCCTGCGCGTGGGGATGTGCATTTACGGTAGAATTTGTGAGCGACTAGCGAGCGACTCGATCGCTACATATTTAACCAATATAATGTGTTTTGTAGATATTAATCCCCTTAATAATGTCTGCAAGTATGTTTAGTGTAAATGGTTCAGGGACCTGGGAATTCCTCTTTTCACGATACAAAGGGTCTGACAAAGGTTGAACAGTGGTGTCTGGTACCTAACTGAAGAGTATTTTATTAGAAACAATCCGGTGCTGGTTAGGTAGAGATTAATCGCTCCTGCGTATAGTTATGTCTATGAGTAGGTCATGGACATTTACTGTATTTGCGGTTCATTATCCATGTGGCGGGAATCTTGAGGATACCTCCCATCTGAGCAGTTTGAAATAGTCACAGCCCACCTGTTCAAATCCACCTATGACCTTTTGTCATAGTGCAGAGAGACATTCCTGTGTCCAATGAACAATGAGATTGTAGGGCCCATTGTATTGTACAGTATGTTGTGTATATAAAGACCCCCATAGCCAGACCAGCCTCACTTCTCTCCACAAGGTTTTCCCAGTGATGACTGAGAGCTGGTTTCCAGATAGCGCATGCGATTCATTCCCACGTGTGTAAGTTTTTCTCTGTGGCCATTTCGTTACTCTGTATGTATGCAATTGTTCTTTTGTAGATAACCTATAAGTGTTTGCCATTTATCCTCTTTCTGTTTATTTGTATTTGCAATCGTTTGCTAGTGTTTGTATTTCTGCTTAGTTATTGTGTTTAGGTATTAATGTCAGGTCTGTAGTGTATGAACTGTATCTGTTTTCCCCTTTTTACGTACTAAATATCGTCAGTAAAGGTGTTGGAACCTTAGCAAGGAGTGTGTGTTTCACTAGTTAGTATAAAGGGTTTTTGAGCGTCTCAGTTGCTCAAACAGCTTTCATATCATAAAGGTTAATCAGCGTTACATTGTGATAATATTACAGTACTAAGGTTTACAGTATAAGCATACCCTTATAGCGTGTTGTTACAAGGTTGTCTGTGTGTAAATCAGTGAGCGTCAGCGCCGCTCGTATCCCGCTCTCGCGGTACAGCGTCTGCTACGCTATTAACGTAGCATTACGGTACTCGGGCCGCCTATAGCGTGCTCGATACCAAGCGTAAGCCGTGAGCGAACGTGCCGCTCGTGCGTCTCGACCACGGCCTAGCGTCTGCTACGCTAAGTGCGTACCATTACGGCACCTCGTGCGCCTATTGCGTATGTTGTCTTTAATAAGTATATTGCTTAGGTTCAAGATAAATAATTAGCTTTATCAATTGGGGGCTAGTCCGGTCCACCTCATATCCGCAGTCAGGCGAAGACAAGCAGACTTTATCGATCAGCAAAGGGCGAATAGGTAGTATCTCGTAGTGCTGATCAGATGAGCGTCTGCGTCTGATTCTCTTGGTTTGTAGGGATGCTGGTGGAATCCGGAACCGGAAGGTAAGAACGGTAAGCTATTGTATTTTAAATCTGGTTTAAATTTCTGTACTGATACAAATTGCATACTTTTCATTCGTGTATTTTTCACATATCTCCTTCCTGTTTGCCATTTGCATTTGATAACGTGCTGAGAAAAATTTGTTGCTATTTTAGTTAAACGCAAGATTAAATACTTAAAGGGAGTAATTGTAAGGCACACACATAGCCTGGCCTAATTAAAGGTTGCTACAGTGGAATACTGTGTGATGTGCAGCAAGCGATTATAGTTAAATATCGTTTACATTTATAGAAGCGTGTTACTTGTGTTACTGCAGACGTATCTAGGCTGTGTACACGTGTCTCTCACCGAGTGCGAGTCAAGCGTACGCGACGCAAAGGCCTACGCAAGTAGCGTGTATTACGCAACAAGCATACTGATACGCCCGCTAAACACAAATCACACGATAACATTGTTTTAGTAAGGCGATACGGGAGCAACGCAATAATAGCACAAATTGATTTCAGTCTTCTAAAACTAGTTTAAAAAAAATCCTTCACTTGTTGCAACTCCTCTGGGATTAGCCTGTGTTACCTGAGTGAAAGAAACATTTTCTGTACAGAAAAGTCAAAGAGTATATAAGGTGAAAGATCGTGTGTATGCAAAAGTTTTTTTTCTCTTTGGTGAACCTTAGAAATCGAGTCTCGTAGGTGTGTACATCCGTGGAGTGATATCGCGTGGTGGCGTGGGAGGCATCTCGCGTTAAAATAAATATTTTGCGCCCAAGAAAGGGTTAGCGACGCAAAAGAGAGCAAATAGTGTTATAGCCGACCAGGAGGTCCGCTAAGGTAAAAGGTAAGACCCATATAGGCCCGTGTTAATAAAGCTCCGGCTGAAGGTTTTGCAGCCCAAACAACCGATTCCGTTGGTCGTAAGGCTTATAAATAATAGTTATTTATACACAGTGCGACTGTACCGCACGTAAGTGTGTGCATTAGTTTGTTACCTTGATACCCACTAAGATTTACTGTGGGATCATAAACGCTACTTGTACATTCTAACGTGATTTGTGTAGGTTTTTTTTTATTTTAAGGGAGGTTCGCTGATCACTCAGGAATTCTCCAGCAACTGATATTTACTGGGAAGGGTAAGTGCTCTGCGGATCACACCCACACGTCCCAGTAAATAGAGGTTCAGGTTGCAGGGGCCCTGGGTTGAGTACGCCAGCGCTAAAGCAGCGTGTGGGCATATTGGTCGACGTGGGCGAGAGTGTGTGAAGGTACTTGGTAAACTTTCACCGTCGCCTTACCTCTGGGAACTTGGTTTTTTGTAAGGGTTCGCTGAGAAGGCAACGCCTGCAAATAATGGGGGCCAGTTGCTCAAGTAAGGGGCGATCAACCAAGGTTCAGGTTGATGATATTCCGCGCCCAGCCGGGTCAGCGAGGTACATAATGTGTGAGAAATATGGATCACACGCAGAGGTATTATGCAATGAGTGGGAACGAATGACTGTGCATGATGGGGAAAAGTTCCCACGAGTATGCAGTTTTAGTCCTGAGGTGTTACAAAATTTAAGGAGAAGGATATGTCTAATTAAATCTGGCAAGCAGCGGATCAGACATTATGATTATTTACAATTATGGCAACAAGAAGGAGATATACAAAGAGGATTGGCTCAAGCGGCTGGTACAAATTCTATCAGGAAACTGATAGCCACCGCACCCCCACCATACATAACAGGAGAGAAAATGGCTGCAGAGAATAGCACACTGGTATATGATAAACGTGCACTTAATAAATGTATAAATGTTAAGAGTAATGTAGACAATTGTATCGATACTAATACTAAGACATGCAAGTTGTACCCTGTTTTAAACTTCCCTCAGGATTGCAAGCAGGAAGATGAGCCTACCACAATATCGGTACTCTCTCTAGCAGCCACCATAGCAGAGACTACAGTGGGCACGGCCCAACCAGTAAGAGGAGTAGTAAAGGCCCCTAGTGGAGGGACAGGTGAGGTCGTGTCGGCAGGTAAGTACGGCACAATACACTACGCAGAAACAGTTACACCACATATTGTAGAATCAACTCAGAGGGATGTTATTGAACTTAATCCTGTCAGGGTAATTGCGGTCCCAAATGGGAAAACTGACGCTTCGGGAGTCACTCCCGTCAGAAACATTGCGATGCACTGCCCCTTTTCCCGGACAGAATTAAGAGCAATTATGTCTGAATTCCCTGATCCGAGGAAAGATCTAGTTGCATGTCAAAAGTTCATTAGAGAACTGGGTAACTCCTCAGAACCCAATAACAAAGATTGGCGAACAGTGTTGAGGGCATGTTTGCCCCCCAACATTGACTCTGTGAGATTTGTCACAGATTGTGGGTTAGATGAAGAAATGCCCCTCACTGATGAGTACAATCAGGAGAATGTAAGATGCATAAACCTGCAGTTAGGAGCATATTTCCCAGCTGTTGTCAAGTGGAACAAAATTTTCTCCATAAGACAAAAGGAGGGAGAAATAGCTGCTGATTATTTCCATCGGGCACTGCAGGAAATGGCTAAGTATACAGGGATAGAAGACAGTAAGACAAATGTGAATCATAGAGAAGTAGCAGTTTCTGTGTTAATGGATGGTTTAAAGGAAGTATTGAGGACGAGGGTACAGACCACCCAACCATGTTGGCGAGGTTTGTTGGTGGCTACTTTGAGAGAGGCCGCTATTGACCATGATCGGAACATCACGAGGCACAGGGAGTCACAGGGCGATAAGCTGATGGCAGTAAGCATACAAGCCCTTACAACAAGGCCACCTCAGCATAAGCCCCAGACCCCTGTGGGTAAGTCAAATGTGGTAATTTGTTATAGCTGTAACAAAGAGGGACATTATGCACGGAATTGTATGGTTAGAGATACACCAAAGTTATATAAAACCCCTAGACAACGACATGACACACGAAATTGGGATCAAGGACCGCAGAGATGGAGTTATGTGCCACATGCAGGGGAAACAAGAAGGTATCCCCCGAGAAGAGACTGGCAAGTCTCTGACAATTCCCATTTACCCCCTCCACAGGTAATAGCTGCCAGCGCAATGCAGGGAGGTCACCACACACCATAAAGGTGGGGCCACACCTGTAGTTTGCAGCCAGTGAAATTGATTGCGAACCTTGGAAGTGAACCCGAGGTCACAATTGATGTAGCTGGTAGATCTCTACCTTTCCTTGTAGATACGGGGGCGGCCAAGTCAGTGATAAATTCGACCGTGGGCATGAGAACCACTGGTAAAACAATTCCAGCCATGGGAGTAACAGGAGTAGTACAGCACTATCCTTTAAGCAAACCTGCAGAGATTACGATAGGGCCTTTGCATACCAAGCATTCTTTTCTGCTGGCTGCATCGGCTCCGACTAATCTACTTGGTAGAGATTTGCTTTGCAAAATGGGATGTGTCATATATTGTACTCCTGAAGGTGTGTTTTTAGATATACCTGAAAATCACGCTCAGGAAGTGCAGGATATGTTAGATACCCCACAAAGGTTAATGACGCATACTGCTGTTACAGATAGATGTCCGTCCAAGGTAGAGGAAATGATTCCCAGATACCGGAATCACTTTGGACCAAGGATGGACAAGACACTGGATTGATGGCAAATGTAGCTCCTGTAGTGGTTCAAGTAAAAGATGGTAGGATAGCTCCAAAAATCCCACAATATCCTCTGAAGCCAGAGGTGGAGTTAGGAGTTTACCCTGTAATAGAACGCTTGCTACAACAGGGCATTCTGGAACGGATGTCCAGCACTGCCAATAGTCCCATCTTCCCTGTTAAAAAGAGTGGGGGGAGGGGTTACAGACTAGTGCAGGATCTAAGGGGGATCAACAAAATAGTTGAGAGTCAATTCCCCGTAGTGCCAAATCCAGCTGTCATCCTTATGCAAATCCCTCCCACTGCCAAATTTTTCACTGTGATTGACCTCTGCTGCTTTCTTCTCGGTACCTCTGCACCCTGACAGTCAATACCTATTCGCATTCACATACAGAGGAGTTCAGTACACCTGGACTCGTTAACCACAAGGTTTCATTGACAGTCCAAGTATTTTCTCGCAGGCCTTGCATGATTGTTTACAGTCTTTTCAACCTGAGAGCGGATCAGTATTAATACAGTATGTAGATGACTTACTGCTGTGTTCTGATTCACTCTAATCGTCCTTGAGAGATACGAAACAGCTTCTGTTTCATCTTTTAGACACAGGACACAAGGTTTCCAAAGATAAGTTACAATTATGCCAGACCAAGGTAAAATATTTGGGACACTGTCTGACACAAGGACTGAGACACCTGACCGCTGATAGAATTCAAGCAATTCATGACATGACTCTGCCACAAACCCAGCAACAGATTAGAACATTCTTAGGAATGTGTGGGTATTGCCGTAACTGGATCCCAGGTTTTTCCATACTGGCCTTACCTTTACAGGAGATGGTCTCATCAAACAAACCAGATCGGATTTCGCACACAGACGAGTCTGAGATGGCATTTGAAAGACTTAAACAGTGCCTAACGCAGGCACCAGCATTAGGTATGCCAGATTATGGGAAACCCTTTGAGCTGTACGGAACAGAGAGTGCTGGGTGCGCGGCAGGTGTCTTAACCCAGAAGCATGGTGATGCCAGCAGGCCGGTAGCCTACTATAGCGCTCAGCTAGACACGGTAGCGCGATCCCTCCCCACATGCTTGCGAAGTGATGGAGCGATAGCATTGCTAGTGAGTAAAAGCGAAGATGTAGTGCTAGGACACAACCTGACCATCCATACACCTCATGCAGTGTCAGCCTTACTGAATTCGGCCCAAACCAGACACGTCTCATCCGCATGGTTTACAAGGTGGGAATTAGCACTAATGGCCCCGGTAAACATCACCATAAGGAGATGCAGCGCATTAAATCCTGCAACATATCTCCCAGGTGTGCCTGGACAGGCACAAAGTGTGGGGGATGAGAGTGATGGCGAAGGAGGATTTAGTATAGACACTGACTCACATGATTGTATGGAATATTTGACCCAAAATTTCACGGCAAGGCCTGACATCAGTGACAACCCACTGGAAGATGTAGATTTTACTTTCTACACTGACGGTAGTTGTCACAGACGGACTCGGGAGACTTGTGTACTGGATACGCAGTTGTAGATGACCAAGGTATCATAGAAGCGGAACCGCTAGGCCCACCACACTCAGCACAAGTTGCTGAGCTGGTTGCCCTAACCAGAGCATGCGAATTGGCTAAAGGTAAAGCGGCCAATATCTACACGGATTCTAGGTATGCCTTTGGAGTAGTCCATGATTTTGGGGCCCTATGGCACCTCAGAAATTTCATGACGGCAGCTGGCACACCCGTAGCGCATGCAGCCCACATCAAAAGACTCCTAACAGCGATACAGGAACCCGACAGAGTGGCTGTTATCAAGTGTAAAGCTCACACGTATAGCCAAGACCCGATATCACTTGGTAACAGCTGAGCAGACTAAGCTGCTAAATCAGCAGCCAGTACCCCCATACAGACAGACATCACACAACTGATGGTATTCAATACTGTCAACACACAGAAATTGTGTGAAATGCAACATTTGTGTTCACCACAAGAGAAGGCAGTCTGGAGGTCAAAAGGATATGGCCAGGAGTCCTCGGGACTCTGGACAGATGGACAGGGTAAGCCAGTGGCACCCAGAGCATACCTTCCAAGTCTAGCGGAAGCGGCACATGGGCTGACACATCTAGGCAAAGAAGGGATGTGTAAGTTGGTAAGAGCTTATTGGTGCACCCCAGGATTTTCTTCCCATGCGGGTAAAAGAGCAATGACATGTCTCACCTGCCTGAGGAAGAATATTGGAAAAGCAATACCAACAGAGCCATCCCATATCCCTCCTACAGATGGTCCTTTCCAGGTAATACAAATTGATTTCATACAATTACCACCCAGTAGAAATTTAAAGTATGTATTGGTCTGTATTGACGTGTTCTCAAATTGGGTTGAAGCATTTCCCGCGGCCACAAATACCGCTGTGTTTACTGCAAAGAAAATTGTGCAGGAATTTGTGTGCAGGTATGGTTTCCCTAGAATCATTAAAAGTGATAGGGGTAAACCGGATTGTTATGGCCAGAAGCTTTGCCACTTGTACTATATAGCATCAGAACCACTCCCAGGTCCCCTCTTAACCTGTCCCCCTTTGAAATTCTGTTTGGTCGACAACCCCATGTTATGATTAACCCCCAGGATGATTTGAAGTGTAACAATGAAGTAACCGTAAAATATTTGGTTAAGATGAGTAAGCAATTGAGGAATCAGAATGATAATCTAAAGTTGGTGATTCCTGATCTGCCAGACAGTAATTGTCATGACATTGAACCTGGGGATTATGTAATGATACGGAATTTTCTACGCTCAGGTTGCCTTATTGACAGATGGGAAGGACCATATCAAGTCTTATTAACCAGCACAACAGCATTGAAGGTTGCCGAGAGGGAGACTTGGGTCCATTCGTCTCACTGTAAGAAGGTCGCTGACCCAGAGAGGTCCCGTGACAAAGAACAGACGGTAGAGGAAATTGTATCGTTAGAGTGTCTGTTTCAGGAAGGTTGAGACGGCACCTGAGCACTGAAAGCAATAAGATCGGAGGCGGTTGTCGAGCCTAGATTCCTTTTTCCCTTTTGTTATTTTCTCCAGTTCCCATCTCCCTCCTATTCTCCTTCCCCTTTCTTATTTCTCTCTCTTCCCTCCTCTAAGATGGACTTGCCCCAAGAGACTGTGTTCCGGATTTTCCTGTTGACCCTGTTGTTGACCAGAGCAGTCTGTTTCGGTGTGAGTACCATGGAGGTCGAGAAGGGATCTGGAATGGGTTCTGATGACCAGGATGGAGGCGTAGATTCCCAAGAGCAACACAATCACCGAGTAAATGCGAGTATCAGAAAACGATCTGGTTTCATTGACAATAGAAGAAATTGTGAAGGATTGTTAGCTGAAGAGAACTGCATCTGTCGGCATTGTGACAGTGTAGTCGAGGATGGGTGCATCAAGAAATGTCAGTCCAGTTTTAATATCCACATGGACCGGCATCCATTGAGTAACTATCACTCCTTAGTGGGTAAAGTGTTAAACCAGACAGACTGCTGGGTGTGCTCTCAAGTACCTCGAGGTCATAGCAAATCAGGACTAGTACCATTCCCTTTAACGACAGGAGAGGTACTTGAGTTAAGTGGTGGGAGGCCGGTGGACAAGAGGTTTAATATCTCTAGTCCTCCTAGTTTGAAGCTCCACCAATATCATGTAGATAGGTCCTTAGTATGCTTTAACATTTCCAATCCCCGAAAGCCGGGAAATTGTGAAGTGTCATGGAGTAATCAAACCATGACATTTTCACATAGAGCCGATAGAATGCCCATAGATTCAGAGCTTATACGCCAGATAGCCAACAGTGTAAAATATTTCCGGTATAGGTACACTCTAGGAAGTAGGACCATGCGAGTTGGAGAAGTATCACCAGGATACTGTGCACATATCGTACAACCGGATACGTGCACTAGACAGATGGGAGAATTAGGGTTAGAAGATTTCACATGGAAAGTTTGTACCATGGTTATGTCATACTCCGTCCCATATGTTCTCCCCGATGATGCATATTTCATATGCGGGAGGAAGGCGTATAAGTGGCTCGCCCCAAACTCAGAGGGATTGTGTTACATTGGAAAGGTACTGCCTGAAGTAATGACTGTATCCCATAACAAAATGAAAGACATTCACCGCGGTGCCCAAGCTCCTTATACTCACACTCATTACGAGCATGTTGTTAAAAGGCACCTGATAGAGAGGACAGAGCATCCGGCCTCTGATCTGATCCATTAATCCACCGGGATTCAATTCCTACTCGCGTTAGATATCACTCGTACCGCCAGAGGAGTGATAAACTTTAGGTATATAAACGCACTTGCGAACCTGATAGACAATATCACCGAAATGTATGACGACACGTTCAGGTATACTGGGAGAGAGCTACAAGCCTACAAAACAGAGCTGGTTCAGCATAGGATGATTCTCAATTACCTCACAGCAATGACAGGTGGGTATTGTGTTACCCTAGCAACTCAGTATGGTGTAAAGTGCTGCACGTATATTACAAACAGCACCGAGGACCCGTCCGAGGTCATAGACCAAAAGATGGATGACATTTTGCAATTAAAGTGGGAGTTTCGAAGGAGGCATAATCTTACTCTCGCTGCTGTGGGTAATGAACTGACCAGCTGGGTGTCATGGTTGAACCCACGAAATTGGTTCTCTGGTTTAGGAGAATGGGCCCAAGGCATTATCATGGATGTAGGGAAATTTCTCTTGTGTATTCTGGGAGTCGTCATATTGATTTGTCTGATATTTAGATGCGTTCGGACTTTAATGAAGTGTAAACGTAGTACCAGAGTGATGAGTCTGAGGAGCGAGGACACTGTAATACCAATTGGTTTAATTTACGACCCAACGATAGAGACAATGTTGTGATGAAAATGTGATTCCACGGTCCGTTTCTTTCACCCGTTTCTCCTTTGTTTTCCTCCAAGGTACAATGACATCCACTTGGAAGAAGAATATGACAACCTCTTTTATACAGACCATTGATGAACTATGTCACAGACACCCAATACTTTTAGTGACTTTAACTATCTACTGGAAACCCAATACTTTAGAGACTGTAATTTTATGGACACTGGAAAAGCTTTTGTTCACCACTTACAGCAAAAGCACCGCGAGACATCAGACAACACGTACATCAGACAAGACATCAACAAGACCTCAATCGGCGAATGTATACTAAAACTCACATAGTTATATGACTGCATTTATAACGCTTGTTTCTTATCTTCATCTCTACAACCTCCAGGTAGTATCACACATAGTCGACAGGTGATTCTCACATATTAGCATCCACATACTCTCCCCCCCTCATGTATCATCAACTAATGTGCACCCCATTTGTTGCAACCAAAAGCTGAAAAGAGCTCGGTAGAGTTTGACAGCCCATCCACAGACCCTTAACACGGGATAAGAAGGATTCAAATGTATACTTCGCAATACCTCGAAGCTTGCTTTAAAACACGTACGGCACGATGATACATGACCCCTCAGACATGGATTCATACACACATGCTTTACTATCTCACTAGGTCATATCTTTCCCACCTTCTCCTCTCCTCCCTTTACCCAATCATAAGAAGGTATTTACATGATGACATATATTTTTCTGTTTGAATTGTTTAGGAAGTGGCAGTTATTGGTGACTGCCAAAGGGTGGACTGTCAAAGTCGAAAAATATCGTTATTCTCATCGCCATGTACTAACCCCAATGCACATGCCCGCTGCTTGTGCACCCACTCCCCCGTGCATACGCATCCCCTCAGGTTGCGTAAGGGACGCTCCCACGTCGCCTTCGCGTGGGGATGTGCATTTACGGTAGAGTTTGTGTGCGACTAGCGAGCGACTCGATCGCTACATATTTAACCAATATAATGTGTTTTGTAGCTATTAATCCCCTTAATAATGTCTGCAAGTATGTTTAGTGTAAATGGTTCAGGGACCTGGGAATTCCTCTTTTCACGATACAAAGGGTCTGACAAAGGTAGAACAGTGGTGTCTGGTACCTAACTGAAGAGTATTTTATTAGAAACAATCCGGTGCTGGTTAGGTAGAGATTAATCGCTCCTGCGTATAGTTATGTCTATGAGTAGGTTATGGACATTTACTGTATTTGCGGTTCATTATCCATGCGGCGGGAATCTTGAGGATACCTCCCATCTGAGCAGTTTGAAATAGTCACAGCCCACCTGTTCAAATCCACCTATGACCTTTTGTCATAGTGCAGAGAGACATTCCTGTGTCCAATGAACAATGAGATTGTAGGGCCCATTGTATTGTACAGTATGTTGTTTATATAAAGACCCCCATAGCCAGACCAGCCTCACTTCTCTCCACAAGGTTTTCCCCGTGATAACTGAGAGCTGGTTTCCAGATAGCGCATGCGATTCATTCCCACGTGTGTAAGTTTATCTCTGTGGCCATTTCGTTACTCTGTATGTATGCAATTGTTCTTTTGTAGATAACCTATAAGTGTTTGCCATTTATCCTCTTTCTGTTTATTTGTATTTGCAATCGTTTGCTAGTGTTTGTATTTCTGCTTAGTTATTGTGTTTAGGTATTAATGTCAAGTCTGTAGTGTATGAACTGTATCTGTTTTCCCCTTTTTACGTACTAAATATCGTCAGTAAAGCAAGTCTTAGCAAGGAGTGTGTGTTTCACTAGTTAGTATAAAGGGTTTTTGAGCGTCTCAGTCGCTCAAACAGCTTTCATATCATAAAGGTTAATCAGCGTTACATTGTGATAATATTACAGTACTAAGGTTTACAGTATAAGCATACCCTTATAGCGTGTTGTTACAAGGTTGTCTGTGTGTAAATCAGTGAGCGTCAGCGCCGCTCGAATCCCGCTCTCGCGGTACAGCGTCTGCTACGCTATTAGCGTAGCATTACGGTACTCGGGCCGCCTATAGCGTGCTCGATACCAAGCGTAAGCCGTGAGCGAACGTGCCGCTCGTGCGTCTCGACCACGGCCTAGCGTCTGCTACGCTAAGTGCGTACCATTACGGCACCTCGTGCGCCTATTGCGTATGTTGTCTTTAATAAGTATATTGCTTAGGTTCAAGATAAATAATTAGCTTTATCAATATATATATATATATTATACAGATGATAAGTCGACAGGGGATCAGTACGAAATCACGCTGGACGGGATCCTGGCGGTCGGAATACCGACACCAGGATCCTGACTGGCACGATCCCGACAGAGGGGCGAGCACAACACAGCCCCTTGCGGGCTCGCTGCGCTCACCACACTAATTTATTCTCCCTCTATGGGTGTTATGGACACCCACAGATGGAGAACATGTCGGGATTGTGCCAGTCAGGATCCCGGTGTCGGTATTTCGACCTCCGGGATTCCGTCCAGCGGGATCTTGACCGCATCCCGTCGACAGTACTAAGGTCGACCACTAATGGTTGTAATGCGTTAGGTTGACATATACAAAAAGTCAACATTGACAAAAGGTCGACATGATGTCATGAGGAAGGGGTCATGTACCCCGAAACGTACGAAATAAAGCACGTTTGTGGTTATGTTTATATCGTTTCCAGTCTCCTGAGTGCCGCCTTTCTCCAAACCATTTGCATAGTTAAGGGTACAAATCCCCTTCGGAGGGCACAGGAGTGTCGGGGCATTTGTATATATATATATATATATATATATATATATAAAATATATAATCAATATATAAAGAGCTGCACTCGCAAAGAAATGGTCACAACAGCTGGGGTGCATAATACAGAGACTTTTACAATCCAGAAGGTCCCAAAATGCAGTAATGGTTTATAAGGAATGCACTCACCAGGCTTTTTTAAACCCAGTAACCATGTGAGGTTGGAATTAAAAGTTATATTCTGTCACTTTGAAAAAGCCTGGTGAGTGCATTCCTTATAAACCATTAATTTATATATATATATATATACATATATATATATATATATATATATATATATATACACACACAGTATTACGTTCCTGGTGCTCAGAACAGGAGAGATGTTGCGTAGTGAGTCCCGAGCACCAGGACGTGACGCTGCAATAAGGTGTGGTGTGGAAATAGCCCCTAGCACCCTACCTCCATTGTTTTACCCGTGTGGTCAGTTCACGCCTGCGTGACTATGGTTTCTTTGGCCCACGGCAGCCGCGTTTGAAGGGCGGATTAGGTCTGCCCAACTCCGATGCCCCCAGGTCTTAGAGTGAGACAAGGCGTGAACCGAGACAGGATAATAACAAGGGGACCTCTAACTAAAGCAACAGAAGGCTAGGGGCTACTAACTACCCTAAAACTAAATATATGTGCGGCACGCCGCCAAAGGAAAAGAACAACAGAAGATACCACTGTCCACACCCCACACGGCACCGCCGTGTACCGGGGAGGACAGTGAAAAGCGGAAACCTCCGCAAAAACACCAGTACAAAACAAACCCTAGGATTAAACGGCCTAGGCCGCAACACACGGAAGAAGCCGCCACTCACGGAACCGGGAGAGAACCCCAATCAACCAGAACCCCCAGATGACTGCAACAGGTTCACTTGGACTGGAAGGATTCCCAGGACCGGCTTCAGAACTCCAGGACTCAGGAGCACGAGGAACAGGATCGACCAGATACAGCAGACCAGGAGCAAACTCAGCAAGGCAGGAACAGCGTACAGGAAGCTATCACCGGCGAGGCTGCAGTGTGCTGGCTCCCATAAAAAGGCCCTGCTGGCCAGTGACAGGAGGGCCAGCAAGACCAGCCCCCAGACACTAATTAATACTTGTCGTGCAGCTGCCCTGCTGCACGAACAACTAATCCGTCTTATCTGGCAACGGGGAACGCGGTCCGCCAATGGCGTCCCCGTTGCCATGGACCCGGCGGCTGAGGACGCCCGGCGTCCTAGCGTTGCCAGGGACCCGGCGGCTACAGTACGCACGGCGTCCTGGCGTTGCTACGCGCCGGGTGGGCAGCGAGGGAGGTGCGGCGGCCGTGAGCGTCGCCCGGAAGCAGACCGAGCGGCGCCGCGGACCGCGGCACCTAACACACAGCATATATATATATATATATATAAATCTCTCTCTCTCTCTCTCTCTCTATATATATATATATATATATATATATATATAAAATAACAACAGATTGTGTGTTTGTGAGTCACACATTAAAAGTATTCAATTTATGGCATGCTTTGAACGCCTACTAGTGCAAATCAATATAAGTGACTTTCAAAAAAAGTGCTGACGTAATACAAGGTGAATAAATATAGAACAAGGGTTTCAGGAACTTAAAAAAGACAAAAAGAATGGAGACCATCTTGTGTTGTCTTAGCATGGACTTCATCAAGGGGTGAAGTGCCAAGGATGAAACGTATTGGGTCTCTATTGTACCTGGGACCATCACCTTGGACAGATAAGCTGTTTTACCCAAAAAGAGGTATCTGTGGGGTGGGGGACAGAGCAATCCCAAATCATGTTAAATAAGACCCTTGATATATTTGAAAGTTTCTATCATGCCCCCCCCCCCCACCTTTCCCTTTTCTCCTCCAAACTATACATGTTAAGATCTTTTTGTGATGTAGGCCATGCACCATTTTAGTTGCCCTTCTTTGTACACTCTCTAATATATTTATATCCTTCTGGAGATATGGTCACCAGAACTGGACACAGTAGTCCAGATGGGGCTGTACCAATTACCTATACAGTGGCAATATTACTTCTTTTTTCCTGCTACTGATTCCTCTCCCTATGCAACCAAGCATCTGACATGCCTTTCTCATTGCTTTGTTGCATTGCTTTCCTGCCTTCAAGTCACTTGAAATAGTGACTCCTAAATCCCTTTCCTCCTCAGTAGTTTCCATTATAGTACCCTTGATACTATATTTAGCCTTTGGGTTTTTGAGACCCAAGTGCATGATTTTGCATATTTTAGCATTAAACTGTAGTTGCCACGTTCTTGACCATTTCTCAAGCCTACCTAGGTCATCAACTATTTATTTTACCCCTCCTGGTGTGTCTACCCTGTTGCATATCTTTGTATCATCTGCAAAAAGGCATACTTTCCATTCAATACCATTTGCAATGTCACCAACAAAGATGTTAAAGAGAACTGGTCCAAGTACAGATCCCTGGGGTACTCCACTGGTAACATTTCCTTCCATAGATTGCACTCCATTTAATACAACTGTCTGTTTCCTATCCTGCAACCAGGTTCTTATCCATTTAACTGTTTTATAATCCACCCCCACGCTTTCAAGTTTATTTAGCAGTCTGCGATGTGGGACAGTGTCAAATGCCTTACTAAAGTCTAGATATGCTACATCTACAGCTCCCCCTTGATCTATTATTTTCATCACAGAGTCAAAAAGTAAATAAGATTTGTTTGGCATGATCTCTTACCAGTAAATCCATGCTGTTTTGGATCCTGTAAATTATTTGATTTAAGATATTCCACAACTCTTTCTTTTAATAGTTTTTCCATTACTTTCACTACTACTGATGTAAGGCTTACTGGTCTGTAGTTACTTGCTTTTTCCTTGCTTCCACTTTTGTGCAGTGGAACGACATTTGCTCTTTTCTAGTCCTCTGGAATGGCACCTGTATTTAGTGACTGGTTAAATAATTCTGTTAAAGGTATAACCAGCACATCTTTTAGCTCTTTGAGTATCCTTGGGTGTATCCCATCTGGCCCCATTGATTTATCCACTTTTAGTTTTGAAAGCTCAGTTAGGACTTTCTCCTCTGTAAATGTAGTTTCATCTACCTTATTTTTATGAATGTCCTTGCAACTTAACTGTGTCCCCATCCCTTCTTCTGTAGTAAATACTGAGCAAAAATAATTATTTAGGTGATCTGCAATTGCCTTATCTCCCTCCACCAAATTCTCACTCTCTGTCTTTAGTCTTATTATTCCTCCATTTGATTTTCTCCTTTCACTTATATACTTAGAAAAAGTTTTGCCCCTTTATCTACTGACTGGGCCATTTTATCCTCAGCTTCTGCCTTTGCACGTCTGATCACTTTCTTAGCATCCTTCCATTTATCAAGATACACCTCTTTTTTTTAAATTCAATAAGTTTTTATTGGATTTTTAGACATTTTAACAAATTAAATAATAATTAAAACAACAAACACAAACATAATTACTAACATACAGCTGCATAGAAGTAAAATATATAGTGAATCAGGCAGATGAAGATTCAGACAAAGCTATATAGCTATAGAGCACAGGGGGTCTGGAGCAACACATCCCCAACATACCGTGTACATAATATACCCAGGCAGAGCAGGAACAATATAATATACCATAACATGGCTGGCTACGGGCTACCCACCTCCGAAATTTCCCAGAAGAAAACCAACTACAAATCTGGGCCTTATTTATCGTTGAAGTATCGAGAGCCCAACCACTTTCCCCAGATCATAAAGAATTTGCTTACCGCATTCCTAGCCAGGAACACAAATTTTTCATGTGCAATGGATTCATTAACCAGAGAGATCCATGACTTTAGAATCGAGGCCTCCCCAGCCAACCACAGCCTGGCTATGCAAACCTTGGCCAGAGCACATAAATTAATGACATAACATCTGCTGGGCGGATCTAAAGCCTCCTCATCTATGACTAGCAGTATACACGTTACAGACATAAGTATGGGAGAGGGAATACCTGTATTAGTTATAGCTTGTATGACTTCTTTCCAAAACATCGACATCATGGGGCATGACCAAAGCAGATGCCAAAAGTCAGCTCCTAAGCTTCCACATTTAGGGCATTTCGAACTATGAATTACCCCAATATGTGCCAGCTTCACCGGGGTCATATACACCCTATGAAGTATAAATAATTGTATTTGCTGGTATCTAACGGAAGAAGTTGAGATCCGATGGGACCCTAAAGCATCCTCCAATATGTCGTCCGACAACAGACCTATGTCTGACTCCCACTTAATCCGAAGAAAGGCAAGAGGTTCATTATGATGCATCTGGAGTATACGGCCATATATCTTAGAAACTAAGTGTCCCGATCCCAGCATTTGCAACATTGATTTAACCGGGGAGTCAGTGATAGTTGGAGGGCCATCGGGGAGCTAGGCAGCCATAGCATGTCGCAGTTGGAGAAATCGAAAGAAAAACCCTGAGGGGACATTAAACTCTTGTTGAAGTTGCTGAAATGATTTAAATACCCCACCAGTATACAACTGTCCCAAGGAGAACACTCCCCACTTCCCCCAGACCTCCCTGACTTTAAGCTGTGTTAAAGTCAAAAAATATTGTAATGCATATACCCTGTACTAACCCCATGCACATGCCCGCTGCGCGTGCACTCAGTCCGCCGTGCGTGCACATATCCGCAATTTGCGTAGGATCGTTCCTGCGATCATGCGTGTGGTATGGGTATTTATGGCGGAGTTTGTGGGCGCATAGAGGGTTATTAGAACATTACATATTTAACCCAAATAGTGTACATTTTAGATATAACTCCCTTGCACCACATCAGCGAGTATCAATAGTTTAAACAGATCCAGGACTAAGGGATTCGCCTTTGCATGATAGGAAGGGTCAGATAAAGGTTGGAAGGTGATGTCTAGTATCCAGCTGTAGGGTATTTTAAGGGTAACATTCCGGTGTTGGTTAGAGAAAGATCACATGTTCCAGCGTATAGTTATGTGCAAAAGTAGAATATAGATATTAACTGTATTTACTGTATATTATGTATGCGGCGGGAATCCAGAGGATACCACCCACCAGAGCAGTTGGGGAAAGACATCACCCACCTTTTCAAATCAACCTATGACCTCTCCTGTAATGAAAAGACACATCTCTGTGTCCAATGGACAATGAGATTACAGTGACCATTGTATTGTGTATGTAAGTTGTGTATAAAAAGACCGTTGTTGCCTGGCCGGTCAGAAGACTCTGAACGCTTTCTATCTGACAAGCGGAGGACCGGCCGGGTTGCGCTTGCGAACATTCTCACGTATGTACATTCTCTGTAGCCATTACTCTGTTTTAGATTTATCTTGTTAGCCTGTAGTGTATGATTTGTACTGTTTTACCTTTTGAAATAATCCACGGTGGCCTTAGAACCCTGTGGTTTCAACTACAATTCGGTGTTGTGTCCTCACTTTCCTGCAAGGGTTTAAAAGCATATTTAACTGTATAAGGTTTATAAGCATTGATAAGGTGTACGCACTGCGGGTACTTTATACCGTCAGCGCTACTTAAGGTTTAAGGTATAACATTGTTGCAGTACTTTGCTGCTAAGGGTTTAAAGTGTAAACATATCAATACATTGTATCACTAACAAGGTTTAAAGGTTATCAATTGTGTGTGCGTGCGCTGTGCGTACTCTGTACACTCAGCGCGGCGTGTGTACGCCAAGTACGTACCACGTACGGGACTCTGTACGCAAATAGCGTACAAAGTGCGTAGCACGTGTATTCAGTCTAGCGGCCATAGCGGCTCCACGGTAAAAGTGTATCTAGAGGTATAGCATTACGGTCTAAGATAATATCGCCATTATCAATTGGGGGCATCGTCCGGTTTTTCCTCATACCCGCAGCCTAGCAGGTTACGTAGACTTTATCTATCAGCAAAGGGCGGAAAGGTATCCCCCGTAAGCCTTCTCTTGGTTAGTGGATACATTAGTGCTGATTAGATAAGCGTCTGCCCTGCATGGTTTGTAGGGATGCTGGAGGGATCCGTAAGGTAAGAACGCAAAGCTATTTTTTAAATCTGTGAAATTTCTGTTTTGGCGCCAAATGCGCACACAACACACGCATACACCTGTATTTTGTACTTTGCATATCTGCCCGCATTATAGCCATAAGTAGCGATTATTAGATTCATTTTGACCTGTACTGAGAAAATTTGTTGCTATTTAGTTAAAATACAGAGTTAATATTTAAGGAAGGAAGTGTAAGACGCACACGCAGCCTGGCCTAGTTGTAAAGGTTTATACAGAAGAAACTGTGTGTTGTGTTAAGTGAGCGATTATAGTTAAATATCGCTTACATTTATAGAAGTGTGGGATTTGTAGTACTGCGGACGTAGGGCCTTTGTACACGTGTCTCGGACAGAGTACGGGACTGCGTACGCTACGTAAAGGCATACACACGTGGGGGTAAATTTACTAAGGTGGGAGATTTTTAGAACTGGTGATGTTGCCCATGGCAACCAATCAGATTCTACTTACCATTTATCTAGCTGCTTCTAGCAGATAATAGATATAATCTGATTGGTTGCTATGGGCAACATCACCAGTTCTAAAAATCTCCCACCTTAGTAAATTTACCCTCTGGCGTGTTTACGCAACGTGCGTAAAAGTACGACCGCTAAATACAAATCACACAATAGCGTTGTTTTCGTTTAGGCGCGAGACGGTAGCCACGCGATAATAGCACAAATTGATCAGTTTCCAATATTTAGTTTAAAAACCTTTTTTACTGTATTACCTCTGGAACTAAGGCTGTTTCATCTGAATGAAAGTTAATTTTCTGTACAGAAAAACCAAAGTGTATATGAGTGAACGAGCGTCAGTGTGCAAACAATAAAGGTTTTGTGGACGGATCCCGTAGGAGACCACACCAGGTGAGTGGACACTTGGTGGCGTGAGAGTGGCTTGCTCACGTTAACATTGATTAAAGTACAAAGGAGCAAAGTAGTAGATATCGCAGACCAAAGGTCAGCGATGGTTTAGAGTACCGCAGACCAAAGGTCAGCAAGGTTTTTGTTTAGAGAGCGCAGCCCAGGTGGTTGGCGTAGAACCCATATAGGCCCATTCAGATACGCTCCGGCTGAGGTTTCGCAGCCTGAAAAACGATTCCATTGGTCATACGGCGGATAAGTAAAGTAACAGTTACCTATACGCTGTGCGATTGGACCACGCGTTCATGGGTGCAATACTTAGCTCAACGTGATACCCTTTTACGACCTTTGCGTAAAATCGCGGGATCATAAGCGCTAGGTGTAGCACACGCAACGTGATTTGTGTAACATTTTTTTTTATTTTAAGGGAGTTTCACTGGTCACTCAGGAAATCTCCAACGACCAATATTTACTGGGAAGGGTAAGTGACTCCCATATATTTCCAGTAAATAGAGGTTACACAAGGGCCCTAGGTTGGGTACGTACCGGCGCTGACGACAGTGTTTAGGTGTATTGGCCAACGTGGGCGTGAGTGGGTGAGAGCACTCGTTGAACTTTCACCGTTACCTTATTTTGAGTATTTTGTTTTTTTGTAGGAATTAGCTGAGAAGGCAATACCTGCAAAAGATGGGGGCCAGTTGCTCAAGTAAGGGACGATCAACCAGGGTTCAGGTTGATATTCCGCGGCCCAAGGGGTCGGCGAGGTACATAATGTGTGAGAAATATGGATCACACGCAGAGGTTTTATGCAATGAATGGGAACGTATGACTGCGGAAGATAGGGAACCATTCCCTAGGGTAGGCAGTTTTAATCCAGAGGTGTTGCATATTGTAGCTGCCAGCACGCTGCAGGAGGGTCACAACATACAATAGGGGTTAGGCCACACCTGTAGTCTGCAGCCAGTGAAGTTGATTGCTAGCCTTGGAAGTGAACCTGAGGTCACAGTTGATGTAGCTGGTAGATCACTACCTTTCCTTGTAGATACAGGGGCGGCCAGGCCAGTGTTAAATTCAACGGTAGGTATGAAAACCACGGGTAAAACAATTTCAGCAATGGGGGTAACAGGAGTAGTGCAACACTACCCTTCAAGTAGACCAGCGGAGATTACGATAGGGCCTTTGCAGACCAAGCACTCCTTTTTGCTAGCTGCATCGGCTCCGACTAATCTACTTTGGAGAGATTTATTGTGTAAGATGAGGTGTGTCATATATTGTACTCCTGAGGGTGTCTTCTTGGATATACCTGAGAATCACGTTCAGGAAGTGCAGGATATGTTAGACACCCCACAAAGGTTAATGTCACACTCTGCTGTTATAGACAGATGTCCATCCAAGGTAGAGGAAATGATCTCCCAGATACCGGAATCCCTCTGGACCAAAGATGGACAAGACACTGGATTGATGGCAAATGTAGCTCCTGTAGTAGTGCAAGTAAAAGATGGTAGGATAGCTCCAAAAATCCCACAGTATCCTCTGACGCCAGAGGTGGAATTAGGAGTGTACCCAGTCATAGAGCGCTTGCTACAACAGGGCATCCTAGATAGGACGTCCAGCACTGCCAATAGTCCCATCTTCCCTGTGAAAAAGAGTGGGGGGAGGGGTTACAGGCTAGTGCAGGATCTAAGGGGGATAAACAAGATAGTTGAGAGCCAATTCCCCGTAGTGCCAAATCCAGCTGTCATCCTCATGCAAATTCCCCCTACTGCAAAATTTTTCACTGTCATTGACCTTTGTTCTGCTTTCTTTTCGGTCCCTCTGCACCCTGACAGCCAATATTTGTTTGCATTTACATACAGGGGAGTACAGTACACCTGGACTCGCCTACCCCAAGGTTTCATTGACAGCCCAAGTATTTTCTCCCAGGCTTTGCATGACTGTTTACAATCCTTTCAACCTGAGAGCGGATCAGTATTAATACAGTATGTAGATGACTTACTGCTGTGTTCAGATTCACTCGAGTCGTCCATGAAAGACACGAAACAGCTTCTGTTTCACCTTTCTAATACGGGGCACAAGGTTTCAAAGGATAAGTTAAAGTTGTGCCAGACCAAGGTAAAATATTTGGGACATTGCTTGACACAAGGACTTAGACATCTCACCGCTGATAGAATACAGGCGATTCGCGACATGACTCTGCCACAAACCCAGCAGCAGATCCGCACTTTCCTTGGAATGTGTGGGTACTGCCGAAACTGGATCCCAGGGTTCTCCATACTGGCTTTACCTTTGCAGGAAATGGTCTCCTCGAACAAACCAGATCGAATCTCTCAGACAGATGAGTCCGAACTGGCATTTGAGAGACTTAAACAATGCCTATCACAGGCACCTGCATTAGGCATGCCAGATTATGGGAAACCCTTTGAGTTGTACGGTACGGAAAGTGCTGGGTGTGCGGCAGGTGTCCTAACCCAGAGACATGGTGATGCCAGCAGGCCGGTAGCTTACTACAGTGCACAGTTGGACACCGTAGCACGGTCTCTCCCCACATGCTTGCGGAGTGTTGCAGCGATAGCTTTGCTAGTGAGTAAAAGCGAAGATGTAGTGTTAGGACACAACCTAACCATCCATACACCTCATGCAGTGTCAGCCTTACTGAACTCTGCCCAAACCAGACATGTCTCATCAGCACGGTTTACAAGGTGGTAATTAGCACTAATGGCCCCTGTAAACATCACCATAAAGAGATGCAGCGCACTAAATCCTGCAACTTATCTCCCAGGTGTGCCTGGACAGACACAAAGGGTGGAGGATGAGAATGATGGTGAAGGAGGATTTAGTATAGACACTGATACACATGATTGTATGGAATATCTGAACCAAACTTTCACTGCAAGACCCGACATTAGTGACAACCCACTGGAAGGCGTAGATTTTACTTTTTACACTGACGGTAGTTTCCACAGACAGACGGACTCGGGAGACTTGTGTACTGGATACGCAGTCGTAGATGACAAAGGTATCATAGAAGCTGAACCCCTGGGCCCACCGCACTCAGCACAAGTTGCTGAGCTGGTCGCCCTAACCAGAGCATGTGAATTGGCTAAGGGTAAGTCAGCCAATATATATACAGATTCTAGGTATGCCTTTGGAGTAGTGCATGATTTCGGGGCCCTATGGCGCCTCAGAAATTTCATGACGTCAGCTGGCACACCTGTAGCGCATGCATCCCATATAAGAAGGCTTCTAACAGCGATACAGGAACCTGACAGAGTGGCTGTTATCAAGTGCAAAGCCCACACTTACAGTCAAGACCCAGTGTCACTTGGTAACAGCCGGGCAGACGAAGCTGCTAAATCAGCAGCCAGCACCCCCATACAGACAGATATCACACAACTGATGGTATTCAATACCGTCAACACACAAAAATTAAGTGAAATGCAAAATTTGTGTTCTCCACAGGAAAAGGCAGTCTGGACGTCAAAAGGATATGGCCAGGAGTCCTTAGGACTCTGGACAGATGGACAAGGTAAGCCTGTAGCCCCCAGAGCATATCTTCCAAGATTAGCTGAGGCGGCACACGGTCTGACTCATCTGGGCAAAGAGGGCATGTGCAAGCTGGTGAGAGCCTACTGGTGTGCGCCAGGATTCTCTTCTCATGCGGGTAAGAGAGCAATGACATGTCTTATCTGCTTGAGGAAGAATATTGGAAAGTCAATACCAACAGAACCATCCCATATCCCGCTGACAGACGGCCCTTTTCAGGTAATACAAATTGATTTCATACAGTTACCACCCTGCAGAAACTTAAAATATGTGTTAGTTTGTATTGACGTGTTTTCAAATTGGGTAGAAGCGTTCCCCGCTGCCACAAATACTGCTACGTTTACTGCAAAGAAAATTGTGCAGGAATTTGTGTGCAGATATGGTATCCCTAGGATAATTGAAAGCGATAGGGGTACCCATTTTACAGGTGAAGTCTTTCAGGTTATGTGCAAACTAATGGGAATTAATAGTAAGCTGCATACTCCGTACCGCCCACAGGCGAGTGCGAAAGTGGAAAGAGTAAACAGCACTATTAAGAACAAGCTGAGCAAAGTGATGGCTGAAACTGGATTGTTATGGCCAGAAGCTTTCCCACTTGTATTGTACAGCATCAGAACCACTCCCAGGTCCCCCCTTAACCTATCACCCTTTGAGATTCTTTTTGGTCGACAACCCCATGTAATGATTGACCCCCAGGATGATTTGAAATGCAATAATGAGGTGACTGTAAAATATTTGGTTAAGTTGAGCAAGCAGTTGAGCAATCAAAACAGAAATCTCAAACTGGTGATTCCTGACCTACCAAACAGTAATTGTCATGACATTGAACCTGGGGATTATGTAATGATTCAAAATTTTCTACGCTCAGGTTGCCTCATTGACAGGTGGGAAGGACCGCACGAAGTCTTACTAACCAGCACGACAGCATTAAAGGTTGCAGAGAGAGAGACTTGGGTCCACTCGTCCCACTGTAAGAAGGTCGCTGACCCAGAGAAAACCCGTGACAAAGAGCAGAGTGTAGAGGAAATCATATCACTGGAGTGTCTGTTCCGGGAAGGTTGAGGGGCAGGACTGTTGTCACTGCACCTGAGCACGGAGAACTACAAGACCAGAGGCGGTTGTCGCACCAAATTTCTTTTCCCTTTTTATTATTTTCTCCATCTCCCATTACCCTCCTCCCCCCCCCCCCCCCTTCTTGCTCCCTTTTCTCTCCCCTTAACAAGATGGACTTACCCCAAGAGACTGCATTCCGGGTTTTCCTGTTGACCCTGTTGTTGACCAGAGCAGTCTGTTTCGGTGAGAGTACCAGAGAGGTCGAGAAAGGATCTGGAATGGGTTCTGATGGCAAGGACGAATTTGTAGAATTCCAAGAGCAACACAACCATCGAGCAAAGGCGAGTATCAGAAAACGATCTGGTAGTCAAGAAACTAGGAGGCACTGTGAAGGGTTATTGGCTGAGGAAAATTGTATTTGTAGAAATTGTGAAAACATAGTTGAGGACGGGTGCATCCAGAGATGTCAGTCCAGCCTTAATATCAACATGGACCGTCATCCATTGAGTGATTATCACTCATTAGTGGGTAAGGTTTTAAACCAAACAGAATGCTGGGTGTGCTCACAAGTACCTCAAGGTCAGAGCAAGTCAGGACTAGTGCCGTATCCTTTAACAATAGATGAGGTACTTGAATTATGGGGTGGGAGACCGGTGGACAAGAAATTTAATATTTTTAGGCCCCCTAGTTTGAAGCTCCACCAGTACCATGTAGATAGGTCCTTAGTATGTTTCAACATTTCCAATTCCCGAAAGCCGGGAAATTGGGAAGTGACATGGAATAACCAAACCATGGCATTTTCACACAGAGCCGACAGAATACCCGTAGACTCTGAATTTATACACCAAATAGCCGACAGTGGAAGGTATTTTCGGTATAGGTATACTCTAGGAAGTAGGACCACGCGGGTTGGAGAAGTATCACCAGGGTACTGTGCGCATATTATACAGCCTGATACGTGTACTGAACAGATGAGAGAGTTAGGGATAGGATTTTTCACTTGGAAGGTTTGCAATATGGTAATGTCATATTCTGTCCCATATGTTCTCCCCGATGATGCTTATTTCATATGTGGGAGGAAGGCTTATAAGTGGCTTGCCCCAAACTCAGAGGGATTGTGTTACATTGGAAGAGTGTTGCCAGAAGTAATGACCATAACCCATGATAAGATGAAAGACGTTCACCGCAAGGCTCAAGCTCCTTACACTCATACTCACTATGAACACATCGTTAAGAAACACCTTATAGATAGGGCAGAGCACGCAGCCTCTGATTTAATTCACGAATCCACCGGGATTCAATTCCTACTCGCGTTAGATATCACCCGTACCGCCAGAGGAATTATAAATTATAGGTATATCCACGCGCTAGCGAACCTAATAGATAATATCACCGAGATGTATGATGACACCTTCAGGTATACAGGGAGGGAGTTGCAAGCTTACAAAACGGAACTGATCCAGCACAGGATGGTCCTCATTTATATCACAGTGGTGACAGGCGGGTACTGTGTCACTTTGGCAACTCAGTATGGTGTGAAGTGCTGCACGTACATTACAAACAGCACTGATGACCCAACCGAGGTCATAGATCAAAAGATGGACGATATCTTGCAGTTGAAGTGGGAGTTCCGGAGGAGACACAACCTTACCCTTACTGCTGTGAGTAATGAACTGACCGGCTGGGTCTCATGGTTGAACCCACGAAATTGGTTCTCAGATTTAGGAGAATGGGCTCAAAATGTTATTGTGAGTGTAGGAAAGTTTCTCCTTTGTATCCTGGGAGTTGTCATAATGATTGGTTTGATATTTAGGTGTGTTCGAATTTTAACGCGGCGCAAGCGTGGTACCAAAGTGATGAGTTTAAGGAGCAGGGGCATTGTTACAGCAACTGATTTAATTTATGACCCATCAATAGAGACAATGTTGTGATAAAACGTGATTCCGCGGTCCGTTTCTTTCACCCGTTTCTCCTTTGTTTTCCCTCAGCAAAAATACACCCATTCGGAGAAGACTTCAATCAACACCCAAGAATGATTACGCGAATGTTATGTGAATGTATGTTTGATATGTGTCTTATCTTCATCTCTACAACCTTCAGGTAGTGACACACATAGTCGACAGGTGATATCCACATATTAGCATTCACATGTGTTCCCCCTCCATGTATCATCAACTAAATGTGCACCCCATTTGTTGGAACAAGAAGCCGAAAAGAGCTCGGTAGTGTTTGTTGGCCCACTTACAGACCCTTAATACGGGATGAGTAGGATTTAATGTATACTTCGCAATACCTCGAAGCTTATCTAGAACATATACGGCACGATGATACATGCCCCTCAGACATGGATTTCATACATACATGCTTTTACTGTCCCACTAGGTCATACATTTCCCGCCTACACCTCTCCTCCTACCATCCACTCATCTATGGATAATGTATTGTATATTTTTATCCAATCATTTGTAGATATTGTATTGTATATTTTTCTGTTTAATGTTTAGATAGTGGCAGTTATTGTTGACTGCCAAAGGGTGGACTGTCAAAGTCGAAAAATATTGTAATGCATATACCCTGTACTAACCCCATGCACATGCCCGCTGCGCGTGCACTCAGTCCGCCGTGCGTGCACATATCCGCAATTTGCGTAGGATCATTCCTGCGATCATGCGCGTGGTATGGGTATTTATGGCGGAGTTTGTGGGCGCGTAGAGGGTTATTAGAACATTACATATTTAACCCAAATAGTGTACATTTTAGATATAACTCCCTTGCACCACATCAGCGAGTATCAATAGTTTAAACAGATCCAGGACAAAGGGATTCGCCTTTGCATGATAGGAAGGGTCAGATAAAGTTTGAAAGGTGATGTCTAGTATCCAGCTGTAGGGTATTTTAAGGGTAACATTCCGGTGTTGGTTAGAGAAAGATCGCATGTTTCAGCGTATAGTTATGTGCAAAAGTAGAATATAGATATTAACTGTATTTACTGTATATTATGTATGCGGCGGGAATCCAGAGGACACCACCCACCAGAGAAGTTGGGGAAAGACATCGCCCACCTTTTCAAATCAACCTATGACCTCTCCTGTAATGAAAAGACACATCTCTGTGTCCAATGGACAATGAGATTACAGTGACCATTGTATTGTGTATGTAAGTTGTGTATAAAAAGACCGTTGTTGCCTGGCCGGTCAGAAGACTCTGAACGCTTTCTATCTGACAAGCGGAGGACCGGCCGGGTTGCGCTTGCGAACATTCTCACGTATGTACATTCTCTGTAGCCATTACTCTGTTTTAGATTTATCTTGTTAGCCTGTAGTGTATGATTTGTACTGTTTTACCTTTTGAAATAATCCACGGTGGCCTTAGAACCCTGTGGTTTCAACTACAAATCGGTGTTGTGTCCTCACTTTCCTGCAAGGGTTTAAAAGCATATTTAACTGTATAAGGTTTATAAGCATTGATAAGGTGTACGCACTGCGGGTACTTTATACCGTCAGCGCTACTTAAGGTTTAAGGTATAACATCGTTGCAGTACTTTGCTGCTAAGGGTTTAAAGTGTAAACATATCAATACATTGTATCACTAACAAGGTTTATAGGTTATCAGTTGTGTGTGCGTGCGCTGTGCGTACTCTGTACACTCAGCGCGGCGTGTGTACGCCAAGTACGTACCACGTACGGGACTCTGTACGCAAATAGCGTACAATGTGCGTAGCACGTGTATTCAGTCTAGCGGCCATAGCGGCTCCACGGTAAAAGTGTATCTAGAGGTATTGCTTTACGGTCTAAGATAATATCGCCATTATCAGCTGACACAGCTCCGGCAGACCATAAGTGTTATCTAGCGGGGTATCAGGGTCAATACCATGTCCTTGCATCATAGAATGCACCAATTTCCAAATCAAGATGGATTGTTTTATAAGCAGCAATGTGGACATTTTAATGCTGCCACAAAGTAGCAGCTGTAATGGGGAGCCACCTGGATAGTCCTGTAGCAGCATCAGTGAGTGCAAAGCCGAGGTATCAAGATCATTAACCCATTCCCAGATATGCATCAGTTGTGCCGCGTAATAGTAAAATCGGAAATTGGGGAGAGCCAAACCCCCCAATTCCCGTGTCCTTGTCAGGGTATCGAGTCTCAGACGTGCCCACTTACTAGCCCATATTAAAGACGAAAGCAACCCATCTATCTGTTTGAAGACCTTCTGAGGGATATAAACAGGAGACCGCTGCAGAATATATAGAAGTTTGGGCTGGAAAACCATTTTTACCATATTAACTCTCCCTGTGACCATCAAGGGTAACTTCCCCCAGGTCTTCACCCTGCCACGAAGGTACGTTATTTGTGGTGTAATATTAAGGAAGGAGAACCTCTTTGTTGTTATTATTTTGAGTCTGTTTGTATTTCCAAAAAGCCATCTTTTTTGCTTTCACACTAGTTGATACTTCTTTTGTGAACCACACTGGCTTTCTTTTCCTGGTGCTTTTCCTAACCCTTTTGATACAAAGGTCTGTTGCACTTAGTATTGTACTTTCAAGTTTTTCCCACTTCTCCTGCACTCCTTCCAAGTTCCTCCAGTCCGCCAATGAATCACTTAAACATATATCTGTGTAAACCCCAGGTGTCTGCAGGAATGTAATAGTGCAGTTCAACAACTCGAGTGCCAAAGGTTACCCTATATACTGGCCCATACTATAGATCATCTATACTGTATTCCAAGTTCCGCAGAGTGGAATATTTGCAGATTGCATTTGGAAACCCCCCTCTAGAAATCCTGCGTTTGACGCTGGATTCAGGGAGTTGCAGGGGGGAACACACTGACTGCCAGCAAGCCAGTAAGCAAAAGTAAGTTTAATAAATAAAAAAGCTACTAGCATTACTAATGTGGGGCATATGTGTGCATTATTGTGTGGCAATTTCGTGTATTATGGGCATTACTATTTTAGGGCATATGTGTACGGTGCATTACTGTGTGGCACTTTCAAGTATTATGGGTATTACTAATGTGGGGCATATGTGTAATGTTAGAAAAATATATGAAAGCACTGGTATTCAGTTATAAGAATTTTTATTTTTATATTTAGAATATTTCCATCCCCACAATATGTGCATAAATATATATTTACATCTCTCTCTGCACATGTTATATCTATTCACCTTGTATCAGTTCAGCACTTCTTTGAAAGTTACTAATATTGATTTGCACTAGTAGGCGATCAAAGCATGCCATTGGCTGAATACTTTTAATGTGACTCACAAACACACAGTCTGTTGTTATATACTTTAAGTGCCACCCATATATATAAAAATGGGGAGTGCCTTAGATATATATATGTATTATCCCCGCGAGGGTTAAATGAATATATGAGCTTTACAAGTTTTAATTAACAAAGTTCTTCAAAATATATATGCAGAAATAGTATGAATATAGCTCTCATATGTATATGATCATGTTTATATGTAACCTTTTTCATTTTTTGACAGTTGCCGTCTGTAAATGTATTATATCATTTGTTCTGGTGAAGGGTTTTTCACTAATGTGATGATGTCACAAGCAGCTGTGTCTAAGGAGGAACTCCCAGAAATGCTCTCAGCACAGCTCACACACTGGGTGTATGTATAAAGGTATGTGTTTGTTCAGTTATTATTTATATCCGGACGATAGTGCATAAAGGGCACTGAAACGTTGAAATAACCACTATGGTTTAATGTCTTTATTAACGCCGAGTGACGCACCTGGAATATATATATTTTATACGTTTGTATATGTGAAGGCACCGGCTAAGTTTGAATGATTGCAGTCCTAGGCTGCTTTATATATATATATATATATATATACCATATCTAAAATTCAAAATCACACATTTGTGGTTCCCCTACCAAGATAATGACACATATATATGTATATTATATTATATATCTATATAATATATCTGTATATACACACAATATATAATATATATGTCATTATCTCAGTAGGGGACCCAAAAATGTGAGATTTTGAAACTTGGATAAGAGATACTCAACCTGTGTGTGTGTGTGTGTGTGTGTGTATATATATATATATATATATATATATATATATATATATATATAACCATGGCGGCACTTCTTTTGAAGTGTTAAAAGTATATTGTCAGGTGTCACATCAAATATAAGCCAACGTTTCAGGGCCCATAGCCCCTTTGTCAATTTGTAAAAGGTGTGACAAAGGACTACGGGCCCTGAAACATTGGCTTATTTGATGTGACACTTAACAATATACTTTTAACACTTCAAAAGACCCTGAGTGCCGCTGTTCAGGCATCCATTCACCACAGAGGGCACCGGGGTCATTGCTACTACTGTTTAGGAATGGCAGATACAAAGCACTATTTATATAAAAATATATAATACAAAGTTATTTGTGAAAGCGGCATTCAAGGACTTAACTTTATAATAAGCAGGTCATCACCCTGTTATTCAGCAACATTTAAGTCCTTGGGTGCCACTTTCACAAATAACTTTGCATTTTTTATTTATATATAAATAGTCCTTGGTATCCGGCACTTCTAAACAGTAGTAGCAATGACTAATTAAGCAGGCACCGGGCAAGTTGAAGACAGTTTGTGTTGTAAGGAGTGCCGAATATTTGCATTTTCTATATAAATATATAGATACAAATCATTTTATATACAGATTTTAGAAAGAATATTCAATTTGATTTTAGCTACTATAAAGGTCCCAGATTATTTACTAAATGCAAATGTTCAGTAACCTGTCACAGATAAAAAGCAAATTCAATTAGGTGCTAGTTTGCAAAAGGTGTTAAACTCATACACTTCACCTATAAACTCGCACACTTCACCTTTATGCACACACCTGAGATTCGCACAGTTCAATTAGAAATTACAATTTGCACTAATCTTGCAAATTTTGTCCAAAAAGTGAACTGGGCGAATAGTATGAAAAAGTAGGGTGACCTTCCTGTACCCCAAAAAAGTGACAACTTCGTTAGCAGAATCATATAGAAGACTGTTAGTGGGCATAAGGAGAGTACTGCACCTTTTAAAAGGTGTCAATTAGCTTATTTGTGTATTTTTTTAAATGAAAGTAAAATAATGAAAAAGCTTATGAATTTTGTTTAATTACAAAGGAATTAAATGAAAAATGCCAAAAAAACGAAAAGTAGAAAAAAGGTGATTTGGGGGTAATTTGAGGCCACTTTTCTTTTTTTTTAAATCTAAAAAATTATAAAAAGCAGTTATTTGTCATTGAAATACATACTTTTATTAAATTCAGAGAGCATAAACGAATGAAAAAAGTTGATTTGGGGGTAATGTGAAGCCATTTATATACTTTTTTCACCCCAAAAACTTCCAAATGCCTAATTAGTTATTAAGAGGGGTGGTGTCCAAGGGATTTTGAAGCAAGTTCTTATTTTTTTACCTTGAAAAAAACTGTTTCCCTACCTTTTCACCTGCAAACAAAAACAGGCGAATTTACTCTTGAAAAAAGGAATGGAAGTTTGGAATTGAATTGCAAATGAATTTGCAGTGAATTTGCCTCGCAGGACCAAACTCGCATCTAACTGAATTCCACCCTTAAAGGACGCCACACTTATGCATCTCATAAGTGTAAATCTACAGGCTCAAAATTCCCACCTGATGTCTATGGGGTATATCCAATAAGAGTCGGAAACTTCCGTCTTGTCAGAAAGACAACTGTTTTCTACTGTGATTTAGGTTGTCACTTATTCAATATGGGCTGTTTTTTTCCGACTTGTCGGAAAGCACGTGGATCGGTGGAATAGGCGCCAATCCGCGTGCTTCTGTCAGAAACGGGGTCAAATCCGACAGGTTTTGGCCCAGTTTCCGACAATCTTAATCCGACTTTTAAAAAAAGTTGGGTTGAGACGATGACACGGGGGAGCGGGGCGGCGGGCTATAGGGGCAGCGGCAAGTACCACTAGGCATCCCTCCCTGTGATCTCACACACGGCTGGCGTGGTCTGACTCTCAGCAGTGGGGGAGGACCACGGGCACGGTGCAGTTACTGTGCTGGCGCGGTCAGGGTCTCTCACACTGTTGACTGACACTAGTAAATTACACAGTGCAGCTGCAGTCATCGCGGCTGTGGGGGGCGGAAGCATGGTAGGGGAGATGCACGGGGAGGGCTGACTGCTGCACGGACGGGACACCGGGAACTGCGGCTCAAATCTGACAGTCGGATTTGGCCGCTCATTGAATAGGGCTTATCGGATCCATTCCGACAAATGCATGTCCGAATGGATCCGACTCTTGAATACACCCCTAAGTCTGTATGTTCAGTACCATCCGGAAGAGCTGAAATGCTATTCAGGCCGCAGGTTGTTTTTTTATTAGCTGGTCCTTGCATTTGTGCTGCTTGCAAATGTCACTTGTTGTACCCCACAGTCACCAGACTGTGGTCATTTATTTTAGGGGTGGTAACACTTATGATGTATTTAATTACTTAATTTTAAAGTCATAATCATTATTTATTTAATATCATCCTCATCACCGTCTGCACATATTTTTATGCCAGGCCTGTGGTAGGTGCACAAGATATGCCGCCAAATAGTCTCTGGAATTTCGGCCTACTTACAGCTAAGGGGGCAATTCAGACTGCATCGCTGCAGCGGCAGCGATCATTCTGAATTACTATGCGCAGTGTGCATGTGCGGCGGGCGCACTGCGCATGTGCAGCCAGTGAGATGCGACAGGCAGAGGCGGTTGCGGGGCGTGCCAACGGTGTTAGTACGCCATTGGCGGGACATGGTCCGGACAACGGAGGCATGTCTGGACCGTTGAGGGGGCCGGCCACAGCGGCTGTGTGATGTCACATGCAGCCGCTGCGATCTGGGATGCGGCGGTTAGCCCACTGCCAGCGCGCAGGAGCTGCGCTGGCAGGGAGCTACTTGTCAGGTATAAAAGCATCGCTGCCGTGCAATGCTTTTGTACCTGTGCGGTGGGAGGGGGGGGGGGGTGTCTGACATGCAGGGCAGACTATCCCTGTGCTGGGCGTCCCCCCGCATGTCAGAGAAACTGATCGGAGATGTGCTACATTTTTCACATCTACGATCAGGTCTGAATCACCCCCTAAGTGTGCACAGTTCTACTGCACATAACTAGTGCTTGCCAGCCCCCACCCGACTCTCCGGTTATAGAGAACCGCAAATGAGTTATTATGTTTGTCTTTGTAGCGCTGTTATTACTGTTCTCACCATGCACATTTTCCAGAGTGTAAGCTTGCAAATATATGAATACTCCCCATTATGTTGTCTTACCAAGACCATTAAATAAACATACACCATGATATGTGCTGGACACACAACTTCAATAAAATAGTTGTGTAGATCTTTACTTTGCTTTTTTTTGTAAATTAACTGTAATGTCAGGAAAAGTCTGGTTGTTGCTTCTTTTAACTTTTTTGATTTGTAAGTAAATATATATATAATTCCAATTCAAAAACACTCGTGTCTGTTACCTGCATTAGGCCAAATCCATTGTTATGGTCTCCCCAACCATTGTGCAGAACATTCCCTCCACGTGTTTCACGGGATATGATTCCGGCTAGGACAGCAGGATCTACCTGTTTGTTTCTAGCTGCTGACTGTATCATATTCTTGTATTTATTAACTCTGGCTAGATCATGTTCTGCCAGTTTGAATGAAGCCTGTACACCTTCACAAAAAATAAATAAAACAATAATAATAATAATAATAATAATAATAATACATAAATGTGTGTGTGTGTGTGTGTGTGTGTGTGTGTGTGTGTGTGTGTGTGTGTGTGTGCAGACTCTATACAGCTTAATTATAAACAATATTTTTTAAAACCTTGACTTTCACTATTATTACATTGTATTTATATAATATATTTATGTAATGGTGAAATACATAGTACAAAATAATAAAATCTGCAGTCTTCTATAGACAACAAAACTATAAATACAGATTTGTGGATATTGCACTATGTACTTGTACCATGGGACTATACTGTATAGGGCTATCTCAGCATTGTAGGCCCTGAGCAAAGCAATGCAATGGGGCCACTGCACACACATTCATGGGAATACATCATTTACCTCTCATGCGTTCCCACTTTCATACAGTGAATGGCTGTCATCAATCAGCATGCTGACAGACATTCATTGTTTGGCTGCAGGCTGGGAGGCAAGTAGAGAATGCTGCACTCTGATTGGTGGATAGGTGCAACTATCTACCAGTCATCATGCTGAATGCGATTCACTATCTGGTTGAAGGCTGGGAGGCAGGTAGAGAATGCAGCACTCTGATTGGTGGATAGGTGCAACCATCTACCAATCATCATGCTGATTGCGATTCACTGTCTGGTTGAAGGCTGGGAGGCCAGTAGAGAATGCTATAGATCAAGAAAAATGGATTCCGAGCACTCACCAGAGACTAAACTTCAAATCTTATAAACAACGTTACTCCAAGATCAATTTATAATGGTATTTTTTTTCATAACAAAATATTAATTCAATTAATCAATAAACATAACAATAATAATATGATATGAATAAAATGTTTTCATAAAGGGTAGGGCTTCCCTTATTGGGGTATATAATATAAGCTATATATGTACAAGGTAAAAGAGCAGTCTCATATAGAATAGACCTACTGTAATACATTATTACCTTGTACATATATACCTTATATTATATACCCCATTCATATCATATTATAATTTTTATTGAATTAAGTATTTTATTATGAAAAATAAATACCATTATAAATTGAACTTGGAGTAACGTTGTTTTTAATTTTAGAAGTTTAGCCTCTGGTGAGCACTGGGAATCCATTTTTTGATCTATAATGTTTCCAATCAGGGAATGGAAAATCCCTGCACATTCCCAATAGCTGCTGCTAAGAGACTATGGGGCCGATTCAGCATGGAACGCTGCTACGATAGCGTCTGCATGCTGAATCCTGCCGCAGTGTGCGCACGTGCGGAAACCGTACTGTGCACACACACAGAAGCCGCACTGTACGCACATGTGTGAATGCCTCTGCCTGATTGACAGGCAGAGGCATTTGCGGGGCGGTAGGGGGCATTGTGTCGGCATTTTGAGGGCAGCGTTGCAGCGTTGGGGGCGTGGTCCTGACAATGCAGGTGTGTCTGGACCATTAGCGGGTCGTCACCCGCAGCTGCTGCGACCCAAAAGATGGCAGCTTGGCGTCTGCCTTAGCAGCTAGGCTGCGTAGGTAGAGGGCAACCCTAAACATGCGAGAGCATCACCATTGTACAATGCGCTCGCATGTTTGCAAGGGAGGCAGGACTCGGCATGCGTAGTGGACTTGCCCTGTGCTGGGCATCCCCCCGCATGTCACTGTAATGGGTTGTAGAGCACATCTACGACCCATGCTGAATTAGGCCCAATAAACGTTTGACAGCCTACCCTTTCATTTTTATATAGGTAGAGAATGCTGCCTGGTCACTCTGATTGTGTATAATTAACAGAGTGTCTGGGCAGAATTATCAACCTGCTTCCCAGGAGAATCCAGAGGCACCAGATACCTCTCAGACCAGCTTGACCCTAATCAAAGGCCCCTAGAATCATGGGGCCCTGGGCAGTTGCCCGTTGTGCATATATGTTAAAGATGGCCCGACCTTTTTCAGAATATAAAACCAAAAATTAAACAGTCCCTTGATAAATATATGAAAAGGAAAAGCAAGTAGGACAAATATTTTTATTAATAAGGACTTACCACAGTTCGGCAACCGGTCTTGTCTGGCTGTTCTACATGAGGCACCATTTGTGTGAATGTTACCAATATCACCATAGATTCCAGATGTAATTACACTGCCTGGGGAGTACACACAGGCAAACATAATGGCTTTATTCATAGATTGTACTACCCAAGACAGTTATCATTGAAATCACTGATGTATGGTCATTACAAAAAAGGGAAACTTAAAGTACACCTGTCACCTGTATATATGGGGAAGACAACATACATCTAGTGAAGACAATCTTTGTTAGCTGAAACAATATTCATAAGACTTTATGCTATATATTTAATAGGAACCAATGGCATCACTGATATATCACTAAGGCAATAATGTAATTGTATAATAAATCTTGCTTCCACACTCTATTTGTCCATTTTTGTCATTGTTCTAAACTGGTTACATGCACCTAAATAATACTGCTAGTCAGAGGCATAGCCAGGATTCTGTGGGCCGCACTGTAACATTTTGAAGGGGCCACTGTCCCAATGCTTCTAAAGAGACACCTCTCCGCAACAGTTGTCAGTGTTATGACCTATAACAGTGCCCATTTTATGATCCATAGTAATGCCTTTGTTCATGTTATGTCACATTGTAGGGCTGCTAGTACACATTATGCAAAACAGTATCCCCAATTAATATTATGCCCCACCATAGTCTTCCACACTACAGAGCTGCCCACAGTTCATATCATGCCACATTATAGTGCCTCCACTGACTCTAATGCTGCATCTTACTGCCCTGACCTACTGTGCTTTAGAGATCAGCCTCATTTCAGATCGACCAACCTACCCCCCAGACCAGAAAATAAGTTTATATTCTTAGGGGTCTATGTATATCGCCCAACTGTCCCGATTTCAGCAGGACAGTCCTGCTATTCGGACACTGTCCCGGTGTCTCTCCTACGTGTCACAGTGTCCCCCTAGTGGGGATGGGGGAAGCGGGGGGGGGGGGGGGGGGGGGGTTGTGTGAACCTTTGGTTACTGCTGCTTTGCACAGAAAAGCAGCAGATAATCTCTGAATAGATGCTGCCTGCGGTATCTATAAACTGCAGGGAAGTGAGCCTGGTGTCCATGTCAACTCCACCGGGGCCACACACTAAGCCTGGACGGAGATAAAGTGGATGGAGATAACATCCCAGACAACCAGCTCCTAACTGTCATTTTTCAAACACAGCCTGTAACATGGAAGTTAGGAGCTGGTTATCTGGTACTTTATCTCCATCCACAGCTTAGTAAATAGACCCCTAAGTACCAGCCAAACAGCTCCTAATTGCCATGTCACAGGCTGTATTTGAAAAATGACAGTTAGGAGCTGATTGGCTGGTACTTTATCTCATTCCACTTCATCTCCATCCAAGGCTTAGTAAATAGACTGCAAAGTACCAACCAACCAGCTCCTAACTGTGATGTTTCAAGCACCCGTGACATGGCAGTTAGGAACTGATTGGTTGGTACTTTATCTTTGTACACTTTATCTCTCTCCACGGCTTAGTACATAGACCTAGACTCTTCTATTTTTTTTTCCCTTTATATAGTATGATCTAGCCAGCTACTTTCCCTGGCTAAACTCACATTCTTTCAACATGCTATAGGCTAGACCATTTGTCATTTTAATCTCTTGGTCATCTAAATGTCCCCATTTTGAAGTGTTGAGAAAGTAACATACAGTATAGACAATCACATAGGCAAATGCGGGGGGAGGGGGGGGCAGTTGCCTGGAATTAAAGTGTAAAAACACACTACAGGGTGATCCAACTTTGATGTAATGTCCTTAAAACAAGTCAAAATGAGGCTCAGTAGTGTGTGTGGCCTCCACGTGCCTGTATGACCTCCCTACAACACCTGGGCATGCTCCTGATGAGGTGGCGGATGGTCTCCTGAGGGATCTCCTCCCAGACCTGGACTAAAGCATCCACCAACTCCTGGACAGTCTGTGGTGCAACGTGAAGTTGGTGGATGGAGCGAGACATGATGTCCCAGATGTGCTCAATTGGATTCAGGTCTGGGGAATGGACGGGCCAGTCCATAGCATCAATGCCTTCGTCTTGCAGGAACTGCTGACACACTCCAGACACATGAGGTCTAGCATTGTCTTGTATTAGGAGGAACCCAGGGCCAACCGCACCAGCATATAGTCTCACAAGGGGTCTGAGGATCTCATATCGGTACCTAATGGCAGTCAGGCTACCTCTGGCGAGCACATGGAGGGCTGTGCGGCCCCCCAAAGAAATGCCACCCCACATCATTTCTGACCCACTGCCAAACCGGTCATGCTGGAGGATGTTGCAGGCAGCAGAACGTTCTCCTTGGCGTCTCCAGACTCTGTCACGTCTGTCACATGTGCTCAGTGAGAACCTGCTTTCATCTGTGAAGAGCACAGGGCGCCAGTGGCGAATTTGCCATTCTTGGTGTTCTCTGGCAAATGCCAAACGTCCTGCACGGTGTTGGGCTGTAAGCACAACCCCCACCTGTGGACGTCGGGCCCTCATACCACCCTCATGGAGTCTGTTTCTGATCGTTTGAGTAGACACATGCACATTTGTGGCTTGCTGGAGGTCATTTGGCAGAGCTCTGGCAGTGCTCCTTCTGTTCCTCCTTGCACAAAGGCGGAGGTAGCGGTCCTGCTGCTGGGTTGTTGCCCTCCTACGGCCTCCTCCACGTCTCCTGATGTACTGGCCTGTCTCCTGGTAGCGCCTCCATGCTCTGGACACTACGCTGACAGACACAGCAAACCTTCTTGCCACAGCTCTCATTGATGTGCCATCCTGGATGAGCTGCACTACCTGAGCCACTTGTGTGGGTTGTAGACTCCGTCTCATGCTACCACTAGAGTGAAAGCACCGCCAGCTTTCAAAAGTGACCAAACCATCAGCCAGAAAACATAGGAGCTGAGAAGTGGTCTATGGTCACCACCTGCAGAACAACTCCTTTATTGGGGGTGTCTTGCTAATTGCCTATAATTTCCACCTGTTGTTTATTCCATTTGCACAACAGCATGTGAAATTGATTGTCAATCAGTGTTGCTTCCTAAGTGGACAGTTTGATTTCACAGAAGTGTGATTGACTTGGAGTTACATTGTGTTGTTTAAGTGTTCCCTTTATTTTTTTTGAGCAGTGTATATATCGGACCAACAAAAGAAGAAGGAAACAGCTTCATTAAAGCAGCACTCGTTCCCTTTCCACAAAAAGAATATTTGAATTAAAATAGTAGTACTTTATTACATGACAAAATGTTAATTAAAAAGATCCAATACCCATATGTGATGTGTGTCACTTTATTATTATTACATATGAAGTATTATATGCTCCCTACATTTTTTATAAAGGAAAAACTGATATAAAGGAAAAACTGCGTGTGTTGTGATTATAACCCCCCATTATTGGCCCTCATTCCGAGTTGTTCGCTCGTTCTTTTTCATCGCATCGCAGTGAAAATCCGCTTAGTACGCATGCGCAAAGTTCGCACTGCGACTGCGCCAAGTAACTTTACTATGAAGAAAGTATTTTTACTCACGGCTTTTTCTTCGCTCCGGCGATCGTAATGTGATTGACAGGAAATGGGTGTTACTGGGCGGAAACACGGCGTTTCAGGGGCGTGTGGCTGAAAACGCTACCGTTTCCGGAAAAAACGCAGGAGTGGCCGGAGAAACGGTGGGAGTGCCTGGGCGAACGCTGGGTGTGTTTGTGACGTCAACCAGGAACGACAAGCACTGAACTGATCGCACAGGCAGAGTAAGTCTGGAGCTACTCTGAAACTGCTAAGTAGTTAGTAATTGCAATATTGCGAATACATCGGTCGCAATTTTAAGAAGCTAAGATTCACTCCCAGCAGGCGGCGGCTTAGCGTGAGCAACTCTGCTAAATTCGCCTTGCGACCGACCAACTCGGAATGAGGGCCATTGTGTGACGTTACAAGTGCAATCTCTAAGCATCAAGAGAAGAAACATATGTTACAACTGTAACCACAGAAGAGGGAATTAGTAAACACCTGTGACCATACTGCTACATTTGTAACTATTACTAAACATCGCTTCCAAGAAAAATTACAGTGAAGAATATAATCAGAAACATCATAGGAATACAAATTATTCTGGAATGAAGACAGTGTATAAGCATTTTGTTTTAAATCACATTTTTAGTTACACAGAATCATTTTTTCTTTATATTTTTTTCTACACGTTATTCTATTCTATCTTATATATTTGGCTTTTTGTAACCCCAATAAAAAATTAGGGGAGCATATAATACTTCATATATGATAATAATAAAGTGACACACATCACATATGGGTATTGGATCTTTTTAATTAACATTTTATCATTTAATAAAGTACTACTATTTTAATTAAAATATTCTATTTGTGGAAATGGAACGAGTGCTGCTTTAACAAAGCTGATTGCTTCTTCTTTTGTTGGTCCGATATAAACTGCACTTTGTTTGGGGCACACTATAGCTTGTTACACGCTAATTATGCATCCTTCTTGAGCTGGCGATAATTGCTCTAAAATCAAACACATGAAACCTCCTCTCCAGAAATTCTATATTTGCCCCTGATATCAGAGTATTTAAATATTTAGCACATATAGCGTTTCAGGAGATGAGCATGCAGGTCTTGTGGAAGGCAGTGACCTACCCATGTGTCTAATTATGTTAGTGTGAGAACTGCAGGACTGCATGTTAAAGAGGCAGTTTGTGAGGAGGGAATAGAGGGAAACCGTAAATCATACAGAACATTAACTAGTGAAATGAGCAGGGTCTCCTAACATCACCTACAGTAATAATGGTGTGAGGATCATACTTGACAACTGTTGAAAAAGCATTTCAGGAACATTGTGGAAACAACACCTATGAGCACAGAGTTGAAGTGGACATACAGTGCCTAAAAGGCATGTCATAAAATTGACTTACATCCAGATGTAAATGAGCACCTAAGCAATTATAGCAGCACGCGCACACACACACACCTCAAGTGGCCATGGGAAACATTATTTAAAAATGCATGTAGCCATAGGGTCTTATAACCAATGCAGGGAAACGATCCCATTTAAATGTTTACATCTCTGTTCAGGGGCGCTTTACGAGAGGAGGTGGCCGGGTGCAGCCTCCTCCGTTCGGGCCCCCTCCTCTCTGCCGGCAGCACTGAGAGTCTGAGCACTAGAGCGCTTAGACTCTACTGTACATGCACGGATCTCCGGGAAAATGGCGCGGCAGCCATTTTCTCAGTGATTTTTGTACTGCACATGCGCAGAACTCCGTGAAAATGGCTGCTGCGCCATTTTCACAAAGTTTTAACACTGAAGCGGACGTCAGCACGGGACTCCGAAGGGGTGAGTATTTAGAACATGGGTGCAGCGTATAGGTACGCCAGTGTCTCTGTTTAATTATTTGTCAAAGTATATAACAGTTACATAATGGGGATAAGGTGTAATCAGGGAGATTGCCACATACTTCAGGGAGTCAGGGAGATTGCTGCTATTTCAGGGTGTCTCCCTGACATTCAGGGAGAGTTGGCTAGTATGGCGAGGAGGGTCCTGACAAACTTGTGTGATACGTTTGTCTGTATTTGCTCCCTAATGTATGGAAAACTAGCAGCCTGGCTGATTCAGAATATATTAATGAACACTTTCATTTTTGGAAATATAAATAAATATGAAAAGGCTCGTGACAGGAATCAGTTTATCAGGGTGCACTCTATCCCATTCACATAAATTATGTATTTCTTAAATAAGGAATTCGATTTTATTGTATTTATTTATTACTTAGTACATGTTTCAAAATGGAAATACCAATATATTCTTTTATTCATAATCCCACATGTGGTATTATTATAACCTAGATATGAGGTCATACAAAGCGAAATATTAAAAACAATAAAGAAATAGAAAAACATGATGGAGAAAGTTTTTTAGACAAATTTTTGTCTATGTGACAAATGAATACATTTAAAACCAAATTGTGTGCCGTCTCTTATTCTTATATATAATTATTATACTCTTTTATTGAGTTCTACTGTTCTTATGCTCCAATATTTGTGTATAATTTCAGAGGTAACAGCACTGTGTTCTATCACTTTATTTTCCTTACCTATAATGCATCTGTTGTATACCAAATAAATATACCTGCGTACAAATGATAATAACTGCATGTACTAGAGCAGAGGTTCTCAAACTCGGTCCTCGGGAGCCCACACAGTGCGTGTTTTGCAGGTAACCTAGCAGGTGCACAGGTGTATTAATTACTCACTGACACATTTTAAAAGGTCCACAGTGGAGCTAATTATTTCACTTGCGATTCTGTGAGGAAACCTGCAAAACATGCACCGTGTGGGGTCCTGAGGACCGAGTTTGAGAACCTCTGTACTAGAGTGATTTATTCTCTAGTATTCTCAGTGCACTGTGTTGCCCCTTGAATGGAAACATTGGCTATTTGTTTCTAACCACGTATCCATTTGCCAGCCAGACACATATGTATCTTGTTCTCCAGGGCACTCCTGAACTAGTTAGAATAAACACCAGCACAGAACAGTTTTTAATATTTTGCTTTGTATGACCTCATATCTAGGTCATAATAATACCACATGTGGGATTACGAATAAAAGAATATATTCCACGTGGGTATTGGTATTTCAATTTTGAAACATGTACTAAGTAATAAATAAATACAATAAAATCGAATTCCTTATTTAAGAAATACATAATTTATGTGAATGGGATAGAGTGCACCCTGATAAACTGATTCCTGTCACGAGCCTTTTCATATTTATTTTTTGAATTAGTGGGTAGCACCAATGTTCTAATATATGTGGAACTATGCACAATAGAAATTAAAACATAATCCCTTGTATCACCATCAATCTTTATTAGTTCTGGTGCGGGATTTTCTCTTCTTAAATATAAATACATGTAAATATACCATTAGTGGCCCTAATGTACAAAATGTCATTACCCATATTACCTGTCCTGATATCCCAACTGGCAATCACTGGTTTAAAGTACCTGTCTTTATACAGTATAAAGTGTTTTTATTTTATTTTTTTAGACAATTTAACAATAATAAAATCCATGCTTATACCACAGTTTAATTGTGTGTACCTACCAGCAAAAGCAGAAAGGATTAGGATTACATAAAAAGCCATGTTTCCTTTCAGAAATACCTGGAGAAAAAGAATAAAAATAAAATGAAAGACAATAATTTACCAATGAAAGCTGAATGCTGTAAAAACCTTGACCTTTAGATAGACACTTACTTATTGTGCTCTTCAGTCTTCTTGTTCTGCAGCTTATTTCATATGTTATTTATATAGGGATTAAAAATAACTTGAAGGGAGGTGGATATATCTTATTGGATAATCACACGCTAGTTTGCATAAAGGAAATAAAACTGGGTTTTGAAATAACGTTGGGTGTTAACTGTCAAAATGTATTTGCATAACTATTTGCATCCAGATTGCCATTAATAAGAACAATTGCATATATGTATGTGTGCCAAAGAACTGGTACACTTATATTATAATGTACAAAAACTCCTCTGCTCTAAGGCCAGAGGTCAGTGTCCAGATTATCAATCCTCCTTTGGAAATACTGCATTAAGGAGCTATAGCTTCAGAAGTGTTTCTACTCTTCTTTGTGTACGCTGATCTTCATTCCAATATAAGATACTACGAGTGAGCACTGTCTTGACATAACTGGGTCACTGCGACGGCTCTGGATTGGCTGGCCAGGCATAAGCCATCATTGGCTAGTTGCCGATGGTAAATTCAAATTGCCATTATAACACTGGCTGGACTTGAACCTTCAGACTGAAGCCTTCCAATGTCAGAAGATGGTGCCAATTCAACAAAATTGCATAACATGATTGCTCGCATTGCCAGACCTCTCCCTCCAGCGATGTCCAATGTTGATCTCTTCCAAATGTCTTCATCCCTCCCTGGGCATAGCTCCTTCTTCTCTAAGGTGTCTGTTTTTGGTTCCAGTGCTAGGTGCTGATTTGAACCTGGCATCAGTCTCTGCCATTCAACCTGCTACAGATGAACTCATCTAATAGTTTTTTTTTGCCTATTAATGCAATAATCGCCATACATGGATGTAGCATTTCCACTTTCTTTATGTCTAACATATGGAGCACTGCTGTAGGGCCATTTCAGTATATTCTCTAATAAATGACATTATGTTTTGCTTAAATTCTTGAGAAACCTTTGTATTACTTATTTTTTCCTTTTGCAAAATCATTTTTTAATAAAAAAATTAGCAGAGATGTGCACAGACACCTGTGTTTTGGGTTTGGTTTTGGTTCTAATTCATCATTATGTTTTGGATTTGGTGAAACCACACTTAAGTGCTTTGGTTCGGATTCGGTTAAAAACCAGTAAAAAAAATGATAATCATTGATAAAAATCGATAAAAAACTGCTAAAAACATGTAATTTTTGCAATCCAAAATTCAGTTTTAAAATCCAAACATTATTTTATAATAGGCTTAGGGGGGAAATGTACTAAGCAGTGAAAAGAGTGGAGAAGTGAGCCAGTGGAGAAGTTGCCCATGACAACCAATCAGCTGCTCTGTATAATTTTATAGATTACAAATTATAAATGTTACTTCAGTGCTGATTGGTTGCCATGGGCAACTTCTCCACTGGCACACTTCTCCACTCTTTTCACTGCTTAGTACATCTCCCCCAAAGTGTGGTATGGATTCCACACAGGATACTTCTCCTGTACTCTAGTCTGTCAAAAGCATGTCTTTTTTTTATATATTGACAATTTTTATTTTCAGTAGAAATTGGCAAAACAAATAAAACATACAAAACATACAAAAGTAAGGTACAGAGACTTCCGGTTCTGGGTGCCGCATGGTTAGCAGCTAGGAGGATCAGCTCCGCTAACCCCCCGCTTATCTGCACCCTCCACACGGCCCTCGGCTTCCCGAAGCGATCCGCCGGGTCCACACAGCACTGGTGTCAGTTGGTGGTGCATGGAGCGCTACCTGACTCCCCTCATGCCGCGCAGCAAAGGGCAAAAGGAGAAGGAGTGGCGCCGCACTGAAGCCAAAATGGCGGCTGTGGCCGCGGGCGTTGGGGATCCTCAGGCAGCAAGGCAAACTGCTCTGTCTCCTACCTCCTCACAAGGCTCTCCTCCACTGCCATCAAGAGGTAGGACACCCTCTCCAAGTTCCTCTCCTGCCATGTCTGCTGAGAGCACCCCCCCCCCCCGCACCCACATGCAGGGTCTCACGCTGCAGTCCCCATTACATACAATGCATTAGTTAATGCCATTAAGGAAACTGTGGGCCCTTTATTGAAGGAACAGACGGCGGATATTAACAGGCAGCTGTCTCAATTCTCCCAGAGGCTTACTACTACTGAACAAAGATTAGGGGAGTGCTTTGCCGACATTGCAAACCTGAAAAAAGCTGTCAGTCTCAATACAAAAGTTTGCGACCATTTACATAACAAGACAGATGAATTGGAAAATAGGTCCACGAGAATGAATCTTCGGGTTATTGGACTGCCTGAGGCTGTAAAGCAGAGCCGGCCTTAGGCATAGGCAAACTAGGCAAATGCCTAGGGCATTTGGTATGCTTAGGGGCACCAGCAGCTTCTGCTGATTAAAATGATATGCGGCATGCCTATATTCTGTGTGTGATTGCGGCTGTATCTGCATACAAAATGCTACGTTTCAGTGTATTCCTGGAAATCACTGTAATATAGCATTTCATATGCAGATACAGCCGCAGTCGCACACAAAATATAGGCATGCTGCATATAATTTTAATCAGCAGAAGCTGCTTGTGCGTCCTAGCCACATAGTAATGCAAATAAGATGCATTTTCATAAAAAAAGGTGCCTGACATTAGCAGAGCTGCCAGCTGACTCATGCCAGGCATTTCCTGCAGAACTAGCGGCGGTGCAAGGGGGCACCAGCCAAAATCTTGCCTAGGGCATTATATTGGTTAGGGCCGGCTCTGCTGTAAAGGGACCGGAGCTTTTAAAATTTATACGTGACACCCTCCCGGCTCTTTTGGATGTCCAAGATTAATGCTCTCATATGATTATTGCATTCCCATCTTAAATATCTGTGTGTTCAGATACCACAAAATATCTCATCCCTGTACAAACTTAACTACACCCCGATGCTCACCCATTTTGCCAAATCTCTGGAAACTTGGAGCTCCCTCCCCTTGTCTTTATTGGGCAGGATGGAGGTTATTAAAACTATGCTTCTGCCCACACTTACATACTATATGCAATTGCTGCCCATTCACCTTACTTTGAAAGATATTGGGGAGTTTTATTCGATTTTCCAGAAATTCCTGTGGAGGTCAAAGAAACCTAGAATATCTAGGCAGAAACTGCAATTACCTAAGAGATATGGTGGCTGGGGCTTCCCGGATTTACTTACTTACTCTCTGGCTCTATTGTTTAGGTACACCCTAGACTGGCTCTTAGAGACGATTAAATATACTTCTTATGACCTAGATTGTGCCATTATTTCACCCTACGCTCCGGGAGCTCTCCTACATATGGCAAGACGTAACCTACCACCAGGAATTTACTCCCATCCATTCTTCACAGATACCTATAACGCCTGGTGGGCGATTAACAAAAAATTGGGTAAAAATACTCTACGCTCAACCTGGATTCCTCTTTGGGGCAATCCCATGTTTACTCATAGCTTGCACGACACTTGTTTTCACAGGCTCAAGTTAAAGGGACTCCGTAGTACCTCTCAGGTGTTTGACCCCGGTGGCAGTCTCCTTCCCTTTGACCGTATAAAAGAACTATTTAACATTACCGACCAATATAGTTTTTCTTACTTCCAACTCACACACTACATTAAATCCTTACCTTGCATGATGCTACTACCGGGCTCCCCAGATCCACTCGTGAAATTAGTAGATAGCTTTGTGAAAATACCTTCAAAACGAACCTGATTTATCAAATCATTATATCTGCTAGCAGAATTAGTATTTGGACATCCACGGCTAATATGTGGCAGAAAGATGTTTTGACTCCCCTGTCTGGCGACGCGTTATTCAAACATTGAGACGCGTTATTCAAACATTGAGTTTGGGGCAAGCCACTTGTACGCCTTTCTCCCGCATATGTACAGGGCTTATATATCGCAAAAACAAAGAAGCTTCTTTGTTCAGGAGGAAGATGGCTCCTGCCCTAAATGCCATCACACTTCTGCCTCTTTTTATCATAATTTCGGGTCATGCGGTTCAATTATACGCTTCTAGCATAAGGTCAGAAATTTTATAAACTCTTCATTTTCACTTTCTATACCTTTAGAACCAACATCGATGCTGTTTGCTCATTTTGATGAGTGTTCACTGGCACATGTGACATATCTAATACCATTTCTAATGATTCTAGTCACAGTAGCCAAGAAAATGATTTTGAAGGCGTGGATATCAAAATCTACTCCTTCTATGACTGAAGTGCATAATATCTTACGGAAATTGATGTATTTTGAAAGATATTCTCTTTTACCTAACATTCAGAGAGGGTCTGTAGCTTTCTTCAAGAAATGGAGGCCTTACATTGTTTCAAGAACTCCTGAGGAGAGCTCCCAAATTCTAAAGTTTTTTGAACTTTAGAATTTGGTTCATAAACTACTTTTGTACATAACTATACACAGGAGCGAGCGATCCTTTCCTAACTAGCATCGGAATGTTGCCCTTAAAATATCCTACAGCTGGATACTAGACACCACCTTTCAACCTTTGTCTGACCCTTCCTATCATGTAAAGAGGAATCTCTCTGTCCAGGAACAGTTTAAACTAAACATACTTGCTGACATTGTCTAGGGGAATATTATCTACAAAACACACTATATGGGTTAAATATGCTACGATCGAGTCGCACACAAGACGCTCACAAACTCCGCCGTAAATACACATCTTGTGCGCACGAGATGCTGGTGCGTCGCTTATGCAACCTGCGGGGATGTGTACGCACGGGGGACTGAGTGCACGAGCAGCGCGCGTGTGCATGAGGGGTTAGTACAAGGCATTCGCATCATGATATTTTTCGACTTTGACAGGTGGAAAGAAGACACCACATTAGGTAAGTACTCCGGACGTGTTCTTAGAACCACCCGGTCACGGTGAAAAATCAAATAGGGGGACTTACAGGATAAGGCACCTAAGTCAAGACCCTTCTGGCAGAGGCAATAGCCAGCAAAAACAAAACCTTAAGGGAAAGCCACTTAAGGTCTGCAGATGCAAGAGGATACAAACTGATATTCTTGCAAGGCATCCAGAACCACTGACAAATCCCAAGGGGCCACAGGTGGTACATAAAGAGGCAGAATCCATAACACCCCCTGAGTGAAAGTATGAACATCAGGCAGGATAGCAATCTTTCTCTGAAACCATACCGACAAGGCAGAAATGTGAGTCTTGAGGGACGCTAGAAGAAGGCCTAAGTTCAGGCCCTGTTGTAGGAAGGCCAAAAGTTTGGCCGTACAAAACTTGTAAACGTCATGGTTATTAGGCGCACACCAAGCAAAGTAAGAATTCCAGACCCTATGGTAAATCCGAGCAGAAGCTGGTTTATGGCCCTTCAACATAGTTTGAATGATCGCCTCAGAAAAACCCTTGGCCTCAAGACGGAAGCTTCAAGAGCCACGCCGTCAAAGCCAGTCGGGCCAAATCCTGGTAAACACAAGGGCCCTGAACAAGGAGGTCTGGTCATTGTGGAAGTAGAAGGGGACGATCTAACGAGAGGCCCTGTAGATCTGAGAACCAGTGCTGTCTTGGCCACGCTGGCGCGATCAGAAGCAGGATTCCTCCTTCTTGTTTGAACTTCCTTATTACTCTGGGCAGGAGTGACACCAGTGGGAACACATATGGCAGCTGAAAGCTCCATGGGATTGCTAATGCGTCTACGAACACCACTTGAGGATCCCTTGTCCTTGCTCTGAAGACCGGAACCTTGTGATTGTGTCGAGACGCCATCAATTCTACATCTGGAAGGCCCCACTTGTCCACGAGGAGTTGAAATACTTCTGGATGGAGGCTCCACTCTCCGGCATGTACGTCCTGATGACTGAGAAGGTCCGCTTCCCAGTTTAGGACCCCCGGAATGAACACTGCCGATATGGCTGGTAGATGGCATTCCGCCCATTGAAGAATCATTGATACTTCCCTCATCGCCTCGCTTCGAGTGCCGCCCTGATGATTTATGTACGCCACCGTGGTGGCATTGTCCGATTGTACTTGAACAGGTCTGTTCTGTATCAAATGCTGGGCCAGGTTCAGTGCATTGTACACCGCCCGCAGTTCCAGAATGTTTATCGGAAGGAGAGACTCCTCCTTGGTCCACCTGCCCTGAAGGAAGTGTTGCTCCAACACCATGCCCCAACCCCTCAGACTGGCATCCGTCATCAGAAGGACCCAGTTGGAAAACCAGAAGGGACGACCCCCGCTCAATCGGTGGTCCTGAAGCCACCAGCTCAGTGACATACGGACCTCCGGAGACAAGGAGATCATGTGAGACCTGATCTGGTGAGGCAGGCCATCCCACTTGGCCAGAATCAACTTCTGTAGAGGGCGGGAATGAAATTGAGCGTACACCACCATGTTGAAGTCCGACACCATGAGACCTAGCACTTGCATTGCCGAATGTATCGACATTTGTGGACGAAATAGGAAGCATCGAATCTTGTCCTGAAGTTTCAGGATCTTCTCCTGAGACAAGAACAACTGCTGGTTGTGAGTGTCCAACAATGCCCCCAGGTGTACCATGCTCTGAGCAGAGACCAGGGAAGATTTCTTCCAGTTGATGAGCCACCCGTGAGTGTGCATAAACTGGTTTGTCACATCCAAATGACGTAGGAGAATATCTGGGGAGTTTTCCAGGATCAGTAAGTCGTCTAGATACGGGAGGATTCTGATCCCCTGACGACGTAGCACAGTCGTCATTACCGCCATGACTTTGGTGAATACACGCGGAGCCGTGGCCAAACCAAAGGGTAACAGCCGAAACTGGTAATGAAGGTTGCCCACCGCAAACCTCAGGTACTGCTGATGTGACATTGCAATAGGAATATGCAGGTAGACATCCTGTATGTCCAGGGAGACCACATAGTCCCCAGGCTCCAAGGCCAGAACGATAGAGTGCAGAGTTTCCATACGAAACCTAGAGACCCTCACATGCTTGTTCAAAGACTTGAGATTGAGATTGGGCCGCGAGGACCCATTCAGTTTCGGGACTAGAAACAGCTGTGAATAGTACCCCTTGCCTCTCTGAGCCAGAGGCACCTGTACTACCACTCCTGTGTCCAGGAGGGACTGTACCACCGAATGAAGAGTTTTTGCCTTCACCGGATCCGAAGGGACGTCTGTCAGGCAAAATCCATGAGGGGGACGATTCTTGAAGGATACGGCGTAACCTCGAGTGACGACTTCCCATACCCAGGCATCAGAAGTGGTCTTCAACCATTTCTGAGTAAACCCTAGAAGTCGGCCTCCCACCCTGGGATCTCCCAGAGGGAGGCCCGCCCCGTCATGTGGCAGGCTTGTCTGTTTTGGAAGCAGGCTGACAGGCAGCCCAGGCCCGCTTGGGTCTGGGCTTAGTAGGTTTGAAAGTACGAGCTTGTTTCGGGTACGCCTGACCTTTTGCCTTTCCTGGAGGACGAAAGGAGTGAGAGAAGGTACTTTTAGCCTTCGGCACCGTACTCAGTAGGCAAGCTGTTTTAGCAGAAGCAAAGTCAGCCACGATCTTATTGAGGTCTTCTCCGAAAATAATTTCTCCCTTGAAAGGAAGTACCCCCAGGGTTTTCTTAGAATCCAGATCCACAGACCACAGGATCTCAACCAAAGGATACGTCAAGCTAAGACGGACGCAGTCGCAGCCTTGGCCGCCAGCACCCCGGCATCGGAAGATGCCCCCTTAAGATAATGAGAAGCCGTGGTAATATATGAGAGACATTGTCTAGCATGATCAGAAGCGTTGGAAGGTAGCTTCGCCTCCAGCTCCTGAGCCCATGCTTCAACAGCTTCAGCAGCCCATGTCACTGCAATGGTTGGCCTACGCACAGCCCCTGTTAGGGCTTAAATCACCTTTAAACAACCCTCCACACGTCTATCCATCAGTTCCTTCAGAGAGGTGACGGTAGTCACTGGCAGAGCAGAGGAAACTACCAGTCTTGCAACCTGGGAATCTACAGGCGGAGGAGTTTCCCAATTTTTACTTAGCTCTGCAGAGAGAGGATAGCGAGCCAACATTTTCTTATACGGCGTGAACTTTGTTCCTGGATTTTCCCAGGATTCCTGACGTATGTCAGCCAGGTGTTGAGAATGAGGCAAAACTTGTTTTGATTTTTAGACACAGGCTCAGGTTCCGGTTCATCAGAAATTTGAAGAATCAGCCTGATAGCCTCAATGAAATCAGGGACTTCCACCTGTGACCGTCCCTCCCCATCTGAAGCGTCAGTGTCTGTGGGGTCAGTGTATGCGCCATCCTCATCAGGGGAAGTGTCTGGAACAGTGGTGGATTGTGAGGAAGTAGCGGCCCATTTAGAAGACGCCTTAGTCTTAGGTGGACGAGAGTTAGACTTCTTTTTAGTCAGTGATAGGTTCAAGTGCTGTAACTGAGATGAGATCTGATCTGCCCATGGTGGATTGACTGCGGTCCCACAGGGGGCGTAAGCTTAATTACCAGCATATTTAATAATGTGGAGAAGGTAGCCCAGGGTGGACAATTGTGGACCCCCGATGCTACAAACCCACTGGGGGAGGCAAAGAACCCCCAGAACCTGAACTCTCTGCTGCCATGTTTTCCTCAAATGTGTCTGCAGCGTCACCTCCACTCAATGTGGGATAAGCCCCAGTTCCATTGCCCCTTGCAGCTGACATAACGAGAAGCTCAATATCAGGCAACCTAGTACAATATTAGCAGCACTATGTCTAGCAAGAACTCCCAGTGTAGTGTTGTCAGCACAAACCGGGATCCAAGAGATATATGGTGACCAGAAATCACAGAGAAAAATACACAGTAAGTCTATCTTGTGAAACACCTATATAGTCTAATAAACCTGACGCACCTAGCCCCCTCAGATTACAGGGGGTAGCAAGCTGAGCGAAATACATGAAATGGCAGTCACTCAGCAGCTACACGCACACACACACACACACACACACACACACACACACACACACACACACAGAAAGTCCCAATGTACAATGCAGAAGTTATATCATACAATAAGACTGCACTGGACTAGCAATACAAAGTAATACTCAGTATAGCTATTCACACCGTCGTTAGGGGCTACGCCCCGTTAACCCCTGCACACCTTTGGACATACGCAGGCCGATAGATTACAGAATCAGAAACACAGGGCAGTATAGAGGGCATACAGAAATGGGGTCTGGTTGAGAAAAGATAGAGAGGCGTAGGGGGGGAGAAAGGGAATGTACAGAAACGCTGTGCGATCGGTAAAGGATAGGGAGAGGCAGGGTGGTAGGGAGAGGATAAAGAGAGGGAAGGTGTTAGAAAATACCGTTGCAAGAGGCTACGACCCGTTAACCCCTGCACGGGCTTCAGCCGTGCTATAATTGTTATTATGTGTGTTAAATATTGCAAGGGTGAAGGGCGTGCGATTGTCAAGGGGGCGTAGCCCTTTGTGAAGGCGTAAAGAGTGGCCGCAGGGCACAATGAATAGCAGTGTAGTATATACTGCTAGTGTATGCAGCGCAGCTTATACACACAGTGGCCACAGGTATTAGAGCCGCGTATACACACAATGGACACAGGTAGCAGCGCAGCTTATACACACAGTGGCCACAGGTAACGGAGCCACGTATCAACACAGTGGCCAGAGGTAGCAGGGCAGCTTATACACACAATACCCACAGATAGCAGAGCCGCTTATACACACACAATACCCACAGGTAGCAGAGCCACTTATACACACAATACCCACAGGTAGCAGAGCAGCTTATACACACAGTGCGCACAGGTAGCAGAGCCGCTTATACACATAGGTAGCAGAGCCGCTTATAAACACAGTGCCCACAGGTACTGTAGCAGAGCCGCTTATACACACAATACCCACAGGTAGCAGAGCCGCTTATACACACAGTGCCCACAGGTACTGTAGCAGAGCCGCTTATACACACAGTGCCCACAGGTAGCAGAGACGATTATACACACAGTGCCCACAGGTAGCAAAGCAGTTTATACACACAATGACCACAGGTAGCAGTGGTGCTTGTACAAACAGTGCCCACAGGTAGCAGAGCCGCATATACACACAGAGTCCACAGGTACAGAGACGCTTATACACAACGTGCCAACAGGTAGCAAAACAGTTTATATACACAATGACCACAGGTAGCAGTGGTGCTTATACACACAATGGCCCCTGGTTGCACTGCCACTTCTACACACAATTCCCATAGGTAACAGAGGCGCTTATACACACAGTGGCCACAGGTAGCAGAGCCGCTTATACACACAATGGCCACAGGTAGCAGGGCCACTTATACACACAATGGCCACAGGTAGCAGTGTCGCTTATACACACAATGACCACAGGTAGCAGTGTCACTTATACACACAATGGCCACAAGTAGCAGTGTCGCTTATACACACAATGGCCACTGGTAGCAGAGCCGCTTATATACACAGTGGCCACAGGTAGCAGAGTTGGTTGTAGACACAATGGGCACAGGTAGCATAGTTGGTTGTAGACACAATGGCCACAGTACGTACAGTGCCCACAGGTAGCAGTGTCGCTTAGACACATAATGGCCACAGTATTATTTTTTTTTATTAATCCAATGTCCACTGGTAGCAAGTATACTCACAGAAGTTCAGTGTGTGTGTGTGTGGGGGGGGGTTTGGAAAGGGGGTGGGGTCAGTGAGGTGGAGGTGCCTATCTGTGGTGCTGATAACCCCGATTCAGGGAATAACTTGTAGCGGCTGCGGATGGTGTCCGAGGTGCTACGTGTGGTGGAGGGGCGGGTGCGGGAGGGGGTCCAGAGGTGTTGAGGGTGGTGGAGGGGCGGGTGCAGTGGCACGGATGGCGGAAATGGTGCAGAGGTGCTGTGGGTGGGGGATGGGTAGGTGTGGAGGGGGCGCGGATGGCGGAGGGGGTCTAGAGGTGCTGCTGGTGGGGGAGGTGTGGGTGCAGAAGGGAAGTGTAGATGCTGTTGGTGGGGGAGGGGTGGGCGCAGGGGGCTGTGGATAAAGGAGGGGGTCTGGAGGTGGTGTGCGTGGGGGATGGGCGATGTAGTGGGGGTTTGTTTGCGGAGGTGGGGTTGCAGGGGGGGTGAGGTTGGGTGATAGGTTCTAGAAGTGCTGCGGGTGGAGGAGGGGTGGCTGCAGGGGAGCCGTGGATGGGGTCCGGAGGTGTTGTGGGAGGTGGTCCAGAGGTGCTGCGGGTGGGGGAGGTGTGGTAGGTCCACGAATGGGGGAAGGTGTCTATAGATGATGTGGGTGGGGGAGGGGCCAGAGGTGCTGTGGTTAGGGGAGTGGCGGCTGCGGGGGTGTGGTGGGGGGCCGGATGTGCTGCGGGCAGGGGAGGGGGTGCTGTGGGTGTGGGTACTATGGGTGGGGGAGGGGGTGGGAGGGGGATGTGGAGGATGCTGTAGGTGGGAGGGAGCGTGTGCTGTTGGTGCTACAGGTGAGGGAGGGGTGGAAGGTGCGGGGGTGGAGAGGTGGGTAAGGGGGTGCTGCGGGTGGGGGAGGGGTATGTGCAGCGGGTGGGGGGCGGATGTGGTGGGTGCCGCGGGTGGGGGGGCGGGGGGGGGGAAGAGGTGGGAATGGGGGTGGGGGGTGTAACGGGAAGAGAGGTGGGTATGGAGGTGGGGGAGGAGCGGGGGTTCCGCGGGTGGGGGAGGGGTGGGGTTTTTTTGCGGGTTGTAGGTGATACGGGTGAGGGAGGGGGCGGGAGTGCCACTAGTGGGGGAGGGGCGAGTGCCGGGGGTGGGGGACGGATGTGGTGGGTGCTGCGGGTGGGGGCCGGAGTGCCATGGGTGTGGGAGGGGCGGGGGGGGTGCTGCGGGTGTGGGTGCTACGGGTGGGGGAGGGGGCGCAAGGCGGATGTGGTGGATGCAGCAGGTGGGGGTGGATGTGGTGGATACTGTGGGTGCCGCGGGTGGGGGAGGGGCGGGTGGGGTGGAGGGTGCGGGGGTGTAGCGGGGAGGAGAGGTGGGTATGGGGGTGGGGTGGGGGCTGCAGCGGTTTGTGGGTGCTACGTGTGGGGAGGGGATGGGAGTGCCACAGGTGGGGGAGTGGCACGTGCCACAGGTGGGGGACTGATGTGGTGGGTGATGTGAGTGCCGCGGGTGGGGAAGGGGCGAGGGGTGCCGTTGGTGGGGGAGGGGCGTGTGCTACGGGTGGGGGAGGGGCTGGAGTGTCACTGGGGGGGAAGGGGCAGGGGGTGCTGCAGGTGTGGGTGCATTGGGTGGGGGAGGGCGTGCCGTGGGTGGCGGAGGGGCGTGTGCTGCGGATGGGGGAGGGGAGGGAGTGTCGCTGGGGGGCAGGGGGAGCTGCAGGTGTGGGTGCATCGGATTGGGGAGGGGGCGCGAGTAGCGCGGGTGGGGGAGGGGCATGTGCCGCAAGTGGGGGAGGGGGCGTGAGTGCCATGGGTGGGGGAGGGGGCAGGGGGTGCTGCAGGTGTGGGTGCTACGGGTGGGGGAGGGGGCGGGAGTGCCGTGGGTGGGGGAGGGGCATGTGCTGTGGGTGGGGGAGGGGCAAGAGTGTCGCAGGTAGGGGAGGTGCTGGTGCAAGTGCAACGGGTGGGGGAGGGGGCGGGAGTCCCGCGGTTGGAGGAGGGGAGTGTGCCGCGGGTGGGGGGAGAGGCGGGAATGCCGTGGGTGGGCTGCAGATGTGGATGCTATGGGTGGTGGAGGGGGCGGGAGTGCCGCGGGTGGGGGAGCTGCGGGGGGTGCCGTAGGAGGGGGGGGGGGTGCTGCAGATGTGGGTGCTATGGGTGGGACAGAGGGTGGGAGTGCCGCGGGTGGGGGAGGGGTGGGGGATGTTTCAGTTGTGGGTGCTATGGGTGGGGGAGGGGGCGGGAGTGCCGCGGGTGGGGGAGGGGCGGGAGTGCCGTGGTTGGGGGAGGTGCGGGGGGTGCTGCAGGTGTGGGTGCAACGGGTGGGGGAGGGGGCGGGAGTGCCGTGGTTGGGGGAGGGGAGTGTGCCATGGGTGGGGGGAGGGGCGGGAGTGCCGCAGGTGGGCTGCAGATGTGGGTGCCGCGGTTGGGGGAGGGGCGGGAGTGCTGCATATGTGGGTGCTATGGGTGGGGGAGGGGGCGGGAGTGCCGCGGGTGGTGGAAGGGTGCGGGGTGCTGCAGATGTGGGTGCTATGGGTGGGGCGGGAGTGCCGCAGGTGGGGGAGGGGTGGGGTGTGCTGCATATGTGGGTGCTGTGGGTGGGGGAGGGGGCGGGAGTGCTGCAGGTGGGGGAGGGGGCAGGAGTGCCGCGGGTGGGGGAAGGGCGGGGGGGTGCTGCAGGTGTGGGTGCCACGGGTGGGAGGGTGCGGGGCGTGTGCCGCGGGTGGGGGACGGATGATGTGAAGGCTGTGGGTGCCGCGGGTGCGGCAGTCAGAGCTCGTCCACGGCATTCTCCTCCGGACTGTGCAGCAGCAGCAAGACTCACCGGCTGCAGTGTCACCAGGGTGCAAGGAGTGTACAGGGAGGAGGGAAAGAGGGGACTGGGCGGAGATGGGGAGGGGACTGGGCGGGGATGGGCTGACCATGGGAGGGGACTGTTACTGGCCTGCATCCAGCCACCCAGATCTGTGCCTGTGACTCCGCCCAGCGTTAGAGGGCCAGGCACAGAATCACAAAGCTATTATATAGGATATGTGGTGGAGGGCAAATTACCAGCTAAAATGTTAAAAGCACTCTCTATTAAATATCCTAGAGTACCAGTGCTGTACACATTGCCCAAATTGCACAAAAATAGTCTCAAACCCACGGGCAGACCGATCATCTCCGCCCCTGACTCTCTGTATAGGCCAGTGGCGCAGCTTCTGGATTCCATCCTGCAACCGTATCTTCCTCTTCAATCAACATTCTTGAAAGACACTACTTCGTTCCTGTTAAAATTACAGGAGTATAGATCACTCCCTGAAGGAACGTTACTTTGCTGTTTAGATGTATGCAGTCTTTATACGGTGATCTCTCACACTGGGGGTTTGGCAGCTATGTCTTCATTTCTTAGTTCTCATCTTCCTGTTGAGATGTTTGGCCATGATTTGTTTTTGACCCTGCTAGAACTAACTCTCCGTCGTAACTACTTTTTGTTTGACGGACAGTTCTTTCTGCAACTCAGGGGGTGTGCGATGGGGTCCCCTGTGGCCCCATCGTACGCTAATATATTTATGTTTGTCCAAGAAAAGGAGTTGTTTTTTAATAATCAGGATATCAGAGATAATATTCTAATGTTTTGTCGCTATATCGACGATATCTTCCTATTATGGAAGGGTGATGAATGTTCCTTTAAAAAGATGATGTCTGACATCAATTGCAGAGATTCCCCCGTTAAATTTACATTTACTTGTAGTACCAGTGAGGCGCATTTTCTGGACGTAGCTATTAGGGTGAATAATGGCATTCTGACTACTGAGGTGTTTCACAAATCCACCGATCGTAATACCCTTTTGACGGCATCCAGCCATCACCCTGAACCGTTGAAGAATGGCCTACCCCGATCCCAGATGATGCGTATTGCACGCATTGTCAGTGATCCAGTGGTACTCAATAGGGAAATTGATGCATTGATTAAGAAATTTTTGGCCCGTGGCTATGATAATAGTCTGCTACAGACCAATAAGATGGAGGTGTTGGCAATACCCAGGCATGCGCTTCTTAAACCTTCTGGGAAGCAACGGAGGCCGAAAATCCCGTTCCCCTGTGATTTTTCTACTTCTAATCCCATTATGAGACGGGCCACTCGGGCATTATGGCCCATAGTATCTACTGACCCAGATCTGAATGGGCTACATCGGTCCACTCCTATGATGGCATTTAGACGTGGGAGGAACATTAGAGACAGAGTGGTTAGAACAGACATCACCGGGATGGGAGCATCCCAATTGCCTAATGTACATTACAAATCACCCGGGTGTTACCGCTGCAGTGGTTGTACCACTTGCAGTTACATGTTTAGCTGTAAAGCCTTTCAACATCCCCATTGTGAGAATAAAAAATATGACATCAGATTCGTACTTACCTGTTCCACCACTCATGTCATTTACATCATCATTTGCCCTTGTGGATTGTTTTATGTTGGGCAAACCATTCGTAAGTTTTCTGAACGAATGGCTGCCCACAGGTCGGCTATTAAATTAGCCCTTGAAGGTAAATTGATTGACCAACCGGTGGCCAAACATTTCAAACAGGCTGGCCACTCTTTAGAATCCCTCCGGTATTTCATGATTGATCATGTCCCCCTGTCACTTCGTGGGGGGGATAGATCCAAATCTCTACTTATTAAGGAAGCACGTTGGATCACCCGTTTGGGAACTATTTCTCCAGGTGGTCTTAATGAGAAAATTAATTGGAACAAATTGGTATAACGTTGAACTCCGAATATTTATCTTGTGCTCTATAGCACTGCTGCTTGCCCTTGTTTGTATGGGATAATGTGTTGTAATCCTATATTGGCTATTTAGATATATGTGCTGCAGGTACTTGTCAGTGTATTTTCTCTCAGACTCCGCATTTGTTTTTAACTATTGCCTTGATTGTCTTGAATGTTTACTATGTGCTTGTACATTGTGTATAGGGATTTAGTTACTGTATTGTTTTAGGTGGGCGCTTCCGATCCCTTTTTTTCCTCCCTCACAGAGCCCTCCCTGTCTGAACTTCCCACGTCTGGTAGCTGTGGACCGCAGCGCCGGCTGGCGGTGGAACGCAGGCTTGCGTTCCCTTGGTAACCGTTAGACTTGTACTCGGAAATGACGCGGCGGATGCGGCAGGGTGAAGGGGACTCGAGGGTGGAAATGAAGGTTGACGACGCCGGCGGTGTGGGGTAAGTGTTTTTCACCTTGTATTTCTTCTGTGTTCATTCTGAGGACGGGGCTTGCTGCCCCGAAACGTCAATGATATGAAATAAATTCTTCACCTGTTTATGATCTCCGAGTGCCGTTGTCTATTGGAGTGATATTACATTGCTTTAACTGGCACCGGAGCATGTTGATGGTAGGATTTGAGTGCCGGCATACACTGGAAGGATATATATATATATATATAAACAGTAGATGTAGCAAAACACAGAAAATACTGGATGTATATCACAGGGTATTTGTACCACACAACCCTGACTGTATGCACTCTTTCTTAACTAACACTGTCCACTGACAGGTAGAATACTTAAGTGTCCTGTAAAATGCACAGCGCTGACGGGCAGGCGGCTTTACAGAGGAGGATTTGCCCCAGCAGTCCCAGGAACAGCGCAGCTCCGTGTAATGGCAGCTGACAGGGAGTGAGGGAGAGAGATGCAGCTCCAGGGTGGGAACATTTGCCTAAATGGTGCCCTGGGGCTGGGGGAGGTCAGGCCTTATCCACCATGCTGGCTTCCCCACCAGGTGCTGCGGGCTGTCAAACAAACGGTTTTATGCCCTGTTGGCTAGTGGAGCCCCTGCCACTTGCCCTGGTGGCTAGTGGAGCCCCTGCCACTTGCAGTGTCCACACCAGCGCGCGCGCGGCCCGCCTCCCACCGGCCGCACCGGATCGCGATTACATCAGGCCAAAGATACCCCCTTGCCTCACCCTGTATTCGTCCACGCGATCCGGGAGGACAGCGGCGAGTGTGTGACTAATATACAGCAGTGATGTGTAAAAAACAGATGTGAATGTATGAGGAATAATCTATCCATGTCCTTACATAAGGATGGCTATTGCAGTGGAATAACACCACTTAGGATCAGTTACACACATTTGTAAGGCAGGAGTTTGGATAATACAAAATCTTTATTGAAATACATTCTTGCCCACTTCTGTTAACTTCATAAATGACAGTGAAGTGAGACAATATAACAATAAGCTTTTATTGGCAACACATAGGAGGTTTATTTACAGATATAGATCAGCAGGTGAACACAAGAATAGGTAATATACCATGTACTGTATATAGTTATCCCTCTGTGATATCTCCATTGGAGCAAAAGATTGGATATTGGAGCCATAAGGCACACTGCGCATCTTCTTTTCAACACTTTCCACTCTTTGTTATCTCACTTTAACATTTTTATCCTTAATTTTGCTTTTTAACTCATTTCTTAAACTATATACTAATAAAAGTTACATTTTATATTTGAGTGCAGCACCTATGAGACATCCCCCCCCCCCCCCCACACTTTCTTCTTTGCATTCAACTTAAAGGATAGAAGAGAGCATAAGGGATCCGGCGACCTCCCATTGGGCATAGCCTCTGGCAATGTCTGGGCAAAGTGTCTAGCCTGGAGATACATATAGAATTGCTTATTATATACACCATATTTATCCCTCAATTGTGAGAAAGGACATTAACCTTCCACCCGGATCTAACACATCTCGGATGGATGCTATTCCCACTGCCCTCCATGCTTTGAAACCAACATTTTCTAAACCAGGCGGGAAAGCTGGGTTGCCCCAGAAGGTGATAAAAGAAGAGGAGAGTGGATCCCTCCCCAATTTTTTATTGGTAAACCACCAAGCATTGTGGGCATCTTTAAACAAAATATTAGACATAATGGCAGCTGGTATATCTTTTTTGGGTTGTGAAGCAATGTGCTAGGGGAAAAAGGAGCCATTATCTCCCTTTCCAGATCAAAATTCACAAATGTAGAGCGGCCCCAGAACCAGTCGATAATGTATCTGAAAGAGACGGATCTACTAAAAGCTGCTAAATCAGGGATGTTAAGACCACCTTCAGTACAAGGCAATTGTAACTTAGAATAAGCCACCTTGGGCTTCTTACCAGCCCAAAGAAATCTAGAGAATAATGAATTAACTAGTTGGATATCCCTCTTCAGGAGACCGAAGGGTAGCATTTGCATGAGGTAGGAAAGCTTAGGGAAAGCTATACTTTTGATAACAGCTGCCCGCCCAGTCAATGAAAGGGGCAAGCGGGCAAGTGGCTGTGCGTTAAATTCCTGAAAAGCCTCTGTAAGAGCCCTCTGACTTTCCAGATAAACCTCTCCCAACCTACTATCATTATGTTTACAATATGAAATAACCGGACCCCGCACCACGGGTTTGGCTGCCTGCCAGAACAACAATGGCTGGGTTTCGATATATAATCTGAATTATTGGTTTTATATTCAGTCCACGTGGACTCCAACATATTCTGGAATTTCAGAGTAGAGGATAAATGGGAAGGAAACCTCCACTGTGTGATAGGGCCCCTGTCTGTAACAACAGAGAGCGTCATCCAACACAAAGCATGGTCAGACAGGTGGATAGGTTCAATCTTGGAATCTAAAACCCTAGAAAAAGTGTGCCCAGCTAGCAGAAGATAGTCAATGCGGGAGAACGTGCCATGAGCAGCTGACAAACAAGTATAGTCGCGTTCCAATGGATGGCACGCCCTCCACACATCCACCACCCCCAGCTCACGAGAAATATATGGGATCCCAACCTTTGGATTAGGTGTACGTTTGTCCCTAGAAGTGTTCCTGTCCAAGACATTTGAAGACACAAGGTTAAAATCACCTCCAATGATAAGGGAGGCAGCTGAATGACAGTACAATTTAGATACCATGTTTAAAATAAATCCTTTCGTTCCTATATTAGGTGTATAGACATTAAAAAGTACGTATTTGGCAGAGTTAATAGAGACCTCAACAATAACATATCGACCTTGAGGATCGGATACAGTGGAAAGAACCTGAATATCTAAATTATGTTTGGCTAACACCACGACCCTCTAGCCTTAGAGGTATACGTAGAGGAGGCCAAAACAGACCACCGTAACATATACAACTTTAAAATCTCTGGAGGCAAGAGGTGGGTTTCTTGAATGAAACCTACAGTATGTCAATATTTAATTTATTAAGATATAGAAGTATTTTCTTCCTCTTAAATGGGGAATTAATACCCCCAACGTTCCAAGTGCCCAATCTCAAACTAGCCATAAGTAGTCAGCCATATGATATATGTAGCCAGGCCATTATATAAAGAAATACCAACTGTCACATCCGTGAATAGGGCATGATTAGACAAAGAGAGTATGTAGACACGACAAGAAACAAAAGGAGGGAAAACAGGGGAAAAGGGGTGAAAAACAGAGAGAAAGAATAGAGAAACAAAAACATATATCAGGAGAACAAAGGGGGCACTACCGTACCCCATACACATGGTATAGATTTGACTTGCAGTTCTTAAAACCAAAAAAAAAATAATATTCTCAGGGTACTCATGAGGAAGCTCCTAGAGCAAACCGGCGATAAGCACCAGTATAACTGTAAAAATAATACTTTTGCAACAGGCAAACATAACAGAATTAGAATGAAATAGAATGAAATATATGTGCGTATACATGCGGGCAGAGATATGACTACATACATATGTATGTGCACATAACCAGAGGTACAGAAGAACTATCAGTGCTGCAGATAGTGTCACAGTGTGAGCATGAACAGAGTGACATCTTAAGCAATGTATAAGAACATATCCTAAAATGCAGTGGACAAGAATAGAAATGGGTGGCATCAATCATAGCAACTTCAAAATTAAACACAAATCAGCATAATTGCAATAAAAATATACAAACTTTGAGAGCGACTAATTGAAATAGCAAACTGTCATATAGAGCAAGAACTGTATGGCGTGACCATACTAAGTAGAGGACCTCACAGCGAGGTCGCTCCGGTAATAAACAAAATGGTAGGGTCCAGGCAAGGGCATAAGGTGTAACAGTGAGCCAAACCTATGCTAGCAAAACATCATATGTGAATCATCAGAACAATTCGTCATAAACCTCAGGTGTCAGGCGGTAAATCATCAGAAAGAAAACGATCAGCGTCGCCCGCTGATAAAAAAAATCCTTAAAGGAGTCGCCTTCAAAAATCCGGAGACGAGCAGGGTATATTAAGGCAAACTTGCTGTGAGCTTTGAACAGACGAGAGCATGTAGGTGAGAATTCTTTGCGGGCACGGGTGACTTCTGCTGAATAGTCCTGGAATATATGAAGTTTGATACCGTCCCATTTGAGCTCACGCTGACGTCTGGACGCAGACCAGATAGCGTCCTTGTGTTGGTAATTCAAACAACGGAAAATTGGTCTCTTATCTGTAGACGGTCGCATCGGACCAATTCTATGTGCTCTTTCCACAACCATATCGGAGCATTCTGCCTGAATACCCAGCAATTCCGGGAGTGACACCGTTAAAAAGCGATGAAGTTCAGCACCCCTTAAGGATTCAATTAAACCCACGATTCTGATGTTGTTTCTCCTTGAACGATTTTCAAGATCGTCGAGCTTAGTAATGACATGATTATAAGATTTCTGCAGAGAGGCATTAGTAGCTTTCAGCTCCTCAACATCATGAAACATCACCCCAACTCTATTATCAGTGGAATTCACTTTTTGTGTGAGCTGTTTTAGTTGCAATTTTATATCCAAGACAGCCTGGGATAATTTTGCAGAGTGTGCATCCATAAGAGGACCCATCGTTTCCTGGATAGCCTTCACAAGCTTACGTGACAGGGCAGTCTGAGAGGTCTGAGAGGGGGGAATGCAGTTGGGACACTGTGGGCATATCAGTTATTGCAGCTGCACGTGTATCCCCATCCCTGTATGCAGCGTTGCATCAGCGGCGGCCATTTTGGTAGAGGCCCTCCGTTTTTAAGAGCGGGAGCGATGTACCTTAGGCGGCTGCTGCGGGGGGAAGAACTTCTCCATTTGGTCCGTGGGTGTTCAGTAAGCAGGGGGAGATGTGTGCGCCATGCAGGGAGCCACGGGTGCGGCGTTGTAGAGGTGAAATCGCCGGGGCAGCAACGGAGCTTCTCACCAAGCTGCCATCCGCCGCTGCGCCAGAACCGGAAGTCCACCAAGTATGTATTTTTAATTTGTGACCAACTAGTAAATATAATTATGAATAATATAAATGCTGTTAACTGTAAGAGTTGGTTGTGCTCCCTTGAGTCAGATATAGGATAATACAGTGGGACAGAAAAGAAGACTTTCTGTTGGGCGCACGCTTAATGGTGAAATTAAAGGAAATGTTTTTTTAGTAGTGGTGGTGGGTGTCTATATAAATAGATTGTATAAAATAAAATTAATTTATAGCCACCGGTCTATGGGGTTATCCAATTAGCTGCGAAGAAACATTGCAAGCGAAAAACTGAAGTTTTTATCGATTTTTTCCTGATGTTTCTCCGATATTTTTTTTCGGGCTATCCTATTAGGATCACTCGGTAAAAAAATATTTCTCCTGAAAACTCTCAAGTTCAGTTAAATCTGTGTGTTTTCGCTGGCAGCAGCCCTGTTTTCGCATGGAAATGGGGCTGCTTTCGGGGATTTGGTTTTGCCTGCCCCCGCCGGCTTATCTGAGCTAATTAGCGGTAATTTACCTTGGGCAATTGGATACCTCCCTATGGCCCTCATTCCGAGTTGTTCGCTCGCTAGCTGCTTTTAGCAGCATTGCACACGCTAGGCCGCCGCCCTCTTAGCAGAATTGCGAACAAAAGATTAGCAGTTCTGCTATTAAATATTTCCCTGCAGTTTCTGAGTAGCTCCAGAACTACTCCTAGATTGCGATCACCTCAGTCCATTTAGTTCCTGGTTTGGCGTCACAAACACGCCCTGCGTTCGGCCAGCCACTCCCCCGTTTCTCCAGCCACTCCTGCGTTTTAGCCTGACACGCCTGCGTTTTTTAGCACACTCACGGAAAACGGTCAGTTTCCGCCAAGAAACACCCACTTCCTGTCAATCACTCACCGATCAGCAGAGCGACTGAAAAGCGTAGCTCGAACCTGTGTAAAATTGCATAGTTTTGTGTGAAAATACTTAGCGCGTGCGCCCTGCGGCCCATACGCATGCGCAGAATCGCCCATTTTTAGCCTGATCGCTATTCTGCTAAAAACGGCAGCGAGCAAACAACTCGGAATGACCACCTATGTCTTATATTACACAAAAATCAATGTTATTTTGATATTAGACACAAAATGATGAGGCTGTGTATAGTCTGGAACAGACATGTCAATCTCGTTAGACACATTCGGCCCACAATGCATACTTATACGGTCCAAGTTTACTTTTTTAAAAACAATGGATTGGGGCCCGCCACCACCGGATGAGTTACTGTTGGCCTGTCTGCCGGGCAGCATTCACTGTTCTGCAAATGTGCAAGAAGATGATAGTGATGGGGAAATGTCCACGGGGGAAGCTGCTGCGCATGCCTGACTGCCTTTGCAAAGCTCTGCCCCCCGCCACATCCCGCCTGCTGAGCGCTATTAGCACTGAAGCCGTCACACCCTGTATTTGTGTGTGCCCTACTGCCCTGTGTACCCAGCTGCCCTAATTGCAGGAGGATTCTTCAGAAATCTGTATAGAAAAATGTCTCGTTGAAGAAGGTAAATTGGAGGAGGCTAGCACAGGAGGCACAGAGGGCTTGTGGCTGGAGGGGATACAAGGAGCAAGAGGGGATACCAGGGGGCATGTGGATACCAGGGAACATGTGGCTGCAATGGAAGGATAGAGGGGGGCTGGAAGTGACACATTTTACTAGCTCACACTGATATGTATTATATAGGAGGGGGCGCACAGTGATATATGAGAGGGAATAACACAGCTCTCAGCTCACACTATTAGTTGTTTTCTTCCCGATATTTGACATCGCTTTGATTATACTTTATTGTTGGTTTTTCTAATAAATCTTTAAAAATTGCATATAAGACTTTTTATTTTTCTTGCGGCCCACACAAGACTAAGAGGGAGATGTACTAAGCAGTGATAAAAGTGGAGAAGTGAGCCAGTGGAGAAATTGCCCATGGCAACCAATCAGCTGATGTAACATTTATAATTTGCTTACTATAAAAGTATACAGAGTAACTGATTGGTTGCCATGGGCAACTTCTCCACTGGCTCACTTCTTCACTTTTATCACTGCATAGTACATCTCCCTATTAGACCTTGATTATTCTGCCAAGTTGGGATTTTGAGTTTGACATGCCTGGCCTAGAATGTTAACAATATATAAACAATATTCTATAAAAATACTCAACACCAAGGTTGTAGATAATAGTTCTTTCCCATAATCCACACGTCACAAAGGAAATGGAATTGATTCTTTGGTTAACTGCATAGATTAAGTATGTCATTGTCAAAAGAATACTAAGTACAACATGTAAGGTTTGTATCAATTCCACCAGCAGGGGTGGATTTGGAACTGAAAGTGGCCCTGGAAAAATTTGTAGAAGTGGCCTCACATGGGCAGCACCAGAGGTATACCATGGCGACAAAGCCACACCCTCACATGTCAACAAACAAAACAGGCCTCGGGTGCACATCGTCCCCATGGGGAACTTCCCTGTGAGCCTTATGGCTAATCCACCCCTGGACGTCAGTCTTTTGTGTCTCTTCCTTAACAGCAGTATATTAGGTATAGAAAACCTAAATAAGTAAAGCAAGATCTTGCTATTTATTAGATCTGAGTGTCCTTGATAACAATCCAACCAGGAAAACATTCCCAGCCAACACATACAGAGATTTGTACCAAGATATGGTGAAGACTTCTTTACAAGTGTGTCCAACTTCAGTTTGTAACGCAAATTATTAACACATCATAGAAAAAAACCTTTTCCTTGATGAGTGTACACATTTAACAAAAAGCACTGTTAACTACCTCATACAGTCAAATAAAACCTCTTATCTATTAAATAGGTTTAGCTTGTTTAAAGGTGAAATACACAAACAAGCCTGTATGTCAAAACTAGTCATGAGTGGCTTCAGATCTCTGAGATCTGAACCCCCCCGGACTTCATGATCCAAGTCTGGATCGGGACTTCCCGCCAGACTCGGATCCCAAATCGAGGTAAAACGTTATCATTCCGCTGTCGGATCTTGTGGATTTTGGATTCTATATAAGGAGCCACGTATCACTGCCATTTTCACTCTGGACTTGGAGAGTGAGGGAGACAGACCTCTGTCTGTCTGTGGGTGGTAGCGTACAGGGGTGCTGCTGTTCTGAGGTGGTGTCCTGTGCTGTTCTGGGATAGTGTGCTGTGCTGGCATCCTGTGCTGTACAGGAGTGCTGGTCTGGGATACGGTCCTGTGCTGGTAGATGTGTTGCTGTACAGGGGTGCTGTTCTGGGGTGTCCTGTGCTGTTTGCGGTGCTATACAGTGGCACTGTTCTGTGTGATGTAAAATTAAAGGGGCACTTTTCTGTGTGCTGTAAAATTACAGGGGTGCTGTAAACATAAAGGAGAACTGTGTCCCTGTCCTGTATGCTGTAAAAATACAGGGGTGCTGTAAACATAAAGGAAAGCTGTGGCCCTGTCCTGTATGTTTTAAAAATACAGGGGTGCTGTAAAAATAATGGAATGCTGTGGCCCTGTCCGGTATGCAGTAAAAATACAGGGGTGCTGTAAAAATAAAGAAGCAATGTGGCCCTGTCAGGTGCTGTAAAAGTAAAGGAATGCTGTGGCCCTGTCCTCTATGCTGTAAAAATACAGGGGTGCTTTAAAAATAAAGGAACACTGTGGCCCTGTCGGGTGCTGTAAAAATAAAGGAACCCTATGGACCTGTCCTGTACGCTGTAAAAATACAGGGGTGCTCTAAAAATAAAGGAATGCTGTGGCCCTGTTGGGTGCTGTAAAAATAAAGGAACACTATGGCCTTATCCTGTATGCTGTAAAAATACAGGGGTGCTGTAAAAATAAAAAGGAATGCTGTGGCCCCGTCCTGTATGCTGTAAAAATACAGGGGTGCTGTAAAAATAAAGAAATGCTGTGGTCCTGTCCTGTATGCTGTAAAAATACAGGGGTGCTGTAAAAATAAAGGAGCACTGTTGGCCTGGCTGGTGCTGTAAAAATAAAGGAACGCTGTGGACCTGTCCTGTATGCTTTAAAAATACTGGGGTGCTGTAAAAATAAAGGAACACTGTGGCTCTTTCCTGTATGCTGTAAAAATACAGGGTTGCTGTAAAAATAAAGGAGCAATGTGTCCCTGTTGGGTGCTGTAAAAGTAAAGGAAGGCTGTGGCTCTGTCGTGTATGTTGTTAAAATACAGGGGTGCTGTAAAAATAAAGGAACGCTGTGGCCCTATCCTGTATGCTGTAAAAATACAGGGGTGCTGTAAAAATAAAGGAACACTGTGGCTTTGTCCTGTATGCTGTAAAAATACAGGGGTGCTGTAAAAATAAAGGAGCACTGTGGCCCTGTTGTGTGCTGTAAAAATAAAGAAACGCTGTGTCCCTCTCAGGTGCTGTAAAAATAAAGGAACACTGAGCCCTGTCCTGTATGCTGTAAAAATACAGGGGTGTTGTAAAAATAAAGGAACGCTGTGGCCCTGTGCTGTATGCTGTAAAAATATAGGGGTGCTGTAAAAATAAAGGAGCGTTGTGGCCCTGTCGGGTGCTTTAACAATAAAGGAACACTGTGGCCATGTCCTGAATGCTGTAAAAATACAGGGGTGCTGTAAAAATAAAGGAACACTGTGGCCCTGTCCTGTATGCTGTAAAAATACAGGGGTGCTGTCAAAATAAAGGAGCGCTGTGGCCCTGTCGGGTGCTGTAAAATAAATGAACACTGTGGCTCTGTCATGTATGCTGTAAAAATACAGGGGTGCTGTAAAAATAAAGGAACACTGTGGCTTTGTCCTGTATGCTGTAAAAATACAGGGGTGCTGTAAAAATAAAGGAGCACTGTGGCCCTGTCGTGTGCTGTAAAAATAAAGGAACGCTGTGTCCCTCTCAGGTGCTGTAAAAATAAAGGAACACTGTGGCACTGTCCTGTATGCTGTAAAAATACAGGGGTGTTGTAAAAGTACAGGAATGCTGTGGCCCTGTGCTGTATGCTGTAAAAATACAGGGGTGCTGTAAAAATAAAGGAGCGTTGTGGCCCTGTCGGGTGCTGTAACAATAAAGGAACGCTGTGGCCATGTCCTGAATGCTGTAAAAATACAGGGGTGCTGTAAAAATAAAGGAACACTGTGGCCCTGTCCTGTATGCTGTAAAAATACAGGGGTGCTGTCAAAATAAAGGAGCGCTGTGGCCCTGTCGGGTGCTGTAAAATAAAGGAACACTGTGGCTCTGTCCTGTATGCTGTAAAAATACAGGGTTGCTGTAAAAATAAAGGGGCATTGTTCTATGTGCTGTAATAATAAAGGGGCACTGTCCTGTGAAATGGAGAACAAAAATTTTGAGGAAAAAATAATATAAGGTCAGGAACCACTTCCTAGTACTAGTGCTGAAGCTGCTGCCACCAGTCATAACATTGACGATGCAATTCCATCAACGTCGTCTGCTAAGGCTGATGCCCAATGTCATAGAGGGCATGTAAAATCCAAGAAGTAAAATTTAATAACCCAAAAAAAAAGAAATTATCTGATGAGAAACGTAAAATTGGCAATATGCCATTCACGACACGAAGTGGCAAAGAAAGGCTAAGGCCTTGGCCTATGTTCATGACTGGTGGTTCAGCTTCTCATGAAGATGGAAGCCCTCCTCCCTCTCGACAAATTAAAAAAATAAAGTTTGTTAAAGCACAGGAAACAACTGTGCATTCAGAGATATCACAAATCCCCATGGAGAGTCCAAGTGTGTCTGCGGTTGTGATGTCTAGGCCTGGCCTTCCCAAGACTGTATGGGAAGAGCAGGCTCCTACCACCATTTGCACACCCTCTGCAAGTGCTGGGAGGAGCACCGCCAGTCCAGTTGCTGATATTGAGATTGAGGATGTAACTGTAGAAGTACACCAAAATGAGGAGGATATTGGTGTTGCTGGCGCCGAAGACGAAATTGACGATGAGGATTCTGATGGTGATGTGGTTTGTTTGAATAAGGTACCAGTGGAGACAGTTGTTGGCCATGGGATGAAAAAGCCCATTGTCAATACCAAAAAATCCACCTCTTCGGTGTAGAATTATTTCTCTATGAGGATGAGGATGTAAATACTGAAGGGGGTGAGGAATTGGAGGATGAGGACGACATCTTGCCTCTGTAGAGCCAGTCTGTGCAAGGAGAGATTATTTGCTTCTTTTTTTGTGGGGTCCCAAACAAAGCAATCATTTCAGCCACAGTCATATGGCAGACCCTGTCACTGAAATGATTGGTTTGTTAAAGTGTGCATATCCTGTTTATACAACATAAGGGTGGATGGGTGGACCCAAGGACAAATCCATCTTGCAATCTTTTCTTTGCTACATAATTCCAGGGGTGCTGCCCTATATGGGGTGCTGCCCCTCTGCCCTATCAGTCCAGGAGTGCTGCCCCACTGCTGTTTAGGTCCAGGGGTGCTGTAGCCTGTCTGCTGTGCTGTATAATTCTCCGGGGGTGCTGCCTATGCTGTATAAGTCCAGGGGTGTTGCTTATCTGCTGTATAAGTCAAGGGGTGCTGCCTATCTGCTGTATATGTCCAGAGGCGCTGCCATATAATTCCCGGGGTGCTGGTGTACTTGATCCTAGGTTTAAACTAAAGCCTACAGCAGAATATAAAACAAGCTTCAACATCACAACCAGATTTGTGAAGACATATAGTCGCAAAGGTGGAAATGGAAATCCCAAGTTTGACAAAGTGTTTTCCAATAAAGTGGGGAGAGACCACATTTGTGGCCAAAGTCAGTCAGACTCAGAAGAGACAGAATCATAATCCTGCGGAACATGACATGGCAACATCTCCTACTTCATTTTCTCTGGCAACTGCCAAAGAACACTAGATTTTCCATACACACCTATGTCTACATGTCTGCCATATAATTCCAGAGATGCCCTGTCTGAACCCACTCATCTCTAGTAAATATACTGTATCTTCTAGTGTGCACTGTGTACCCAGAATTAGAGAGAGGTTCTTCTCAATTATTTCATGTTAGGGACTCAAATTATTAGCTCCAATTAGTCAACCTTAATTTTGATTTATTAATGTTCCACATTTTTGGGATTATTTACAAGATGCGCATTTGTTGTACAGGGTTCATTTCCTTTATTTTGTCAATTTTTCTCCTTAATAATTGTACAAAGTAAGGGCTGCGTAGGGTTATCGTAAGACCTCGCCGTGTTATAAGAACAGAGTTTCAGTGATCTTACATCAGCTTTCCATTGCACTGCAGCACTGGATGGGCCAGGAGCTCCTGTGAGGCAAAAAAACAGTTACTGAATAAGGGGCCAGTGTGGAGTCTCATGGTGGCTTACAGCCAGGAAGCTGTCTGGATTGCCAGGCTGAGGCATGTTGGTGGCACGGAGGTTAGCATTGCTTCCTCCCACAGTCCTACTTGTAATATGAAATGAGTTTCGACTAGAGTGATAAGCTCCACTAGGGCAGGGGCACAATAACAAAAAATTCAGTGCACAGTCCTGCTTAGTACTGTACCGAACCCACCCAAACTCAATTTGCCCAATCCAGGGCTGCTGTGGGGGCTCACGAGGGGCTGCTAAAACATCTAATGGTCTGCTTTATTTTAAAATAAAATATGAATAAAATAAACAAGACACAAGTATGCTCACATGCGTGTAACTGGGACACACAGGTATGCTCACAAGCGTGTAACTGGGAGCTGTGAAAAATGAAAATAAGGCATCTGCCACAAAAATGCAATTTAAAAAATAGAAAAAAATAAACCCACAAGATTTTCACAAAATAAGTCTCCAGACTCTGTGGAGGGGAAAATATCCAATCTTGATCCTGTGGTATAAACCAATTTATTTGCATCCTAGCATTAAATCCGAGATTATCGTATTCCCTGAAAATGGAGTAGGCGGTACTAATTCGGAGGCTTTCAGTTTTTCCAGTAATGTGGTAATTAATTATACATTTGCTTGGTTAAAGTCTTTTCTGTTCCACACAAAGATAGAAGTGGAGATGAAAGCCTGTGTTGTTCCTGATTGCGTGTGCCTCTCTAATTTTTAATCACCTTCTTGACACTGTCCTCTTCTTCTTCTCATAATGTGAAAAGTCATCAAATATGGAGGTTGTATGTTTGTAGCTAGCTATAATTCGGAGAACTGGGCGAGCTTTTCCAAATGGACCACCTATCGCTGAAATTATGGGTTTATTAAACTGTGCATGTCCTGTTTAAACAACATAAGAATGGGTGGGAGGGCCTGAGGACAATTCCATCTTGCACCTCTTTTTATTCTTTGCATTTTGTACTCTTTGGGGCCTAGTTTTTAAAACTGCCAACCTGTATGCCACTGCAGTGCCACTCCTAGATGTCGCTTAGCTTAGTCATCATGCTATCTCGGTGCAACCTTTTGGCCTAAAAACAATATTGTGAGGTGTTCAGAATAGACTGGAAATGAGTGGAAATGAATGTTATTGAGGTTAATAATACCGTAGTAACAAAAACAAAACAAAACCCAAATTCTGTGATTTTAGCTGTTTTTATGTTTCTTTCAAAAAAATCCAGAACCAAAACCTGAAAGGGTGGTTTTGGCAAAACCAATCCAGATCCAAAACATGAACTGAGATCCAGATTCAAAACCCAAACACAAAACCTGAAAAGTGTGTGGTGCACATCTCTAGTTAAAACAATAATCCTTTTTGTATGAAATTATTTGGCATAGGTTAATCACACAGTGCAGAGAAAAAAAAACATTCACTGGCATATAGTTTCAAACAATGCAATCAACTGGCAAGGTTTGTTCATCAAACATTGCATGGAGACCAGATAAGCATGAACATTTAGTGGGATATAATTTTAGACCATTCAATTAACTTGCTTTGATGTATATATCACCATGAATTATCTGAATGAATCAAGGATGGATTAGCAACCAAGGAGCTGCCATCATCCTTGGATAATTTAATATCCATCTGCATTAGATATGTGCGCAGTACTATTTTTGCTGGATTTGACTCTGATTCGTCGTCCAGCTTTGGATTTGGACCTGCCAAACCGCTGTGACTGGCTTTAGATTTGGGGTTTTTCCCCCCAGAAATTTACAAAAAAAAGCTACTATCACATAATTTGAGACTTTTTTCTGTTCCTAGAATATTATTAACCTCAATAACATTAATTTCCAGTCAATTTTGACCACATCTCATAATATTGTTTTCATCAATATTGGTCAAACGTAGCAGCAAGTTGGCTGGCTACTACGCAACAGAGCAGCGGCACAAACACACGTGGCACAACCAGTACAAACAATAGATATATATATATTTTTATATTTTTTAACTTGCAGCTCCGTTAAAACTGAGTGGGTTACAGGGTTTATTATTAATGCACATGAACAAAGCACACCAAACAATAAAACTACAAACGATATATATTTTATTTTTATTTTGTACTTTGCAGTTCCATTAAAGCTGTGTGGATCACAGGGCTAGTGCATGTAAACAAAGCACACTAAACAGTACAACTACAAACAATATATATTTTATTTTTATTTTTTTAACTGCATGGAACACAGGGCTTACTATTAATGCACACACAGCAGCGTGCCCCTATACACAGTCACTATACTGCACAGCCATTAATGAGTCTGGACACAGCACAATACAGCAGAGTATAGCGCAACACACAGCAGCGTGCAGAGTGCCCCCTATACACAGTCACTATACGGCACAGCCAATAATGAGTCTGGACGAAGCATAATACAGAAGAGTACAGCGCAACCAGCAGCAGTTCTACATGCGGGCAAGCAGGACAGGTGGCCACAGTCATCCTGCAGACACCCACCCACACCCTGCATCACGGCTGCAGCAGGTGCCATGGGCTGCGTGGGCGCTTGCTGCAGCTGACTCCGTTGAGGGAGACAGTCAGACACTAGAGGTCCCACTTAACCACTAGCATCTGTCTGCCTACTCTCCTCTAGACACTGTAGGTCAAGTGGGATCTCTAGCGTCTGACTGTCTCCATCAATGGTATCAGCTGCAGCGGGAGCCTATGCAGCCCATGGCACCTGATGCAGCCAGAGTGCAGGGTGAGGGTGAGAGGGGGGGACCCCTGGCAACGAGCAGGAAACCCCTGGAATCAAGCAGAAACCCCTGGCAATGAGCAGGAAACCCCTGGCAACGAGCATGGAACCAACATCATGAAAACACTGACGAGCATGAGACCCCTGGCAATAAGCAGAACCCCTGGCAACGAGCATGGAACCCACAGAATTACACCCCTGACAAAGCGCTTGAAAACCTGACAACAAGCATGAGACCCCTGGCAACAAGCAATAATTTCAAAGTAATTAGAAGCCTTACTGGTGGCATAATTTGTAAGGGACATTATTGTATGTGGGGCATAAAATGGAGTCAGGGACATAACTACATGTGACATAATGTGTAAGGCATTATGGGGTGTGGCATAATATGTAAGGGGCATTACTATAAGAGGAAAAATGACAAATAATGTAAAGGGCATGAATCATGTTTTGCTTTTTTCCTGTGTTTTTGCCTATGTTGTATAAAGGGCTTTGCCTGGCGTAATGTGTATAACGGGTACTATTGTGCGGTGTAATGCGAATTGGTACTATTTTGTGGCCATGCCCCTTGCCCATGAAACCACGCCCACTTTTTGGCTGCACACACTAACCCTCTTAGAATGGGGGGGGGGGGGGGGAACCAAAGACAACTTTCGCTCTAGGCGCCACAAGGTCTAGAACCGGTCCTTAGCACAATACATAGTAGCATGCAGCCCCCTCCCCACTTTATACATAGTCACTATACTGCACAGCCACTAATGAGTCTGAACACAGCACAATACAGCAGAGTAGAGCGCAGCATACAGCAGCATGCCTCTTATAGCAGAGCCACTTGTGAGTCTGTACACAGTACACAGCCAATAAAGCAGAGTCAGCGCAGCAGACAGTAGCATGCATTTCTGTGAAATGGTGCCGAGCCCAGTGGCAAATTTCCCATTAGGCACGTGCCTAGGGGCAGCACTTATTTGGGTGTCGGCACTTAAATGCTTGTATTGGTACTGTCAGTCTGGAATGCACCAGTAACTGCTAAATATTTCCACTGTACTGTACCATATGCCATCTTGATTGGAGTGTACATGGGTAGGACATACACATACTGCCCCTGTAAGCTGTCCTACTTAGTAAATATGTACACATACAATAATTAAAAAAATAAATGTTATAGCAGCTTTTAGATTATGTTATTAAATTGGCTATCTTCAAATGACAGCTTATAACCAATGAAAATATTAAAATTAGGCAGGCAGGCGGCGGCTATTACTGTTGTGCCCAGAGGCGCCCTCACCCCTAAATTCACCCCTGGCCAAGCCTCGGCGCCTTATATAGAATCCAACTCCCTGAGAATCCACGCCGGGAAGATGACGTTCTGCATTGAAGTGGGTTCCGAGTCTAGCAAGAAGACCTGAGCCACGGTTCGGGTAGACTTGAATCCCTGGTCTTCGGAGTGGTTCGGATTTTTCAGAGTGGTTCAGCTTCCACAGAATCCATACCGCTCTTCTCTATTCTGCATCAAAGTGAATCTTCGCCATAGAGGAGAGCTCAAGAAAGAGAACATTCCTGTCATTACAACTAAATATTGGCTCTCAGGTTCCCAGTACCTTTTGTGCCCGCCGTAGAGTGCATGCAAATCGAGAAATCATCTCGCTCTACTGAGGAGCAAGAAAGGAGGTTTAGGACCAAGCTCTGCCTGTACTGCGGGGAGCCAGGACACCAACTATCCCAAGTGTTCGGTAAATGAGAAAGCCTAACCACTAAAGTAGTGGTCGGATTCTGCTGGTGGATCCCGGAGAACGGTTCTTTTTGGTGAGCAGTGGGCTCACCTCACTGACGCAGGACTTAACTGTTGCTGAACCGCTAGCTGGCCGACTCAGATTGCAGTGCCATCGACCCTTCTTCAAGCCTGGCGGCCAGTGCACTAGGATCTAGGGCTGTGTGACATTGGGTAGAAAAGGCCCTAGTGATGTAAGGGTTCTCTCACATCACTAGGGCCCTCCTTTAGTTGTTAGATACTGAACTAATTTGGGTTAGAAGGCCGCTATATACGACAGCATTTTTTCCCCTAGCTGGGCCATCTTATTTACATAGCTGGCAAAGTCCAATCTCCTCTTGGTCTCACTCTACTCATACTCCATTTCTCTGGATCATGAACAGATGTATTTACACAAATGTTGGGATTTCACTCTCCAGCCGGATCCTCCATTTAGAGAACATTGGCACAGAGTTCATCACCCTAGAAGAAAGCCCAGTTATGGTCTGCCCTTCCCAGTCCCTGATGCCACCTGTTGCCCTCTTTCCTATTGGCTTTGACATTTGCCTTCTACACAATTTGTTGGCATACCTGCTTGTTTTTCTATTGCAGGATTGATGGTATGTCACTATATCTTCCTACTTACTGTTTGTCTCTGAATGCTTCCATCTGGAAACTGAGGGTAATGTATGAAAAACGTCCCGGACGTTATGTGCCTGGCGCCGTATCACCACATTAGCGTCCCTGTGCCACAATGTATTACTTGTGTGGCAGCCGATGTGGGAGGGCGTAATCATACCTGTCCCGCGATAGCGCACCTTCCACATCGGCTCAGCGCCGCAATGTGTGCGCATGCGCCCTTCTCCCCTGCTTCCTGTCTGCACCGCCGGAGGTCCCCGGCGCATGCGCAGTAAGGCTCTGTGGACCAGCAGAAGAATGTCCATGTTCAATAAAGTTTATTTAAAAAAAAAAAAAAAGACTAAGCCAGTGCACATTTTGCAGACATCGCCTGCCTGGGGGAGGCGTTCCGGCGGCTCTTTACGAGACAAAAAGTGACATACATTGCCTCTACCCTTCGTCTCCCATTGTCAACTGCAGGGAAGCGGTAAGTGGCGGGGGCGCGCAGCAACCACAGCACGCGGCGTTAACACGCCGTTTATACATTAATGGGATGCGGTAACTGCAGGCTTTACGTGCGCTGTGGTCAGCAGAAACCACAGCGCACTTTCATACATCTGCCCCTTTGTTACCGGCCTACATCAGCCAACCACAGACCTTTACACATTACTATACATGAGAGTGATAGGGTTTGTGATTGTGCCACCCGACATTTTAAGAGTAATATGGTTTATCTGGAGTTCCCCCTGACATGTTTGTTCCTGTGTTATATCTGTTGTCTTTCCCTTATAGTAATAACTTTTTTTTTTTTTTTTTTAACTGGCACTGTGCTCTCTTTTTTTTTCTGTACTGTTTGGCTCATTAAGTCATTGCCTCCCAATGTAAAACCCCACACCGCTCATTTCCGCCCTGGGAATAATCCCCTTGTGGGTCTCATTACTGCTTTTGGAGCGTTTTTCTAGTTACATTTTGTCCCCTTGTTACCTTTTATAATAATATTATCTCCGCTCCTCATTCTTCCTGGTTCACTTATGTTTAATCCATGATGCAATAATCCCTTTGTATTAGAGCCACTCCTGTAATTTACATTTCATAACCTATGTAGTTCTCAGAAGACGCTTCTCTTTATTCTTCCCCACAGCTTTTGCATTTCCTGGTGGCAAGTTTATCTGATTTGTAAGTAGTTTAATATCCCCTAGCCCGGGATCCGGTCTGAAGCACGACAGTGTCTAGGTCGACAATGTTTAGGTCGACCACTATAGGTCGACAGTCACTAGGTCGACATGGATGGAAGGTCGACAGGGTTTCTAGGTCGACATGTGCTAGGTCGACAGGTCTAAAGGTCGACATGAGTTTTTCAAATTTTTTTCTTTTTTTGAATTTTTTCATACTTAACGATCCACGTGGACTACGATTGGAACGGTAAAGTGTGCCGAGCGAAACGAAGGCACCATGCCCGAAGCATGGCGAGCGAAGCGAGCCATGCGAGGGGACGCGGTGCACTAATTTGGGATCCCGGTCACTCTACGAAGAAAACGACACAAAAAATAAATAAAAATCCTCATGTCGACCTTTAGACCTGTCGACCTAGCACATGTCGACCTAGAAACCCTGTCGACCTTCCATCCATGTTGACCTAGTGACTATCGACCTATAGTGGTCGACCTAAACATTGTCGACCTAGACACTGTCGATTTGATGAACCACACCCCCCTAGCCCTTGGAGCCAGTATAGCTGTGATCCTCATGGAAAGGGCAAGATGTTACTGAAAATATATAGATTTTACAAAAGAGCATGAAATGTACTGGGGAAGGCCTCTCACCCCTCTGCAAGCTAAACATGTGTTTTGGTACATGAGTCTGTATATCTATGTAATCTCTTTGTTGCTCATGGAATAAATTTGCAAACGATATATACAGATAATGCCTGGCTAACACCAGAATACATTAGATATGTCTTATGCCACCCCATCTAATCTGGATCATGTATGACCACCCTTATTCATTTAAATTCATATATGGTGGACATACCACAATGCTCTGAAAAATGGTGAGACAAAGTAACACAGGTAATGGAGGAGGATTTAGATATCAATTTCTAAATAGAATTGAAAATTTCTCGGTCTCCCATTTCCAGGTCTTAATCTGAGACCCATTGTTATCTTTTAAGGGAGATTAACTCCCTAGTAACTACCTGTCCTAATGCACAAAACTAAAGCTGGGTAAACACTAGGCAATAACGAGATTTATGGTAAGAATTTACCGTTGTTAAATCTCTTTCTGTAAGGTACACTGGGCTCCACAAGGATTAACATCGGGGTGTAGAGTAGGATCTTGATCCGAGGCACCAACAGGTTCAAAGCTTTTGACTGTTCCCAAGATGCACAGCGCCGCCTCCTCTATAGCCCTGCCTCCGTGCACAGGAGCTCTGTTTCGTTAACCAGCCCAATGCAGTAGCAGGTACCAGAGACAACAATCGCTCGTAGCCAATTACACCACACACTCACCACAGGAGAGGGTGTCAGCGGCTATGCCAATACCAACCCAAAGAAGCTAAGTGCGTCAGGGTGGGCGCCTTGTGGAGCCCAGTGTACCTCGCAGAAAGAGATTTAACAATGGTAAATTCTTACCACAAATCTCGTTTTCTGCTGCGGGGTATACTGGGCTCCACAAGGATTAACATCAGGGATGTCCTAAAGCAGTTCCTTATGGGAGGGGGACGCACTGTAGCGGGCACAAGAACCCGGCGTCCAAAGGAAGCATCCTGGGAATTGCATCCACAATTGTTGAAGGGTCGCACCACGGTGGGCCGCCCAAGAAGGTCCAACCGACTGAGTAGAATGGGCTTTAATGGTAGCAGGAACTGGACGATCAGCCTGTACATAAGCATCTGCAATCACCATTCTAATCCATCTGGCCAAAGTCTGCTTGGAAGCAGGCCAGCCACGTTTGTGAAAACCAAACAATACAAAAAGAGAATCAGACTTCCTAATGGAGGAAGTTCTCTTCACATAGATACGGAGAGCCCGTACCACATCCAAAGACCGCTCTTTGGAAGACTCAGGAGAATTAAAGGCCGGAACCACAATCTCCTGGTTATTTACCTTAGGTAAATAACCAGGTCGCGTTCTAAGAACTGCTCGGTCACGGTGAAAAATCAAATAGGGAGACTTACAGGATAAGGCACCCAAGTCCGAGACCCTTCTAGCTGAAGCAATCGCCAGCAAGAATAGGACCTTAAGGGAAAGCCACTTAATGTCAGCAGAGGCAAGAGGCTCAAATGGAGACTCTTGTAAGGCCTCCAAAACCACCGACAAGTCGCAAGGGGCCACAAGTGGCACATAAGGAGGCTGAATCCGCAACACACCCTGAGTGAATGTATGTACATCAGGTAGGGTAGCAATTTTTCTCTGAAACCAAACCGACAAAGCAGAGATGTGAACCTTGAGGGAGGCCAGACGCAGGCCTAAGTCCAGGCCCTGTTGTAGAAAGGCCAATAGTTTGGCCGTACTAAACTTGAACACGTCATGATTGTGAGATGCACCCCAAGTAAAGTAAGCATTCCAGACCCTATGGTCGTCCTGAGCAGAAGCCGGTTTATGGGCCTTCAACATAGTTTGAACGACCGCCTCAGAAAAACACTTGGCCCTCAGGACGGAAGCTTCAAGAGCCATGCCGTCAAAGCCAGACGGGCCAAATCCTCGTAAACACAAGGGTCCTGAACGAGGAGGTCTGGTCGTTGTGGAAGTAGAAGGGGACGATCCCACGAGAGACCCAGTAGAACGGAGAACTAGTGCCGTCTGGGCCACGCTGGAGCGACCAGAAGCAGGTTTCCTCCTTCTTGCTTGAACATCCGTATTACTCTGGGCAGGAGTGACACCGGAGGGAACACATACTGTAGCTGAAAGTTCCATGGAACTGCCAGAGCGTCCACGAATGCAGCTTGAGCATCCCTTGTCCTTGCTCCGAAGACCGGAACCTTGCGATTGTGTCGAGATGCCATCAGATCCACATCTGGAAGACCCCACGTGTCCACGAGAAGTTGAAACACCTCTGGATGGAGGCTCCACTCTCCGGCGTGTACGTCCTGACGACTGGGATAGTCCGCTTCCCAGTTCCGGACGCCCGGAATGAACACTGCGGATATGGCCGGCAGATGGCGCTCCACCCACTGAAGAATCCGTTATACTTCCCTCATTGCCATGCGGCTTCGAGTGTCGCCTTGATGATTTATGTACGCCACCGTGGTAGCGTTGTCCGACTGTACTTGAACAGGTCTGTTCTGTATTAGATGCTGGGCCATTGTCAACGCATTGAACACTGCCCGCAGTTCCAGAATATTGATCGGGAGCAGAGACTCCTCCTTGGTCCACTGACCCTGAAGAGAGTGTTGTTCCAACACCGTGCCCCAACCTCTCAGACTGGCATCCGTCATCAGAAGGACCCAGTTGGACACCCAGAAGGGACGGCCCCTGCTCAAATGTTGGTCCTGGAGCCACCAGCTCAGTGACAGGCGGACCTCCGGAGACAATGAGATCATGAGAGATCTGATCCGGTGAGGCAGGCCGTCCCACTTGGTCAGAATTAACTTCTGCAGAGGGTGAGAGTGGAATTGAGCATGCTCCACCATGTCGAAAGCCGACACCATGAGACCCGGCATTTGCATTGCCGAATGTATCGACACTTGTGGACGAGACAGGAAGCAACGGATCCTGTCCTGAAGCTTCAGTACTTTCTACTGAGATAAGAACAACCGTTGGTTGTGAGTGTCCAATAACGCTCCCAGATGTAACATGCTCCGAGCAGGAACCAGGGGGGATTTCTTCCAGTTGATCAGCCACCCGTGGGCTTTCATGCACTGGACCGTCAGATGACACAGGAGATGTTCTGGGGAATTGCCAGGATCAACAAACCGTCTAAGTACGGTAGGATCCTGACCCCTTGACGGCGGAGTGTAGCCGTCATGACCGCCATAACTTTGGTGAAAACTCGGGGAGCCGTTGTCAAACCAAAGGGTAATGCCTGAAATTGGTAATGAAGGTTGCCCACCGCAAACCTCAGGTACTGCTGATGAGATACCGCAATAGGAATATGTCGGTAGGCATCCTGTATGTCCAGGGAGACCATATAGTCCCCAGGCTCCAAGGCCAGAACGATAGAGCGCAGCGTTGCCATACGAAACTTGGAGACCCGCACATGTTTGTTCAAGGACTTCAGATTGAGAATGGGCCGCGAGGACCCGTTCGGTTTCAGGACTAGGAACAGCGGTGAATAGTACCCCTTGCCTCTCTGAGCCAGAGGCACCTGTACTACTACTCCTGCGGTCAGGTGGGAATGTACCACCGAGTGCCAAGTGTTTGCTTTTGCCGAATCCAGAGGCACATCTGTCAGGCAAAATCGATGATGGGGACGATTCTTGAAGGGTTTGGCGTAACCTCGAGCGACGACTTCCCTCACCCAGGTATCTGAAGTGGTCTTCAACCATTCCTGGGCAAAACCTAGAAGTCAGCACCCCCTCCCTGGGATCCCCCAGAGGGAGGCCCGCCCCGTCATGAGGCAGGCTTGTCAGTTTTGGAAGCTGGCTGACATGCGGCCCAGACACGCTTCGGTCTGGGCTTGGCAGGTCTGGAAGCATGAGCTTGCTTTTGCTTTTCCTGGAGGACGAAAGGGCCGAGGGAAAGTACTTTTAGCCTTCTGTGTGCGGAAGGAGCTGTACTAGGTAGGCAAGCTGTTTTAGCAGTAGCCAGATCAGCCACAATCTTATTGAGGTCTTTTCCAAAGAGAATGTCTCCCTTGAAAGGAAGCACCTCCAGGGTTTTCTTGTATATCCATAAGGATACGTCTGGCCAAGACGGACGTAGTAGCAGCCTTGGCCGCGAGCACCCCGGTATCGGAAGCCGCCTCCTTAAGGTACAGAGAAGCCGTGGCAATATACGAGAGACATTGTCAAGCATGCTCAGAAGCGTTGGAAGGCAGTTCCGCCTCAAGCTCCTGAGCCCACGCCTCAACAGCTTCAGCAACCCAAGTTACTGCAATGGTTGGCCTATGCACAGCCCCCGTTAGGGTGTAAATCACTTTCAAACAACCCTCCACATGTCTATCCATCGGTTCCTTCACAGAGGTGACGGTAATTACTGGCAGGACAGAGAAAACAACCATACGCACCACATGAGAATCTACAGGCGGAGGGGTTTCCCAATTTTTACATACCTCCGCAGAGAGAGGATTGCGAACCAACAGTCTCTTATTCGGTGTAAATTTTGTCCCTGGATTTTCCCAGGATTCCTGACGTATGTCAACCAGGTGTTCAGAATGAGGTAAAACTTGTTTAACCACCTTCTTACGTTTAAACCTATCCGGTTTCTTGGAGACAGTCTCAGGCTCAGGATCATCAGACACCTGAAGAATGAGCCTGATTGCTTCAATCAGATCCAGGACATCCACTGATGACTTTCCTTTTCCATCAGAAACATCTGTGTCAGTGTCTGTGGGATCAGTATATGCACCGTCCTCGTCAGAGGACGTGTCTGGAATAGCAGTGGATTGGGGGGAGGTAATGGCCCGTTTGGAAGACGACTTAGTCTTAGGCGGGCGAGAGTGACACTTAGATTTAGTTATAGACCGGTTAAAATGCTATAACTGAGTGGAAAGTTGATCCGCCCATGGTGGGTTAACATCAGGGACCATAAACTGCTGCAGTGGCACAGGTGGTCCTACAAGGGGCATCAATTTAGTTACAAGCGTGTTTAACAACGTGGAAAATGTAGCCCAAGGTGGGTCCTGTGATGCCCCAGGTGCTACTGACCCACTGGGGGGTAAGGAACCCCCTGAACCTGAACTCTCAGCAGCCATATTATCCTCCGTCACGTCCGCGGCCTCACTACCACGCAGTGTGGGAGAAGCCCCAGTGTTGTTGCCACGTGTAGCAGACATAACTATGTGCACAAAATTGGGCAACCTGGTATAAAGTGTAGCAGCAATATACCTAGCAAGAACACGCGGTGAAGTGTGCCTATGATGGCACAGACCAGGGGTTCAAGAGATATAAACTATATAGTGACTATAAATCACAAGTAAAAATACACTGCAAGTATATCTTGTGATACAATCCTATATTAAACAGAAAGAAACCTGGTACACTTGGCCCCCTCAGGTATAGCAATATAGGAATAGCCCACTGAGTGAAATACCCTGTAATAAGGCAACCACACAGCAGCTACATGCACACACACATATATAGTCACAAACGTACCATGCAGAAATTATGCACCATAAAACTGCACTGGACTAGCAATACAAAGTATAACTCAGTATGGCTATATGTGTAAACAATAGATATATCAAAGCACAGTAAACACTGGATGTATATCACAGGGTGTTTGTACCACACAACCCTGAATGTATGCACTCTTTCTTAACTAACACTATCCCAGTGTAAGGTAGAATACTTAAGTGTCCTGTATGAAGCACAGCACTGGCAATCAGGCGGTTCTACAGAGGAGGATTTGCCCCAGCAGTCCTAGAAACAGCTCAGCGCAATCTGTAATGGCCGCTGGTCAGGAGTGAGGGAGAGATATGCAGCTCCAGGGCAGGAACATTTGCAGAAATGGCGTCCTGGGGCTGGGGGGAGAAGCCTTAGGTCCGAACTGCTCCCCCTGCTGGTATCCCCACCGGGCGCTGCGGGCAGTAAAAAGTGGGGTTAACATAGTAGAAAACCCCCCAGACTTGTGCCCCTTAACTGTCCCTGGTGGCTAGTGGAGCGGCTGACCAGTACTCGGTGTCCACGCCAGCGCCGCCCGCCTCCTACGGCCGCGCTGGATTGCAGTAAATTGCGGGCACAGAAGCTCCTTACCTCCCCCTTATCTGCGGCTCCAGGATCCGGAAGGACGGCGGCGTTTGTGACTGACCTCTGAAGAAACCGGTGCCTCCGCTGCAGTGACCCGGCAACCAGGGCGCGGGAGTGTACAGCGCCGCTGGGGGTGTCGGAGCTGCAGCCAGAAACGTCTATAAAGACTTTAGTCTGCTGCATCCCTTGTAGATGTAAAAGAATCTTCTTCTTTCTTTAAAATAAAGCTATGAATAGGCTGCTTGAGGCAGCCCCCTGTTAAGTGCCTGCTTACTGCATGGCACCAACTTACAAACTGAGCTCCTGTGCACGGAGGCGGGGCTATAGAGGAGGCTGCGCTGTGCATCTTGGGAACAGTCAAAAGCTTTTTGCCTGTTCATGCCTCGGATCAAGATCCTACTCTACACCCTGATGTTAATCCTTGTGGAGCCCAATGCACCCAGCAGCAGAAATTTTACATTATATCACTAATTTTCACCCCTTTGCACAATATTGTTTGTAATATTGTCCAGTGTGTATGCACAATATCGTTAAAGATGCGCGCTCCCACGGGTCGGTAACAAGGGGCTTCTGTCGTCTGTATATGCAGGTAAATTTTTACTATGTTGTTGCCGATGCATGTACAGGACGGTGGTAGGATGTCACTGAACGATATTGTTAGCGATATTGTTCAGTGTACTACCTCGTTTGCCAGGTATGTCAAGGAGAAAAGCTGACGATATCGCTCATGGAGCATATCATCTAGTGTGTACTGTTGCAGGCTACCACCAGTGCCACTGCGCTCCTGGGCTTAGAGTTGTCTTTATGGAGACCCTCCAGTAATTCTCTCTTTTGTGTTACTCATTTTTAACAGATTTTTACAATACCAATAATGCCCAGATGTGGCCTTGCTTTGTGTATACAGTATGTAGTCCTAATTCTGAAAAACGAGATTTATGGTAAGAACTTACCTTTTTTAAATCTCTTTCTGCGAGGTACACTGGGCTCCACAAGGATAGACATTGGGGTGTAGAGTAGGATCTTGATCCGAGGCACCAACAGGCTCAAAGTTTTGACTGTTCCCAGAATGCACAGCGCCGCCTCCTCTATAACCCCGCCTCCCTGCACAGGAGCTCAGTTTTTAGTTAACCAGCCCAATGCAGTAGCAGGAAAAGAGACGTCAACGGTTAGTAGCCACATACACCACACTCTCACGACAGGAGAAGTGTCAGCGGCTAATGCCATACCAACCCAAAGAAGCTAAGTGCGTCAGGGTGGGCGCCTTGTGGAGCCCAGTGTACCTCGTAGAAAGAGATTTAACAAAGGTAAGTTCTTACCATAAATCTCGTTTTCTGCTGCAGGGTACACTGGGCTCCACAAGGATAGACATAGGGGATGTCCTAAAGCAGTTCCTTATGGGAGGGGACGCACTGTAGCGGGCACAAGAACCCGGCGTCCAAAGGTAGCATCCTGGGAAGCGGCAGTATCGAAGGCATAGAACCTTATGAACGTGTTCACAGAAGACCACGTAGCCGCCTTGCACAATTGTTCAAGGGTCGCACCACGGCGGGCCGCCCAAGAAAGTCCAACAGACCCAGTAGAATGGGCCGTAATGTGAGCAGGAGCTGACAGACCAGCCCTCACATAAGCATGTGCAATCACCATTCTAATCCATCTGGCCAAAGTCTGCTTGTGAGCAGCCAGCCCCGTTTGTGAAATCCAAACAGTACAAAGATAGAATCAGATTTCCGAATGGAAGCAGTTCTCCTCACATAGATCCGGAGAGCCCGTACCACATCCAAAGACTTCTCTTTGGGAGACAGATCAGGAGAAACAAATGCCGGAACCACAATCTCCTGGTTAAGGTGGAATGAGGAAACCACCTTAGGTAAATATCCGGGACGAGTTCTAAGAACCGGCCGGTCACGGTGAAATATCAGAAATGGGGAACTACAGGACAAGGCACCCAAATCCGACACTCTTCTAGCTGAAGCAATGGCCAGCAGAAACACCACCTCAGCTGAACCGGGGCGTGGCTTGGCCAGCTAACTAACAGGCAGCAGTTACTCTGTGCTCCTGGTGGACCCTATATAAAACTTCTATTAGCCCAGTTTATTTGACCCCTTGTCACCATCTGGGGTCCCCCTGCCTGTGTTCCCTGCCCAGCGAGGTGGTGGTGTGCTGGGGATTCTATGTTCCAGGACAGAGGCCTTCCCGCCGCCCTGAAGCCGGGGACTCGATTTCCGCGATCCCGGCCGTGACCCCGTGGCGCGCCGGCTGGCGGACCCGCACCCCGCTCACCTGTGGGGCTTCCTACACTCCCACAGTGCTTGCCCGCCGTGAGCCGCCCCCCTGAAGTGCCTGTCTCTACCTGTGCTGCGGCCCGCGAGACGCTGCTGGCCGGAGCTAGATCCGTGGGCGGCGGCCATCTTGGAATATGGACCTGCAGTACATGCGTCCCCTGCTGTGAAGGTGAGCCTGGGGGACCATGTACAATACTCAGCTGGGCTGCTGCAACGATTGAGAGGCTGGGGATTAGCTGTGTGCAGTGTCCCAGCTGTCCCCCCCCCCCCTCCCTCCTCTTCTTCCCTCTATTTGCTGCTGCTTCTCAGTCCCTGGGACCTATTCAGTGCATTCTGACACCTCTGCCCATTTGCCTGAAAGTTTCTGGCTTGGGCTGGACTGGTATACAAGTGAATGCCCAGGCACTTCCTTGCTGCTCAGTGTTTTGGCCTCCACATCTCTATAAAGTGCCATTGCTCCGCATTCCCTTTTACTGTGGGAGACACAGCAAGCATCACTTACACGTACCTTGTTGAATTGAAGGGACTGGAGCTCCCTCCTGTGGCGACTCCCTGAATTACACCCTTCCTTCAGACTTTCGTATACTATAACCGGGGGTTTGCGGAGGCCTCCTCCACTGCTGTCTCTGCTCTTCTGAAGAGGGCGTTCACTTAGCACCACGACACGGAGGCGGCTACCCTCCCACGCCGGAATTGTTTACCCCGGGCAGACGGATCCGGTGTCCTGCAACAATGACAATCTACCATTTGCAACATGGTGTCTGAACTTTAAATTACAATGACCTGACCAAGCCACGCTGAGGGGAACACGTGATATGTCGCCTGTATGTTGATACTCAGTTCGACGATAATGTCTTCTGACTACGCCTAGCACCGTGCCTCATGCCGAGAAAGCGTTACTCCAAGAAATCATCAAAAAATCATCAAAAACTCCAACCAACTCGTCCCAAGCCAAGGCTTTTCGTACACTTTCGGCCACCTGTGTCCGATTCTACCTCGTCCGCCCCTCCATCGCCCTCCTTACTCCCCAGAGCCATGGAAAACAGTGCGGCTCCGGGGCCCCCTGCACCATCTTCTCCTACAGTGGAATCCTCAGATTTATCTGCCATTCTCTCCAAATTGCGGTCCCTCCCCACCCGCCAGGACCTGCAGCAGGACCTTCAGTCCATGGAACAATGGATACAGGATTCCATTCAGACTCGTCTTTCTTCCATTCAGTCTGATGTCACTCAAGTCGCAGATAGAGTGGTAACGTTTGAAGATTGCTCTGAGAAGACAGATTCTAAAATATCTGATCTCCATGATCTCATCTCTCGCCAATCACGCTCTCTGGTTGCCATGGGCCGCAGACTCGATGACGTGGATAACAGGGGGCGCAGGAATAACCTGCGAATACGGGGCTTGCCTGAAGACGTCACACCCCAAAACGTTGAACCTGCTCTGACCAAAATATTCAATGAACTTTTGGGAGCAGACTCCGACTACCAGATGGTGTTTGACAGGGCACATCGGGCCTTGCGTCCTAGAGGGGCACCAACGGATAGACCACGCAATGTTATCTGCAGACTCCACTACTTTCAGGAGAAAGAGGAGATTCTTAAAGCAGCCAGACGGGCGCCGGACATTACTTTTGATGGTCATAGGATGCAAATTTTTCCGGACCTCTCGTGGTCTACCCTACAACAGAGGCGTATACAGATGAACTGAAAAACCGTAACATCAAATTTCGCTGGGGATTCCCATTATCTATCCAAGCGACCTACAAAGGAACCCTTTTCGTCCTACAGGAATATGATGGTGTTAAGGGCTTCTGCTCAGCCCTAGATATTCCTGCCTCGAGTCTCCCTAATTGGCTGGACCCGTTTGAACTGTCACTGTCACCTCCACCTCAAGCAGAACGGTGGCAGAAAGTCCATAATCCTAGGAGGTGACGACGAGCTGACACATTTGAGGAATCTGAAGCCGGTACGACTGCTAATGTTACCGCAGATGACACGGGATGACTACGGCGGGCTAGACCTCAAGTTACAATTTCCATGGACACGTGATTATTTGACATACTTAATGTGTTATTGATATGTTGCTTTTTCTTTTTGCTATGTCCTTCCACTGATGGTTAAACAGTTCGCTGTCTGCGATTGTTTGGGTAATTGTTTGCCTCTCATGGCTGCTTCAATACTGCCACTGCCTGCCAAGTCATGTACTTTGTTTATGTTTTTGTTTATTGGTTTTTAGGTTGTATCACTTTTGTACTGGATCACTGTTACTTGTTCTGCCATTTTGCCTTTGGCTCCCAGTGCATTGCTTGTTCTCGTAGTCTTCTGATTCAGTTTTCTTCTTTATTCGAGCTGCTCTATCTACTGAATAATTTTGTTTGTATTTCAATGCTATTTAACGGCGATATGTCCCGGTTCCCCTCTGACCCCCCTTGCTATGCTATACATTTATAGATCATGGGCCGATTATGGTTTCCCATGACTAATGATGCAGAGTATTGCTGTTGGATTGACAGCTGTTTTTTTTGTCTTTTATTGTCTACGTTATCTCCCCCCTTCCCCCAGTTGGATGAGGTATTATGGGTGGCTACTCTTTCAACAGGGTAACATGGGTGACACGGTGGTGTGGCAGTGTTGGGATTCCCTGGTAACTTACCAATATGGCTAATTTGAAGTTAGTATCATTTAATGTGAAAGGCCTTAACATCCCCAAGAAGAGGTCCCGGCTTCTACACTCTCTACATACCGATAACGCAGACGTGGTGTTCCTTCAGGAAACGCACTTTAAAAGAGGTGCCTCTCCGAAGCTACACTCCCGTCATTTCCCCCAGGGATATTATAATGATTTCTCAGGGGCTAAGGCCAAGGGAGTTGCAATTTTATTTGCCAAACATGTTAGACTGCATGATGTATCGGAAGTTCCTATTGGGGATGGGAGGGGCCTGCTGGTGAAGGCTACTATTGCCGACCAAACTTTTACATTTGTTAACCTTTATCTCCCTAATCAGGGTCAGATCCGTTTTATGAGGGAGGCTTTGGAGCTGATAGAGCAATCTTTGGAAGGGGTATTAGTGGTAGGAGGTGACCTTAACTGGGCATTGGAGCCTCTTCTAGATACTTCCACTGGTGCACCCAGATCTTCTTTAAATGATATTAGACGCTTAAAGTCGATTCTACATGACTTCCAGCTAATGGACACCTGGCGCCTGCTCCACCCTAAAGATAGAGACTACACGTTTTACTCTTACCCACACAATTGCTATACCCGTATTGATTATCTCTTTGTGGATCACAAATCTCTTGATTCTCTTGTAGATGCCACAATAGGACAAATAGTTGGCTCTGACCATGCCCCCATTACTCTTACCCTATCTTTACACCATCCTCCCCCGCGCCAATGGCGATTGCGCTTTAATGAGCGATTTCTCAGAGACCCAGACTGCCGGGCCCAAATAGAGAGTTCTATTGAGGATTACATTGCTCTTAATCTGACTGACAAGGTCTCCCCAGTGACGGTGTGGGAAGCCCATAAATGCGTGATTAGAGGTAAATGCATCCAACTGGGCTCCCACCTCAAGAAACAAAAAAATGAATGTCGGACGCCCTACTTGCTAAAATTAAAAGACTGGAACTCGCACATAAATCTACACTAACTTCCAATGTGTTAGCGGAGCTGCAAAAGGCTCGGTCGTCTTTAAATAGTTTACTGAATGAAGGCACCCGTAGGGCATTTCGCTGCTGCCGACAAATTCCATAGGTGGGGTAACAAACCAGGGAAGCTTCTTGCCCGTGCTCTTCGTGCCCAAAGATCCCTGACTTATCTAAAGGAGATTAGGGATTCCTCTGGTGTGCTTCATGCTTCTGACGGTAAGATGGCTGAGATCTTTCATGCTTACTATACAGATCTCTATAATTTGACATCACTGCGCTCTCAGTGTGAACGGTCAATGCATGAGAAGGCAGTAGAGCACTTCCTAGAAGAGATTAAATTCCCGTCACTCTCCCCAGCTACGACTTCAGCCCTTGAGGACCCTTTTACAAATGACGAACTCATGTCCGCCCTGAAGTCCTCCCCGTCTGGTAAAAGTCCGGGCCCAGATGGCTTCCCCATATCGTATTACAAAATGTTTCAAGATAAACTTCTCCCTCTTTTGCTCCGTGCTTGCAACTCTGTCTCTCCACAGACCCCCTTTCGAATCAGTCCTTGGGAGCACACATCACGGTCATTCCTAAAGACGGTAAAGACCCATCATTACCGTCCAGTTATAGGCCAATCTCCCTCCTTAACGTAGATATTAAATTGTATGCCAAACTCATTGTGAACCGCCTGTGTTTGTTACTGCTGGCAGTGATACACTCGGACCAGGTTGGCTTTGTTCGAGGTAGGGAAGCAAGGGACAACACCATAAGAGTGATTGACCTGATAACCCATGCAGGCTCAGCTAAGACTCCTATGATGCTTCCCTCCATAGACGATGAGAAAGCATTCGACCGTATAGACTGAGTCTTTATGGAATCGACACTGCGACGATTGGGCCTGGGAGAGGTATTATTCCAAAAATGTTGGCGTTATACCGTGCTCCCTCGGCACAGGTGTGGGTGAACGGAATACTCTCCGACCCGATAACCATCTCTAATGGGACTAGACAGGGATGCCCGCTGTCACCATTGATATTTGTTGTCTGCATGGAGGCTCTGGCTAGGGCCATTCGGCAGAAACCTGGTATCACTGGATTGAAAGTGGGTGGAAATTACCATAGACTTGCATTGTTTGCAGACGACCTTCTGGCGGTCGTTACAAACCCTGCTGTGTCATTACCTAATCTTATTCACGTTTTGGAGCGCTATCCAATTTTAAGATTAATTATGCTAAATCGACGGCTCTTAATGTTTCCCTCCCTACTGAACTAGTTTCGTCCCTGAGGACTGTGTTTCCCTTCACCTGGCACCCCACACACATTAAATACTTAGGCATTCTGATCCCCTCCTTCCTGTCTACTACAGTCACTTTAAATCACCTCCCTTTATTGCGGAAGCTGCGTAAGGAAATGACACAGTGGCTCCAACAGAAATTTTCCTGGTTAGGCCGTATGAACATTGTGAAAATGAGTATCCTACCATGGTTACTGTATCTTTTCCAGACTATCCCTTTGAAGCTCCCTCAACAGTTTCTGGTAGACACACACAAGGCAATTAGCCGATTTGTTTGGGGTGGCAGGAAGCCCAGGTTCAAACATTGCTACTTATTGTATAGGAAGGCCCAGGGGGGCCAACAGTTGCCCATGATTTCAACATATTATCAGGCCACGATTTTGAATAGGATCCTAGATTGGTCGCGACCTGGTGCCAGCTCTAAGCAGTGGGTTGACTTGGAGAGACGGTCCTCGGGTCTACAATTACAGGCAGTTCCCTAGCTTAGGACCATTGGCCGTTCCTCGCATTTGACGGTTGGACCCACTTTGGCTCTATGGAGAACCCTATGCTATAAATTGGGTCTTTCTTCTGCAAATTCCCTGCTTCTCCCGCTTCTTGACAACCCACTGTTTGAGCCGGGTATTAGAGGAGGTGCGGCCGCTAGATGGAAACGGGCAGGCTTGACTAGGATATCACATTTGCTCTCCGGGGGAAAGGTTAAATCTTTTGCTGAACTCAGGGAGGGCACGGATATCCCCGCGACTGACTTCTGGTTCTATCTCCAGACTCGTCATTTTACTTTGTCACACAGGTCAGCTGCTGCATTAACAGGAGACATCACACCTTTTGAAGCAATGTGTTCCCAACCCTCTGAACCCACCCATGTTATATCAGGTATATATAAGATATTGCGCCATGGTCTTTTCACAGGAGACCCCGCTTTCTGTACGAAATGGGATGCTGATCTTGTACCTCAATGGATACATATTAATTGGAAAAAACACTGTGAAGTTATATCCCGTTGCTCTACAAGTTTGGAAGTTATAGAAACACAGTATAAATTGCTTACTAGGTGGTATCGATGTCCCTCCCTTCTACATAAGTGCTTTCCTTCAGTGTCCCCCCTGTGTTGGAGGTGTGGAAAGGAACGAGGTACCCTTATTCATATATGGTGGGACTGCCCCCTGATTGCTACCTTTTGGGGCCAGGTTATTTGGATTTCCTCTGAAATCCTGGGGTTTCAGGCTCCTACTGAGATTGACTTCTGGGTACTCTCCCACACTGCAATACCACTAGCAAAATATAAACATTCCCTTCTCAAGCATCTTAATAACGCAGCGAGGGCAGTGGTACCGGTCCACTGGAAGTCTCAGGCCCCCCCAGGATATGGGAATGGTTCCAGCGGATAGAATTTTATAGAACAATGGAGGATATTTTTCATTCAGCCATAGACACACATTCTGATTATGTTGCAACGTGGTCTTCTTGGCTGGAATTTAAATCTACCTCTGTCTACAAAGACCAGATCCCACTAGACCATGATATTGCCTTCCTGTGTAGACCACTTAATTGTATGGAAAAAACCATACTTGTACTTAGATAAGATCGATTAGCTCACTCATTCCCCTTCCCTGACTCTGCCCTTTTCCCCCCTCTATCCTTTGTCTTGTCTTCTTTGTATCAATACAGTATAAGTTGTGACTGTGATTACACTGTACTTTGCTATACAATGCGTATATTATATTATTGCTGACCCTCTGATGTATGATACGCAATTGATTATTTCCTTGTTGGATCAATTATATCTACTGTATTTTTTCTTTTTCTTTCCTCTTTTCTTTTCTCTCCTTTCTCTTTTTATTTTCTTTGTGTTTTTGATGTTCTATGATATATTGGTCTGTCGACCCATGTGTTTATACAATACTGTACTTTTTGTAACATCTCTATTTCTTTTTGAAAAACCAAAATAAAGAATATATTAAAAAAAAGAAGATCAGCTGAACCAAGAGGTTCAAACGGAGACTCTTGTAACGCCTCCAAAACCACCGACAAGTCCCAAGGAGCCACAGGCGGTACATAGGGAGGTTGGATACGCAACACACCCCGAGTAAAGGTATGCACATCAGGTAAGGTCGCAATTTTTCTCTGAAACCACACCGACAAGGCAGAAATATGAACCTTGAGGGAGGCCAGATGTAGGCCTAAGTCCAGGCCCTGCTGAAGAAAAGCCAACAACTTGGCTATACTAAACTTGGAAGCGTCATAATCGTTAGATGCGCACCAAACAAAGTAAGAATGCCAGACCCTATAGTAAATCCGAGCCGAAGCCGGTTTCCGGGCCCGCAACATAGTTTGAATGACTGCCTCAGAAAACCCTTTAGCCCTTAAGAAGGAAGCTTCAAGAGCCACGCCGTCAAAGACAGCCGGGCTAGGTCCTGGTAGACACAGGGGCCCTGAACGAGGAGGTCTGGGCGTTGTGGAAATAGAATTGGACGCTCTGACGATATGCCTTGCAGGTCTGAGAACCAGTCTGGGCCACGCTGGAGCTATGAGAAGCAGAATTCCTTTTTCTTGCTTGAACTTCCGAATTACCCTGGGCAGGAGTGACACCGGAGGGAACACGTACGGCAGCCGAAACCTCCACGGCACCGCATGCTGCTTGAGGATCCCTTGTCCTTGCTCCAAAGACCGGAACCTTGTGATTGTGTCGAGACGCCATCAGATCTACGTCTGGAAGACCCCACTTTTCCACTAGGAGTTGAAACACTTCTGGATGGAGTCCCCACTCGCCGGCATGTACGTCCTGACGACTGAGAAAGCCTGCTTCCCAATTCAGGACTCCCGGAATGAAGATTGCCGATATGGCCGGTAGATGGCGTTCGGCCCAATGTAGAATCCGTGAGACTTCCTTCATTGACGGCTTCGAGTGCCGCCTTGATGATTTATGCAAGCCACTGTGGTGGCGTTGTCCGACTGCACTTGAACAGGACGGTTCTGAATTAAAAGCTGGGCTAGGTTCAATGCATTGAAGACCGCCCGCAATTCCAGAATGTTGATTGAGAGGAGGGACTCCTCCTTGGTCCACCGACCCTGAAGGGAGTGTTGCTCCAGCACCGCGCCCCAACCTCCTAGACTGGCATCCGTCGTCAACAGGACCCAGTTGGATATCCAGAAGGGACGGCCCCTCACTATTGTTGGTCCCGGAGCCACCAGAGCAGCGACAGACGGACCTCCGGAGTCAATGAGATCATTTGAGACCTGATCCGGTGAGGCAGGCTGTCCCACTTGGCTAGAATCAGCCTCTGGAGGGGGCAAGAATGGAATTGAGCATACTCCACCATGTCGAATGCTGATACCATGAGGCCCAGCACCTGCATCGCCGAATGTATCGACACTTGCGGACGACAAAGGAAGCAACAAATCCTGTCCTGAAGCTTCAGGACTTTCTCCTGACACAAGAACAACCTCTGGTTGTGAGTGTCCAATAGCGCTCCCAGATGCACCATGCTCTGAGCAGGGATCAGGGAGGATTTCTTCCAGTTGATGAGCCACCCGTGGGCTTGTAGACCAGACCGTCATATCTAGATGACGTAGGAGAAGTTCTGGGGAATTTGCCAGGATTAACAAGTCGTCCAGATACGGCTGTATCTTGACCCCTTGACGGCGGAGTACCACCGTCATCACCGCCATAACTTTTGTGAAGACTCGCGGAGCCGTTGTTAAACCAAAAGGTAAACGCCCAAAATTGGTAATGGAGGTTGCCAATAGCAAACCTCAGGTATTGCTGATGTGACGGTGCTATAGGAATATGCAGGTAAGCATCCTGTATGTCCAGGGAGACCATGTAGTCCCCAGGTTCCAAGGCCAGAACTATAGAGCGAAGGGTTTCCATACGGAACTTGGAAACCTTCACAAACCTGTTCAATGCCTTGAGGTTGAGAATAAGCCGGGAGGACCCATTCGGTTTCGGGACTAGAAACAGCGGAGAATAGTACCCCCGGCCTCTCTGCGCAAGAGGCACCTGTACTTACGACTCCTGTATCCAGGAGGGTCTGTACCACCGAATGCAGAGTGTTTGCCTTTGTCTGGTCCAACGGGACGTCTGTCTGGCAAAATCGATGAGGGGGTCAGTTTTTGAAGGCTATGGCGTAACCTCGAGTGACGACTTCCCGTACCCAGGCATCTGAAGTGGTCTTCAACCATTCCTGGCTATACCCTAGAAGCCGGCCCCCCACCCTAGGATCCCCCAGGGGGAGGCCTGCCCCGTCATGCGGCAGGCTTATCGGCCTTGGAAGCTGGCTTTGGTTTACCAGGTTTGGAAGTGCGGGCCTGCTTGTTGTACGCCTGACCTTTTGCTTTACCTGAAGGATGAAAGGGGCGAAAGGAAGTACCTTTAGCCTTCGACACAGAAGGAGCGGTACTTGGCAGACAGGCAGTTTTGGCAGTAGCCAAGTCAGCCACCATCTTATTTAAGTCCTCCCCAAACAGAATATCTCCCTTGAAAGGGAGTACCTCCAGAGTTTTTCTAGAGTCCAGATCCACAGACCAGGATCTCAGCCACAATATCCGGCGAGCCAGGACTGACGTAGTAGAGGCCTTGGCTGCTAGGATACCGGCATCAGAAGCCGCCTCTTTAATATAGCGAGAAGCTATGACAATATATGATAAGCATTGTCTAGCATGGTCAGAAGAGATTTCAGCTTCTAACTCCAAGGCTCATGCTTCAATAGCCTCTGCAGCCCATGTTGCTGCAATAGTGGGCCTTTGTGCAGCCCCTGTGAGGGTGTAAATCGCTTTCAGACAACCCTCCACACGTTTATCCGTAGGCTCTTTTAGAGACGTGACGGTAGTGACAGGTAGAGCTGAGGAAACCACCATCCTAGCCACATGCGAGTCCACTGGAGGAGGCGTTTCCCAATTTTTAGACAGCTCTGGCGCGAGGGGATAGCGAGCCAGCATCTTCTTTTGATGCACAAACTTCGTACCCGGGTTTTTCCAGGGTTCCTGACGAATATCCACTAGGTGGTCAGAGTGAGGTAAAACTTGCTTAACCACCTTCTTACGCTTGAACCTATCTGGTTTCTTAGGAGGGACAGATGGCTCGGGATCATCCGTAATCTGCAGAGTTAACTTAACCTCCAAAAGATCAGGAACATCCACATGTGAACTACCCTCCCCATCAGCCGTATCCGAGTCAGAACCTGAGGGGTCAGTATATGTGCCGTCTTCATCAGACGAGGTGTCAGTGACAGCAGTGGATTGTGAGGAGATAAGCGCTCGCTTAGAGGACCTCTTGGACTTAGGCGAGCGTTGGTCAAACTTTTTAGTAGTCAAGGACTGGTTCAACTTCTTTAATTGAGCAGATAAATCGTCCGCCCACGGCGGGTTAGCTGCAGGGACCACATACGGTTGTACCGGCATTGGGGGTCCCATAGGGGGAGTTAGTTTATGAACTAGCGTATGCAGAAGCGTGGAAAAAGCGGCCCACGGTGGGTCAGTATGTGCCTCCGTTGCCACAGTCCCACTGGGGGGCAAGGAGCCCCCAGAACCAGAACCCACAGCTGCTATATTCTCCTCATATGGCCCTGTGGCGTCAGCAACAGCGGCAGTGTGTTCAGCCCCAGAACCGTTACCCTCAGAAGCAGACATGATATAACTTGCAGTATGAGGTTAACACAGTACAATTATCAGCAGCATTATACCTCTGAACCCAAACCCCTGCACAGTGTAGTCAGCACTAGCAGAGATAAAGGAGAGATATGGTGACTAAATCACAGAGAAAAAATAAGAATTTACTTACCGATAATTCTATTTCTCATAGTCCGTAGTGGATGCTGGGAACTCCGTAAGGACCATGGGGATTAGCAGCTCCGCAGGAGACTGGGCACAAAAGTAAAAGCTTTAGGACTACCTGGTGTGCACTGGCTCCTCCCCCTATGACCCTCCTCCAAGCCTCAGTTAGGATACGGTGCCCGGACGAGCGTACACAATAAGGAAGGATTTTGAATCCCGGGTAAGACTCACCAATCACACCGTACAACCCGTGATCTGAACCCAGTTAACAGCATGATAACAGAGGAGCCTCTGAAAGATGGCTCACAACAATAATAACCCGATTTTTGTAACAATAACTATGTACAAGTATTGCAGACAATCCGCACTTGGGATGGGCGCCCAGCATCCACTACGGACTATGAGAAATAGAATTATCGGTGAGTAAATTCTTATTTTCTCTGACGTCCTAGTGGATGCTGGGAACTCCGTAAGGACCATGGGGATTATACCAAAGCTCCTAAACGGGCGGGAGAGTGCGGATGACTCTGCAGCACCGAATGAGAGAACTCCAGGTCCTCCTCAGCCAGGGTATCAAATTTGTAGAATTTAGCAAACGTGTTTGCCCCTGACCAAGTAGCTGCTCGGCAAAGTTGTAAAGCCGAGACCCCTCTGGCAGCCGCCCAAGATGAGCCCACCTTCCTTGTGGAATGGGCTTTTACAGATTTTGGCTGTGGCAGGCCTGCCACAGAATGTGCAAGCTGAATTGTACTACAAATCCAACGAGCAATAGTCTGCTTAGAAGCAGGAGCACCCAGCTTGTTGGGTGCATACAGGATAAACAGCGAGTCAGATTTCCTGACTCCAGCCGTCCTGGAAACATATTTTCAGGGCCCTGACTACGTCCAGCAACTTGGAGTCCTCCAAGTCCCTAGTAGCCGCAGGCACCACAATAGGCTGGTTCAAGTGAAATGCTGAAACCACCTTAGGGAGAAATTGAGGACGAGTCCTCAATTCTGCCCTGTCCGTATGAAAAATTAGGTAAGGGCTTTTATAGGATAAAGCCGCCAATTCTGAGACACGTCTGGCTGAAGCCAGGGCTAACAACATTACCACTTTCCAAGTGAGATATTTTAAGTCCACAGTGGAGAGTGGTTCAAACCAATGTGATTTTAGGAACCCCAAAACTACATTGAGATCCCAGGGTGCCACTGGAGGCACAAAAGGAGGCTGTATATGCAGTACCCCCTTGACAAACGTCTAAACTTCAGGAACTGAAGCCAGTTCTTTCTGGAAGAAAATCGACAGGGCCGAAATTTGAACCTTAATGGACCCTAATTTTAGGCCCATAGACAGTCCTGTTTGCAAGAAATGTAGGAAACGACCCAGTTGAAATTCCTCTGTAGGGGCCTTCCTGGCCTCACACCACGCAACATATTTACGCCAAATACGGTGATAATGCTGCACGGTTACATCCTTCCTGGCTTTGATCAGGGTAAGGATGACTTCATCCGGAATGCCTTTTTCCTTCAGGATCCGGCGTTCAACCGCCATGCCGTCAAACGCAGCCGCGGTAAGTCTTGGAACAGACAGGGTCCCTGCTGAAGCAGGTCCTTTCTTAGAGGTAGAGGCCACGGGTCCTCTGTGAGCATCTCTTGAAGTTCCGGGTACCACGTCCTTCTTGGCCAATCCGGAGCCACGAGTATAGTCCTTACTCCTCTCCTTCTTATGATCCTCAGTACCTTGGGTATGAGAGGCAGAGGAGGGAACACATACACTGACTGGTACACCCACGGTGTTACCAGAGCGTCCACAGCTATTGCCTGAGGGTCCCTTGACCTGGCGCAATACCTGTCCAGTTTTTTTTTTTTTTTTGAGGCGGGACGCCATCATATCCACCTTTGGTTTTTCCCAACAGTTCACAATCATGTGGAAGACTTCTGGGTGAAGTCCACACTCCCCCGGATGGAGGTCGTGTCTGCTGAGGAAGTCTGCTTCCCAGTTGTCCACTCCCGGAATGAACACTGCTGACAGTGCTATCACATGATTTTCCGCCCAGCGAAGAATCCTTGCAACTTCTGTCATTGCCCTCCTGCTTCTTGTGCCGCCCTGTCTGTTTACGTGGGCGACTGCCGTGATGTTGTCTGACTGGATCAGCACCGGCTGACCTTGAAGCAGAGGTCTTGCTAGGCTTAGAGCATTGTAGATGGCCCTTAGCTCCAGGATATTTATGTGAAGTGATGTCTCCAGGCTTGACCACAAGCCCTGGAAATTTCGTCCCTGTGTGACTGCTCCCCAGCCTCTCAGGCTGGCATCCGTGGTCACCAGGACCCAGTCCTGAATGCCGAATCTGCGGCCCTCTAGAAGATGAGCACTCTGCAACCACCACAGGAGAGACACCCTTGTCCTTGGTGACAAGATTATCCGCTGATGCATCTGAAGATGCGACCCGGACCATTTGTCTAGCAGATCCCACTGGAAGGTTCTTGCGTGGAATCTGCCGAATGGGATTGCTTCGTAAGAAGCCACCATCTTTCCCAGGACCCTTGTGCATTGATGCACTGAGACTTGGCCTGGTTTTAGGAGATTTCTGACTAGTTCGGATAACTCCCTGGCTTTCTCCTCCGGGAGAAACACCTTTTTCTGGACTGTGTCCAGGATCATCCCTAGGAATAGGAGTCGGGTAGTCGGGATCAGCTGAGATTTTGGAATATTGAGAATCCAACCGTGCTGGCGCAGCACTATCTGAGATAGTGCTACCCCGACTTCCAACTGTTCCCTGGATCTTGCCCTTATCAGGAGATCGTCCAAGTAAGGGATAACTAAAACTCCCTTCCTTCGAAGGAGTATCATCATTTCGGCCATTACCTTGGTAAAGACCCGGGGTGCCGTGGACAATCAAAACGGCAGCGTCTGAAACTGATAGTGACAGTTCTGTACCACAAACCTGAGGTACCCTTGGTGAGAAGGGCAAATTGGGACATGTAGGTAAGCATCTTTGATGTCCAGAGACACCATATAGTCCCCGTCTTCCAGGTTTGCAATCACTGCTCTGAGTGACTCCATCTTGAATTTGAACCTTTGTATGTAAGTGTTCAAGGATTTTAGGTTTAAAATTGGTCTCACCGAGCCGTCCGGCTTCGGTACCACAAATAGTGTGGAATAGTACCCCTTTCCCTGTTGTAGGAGGGGTACCTTGATTATCACCTGCTGGGAATACAGCTTGTGAATGGCTTCCATTACTGCCTCCCTGTCTGAGGGAGACGTCGGTAAAGCAGACTTTAGAAAACGGCGAGGGGGAGACGTCTCGAATTCTGAGACGGGCCCCCACCGTGCCTGAGTCCGCTTGTAAAGCCCCAGCGTCATGCTGAGGACTTTGCGGAGGCGGGAGAGGGCTTTTGTTCCTGGGAACTGGCTGTTTGTTGCAGCCTTTTTCCTCTCCCTCTGCCACGGGGCAGAAATGAGGCGCCTTTTGCCCGCTTGCCCTTATGGGGCCGAAAGGACTGCGCCTGATAATACGGCGTCTTCTTAGGTTGAGAAGCTACCTGGGGTAAAAATGTGGATTTTCCAGCAGTTGCCGTGGCTACCAGGTCTGATAGACCTACCCCAAATAACTCCTCCCCCTTATAAGGCAATACTTCCATCTGCCTTTTAGAATCCGCATCACCTGACCACTGCCGCGTCCATAAACCTCTTCTAGCAGAAATGGACAGCGCGCTAACTCTTGATGCCAGTCGGCAAATATCCCTCTGTGCATCACGCATATATAGAAATGCATCCTTCAAATGCTCTATAGTCAGTAATATACTGTCCCTATCTAGGGTATCAATATTTTCAGTCAGGGAATCCGACCACGCCAGGCCCGCACTGCACATCCAGGCTGAGGCGATTGCTGGTCGCAGTATAACACCCGTGTGAGAGTATATACATTTTAGGATATTCTCCAGCTTTCTATCGGCAGGTTCCTTTAGGGCGGCCGTATCAGGAGAGGGTAGTGCTACCTGTTTTGACAAACGTGTGAGCGCTTTATCCACCCTAGGGGGTGTTTCCCAACGTGCCCTATCCTCTGGCGGGAAAGGGTACGATGCCAATAACCTTTTAGGAATTATCAGTTTTTTATCGGGGGAAACCCACGCCTCATCACACACTTCATTTAATTCCTCGGATACAGGAAAAACTACAGGCAGTTTTTTCTCACCAAACATAATACCCTTTTTAGTGGTACTTGTATCATCAGAGATATGCAATATATTTTTAATTGCTTCAATCATGTAACGTGTGGCCCTTGTGGAAGTCACGTTTGTCTCATCATCGTCGACACTGGAGTCAGTATCCGTGTCTGTGTCTGCCATTTGAGGTAACGGGCGTTTTAAAGCCCCTGATGTCGTTTGAGACCCTTGGACAGGCACAAGCTGAGGAGCCGGCTGTCTCATGTCGTCAACTGTCTGTCGTAACGAGCTGACACTGTCACGCAATTCCTTCCATAAGCTCATCCACTCAGGTGTCGACTCCCCAGGGGGTGACAACTGTATAATAGGCAATTGCTCCGCCTCCATCTCATTTTCCTCCTCAAACATGTCGACACAATCGTACCGACACACCGCACACACACAGGGAATGCTCTGATAGAGGACAGGACCCCACTAGCCCTTTGGGGAGACAGAGGGAGAGTATGCCAGCACACACCAGAGCGCTATATATATATATATATATATATATATATATATATATATATATAAACAGGAATACCACCATAAAATGTGCTTTTCCTTTATAGCTGCTGTTAGTATCAAAACTGCGCCAAATTAGTGCCCCCCCCTCTCTTTTTTACCCTTTTCTGTAGTGCAGGACTGCAGGGGAGAGTCAGGGAGACGTCCTTCCAGCGGAGCTGTGATGGAAAATGGCGCCTGTGTGCTGAGGAGATAGGCTCCGCCCCCTTCTTGGCAGCCTTTTCTCCCGCTTTTTAGGTGAGTTCTGGCAGGGGTTAAAATACATCCATATAGCCCTGGGGGTTATATGTGGTGTATTTATGCCAGCCAAGGTGTTTTACATTGCTGCTCAGGGCGCCCCCCCCTAGCGCCCTGCACCCTCAGTGACCGGAGTGTGAAGTGTGCCTGAGTAACAATGGCGCACAGCTGCAGTGCTGTGCGCTACCTTGTTGAGGACTGATGTCTTCTGCCGCCGATTTTTCCGGACCTCTTCTTGTTTCTGGCTCTGTAAGGGGGCCGGCGGCGCGGCTCTGGGACCGAGCTCCAAGGCTGGGCCTGTGTTTGGTCCCTCTGGAGCTAATGGTGTCCAGTAGCCTAAGAAGCCCAATCCACTCTGCACGCAGGTGAGTTCGCTTCTTCTCCCCTTAGTCCCTCGATGCAGTGAGCCTGTTGCCAGCAGGTCTCACTGAAAATAAAAAAACCTAAAACTAAAACTTTCCCTAAGAAGCTCAGGAGAGCCCCTAGTGTGCACCCTTCTCGGCCGGGCACAAAAATCTAACTGAGGCTTGGAGGAGGGTCATAGGGGGAGGAGCCAGTGCACACCAGGTAGTCCTAAAGCTTTTACTTTTGTGCCCCGTCTCCTGCGGAGCCGCTAATCCCCATGGTCCTTACGGAGTTCCCAGCATCCACTAGGACGTCAGAGAAATACGTAATACAGTATATCTTTGTAAAAATCCTATATTAGATAAAACCTGACGCACCAAGCCCCCTCAGGGTATGGAATATAGGGATAGCAGGTTGATTGAAAGACACGAAATGGACACCACCCAGCTATCAAATGCACACACAGAAAGTCACAGTTTGTACAATGCAGAGGTTATTACTGACAATAATACTGCACTGGACTAGCTTACACAGCTATATAACAATAGATATAACAGTACACAGTAAGAACTGGATGTATATCACAGGGTAATTGTGCTATAAAACCCTGACTAAGTGCACTCTTTCTTAACTATCACTGTCTAAAAAGGCAGGTAGAATACTTAAGTGTCATATAAAAGGCACAGCGCTGACAACCAGGCGGCTTTACATAGGAGGATTTGCCCAAGCAGTCCCAGGAACAGTGAGCTGAGGGATAATGGCACCGCAGACACTGACAGGGAGTGAGGAAAAGACAGATATGCAGCTCCAGGGCGGGAACACTTGCTAGAAATAGCGCCCTGGGGCTGGGGGGGGGGGAAGGGCTTCAGGTCTAAGCCTTATCCCCTCTGCTGGCAAAATCACCGGGTACTGTGGGCGATATAAGAATTGGTTTAGAGAGAAAACCTGACCTGCGCCCATGCCCTGGTGATCTAGTAGGATCGCCTGTACTGCCACAGTGTCCACTGACCGCGGCGGATCGCGATAAAGACCGGGTCCCGCGAGCGGGACCCACTTACCACCTCCCGAAGCGCGGCCACGCGATCCTGGAGAGCCCCAGCCGTGTGTGTCTAACGTAAAGAAAACCGGAGCCTCCGCTGTAGGTACCCGGCAACCAGTGCTCGGGAGTGTACAGCGCCGCTGGGGAGAGCTGGAGCTGCAGCAGTGAATGTCACAAGACATTTACCACCGCTGCTGCCCTTGAAGTCTTCACTTTTTACCTTATAAAAAGCTTTTCTTAGCGCTGCTTGGAGCAGCCCCTCTGTTCAGTGCCTGCTTACTGCAGCACAACTTACAAAACTGAGCTCCTGTGCTGGGAGGCGGGGTGATATAGGAGGCGACGCTGTGCATTCTGGGAACAGTCAAAGCTTTGAGCCTGTTGGTGCCTCGGATCAAGATCCTATTCTACACCCCATTGTCCAATCCTTGTGGAGCCCAGTGTACCCCGCAGCAGAAAAGGCAGGTAGAATACTTACGTTTCATGTAAAGTCACAGCACTGACAACCAGGCGGCTTTACACAGGAGGATTTGCCCAAGCAGTCCCAGGAACAGTGAAGCGGAGAGATAATGGCGCCCAGACACTGACAGGGAGTGAGGGAGAGACAGATATGCAGCTCCAGGGCGGGAACATTTGCAGGAACTGGCACCCTGGGGCTGAGGGACGGGCTTCAGGTCTAAGCCTTATCCCCCTGCTGGCAAAACCACTGGGTACTGTGGGCTACTGAAAATGGTTTAGAGAGAAAACCTAACCTGCACCCATGCCCTGGTGATCTAGTGGGATTGCCTGTACTGCCACAGTGTCCACCGCCAGTACGCGCGGCCCGCCTCCCACTGACCGCGCCGGATCGCGACAAAGACCGTGTCCCGCAAGCGGGACCCACTCACCACCTCCCGAAGCGCGGCCACTCGATCCCGGACAGCCCCCGTCGTGTGTGCCTGATGTGAAGAAAACCGGAGGCTCCTGCTGTAGTTACCCGGCAACCAGGGCTCGGGAGTGTACAGCGCCGCTGGGGAGAGCTGGAGCTGCAGCAGTGAATGTCTTCTGACATTTACCACCGCTGCTGCCCTTGTAGTCTTCACTTTTTTCTTCAAAAAAAAGCTATTTTTAGGGCTGCCTGGAGCAGCCCCTCTGTTATGTGCCCGCTTACTGCAGCACCAACTACAAAACTGACCTCCTTTTCAGGGAGGCAGGGTTATAGGGGAGGCGGCGCTATGCATTCTGGGAACAGTCAAAGCTTTGAGCCTGTTGGTGCCTCGGATCAAGATCCTACTCTACACCCCAATGTCTATCATTGTGGAGCCCAGTGTACCACGCAGCAGAAATCGGAGTCTAGCTATTATCTTCTAGAAGGAGCTACATAAATGGCAAGTACAATCTGATTGGTTGCCACGGGCAACATCTCCACTTCTAAAAACCAGCACATTCATAATTAAATACACCTGTGCTTTAAATTAAACCAGTGCTTTATTGCCATAAAGTCACAGAAACATGACAGAGCAGTTTATTTAACTGTTGCTGAGAGGGGACAAAGATGCTCTCTGCATACAAGGATTTCCAATTGGGGAAAGCACAACCCAGCAATTTCATATGCTATGGCAACAAACATTTCCAGGTGAGATCACGTACAAATCTCTTGATTCTCTTGTAGATGCCACAATAGGACAAATAGTTGGCTCTGACCATGCCCCCATTACTCTTACCCTATCTTTACACCATCCTCCCCCGCGCCAATGGCGATTGCGCTTTAATGAGCGATTTCTCAGAGACCCAGACTGCCGGGCCCAAATAGAGAGTTCTATTGAGGATTACATTGCTCTTAATCTGACTGACGAGGTCTCCCCAGTGACGGTGTGGGAAGCCCATAAATGCGTGATTAGAGGTAAATGCATCCAACTGGGCTCCCACCTCAAGAAACAAAAAAATGAATGTCGGACGCCCTACTTGCTAAAATTAAAAGACTGGAACTCGCACATAAATCTACACTAACTTCCAATGTGTTAGCGGAGCTGCAAAAGGCTCGGTCGTCTTTAAATAGTTTACTGAATGAAGGCACCCGTAGGGCATTTCGCTGCTGCCGACAAATTCCATAGGTGGGGTAACAAACCAGGGAAGCTTCTTGCCCGTGCTCTTCGTGCCCAAAGATCCCTGACTTATCTAAAGGAGATTAGGGATTCCTCTGGTGTGCTTCATGCTTCTGACGGTAAGATGGCTGAGATCTTTCATGCTTACTATACAGATCTCTATAATTTGACATCACTGCGCTCTCAGTGTGAACGGTCAATGCATGAGAAGGCAGTAGAGGACTTCCTAGAAGAGATTAAATTCCCGTCACTCTCCCCAGCTACGACTTCAGCCCTTGAGGACCCTTTTACAAATGACGAACTCATGTCCGCCCTGAAGTCCTCCCCGTCTGGTAAAAGTCCGGGCCCAGATGGCTTCCCCATATCGTATTACAAAATGTTTCAAGATAAACTTCTCCCTCTTTTGCTCCGTGCTTGCAACTCTGTCTCTCCACAGACCCCCTTTCGAATCAGTCCTTGGGAGCACACATCACGGTCATTCCTAAAGACGGTAAAGACCCATCATTACCGTCCAGTTATAGGCCAATCTCCCTCCTTAACGTAGATATTAAATTGTATGCCAAACTCATTGTGAACCGCCTGTGTTTGTTACTGCTGGCAGTGATACACTCGGACCAGGTTGGCTTTGTTCGAGGTAGGGAAGCAAGGGACAACACCATAAGAGTGATTGACCTGATAACCCATGCAGGCTCAGCTAAGACTCCTATGATGCTTCCCTCCATAGACGATGAGAAAGCATTCGACCGTATAGACTGAGTCTTTATGGAATCGACACTGCGACGATTGGGCCTGGGAGAGGTATTATTCCAAAAATGTTGGCGTTATACCGTGCTCCCTCGGCACAGGTGCGGGTGAACGGAATACTCTCCGACCCGATAACCATCTCTAATGGGACTAGACAGGGATGCCCGCTGTCACCATTGATATTTGTTGTCTGCATGGAGGCTCTGGCTAGGGCCATTCGGCAGAAACCTGGTATCACTGGATTGAAAGTGGGTGGAAATTACCATAGACTTGCATTGTTTGCAGACGACCTTCTGGCGGTCGTTACAAACCCTGCTGTGTCATTACCTAATCTTATGAAAGAATATTCACGTTTTGGAGCGCTATCCAATTTTAAGATTAATTATGCTAAATCGACGGCTCTTAATGTTTCCCTCCCTACTGAACTAGTTTCGTCCCTGAGGACTGTGTTTCCCTTCACCTGGCACCCCACACACATTAAATACTTAGGCATTCTGATCCCCTCCTCCCTGTCTACTACAGTCACTTTAAATCACCTCCCTTTATTGCGGAAGCTGCGTAAGGAAATGACACAGTGGCTCCAACAGAAATTTTCCTGGTTAGGCCGTATGAACATTGTGAAAATGAGTATCCTACCATGGTTACTGTATCTTTTCCAGACTATCCCTTTGAAGCTCCCTCAACAGTTTCTGGTAGACACACACAAGGCAATTAGCCGATTTGTTTGGGGTGGCAGGAAGCCCAGGTTCAAACATTGCTACTTATTGTATAGGAAGGCCCAGGGGGGCCAACAGTTGCCCATGATTTCAACATATTATCAGGCCACGATTTTGAATAGGATCCTAGATTGGTCGCGACCTGGTGCCAGCTCTAAGCAGTGGGTTGACTTGGAGAAACGGTCCTCGGGTCTACAATTACAGGCAGTTCCCTAGCTTAGGACCATTGGCCGTTCCTCGCATTTGACGGTTGGACCCACTTTGGCTCTATGGAGAACCCTATGCTATAAATTGGGTCTCTCTTCTGCAAATTCCCTGCTGCTCCCGCTTCTTGACAACCCACTGTTTGAGCCGGGTATTAGAGGAGGTGCAGCCGCTAGATGGAAACGGGCAGGCTTGACTAGGATATCACATTTGCTCTCCGGGGGAAAGGTTAAATCTTTTGCTGAACTCAGGGAGGGCACGGATATCCCCGCGACTGACTTCTGGTTCTATCTCCAGACTCGTCATTTTACTTTGTCACACAGGTCAGCTGCTGCATTAACAGGAGACATCACACCTTTTGAAGCAATGTGTTCCCAACCCTCTGAACCCACCCATGTTATATCAGGTATATATAAGATATTGCGCCATGGTCTTTTCACAGGAGACCCCGCTTTCTGTACGAAATGGGATGCTGATCTTGTACCTCGATGGATACATATTAATTGGAAAAAACACTGTGAAGTTATATCCCGTTGCTCTACAAGTTTGGAAGTTATAGAAACACAGTATAAATTGCTTACTAGGTGGTATCGATGTCCCTCCCTTCTACATAAGTGCTTTCCTTCAGTGTCCCCCCTGTGTTGGAGGTGTGGAAAGGAACGAGGTACCCTTATTCATATATGGTGGGACTGCCCCCTGATTGCTACCTTTTGGGGCCAGGTTATTTGGATTTCCTCTGAAATCCTGGGGTTTCAGGCTCCTACTGAGATTGACTTCTGGGTACTCTCCCACACTGCAATACCACTAGCAAAATATAAACATTCCCTTCTCAAGCATCTTAATAACGCAGCGAGGGCAGTGGTACCGGTCCACTGGAAGTCTCAGGCCCCCCCAGGATATGGGAATGGTTCCAGCGGATAGAATTTTATAGAACAATGGAGGATATTTTTCATTCAGCCATAGACACACATTCTGATTATGTTGCAACGTGGTCTTCTTGGCTGGAATTTAAATCTACCTCTGTCTACAAAGACCAGATCCCACTAGACCAGGCCTGGCCAACCTGTGGCTCTCCAGATGTTGTGAAACTACACATCCCAGCATGCCCTGCCACGGTTTTAGCATTCCTTAATAGCTAAACTGTGGCAAAGTATGATGGGACTTGTAGTTTTACAACAGCTGGAGAGCCACAGGTTGGCCAGGCCTGCACTAGACCATGATATTGCCTTCCTGTGTAGACCACTTAATTGTATGGAAAAAACCATACTTGTACTTAGATAAGATCGATTAGCTCACTCATTCCCCTTCCCTGACTCTGCCCTTTCCCCCCCTCTATCCTTTGTCTTGTCTTCTTTGTATCAATACAGTATAAGTTGTGACTGTGATTACACTGTACTTTGCTATACTTTTTTTTTTTTTGCTATACAATGCGTATATTATATTATTGCTGACCCTCTGATGTATGATACGCAATTGATTATTTCCTTGTTGGATCAATTATATCTACTGTATTTTTTCTTTTTCTTTCCTCTTTTCTTTTCTCTCCTTTCTCTTTTTATTTTCTTTGTGTTTTTGATGTTCTATGATATATTGGTCTGTCGACCCATGTGTTTATACAATACTGTACTTTTTGTAACATCTCTATTTCTTTTTGAAAAACCAAAATAAAGAATATATTAAAAAAAAGAAGATCAGCTGAACCAAGAGGTTCAAACGGAGACTCTTGTAACGCCTCCAAAACCACCGACAAGTCCCAAGGAGCCACAGGCTGTACATAGGGAGGTTGGATACGCAACACACCCCGAGTAAAGGTATGCACATCAGGTAAGGTCGCAATTTTTCTCTGAAACCACACCGACAAGGCAGAAATATGAACCTTGAGGGAGGCCAGACGTAGGCCTAAGTCCAGGCCCTGCTGAAGAAAAGCCAACAACTTGGCTATACTAAACTTGGAAGCGTCATAATCGTTAGATGCGCACCAAACAAAGTAGGAATGCCAGACCCTATAGTAAATCCGAGCCGAAGCCGGTTTCCGGGCCCGCAACATAGTTTGAATGACTGCCTCAGAAAACCCTTTAGCCCTTAAGACGGAAGCTTCAAGAGCCACGCCGTCAAAGACAGCCGGGCTAGGTCCTGGTAGACACAGGTTCCCTGAACGAGGAGGTCTGGGCGTTGTGGAAATAGAATTGGACGCTCTGACGATATGCCTTGCAGGTCTGAGAACCAGTCTGGGCCACGCTGGAGCTATGAGAAGCAGAATTTCTTTTTCTTGCTTGAACTTCCGAATTACCCTGGGCAGGAGTGACACCGGAGGGAACACGTACGGCAGCCGAAACCTCCACGGCACCGCAAGCGCATCCATAAATGCTGCTTGAGGATCCCTTGTCCTTGCTCCAAAGACCGGAACCTTGTGATTGTGTCGAGACGCCATCAGATCTACGTCTGGAAGACCCCACTTTTTCACTAGGAGTTGAAACACTTCTGGATGGAGTCCCCACTCGCCGGCATGTACGTCCTGACGACTTAGAAAGCCTGCTTCCCAATTCAGGACTCCCGGAATGAAGATTGCCGATATGGCCGGTAGATGGCGTTCGGCCCAATGTAGAATCCGTGAGACTTCCTTCATTGACGGCTTCGAGTGCCGCCTTGATGATTTATGCAAGCCACTGTGGTGGCGTTGTCCGACTGCACTTGAACAGGACGGTTCTGAATTAAAAGCTGGGCTAGGTTCAATGCATTGAAGACCGCCCGCAATTCCAGAATGTTGATTGAGAGGAGGGACTCCTCCTTGGTCCACCGATCCTGAAGGGAGTGTTGCTCCAGCACCGCGCCCCAACCTCCTAGACTGGCATCCGTCGTCAACAGGACCCAGTTGGATATCCAGAAGGGACGGCCCCTCACTATTGTTGGTCCCGGAGCCACCAGAGCAGCGACAGACGGACCTCCGGAGTCAATGAGATCATTTGAGACCTGATCCGGTGAGGCAGGCTGTCCCACTTGGCTAGAATCAGCCTCTGGAGGGGGCAAGAATGGAATTGAGCATACTCCACCATGTCGAATGCTGATACCATGAGGCCCAGCACCTGCATCGCCGAATGTATCGACACTTGCGGACGACAAAGGAAGCAACAAATCCTGTCCTGAAGCTTCAGGACTTTCTCCTGACACAAGAACAACCTCTGGTTGTGAGTGTCCAATAGCGCTCCCAGATGCACCATGCTCTGAGCAGGGATCAGGGAGGATTTCTTCCAGTTGATGAGCCACCCGTGGGCTTGTAGACCAGACCGTCATATCTAGATGACGTAGGAGAAGTTCTGGGGAATTTGCCAGGATTAACAAGTCGTCCAGATACGGCAGTATCTTGACCCCTTGACGGCGGAGTACCACCGTCATCACCGCCATAACTTTTGTGAAGACTCGCGGAGCCGTTGTTAAACCAAAAGGTAAACGCCCAAAATTGGTAATGGAGGTTGCCAATAGCAAACCTCAGGTATTGCTGATGTGACGGTGCTATAGGAATATGCAGGTAAGCATCCTGTATGTCCAGGGAGACCATGTAGTCCCCAGGTTCCAAGGCCAGAACTATAGAGCGAAGGGTTTCCATACGGAACTTGGAAACCTTCACAAACCTGTTCAATGCCTTGAGGTCGAGAATAAGCCGGGAGGACCCATTCGGTTTCGGGACTAGAAACAGCGGAGAATAGTACCCCCGGCCTCTCTGCGCAAGAGGCACCTGTACTTACGACTCCTGTATCCAGGAGGGTCTGTACCACCGAATGCAGAGTGTTTGCCTTTGTCTGGTCCAACGGGACGTCTGTCTGGCAAAATCGATGAGGGGGTCAGTTTTTGAAGGCTATGGCGTAACCTCGAGTGACGACTTCCCGTACCCAGGCATCTGAAGTGGTCTTCAACCATTCCTGGCTATACCCTAGAAGCCGGCCCCCCACCCTAGGATCCCCCAGGGGGAGGCCTGCCCCGTCATGCGGCAGGCTTATCGGCCTTGGAAGCTGGCTTTGGTTTACCAGGTTTGGAAGTGCGGGCCTGCTTGTTGTACGCCTGACCTTTTGCTTTACGTGAAGGATGAAAGGGGCGAAAGGAAGTACCTTTAGCCTTCGACACAGAAGGAGCGGTACTTGGCAGACAGGCAGTTTTGGCAGTAGCCAAGTCAGCCACCATCTTATTTAAGTCCTCCCCAAACAGAATATCTCCCTTGAAAGGGAGTACCTCCAGAGTTTTTCTAGAGTCCAGATCCACAGACCAGGATCTCAGCCACAATATCCGGCGAGCCAGGACTGACGTAGTAGAGGCCTTGGCTGCTAGGATACCGGCATCAGAAGCCGCCTCTTTAATATAGCGAGAAGCTATGACAATATATGATAAGCATTGTCTAGCATGGTCAGAAGAGATTTCAGCTTCTAACTCCAAGGCTCATGCTTCAATAGCCTCTGCAGCCCATGTTGCTGCAATAGTGTGCCTTTGTGCAGCACCTGTGAGGGTGTAAATCGCTTTAAGACAACCCTCCACACGTTTATCCGTAGGCTCTTTTAGAGATGTGACGGTAGTGACAGGTAGAGCTAAGGGAACCACCATCCTAGCCACATGTGAGTCTACTGGAGGAGGCGTTTCCCAATTCTTAGACAGCTCTGGTGCGAGGGGATAGCGAGCCAGCATCTTCTTTTGAGGCACAAACTTCGTACCCGGGTTTTCCCAGGGTTCCTGATGTATATCCACTAGGTGATCAGAGTGAGGTAAAACTTGTTTAACCACCTTCTGATGCTTGAACCTATCTGGTTTCTTAGGAGGGAGGGATGGCTCGGGATCATCCGTAATCTGTAGAATTAACTTAATAGCCTCCAAAAGATCAGGAACATCCACATGTGAACTACCCTCCCCATCAGCAGTATCTGAGTCAGAACCTGTGGGGTCAGTGTAAGTGCCGTCTTCATCAGACGAGGTGTCAGTGACAGCAGTGGATTGTGAGGAGACAAGCGCTCGCTTAGAGGACCCCTTGGGCTTAGGCGAGCGATGGACAGACTTTTTAGTAGTCAGGGACTGGTTCAACTTCTTCAATTGAGCAGATAAATCGTCCGCCCACGGCGGCTTAGCTGCAGGGACTACATACGGTTGTACCGGCATTGGGGGTCCCATAGGGGGTGTTAGTTTATTAACTAGCGTATGTAGAAGCGTGGAAAAAGCGGCCCACGGTGGGTCATTATGTACCCAGAACCAGATCCCACAGCTGCTATATTTCCTCATAGGGATCTGTGGCTTCAGCAACATCGGCAGTGTGTTCAGCCCCAGAACCGTTACCCTCAGAAGCAGACATGATATAACTTGCAGTATCAGGTAACGCAGTACAATTGACAGCAGCAGCACAATACCTCTAACCCAAACCCCTGCGCAGTGTAGTCAGCACTAGCAGCGATAAAGGAGAGATATGGTGACTAAATCACAGAGAAAAATACGTATTAAAGTATATCTTTGTGAAAATCCTATATCAATATAAAACCTGACGCACCAAGCCCCCTCAGGTTATAGAATATAGGGACAGCAAGTTCAGTGAAATCAAGGGGGTTTGCGTGGAGCGCACAGTGTGTGTATCTTGTTTAAGGGGGCTGCTGGTATCTGAAGAGTTGTCCAAACTCTAAGGCTAGTGTTATTGTACAGGTTTTGGATACCTGCGCTCACCCTTTATTTGGTGTTTATATGTGAGAAATAATGTATCTCTATGATCTGTAAATACCTTTATAAGTCACAATGCTTAGTATAACAGATGGTACAATAATTCATATATAATCGATGATATTGTGATTACACATAAATGCCCTTATTTGCAATAGTAACATGCATATTGTGTGAACATCCGATGTATAGGGAAAATAAACACAAGATGAAATAAAATATGGTATTGCCGTGTGATGAATATCCTAAAGAAAAGTCTTGTGAGAAAAGGAGTATCTTTGTTCCAGATATATAAGAGTCAGTCTTTATCTGAAGGGATTTCCTTTCCCCTCAGTGAGTGTCTTAGCAGTGTGCCCAGAGGCGGTTCTTTGTCAATAATTGATCGTAGGTGGAGGTTGTGTTCTGGGAGGCCGGCGTCCCGGCCTGCCAGGTGCAACTTACCCTCACGATGTGATGTTTAGTTCTCTTTGTTCACTCTGTGATGAGTGATGATGTGGCCGCTTGCGCTGTTTCCGCTGTATCCGTCCCCGGTGGTGCTCCTCAGCAGACAGAGCTGGAAGCCTTCCTGGCTCTGCTGCTAGGCTGCCGTGTCCCGCCGGAAGCCGCACTGAACAACCGGAAGTTGCGTTGCCGCAACGCTCCGCTTCTTCCTATGTCCTGTGCGGTCTCAACGGCCGCTCCACTCGCCGGCCGGCGAGGAGTCTTGTGGATGTAGTTTGCGGTGATGTCCTGGCAGGCTTGAGGTGTTTGCATGGATCGGTTTCCAACGTGTTTCGGCCACAAATGGCCTTCAAGGATTCAGAGTGCTGTCCCATGGGGTTCTTTTATTGGTCTTTCTGACCAATCGGATGCGGTGGGTGTGGTTCCAAATCCTTTAAAAGTATAGAACGAGTATTTAGGGGCAACTGGAACATATTAAAACAGGACCCAGTTTTAGGTCCAATGCTACCTGAGAAACCCCTTTTTATTTATAGGAGAGCCCCGACACTCAAAAATCAGCTAGTTAGAAGCAGCATGGAAAATAATCCCAGACAAAGCATTAGAACGAAGGGGTTCCATCGCTGCGGTGAGTGCTTAATGTGCAGGACTGTGAAGACGCCTCTTCGTAAAGCCATAGAGTTTACAGTGAATGGTAATACCTATCCAATACGAGAGTTCATAACATGTCACTCCAAAAATGTGATTTACATAATGGAGTGTGCATGTGGACTTTTTTACGTTGGAAAGACGGGGAGATGTGTTAGGGTGTGATGGGCCGAGCACATCTACAATATTCGCAAGGGTCTAGATACCCATACTGTCTCATCTCATTTTAAAAGAGTTCATGGGTCAAGAGAATGTTTTTTGAAATCATTTTGTGGTATTCAGATGATCCTCCCAAAATGGCGAACTAGAGTTGTGCAAAAAAGGTTGTCACAAGCAGAAAATAGATGGATTCACCGTTTGAATACCCTCACACCCAGGGGTTTAAACGGTGAATTTGAATTAAAATGCTTCCTCACCTAATTTATTTGTTTCCCTCTTTCCTTTATTCATTGAACCAATGTGCAGTGTGTATCACTATTTTATATGGTAATGCCCTGTTTTTATTTGTTTCTATTTTTTTATGGTTTCTGGGAGGATAAATATGTGGACTTTATTTTGGGACAATGCACCTGTTGGACTTAGGAAGTGTTCCAGCCACATCCTTGATGTTATTAATCTAAAATCAGCTCCTTCTATGCTGTGGAACGCAAATACGAGGACTTCCCGGCCGAGCGTGTATTTGGAACGCAAAGACCGGAAGGTTTGGAGATGGGTGAACCGCATGACGAGTTTCCGCTTCTGGCGAGAGGGTTCCCCGGCGCGGCAGTTGTCTCTCTGTGTCTAATTATTTTTAATTGTTCGTAGCTGTTACCCCTCGTCTAGAGGGTTTAAATATTGAGTTGTTCACCTCACAGCCATGCTTCTGACGAAGGACAGATCCCGTCCAAAACACGTTAAGCATGGCTGTGTTTCTATTTGGACTCCTGCACTCATCGATCAGTTACAGGGTGAACTTCGCCTGGTTGTGGAAGTGGGCATCCGGAGCTCACTTACCTTTCCACTTAAACATCTGGCACCAGTTGATTCCCCGTGAAAGATTCCAACGATGGTGATGTACTTTATGGAGATATGACATGCTGTTTTAAAATTGTTTTTTTGTACGTGCATTTTGTACCTATTAAATGTGACCCCTTTTAAAGGCCTGCTACACTATATTTGTGTTTCTTTATAAGCACCACAAATTACCATCCCTGCAAAGGATTGGAAGGTGCTTATATCTTTTCTTGTAGATTGTGAGCTGGGTCCACTACATACGAATACCACCGAGTTCCCTGAAAAGGAGTGATTTCAAGGTGTCCACCTGATTGCATGTGATAAGGAGTTAAAAAGATATCTTGTTTCTTCCGTATATGGTGAATCAACCCTCCTTACATCATTTTCACATGGGTGATTTATAACATGGTTACTGGAGAGCGCTACTATTAGTATACATTTCTTTGTTCACGTCTATCCAGTGGTGTGTTTTGGATGCACACCTATGTATATTGTGTAGCTGCACTTTTTGTTTCATTGCGCACTGTATTTTGAAGTTTTTTCCCCAGGCTTGTATTTCTGATAACCGGATTACTAGCAAAATATTTATTCAGTGTCAGTTTTCTTATGAATGTCTGGAGATCACAGTATACATCGAATTTGTTAGGTTGTTTGGTAGGTGCGAACTTGAGCCCTTTGTTCAGTACTGTTTTTTGATGTTCCGTAAGTTCCATTTGACTGAGATTAAAGATGTTGGTACTGTTTATTTTTGGTTCAATGTTTGGTTGTCCCTTTGTTTTGCCTTTTTTGGCGTTCTGCCCTCCCCCATAGGCCCCAGTCCACATTTTACCCCAGCCACCTCAAAAATCACTACATTAAAACTTTTGAAGCCCTCATGACGGAGGACTTAGACAAATTGGATCAGAAGAACATAAGGACACGAACACATAGACGCAATAACCTCACCAATAAGGAAACCAAGGCACTGAGAGATCTGGAGAAAAACAAGGGCATAATAATAAAGCCAGCAGACAAAGGGGGAGGGGGGGGGGGGGGGGGTATAGTTGTCCTGAACAAAACAGACTACATTCAGGAATCATTGAGAATCCTGGGAGACACAGACACATACCGGACACTACCAACTGACCCAACACAGGCATACAAAAAAGAACTGGATCAATTCCTCAAACAAGGACAGGAATTAGGTATATTGAACAAACAAGAATTTCAATTTCTATCCAACAACCACCCAGTCATTCCCGTATTTTACTACCTCCCTAAGATCCACAAACATCAGACAAACCCTCCCGGACGCCCAATTATCTCAGGAATCAACTCACTCACCTCAAACCTCTCACAATATATAGACACGTTCTTAAAAGAGAAAGTCAAAAACCTGCCATCATACATACGGGATACCACGGACATAATTAGAACATTACAGATGGTAGAGTGGCAACCAGATTACTGGCTGGCGACCAGCAACGTGACATCACTATACACAGTAATTGCACACAACCAAGGGCTTGAAAGCATAAAACATTTTGTACAAACAGACGGAACTCTGGATCCAGAACAAACTGATTTTATTGTCACAGCTACCAAATTCATACTGAACCATAACTATGTGTGGTTCAACGACACCTACTACATGCAGACAAACGGGACCGCCATGGGATCGAGGGTGGCGCCAAGTTATGCAAACCTCTTCATGGGCAAATGGGAGGAAGAGAGCATATGGAGAGGGCATGACTTTGGCGCCAACCTCGTCCTATGGCGGCGCTACATTGATGACATAATCTTCATCTGGAAAGGGACACAGGACTCCCTGAATTCATTCATCCAACACATGAATAACAATGACAGGAATCTCACATTCACAACTCACACTAGCAAGGAGAAGGTTGAATTTCTGGATTTAGGGATCTTCATTAAAGACAATTCATTACAGACAAAAACATTCAGGAAGGATGTGGATGTCAACAGTTACATCCTAGCAACCAGTGGACACCACAACACATGGCTTCAAAACATACCTAAGGGGCAATTCATGAGAATTAGGAGAAATTGCTCAGATGTGGGTGATTTTAAGACACAAGGAAAACAGCTGGGGGACCAATTCTTGGAAAAGAAATACGCCCCCGAATTGGTAGACAAAGCATTTGCAGAAACATTACACTTAGACAGACAAACACTGCTACAGGACAAAACCAAAACACGTAATTCCCCAGGAGAGAGGACCTACTTCATAACCCAATATAACAGAGCCGCCAAACAAATAGAGAAGACATTGCAAACACATTGGAGTATACTAAGGAAAGATGAGGACCTTAATAAAATCTTGGATGACAGACCACACATAGTCTACAGGAAAGCCCCTGACATTAAGCAGAAATTGGTAAGGAACCATCTCAAACCATCAGCAAAGGTACAAACTACGTTACCGTACACAGAACACCATACGGGCTTTCACTATTGTGGCAAATGCTCAGGCTGCAAGATCACACACAAGACCACCACAAAGAGAATAGAGGAATTCCACTCCTCCACGATAAATGAGTCATTCAAAATCAAACATGAAGTCTCATGTGAAAGGGGGTGATATACCTACTGAGATGCCCGTGTGGGCTAGAATATATAGGCAGAACCATCAGACCATTAAAAAATAGGATATATGAACATCAAAATTGGATATGAGAACCACAGCGTATCAAAACATTACAAAGAAGTACATGAGGCAAATCCCACCATTTTGTTCTTCATAGCAATAGAGAAACCACTCAGAAATTGGAGAGGTGGAGATTTCAATAAAACATTGGATAGGTACGAATTAAAATGGATCTTTAATCTCAAAACCATGGCACCGAAAGGTCTCAATATTGACTTTAATAACAGCATACTAGCCAAATAATTACTACAGGTTGGAGCACACTATCGGACATTGGAAAACCAGACACCCATATCCACTTATACATAGACATGAATACATATGCAAATGTGATATGTTTGTAGAAAATTATATCTTTACTTAACCGTAGAACTACTATTCATGTATGTTGATACATATGACCAAGAAACCACTATATATGGGACATACACGTTGTCATCAAACACCTGTCATGACTGTGGTTTTGTGAACCCGGTGTTAGTGAAGTCTGTGCGGGCAACTGGAGGGCTATGTTAATATTAGGCTGGTCTGTAGGAATCAGTGAGAAGAAGGAGCAATCCCTGACCGGGGATTGAACCCGAGCCTCGGCAGAGGAAGCCGTATCCTGACCACTGGATCACCAGGGACTTTGATAGCAGGATGATGAATGTATAGGTGAGATTGTACTGCATATAGTGTCACAGGAGTAGGTGCTTATGTACTCAAGGTTACTGGCAAGATAGTAAGACGGACTGGTTACTGGTGAGACTGGGATGCAACTGTAATGCGGGCTGGTACCGGATATAACTGGAAACGCAACTGAAAGTAGAACGATGATTGTGGCTATAACTCTAGTACGAGGCTGAAGAACCCTGCGGCTGTGATGGTAGAATACTGCAGCTGTGGTTTTCAGTTGAGACTGGAAGACTGCGACTGTACCTTTAAGATGAAACACTGCAACTGTGCCTTTAAGTTGGGACTGTGGAGTACTGTACTGTGCCTTTAAGATGAAACACTGCAACTGCACCTTTAAGTGGAGACTGTGGAATACAGTACTGTGCCTTTAAGATGAAACACTGCAACTGTGCCTTTAAGTGGAGACTGTGGAATACCATACTGGATATCAATGGCAACACAAATGTAATCCAAACTGGGTAACAAAGAAACAGAGTTTTTACAGGAACTGAAGTACAAGGGTTACCTTTAGGGAGCTCAGCTTCAAAGCTCACACAGAGCTGTGTGTGACACGAGGAACTGGCCCAGTTTCCAACTCAGTCTCCCGACTTATACTTCCTGGTCCTTGGTGATTGGTGAGCAGTGTCAGGTGATGCAGAGTGTATCAGGCTGGCAGAGGATTGGACAGCTCTGGGTCAGGTGAACAGTCACTGTCATGTGAGTACTCTAGACTAGGCTGTGATGTGGAGTGAGGCCTAGCAGGCCGAGAGAACACTAAAGCCTGAACTTCTGCAAAACATAGGATGCTGGCTTTTAGGCCTAAACTTCAGATTGCTGAATTCAGACTCACACAAGAGATCACCACAGGTGGAGCTCGTTAACTATTACCTTCCAGACAGAGAACTCAGGAAACTCATGGTGCTGACAAGCTGTTTATCTCAGTGAGCAAAAAGGCACAGGATCCGGGACAGATGGCAGGGGTAAGTCACCAAATACGAGAACTACAGTCAGGATCGTGACAACACCATACCATAAAAGTAAAAAAGTCTGGCACACTACTGTTTGAAATGAACAGATGCACTAAGTCAGGCATGTCCAAACTGCGGCCCTCCAGCTGTTGTGAAACTACACATCCCAGCATGCCCTGACACAGCTTTAGCATTCTCTGACAGCAAAACTGTGTCAGGGCATGCTGGGATATGTAGTTTCACAACAGCTGGAGGGCCGCAGTTTGGACATGCCTGCACTAAGTGAAGCATTTCCATGGAAACATCATTCACCCATTTGGAACCACACCCACCACAACATCAATCACCCATTTGGAACCACATCCACCGCATCAGATTGTTCAGAAAGACCAATAAAAGAACCCCATGGGACAGCACTCTGAATCCTTGAAGAAGGCCATTTGCGGCCGAAACAGATCCATGCAAACCTATACAACAAACAGAAAATGGTCGCTCGCGCCCCTGCTGCGGCTCAGTACCAACCCCCAAGAGCACAACTCCTTGAGACAATCTATACAAAAAATATGGGGTGGTCCACAAGCGCTGCAGATAATAAATGGATGGTTCTCAGAACCATATACGACTTCATGGAACACATGGATTCTTCCAATACGTATCACTTCACAACTTCTCAAAGGTTCGCACCTTACGACTAACCTCCTCAATACGGGATATATACATCAAAAGGTTTCTTTAGACAGTCTTCTCATCTATGCTTATTTCTCCAAGGTCACAATGATTCCACAACCCGTCCCTTAGAGGGGGCACTCACCTTATTGATGTGCCCTATATTCCTTGAAAGGTATCTTTATTGGCAGCAGGCCTCAAAGTTTCCACTGGTAACCAACGATTTTGTAGCAGATATGTGGATAAATCACAAAAAGGGTATCCAAAAAAAAATGCACAGATTTATTGCACTATATACAGATATACCCATAAAAACATTTAGGACTGAATAAAAACATAAAACAGACAAAAAATAAAAATTAAAAAATTTACAACCTCCTGGTTAATGGGAAACAGTTTTTTTCCACCATATGCCCTATGGTATCCACCACTCCAAAAACATGCATGGAGACTATTAGCTCAAAAACTGAGTGAGGATCCTATTAGGCAATAATATCAGGTGAAAAACCCATACAACCTGAGATGTAAGCATGTAACACAGACGCGTTTCGGATTCAAGATCCTTCCTCAAGGTGTCTCATGGGGTCAGGAAGTCAGTCCTTTATACTTCCTGAACCTCCCTTTAAAATGCTCTGGCCAATCACCAGACTTCAATACAAAAAACCTTATTATTTATCTCATTTTGCAAAACTTTCTCCACATATCATCCTTAGAAACCTCCTAATATCTTCTTAAAACCTATTTCACATAAATCCCATCGATAAAAATAACATACAAAGTTAATTGGTGAAAACCAAACGTAGCACTGGATCACAAAACCCTCATAGTTCATATAGTGTCCTTTAGCCAATTCCGGATTTGTCCTCCCGTTCTTGGTAGTTTCTGTCCTCCATTTAGATAACCCATAAGTCTTTGCTTGATATCAATAACTTTATTGGCTGTTCTTGCGGTCCACAAACAGACATCTCCTCAACGTGCGGACGTTCTAAAAAACGTTGTAAATTTTTATTTTTTGTCTGTTTTATGTTTTTATTCAGTCCTAAATGTTTTTATGGGTATATCTGTATATAGTGCAATAAATCTGTGCATTTTTTTTGGATACCCTTTTTGTGATTTATCCACATATCTGCTACAAAATCGTTGGTTACCAGTGGAAACTTTGAGGCCTGCTGCCAATAAAGATACCTTTCAAGGAATATAGGGCACATCAATAAGGTGAGTGCCCCCTCTAAGGGACGGGTTGTGGAATCATTGTGACCTTGGAGAAATAAGTATAGATGAGAAGACTGTCTAAAGAAACCTTTTGATGTATATATCCCGTATTGAGGAGGTTAGTCGTAAGGTGCGAACCTTTGAGAAGTTGTGAAGTGATACGTATTGGAAGAATCCATGTGTTCCATGAAGTCGTATATGGTTCTGAGAAACTGAGAACCATCCATTTATTATCTGCAGCGCTTGTGGACCACCCCATATTTTTTGTATAGATCCATGCAAACACCTCAAGCCTGCCAGCACATCACCGCAAACTACATCCACAAGACTCCTCGCCGGCCGGCGAGTGGAGCGGCCGTTGAGACCGCACAGGACATAGGAAGAAGCGGAGCGTTGCGGCAACGCAACTTCCGGTTGTTCAGTGCGGCTTCCGGCGGGACCCGGCAGCCTAGCAGCAGAGCCAGGAAGGCTTCCAGCTCTGTCTGCTGAGGAGCACCACCGGGGACGGATACAGCGCAAGCGGCCACATCATCACTCATCACAGAGTGAACAAAGAACTAAACATCACATCGTGAGGGTAAGTTGCACCTGGCAGGCCGGGACGCCGGCCTCCCAGAACACGACCTCCACCTACGATCAATTATTGACAAAGAACCGCCTCTGGGCACACTGCTTAAGACTCACACTGAGGGGAAAGGAAATCCCTTCAGATAAAGACTGACTCTTATATATCTGGAACAAAGATACTCCTTTTCTCACAAGACTTTTCTTTAGGATATTCATCACACGGCAATACCATATTTTATTTCATCTTGTGTTTATTTTCCCTATACATCGGATGTTCACACAATATGCATGTTACGATTGCAAATAAGGGCATTTATGTGTAATCACAATATCATCGATTATATATGAATTATTGTACCATCTGTTATACTAAGCATTGTGACTTATAAAGGTATTTACAGATCATAGAGATACATTATTTCTCACATACAAACACCAAATACAAAGTTCAGTGAAAGACACGAAATGGACACCACTCAGCTATCTAATGCACACACAGATAGTCACAGTTTGTACAATGCATAGGTTATTACTAACAATAATACTGCACTGGACTAGCTTATATATATAGCTATATAGTCAATATAGCTAACACTGCACAGTAAGAACTGGATGAATATCATAGGGTAATTGTACTAGAAAACCCTGACTAAATGCACTCTTTCTTAACTAGCACTGTCTAAAAAGGCAGGTAGAATACTTAAGTGTCATGTAAAGTCACAGCACTGACAACCAGGCGGCTTTACACAGGAGGATTTGCCCAAGCAGTCCCAAGAACAGTGAAGCTGAGAGATAATGGCGCCCAGACACTGACAGGGAGTGAGGGAGAGACAGATATGCAGCTCCAGGGCGGGAACATTTGCGGGAAATGGCGCCCTGGGGCTTCAGATCTAAGCCTTACCCCCCTGCTGGCAAAACCACCGGGTACTGTGGGCTACTGAAAATGGTTTAGAGAGAAAACCTGACCTGCACCCATGCCCTGGTGATCTAGTGGGATTGCCTGTACTGCCACAGTGTCCACCGCCAGCGCGCGCGGCCTGCCTCCCACTGACCGCGCCAGATCGCGATAAAGACCGGGTCCCGCAAGCGGGACCCACTCACCACCTCCCGAAGCGCGGCCACGCGATCCCGGAGAGCCCCCGTTGTGTGTGCCTGACGTGAAGAAAACCGGAGCCTCCTGCTGTAGTTACCCGGCAACCAGGACTCGGTAGTGTACAGCGCCACTGGGGAGAGCTGGAGCTACAGCAGTGAATGTCTTCTGACATTTACCACCGCTGCTGCCCTTGTAGTCTTCACTTTTTTCTTCAAAAAAAGCTCTTCTTAGGGCTGCCTGGAGCAGCCCCTCTGTTATGTGCCTGCTTACTGCAGCACCAACTACAAAACTGAGCTCCTGTGCAGGAAGGCGGGGTTATAGAGGAGGCGGCGCTGTGCATTCTGGGGACAGTCAAACCTTTGAGCCTGTTGGTGTCTCGGATCAAGATCCTACTCTACACCCCAATGTCTATCCTTGTGGAGCCCAGTGTACCGCGCAGCAGAAATTCAATTCCTACATTATGCTGTGAAAAATGGTTAAATAAAACACAAAGGCAAATCTGAGTTCCTCTGCTTCAAACTTTATTATTTCAAATTGTGTGTAAAAAAAGGAATATTTTAACATGAAAAACGATTTTCATTGTGATGCTGATATATCTAATAAGGCCCCGTTGTTCTTTTAAGAATGTCATCCTTGGAATAAATGAATGCAACTTGAAACAGGTTACAAATTTTCACTCCACTCCCATATGGGGGAAACCATCACATGTCTACAAAAACATTCTACTGTGGTGCACACAATTAGGAACAACCTGCTATGTAAACGACTACAAAAAGGTATAAATGTTATTAATGTAATAAATTGAAGTGAAGTGCAGACTCCTCAAATGCCATATGAATGAAGCTTTTCATAAAAATACATAATCTGTAATCATTGATGGGATAATATTACTGTATTTTTGTTTTGTAGTACATGAATATTTTGGCCCAAAGTAAAAAACTTTGTTTTTTTTCTCTTAGAAACAACTTGCATTTAATAGACCGTTTAGTGCAAATCTAATTCCAATGCTTTGAAGTGCTAACTTCAAGCAAGAAACAAAGCTTGTGTGACTAATTTAGAGACCAATGTGTCTGCAAAACTGTAATGATAATTGTGTGACCTATCAGATCTTGGAGCCTTCTTCGTGAATCATGTCCGGTAAAGGGCCGTATCTAATCATCCTCGTCAGAGTCTGAGTCATACGTCTTTCCTCGTATAGTCTTCTTTTCCAGTTTCTTGAATTTACTGCCAGATTTATTCTGACTTTGGAATGGGGGTTCCATTAAATTTCCACTACAACACAAATATAATTAATGGTTTAAAAAATCAGGATTTTGGTACTTACCGATAAATCCCTTTCTCCGATTCCACAGGGGCCACTGGAGTGTAGTTACAATGGGGAGATAGTAGGTGGTATTGGTAGCTGGCACTTTAAAAATTCTCACACTGTGGCTAGCTCCTCCCCTACTATCTCCCCTCCAAGCCAGTCTACGTTAAACTGTGCCCGAGGAGAGCTGTAATAAACAAACCGTAAGGTAGAGGAGGTTAACGACGCCCTGTAAACCAGGCGAACACAAACTAAACCTGGAACAGAACCTGACAAAAAACCAGGCTAGCCTGAACCCAACAAGCAGTCATATGGTGATCTGCAATCGTTAATCAAACAAAAATCAGGAGAAACAGCGCTGGGCGGGCGTCCAGTGGCCCCTGTGGAATCGGAGAAAGGGATTTATCGGTAAGTACCAAAATCCTGATTTCTCCTTCATCCACTAGGGGCCACTGGAGTGTAGTTACAATGGGGACGTCCCAGAGCTCCCAAAAAACGGGTGGGAAAGCGCTGAGAGTCCTGTAAAAACTGCTCGGCCAAACAGTGATGCAGAGGCCGTAAAAGTGTCAAACTTGTAGAATTTGACAAAACGAATGTCGGTTTGACCAAGTAGCCGCCCGACAAAATATTCATGGAGACCCCGCGGGCGGCTGCCCACGAAGGTCTTACAATGCGCGTAAAGCGCGCTGAATTGGAAAACGGAGGTTCCCTAGTAACCGCCAAGAAGACTGTCTGATGATCAGATGTATCCAACTGTCCAGCATATGCTGGGGCCCCGGCTATTTAGTACGGGAGCATCGTCCAGAGCAAAGAAGAAAAAACACTTCATCGAATAGCCTGAGACCTCTGTAGAGAGAGTTGACGAGCCCTGACAACATTCAGAGAGGATTGAAAACCACTAGTGTCAGATTTATATGAAAAATGGACCTCCCCTCTGGAAGAAACGACCGCTGAGGCCGAAGCCGAGCCCGGGGAGTTGCCAATAGAGTACTCCCTGAACAAGAGGCCGAACTTACGGCCGCTAGGCTAATCTCATTTGGAAGAAAAGCGAAAAAGGCAGAGACCTAAAATTCCGGTCAGTGTGGTTTGAAGCGCAGCGGAGCAAAAAACCTCCCAGAGAAACCAAAGATGAATGGTAACTGGAAGAAGGGGGAAAAACCCCCTTTTATCTTCATTATGCTCCATAAAGTTTTCCCAAAGTGGCAAAAGCGAGAAGAGGTAATAGACTTCTGAAATCGGAGCCCAGTAGGCCTAACCGAACTAGGGAACTCCTCCCTTCTGAGGTCTCGTGAACAGTCACACGGGTAACCGAAACCAGTGTAAAATTGAACAAGGAGAAAAAAAAAAAAGGAGCCTGTTGAAGTAGACAGTCCAGTCGAGGTAGGAGCCAAGGCTCCTCTACTGACAACAGGCGTATCTGTATCTTCAAGTCATGCGTGGCCCAACCAGCGCCACCGAGAGGACTAGCACGCATAATCCCCTCCTGTGTTACTGAACATGAAGTAGAAATAGAAAAGGAGGCAGGATAGAATAACCAGAAAACTCCCCGGAGCCCTGAGGGCCTCCACGGCTACTGCCGTCCGAGAGTAATAAAGGGTTAAAGAGTCAGTCAGAACGCCCTGAGGTCGATCCGAAATCTCCGCCCACAGCGGACCAGCTGACAAAACTCCGGGGCATGTTCCCTCACCCAGGAGTCTGACCTGGTGGCTTGATCTGGAAACAAGATTGTTGTCCCACGTTCCGAGAGGAATGGAGGCGACCACTCATTACGTCGCAACTTGACTGAAGAAATAGAGTCTCTGGTGCCGAGGAATGAAAAAAACCTCTGACGGACCGTGTTGAGAAACGTCTATGCGGAGCATAAATTGGATCTGTGTCGAATCAGAAGCTCGTGGATCCTCCGGATATTCAGAAGCCACCTAATGTACAGAGTGGGATAGTAGCAGTAAATTGTCCCATTAGGGAACCAACGTCACCCACTGCCCTTGAAAAAGAGTTATTCTGTTATCTTCCTAAACTCTGTGGGAGCGGAAGAGAGAAGAGTAAAGGACTTACAGTGAAAATGAGAATCCTGTTAAGGGGGAATCTGAGAAAAGCCTGTCCAACGGAAATCAGTAAACAGGCATCTCTGAAGACAAGGGACACGTAAAACTCCCTTTCTTGTTTAAACTAGCAATCACAGACTAAAAGGATTGTAAGGCCAGAATAGGCCTGTCCGAGCCACTTGGCTTCGGAACGTGAAAAGAAAACAAAGGCCTGAGAACTGTCCTAATTCAAATGATATGTGTAAAACAGGGATCAACACCCTTTGCGGTTAGAAACCTATGGAGCGCAGCCTGCAGTATGACTCTCTTGTCATCGTAAATCAGCCGACCCATGCCGAGGGACTCCTGAGACGGTTGTAACCGCCCAAGCCTTCTCCCATCGACCTGCGCCTACCCTGGGACCCTGCAGGTGTAATGGGTGTATAGGATGACATAAAATCAGACTGGACTGAGGATGTTGAACCTCTGCTTCAGCCTTTTTACCCTGAGAACCCCTGGCGACGAAGATATCACCCGTGTGGAGTCAAAAACCTGAAAGGGCACGAAAAAATCTAAAGGGAAGACCAGTAAAGGTCTGTCTTGGAGCTGGGGCAGTAGTAGGAGAAATCAAAGTGGACCTACCTCCATTGGTTCAAGAAATCCTGCAGAAAGTTCCTTCCCCAGAACCATCTGCCCCGTAGGATTTCATGTTTACTTGTCACTGTCGCAGCCCCAGAGGTCGTCGGGTTAAGACAGCCCAAGCGAAGATGCAGGGTCCGAGTCTGTAGACATGGAGACCTCCAAGGAACATAAAGCAGAATCGTGATTCTGACCTGTATCAAAGTATCAATTGATCCTGATGCGAAGCATCCTGTAACCTAGAGGACAATTGTTCCCCAACCTACCTGCTCCGGATACGGTAGAACCATGCTGCCGCATATGTCGATGGATCCCTGAGCAAGGTTGCCTCAGGAAAACGGCGGCTTGATGGACCGGCGATACACCGAGGTGTATACCTTAGAGAGGTTCTGATACCATCTCCTGCCATCTGCGGGGAAAAGATAGGAAAACAAACCTTGTTTGATACCTGATATTGTGTATTCGGGTGTCTGTCGGCCGCCTACCGGAGCCTGCCCAGCTCATCCGAAACTGAACCAGTCGCTGTCATTTTCGTCAATGGCGTGGAACCCTGATGGACTTGACGTGTCCTCCTCCTTTACCTGCAGTATCAGATGAACTGCTGTATTATGTACCTGTATATTCTGAGACACTGGTTCAGATCCACAGAAAACAGACATCAGTAATGCATGGAATGTTAGCAAAGTTTATTTTTGGAAAGGTGTGTTTGGTCCCGCTGTGATTTGATCCTGTGACCTTGGAAACCAAAGTCCAAGGGCTTACCTGATGAGCTATTGTCTGGATAATAGTGACATTACCTGCATCATTGATCAAACAGGGGTGTGCAGGTGCGTGGAGGGCGAAGCAGATGGCTCCGCCGCATACCTCACACCTCAGAGGGAATTCTTCGACTATCCCAGGAGAGACAAACGAAAGGAGAAAAGGTGGGTTAAATAAACAGAGCCCTACGTAAGGTCTGCACTATAATGTGTAGTGACCGATACGATTAAAATAAACTTTCTGGAGCAGCGGAGACCTGAACCAGCAACGCTGCGCTGTGGGACAGGAGTCTTAGCCCTAGGCTATAGGAGTTCTCCTTAAAGTTTTGTTTGGATTCAAACCCCTGTTCAGATACCCGCTACTAGCGTACTGAGCCGCAGCGCTATTTGTCTGATGCCTTACACGCATTCCACAATTACAAATAGCATTAGTAACTAGTGACAAGAAGGAATAATAAAGGGAAGGCAACACCCCGCCCTGTATTTAGTGTACCGCTAATTAAGGTGCACCAGATGTTTCTCTGAGGTTCCGCTGGCTTTTCAAAATGGTGACCAGCCTGTGAGAAAGATGGGGGAAAATGTTATGTGCAAGATGTTGTTATTAGAAAACATTGCGGAAGTAGCCTACAGCACCTGGTGTTCCCAGGCGGTCTCCCATCCAAGTACTAATCGGGCCTGACCCTGCTTAGTGTCCGAGATCAGACGAGATCGGGCGTGTTCAGGGTGGTGTGGCCGTAGGCTTTTATCCCCTATATCTGGTATTTTATGGATTTATCTATATACATACCTACACGCACCTAAATATATATATCTATATATATACATGCACAAACATAACTATATATGTATATATACACACACACCGTAGGTAAATAAATACTGCACAGTAGATCCTTTTAATTATTATTGAGCTGAGTCCCAGCTACTGTAATAGAGCAGGTTCCCTGATTTGCAAGTAGGAAAATGCTGGGTAGAGGACTCTACTGCAGGAGGAATGTATCTATATTTCAGCAGCCTGAAGTATCGAAAAGTTACAAATCCCAGAGCTGTTGCCTAGCGATGGGGAGACCTGGGAGCCCACTGAGTAAAGCGGGTTAACTGTTAATATACCTGGGACTTTATTTGTATTTGTCTCTGAGTATGCAAGATTAGCCCACTGGGCTATAGGAGACACTGCAAATATGAAGCCAGGTCTGTGCAGGGAGGAAATGGCCGCCAGAGTGAAACTCCTCTGGGCTATGCGATAAAATCTATATAGTGGATAACTGGATTAGTGCTGAGCCACTCTGACTATATCACATTCTCCCCAGCACCATGTGCATTAAACTCACATAAATGCCTATTACACTATAACAGTGGCCGGGGAGCGGAGAATGCTGAGCCCGCTGTACAGAGCAGGAGTTAGCTCCGCCCCCCGGCTATGGCGCCTTATTGCAAAACTAAGCGGGAAGCGAGCTGTACCCTCCGCTGGGCCTGCGAGTCACCGCCGGGGAGCGCTGAGCCCGCTATACAGCGCTAGTAGAGCCCTGTATCTGCTAGCCGCCGCCGGGGAGTGTTGCGCTGAACAGAGCGCGAGTCGTACAGAGCGGGACTTAGCTCCGCCCCCTCCGTACAAGGCGCCAAATTTAAACATTGCTTTGCGCTCGAGCGGGATCCCTGTGCCGGCTCTGTGAGTCGCGCTGAGTGGGGATCTGTGCGGGGGGTGCGGGGAGCTGGGGGAGCAGAGGGTTATCAGAATGACACACACCCGTTTTTCAGTCAGGGTTGTATAAACACATACTCAGCCTCCCCCAATCATCCTGTCTGTTTCTCCATGAGGAGGACAGGTAAGGATACAATAAAGTACATTACAGCCCCAGAGAGCCCTTCTGGAGTGGGTTGTACAACAATAAACAGATTGCTCTAAAAACATACATAGCCACCACAAATAAAGTATACTTCACTCACCACTGTGTTCTTGGTGGATCGGCCCCGACACACGCCGCACGCAGCGGCGTCCAGCCGGAATCTTCTGTGGTGGGGTGGTCCCGACACAAGCCGCACGCAGCGGTGTCCGACCATTTTTGATACTCACCGCTGCCATGCTGCCGGAATCTTCTGCTGGATGGAGTGGCCGCGACACGCGCCGCACGCAGCGGTGTCCGCCAACTCAGGAGAGCTCAGTGTCTCCCTCAGCCGGGGCCCATCCCTAGCCGCACGCAGCTGCGATGGGACCCCGCCGGCAGCTCCCACGGTGCAGACTGGCAGTGGCAGAGCTGCCAGTCTGTGAGTGTGTGTAAGAAAAATAAAATAATAAAGAAAAAAGAAGAAAATTCTTCAGCTAAACCCAAGTGAACCAGCTACCTCGGGCACTTAACTAAGACTGGCTTGGAGGGGAGATAGTAGGGGAGGAGCTAGCCACAGTGTGAGAATTTTTAAAGTGCCAGCTACCAATACCACCTACTATCTCCCCATTGTAACTACACTCCAGTGGCCCCTAGTGGATGAAGGAGAAATAATAGGAAGCAAATAATATTAATAATTAAAAATACAACTATATATACAATTACTATTGTTTCCTGTACTAGGGCAGGACAATACCAATCAGCCTTGTAGCTAATGTGGTTATAAAAAAAAAAAGCAAAACACAGAACCCTAATATACTGTAGCGGTTCAACTTTTTGGAGTTAATTCTATCGATTACAAAACATGATAATCTGCCTTGCTTCCTTACAAGATCCTGGAAAATGATCACCGCAGAACAACTTGTATTGAAAAAGACAAATGGAATTCGATATAGGAGGGTTCGGATTTACTCGGGTCTCAAAATGGCATCTTATTAGCTATACAGTTGTCACGTGTATTGGATAGCCAGTAAGAAAAATCCAGACAAAACTGAACATGCGCTAATTTGGGGTTAAGAACAGAGTAACTCCGAACCCACATATCTCGATTCGGAATGTGAAGGAAAAAAAACGGTATTTTAATACCTACCAGTAAATCCCTTTCATAAAGTCCATAAGGGATACTAGAGTTCACTTAATACAATGGGGTATAGATGGGGTCCAAAGGAGCCGGTGCACTTTAAATTTCTTCAATTGGGTTTGCTGACTCCTCCCCTCTATGCCCCCTCCCACAGGCAGCTATAAGTAAAATAGTGCCCGAAGCAGAATGGACATACTTGAGAGAAGCAACATAACAAGGAGTGGCGAGATTCATACACCAGCACACCATAACAAAAAACAACCAGCTTTGGCTGGAACAAAAACAGCAACAGCTGAACAGGTAACTTTTGGAAAGAAAAACCTGCAGACAAATCAACGCACTGAGGCGGGCGCCCAGTATCGCTTATGGACTATGAGCAAGGGATTTACTGGTAGGTATTAAAATCCCGTTTTCTCTAGCATCCATAAGGGATACTGGGGTTTACTTAATACGATTGGGATGTCCAAAAGCTTCCAGAACGGGCAGGAACGTGCGGAGACGCCTGCAGTACCGCCTGCTCAAACTGAGTATCCTCTTTGGCCAGGGTATCAAACTTACAGAATTTCACAAAGGTGTTCTTCCCCGACCAGGTAGCAGCTCGACATATTTCCAAGCGCGACACTCCCTGGGCAGCCGCCCAGGAAGACCCCACCGATCTTGCAGTGGGCCTTCAGAGGCTGTGGAACGGGTAAGGCTGACGACACATAGGCCTGATGGATAGTCAGCCTAATCCAACGAGCAATGGACTGCTTAGAAGCAGGGAAACCCTTTTTCTGCGCATCATAGAGCACAAACAGGGAATCCGTCTTCCTGATCTGAGCCGTCCTCCTGATATAGATCTTCAAGGCTCGCACAGTATCTAACGACTCCGGAGGAGCAGATGTACCAGAACTTGATGGGACTACAATTGGTTGATCTAAACGTAATGCAGAGACAACCTTTGGCAGGAACTGCTGTCTAGTCCTGAGCTCAGCTCGGTCTTCGCAAAAGACCAAGTAGGGAATTTTACACGATAAGGACCCCAATTCGGAGACACGCCTAATAGAAGCCAGGGCCAGTAACATCACAGTCTTCCATGTGAGGTACCTGTCATCTACCATCAAAGGTTCAAACCAGGAGGACTGTAGAAATTCCAATACCACATTCAAGTCCCAGGGTGCCATGGGCGGCACAAATGGAAGTTGTATGCGGAGAACTCTGTGCAAGAAGGTCTGAACTTCTGGCAACACTGTCAACTTCTTCTGGAAGAAAATTGAGAGTGCTGAAATCTGGACCTTAAGGGAACCCAGACATAAGCCCTTATCCACACCAGCCTGCAGGAAACATAAGAAATGTCCCAAGTGGAATTCTGCAAGTGGATATGTGCGTTCCTCGCACCAGGAGACCTATCTCCTCCAGATATGATGATAGTGTTTTGACGTTACAGGCTTTCTGGCCTGAATCACAGTTGCAATAACCTTCTTGGAAAGGCCTTTGCGAACTAGGTCATTCCGCTCAACTTTTAAGCTGTCAAACGAAGTCGCTGTAAGTCCGGGTAGACGAACGGTCCTTGTTGCAGAAGACCACACCGTTTTCTCAGTGGCAGAGGCCAAGGGTCTGTCACGGACATGTCCAGAAGATCCGCGTACCGCGCCCTCTGAGGCAATCAGAATTGCTTGGACTCCCTGATTCGTTTGAGCACCCTTGGGATCAACAGAATCGGAGAAAACAGACCAACTGATAAGGCCAAGGAGACTTCAGTGCATCTATTGCCCTTGCCTGAGGGTCCCTGGTTCGTTTGAGCAATACCAGGCAAGCTTCCTGTTGGGCCGAGAAGCCATCATGTCTATCTGTGGGCAGCCCCGCAAGTCGATGATCTGTTGAAACACCTGTTGGTGGAGACCCCACTCTCCTGGGTGGAGATTGTGGCGAATGAGGAAATCCGCTTCCCAGTTATCCACCCCCGGAACGAAGATGGCGGACATCGCTTGTGTGTTTCTTTCTGCCCAGAGGAGTATTTTTGACACCTCCCGCATGCAAGCTCTGCTTTTTGTCCCTCCTTGTCGATTTATGTAAGCCACCGCCGTGGCGTTGTCCGACTGAACTTGGATCGCCCGATACCGGAGCAGAGGCGAGGCCTGAAGCAGAGCATTGTAGATCGCCCGAAGTTCTAGAATGTTGATTGGAAGAAGGGCTTCGTGGATTGACCACCTGCCCTGGAACTGAGCCCCTTGGGTGACAGCTCCCCATCCTCTCAGACTCGCATCTCTCGTTAGGAGGATCCAATCCTGAATCCCAAAACTGCGACCTTCCAGTAGGTTGGAGGACTGTAGCCACCACAGGAGGGAGATCCTGGCCTGAGGTGACAGACGCATTATCCGATTCATCTGAAGATGTGATCTGGACCACTTGCTCTGGAGATCCAATTGAAATGTCCTGGCATGTAACCTTCCGTATTAAACGGCCTCGTATGAAGCTACCATCTTTCCCAACAATTTTATGCATAGATGAATGTATAACCGAGTAGGCCGTAGGACCAGTCGTACCATCTCCTGGAGTGTCCTTGCTTTGTCCTCCGGGAGGAACACCTTCTGAGTCACAGTATCCAGAAACATTCCCAGAAACAGGAGCAGTTGAGAAGGCTCCAGGTGGGACTTCTGTAAATTGAGGATCCACCCATGTTGTGACAGCTGCTGAACAGTGCGGTCTATATTGAGCAGCAGAAGATCCCTGGATCTCGCTTTTATCATGAGATCGTCCAGGTAAGGGACAATATTTACCCCATGAGCTGGAACATCATCTCCGCCATAACCTTCGTGAAGACCCTTGGAGCTGTGGACAGGCCGAAGGGTAGCGCCTGGAACTGGTAGTGATCGTTCAGCAGGGCAAACCACAGGTAAGCCTGGTGAGGCGGCCAAATCGGGATACGGAGATAAGCGTCCTTTATAGCCGGAGAGACCATGAACTGCCGTTCTTCCAGGCCCGCAATCACTGCTCTCAAGGATTCCATCTTGAACTTGAAAACCTTGAGGTAAGGGTTCAAGGATTTGATTCAGAATGGGCGTTACCGAACCGTCCGGTTTCGGTACCACAAACAGGTTGGAGTAGTAACCCTGTCCTTGTTGTAGCAGTGGTACTGGAACAATGACCTGGGACTGGACCAACTTTAGGATAGCCTGTTGCAGCGTAACCAGTGTATCTTCCAAAGCTGGTAAGCCCGATTTGAAAAATCGTTGGGAAGGAGCACTGTCGAACTCCAGCTTGTAGCCCTGGGAAATGAGGTCCTTTACCCAGGTATCCTGGCAGGATCCTTCCCAGATGCAGCTGAAGTGACGCAGACAAGCTCCCACCTCAAGATCCCCTCGGGGTGGGGAGGCACAGTCATGCTGAGGCTTTTGTGGAAGCTGAACTGGTGCTTGGTTCCTGGGACACAGCAGCAGCTGGTTTTCTTGTCTTACCTCTGGTGCAGCATTGGAGGCATCTCTGGCTCTTGATCTGAATCTGGCGGATAGAAAGGACTGGGTAGACGGACCCGGGTAGGAATGCCTAGCTGGCGGGGCCCCAGAGGGGAGAAACGTGGATTTCCCTGCAGTAATCTTAGAAATCCATGTATCTAACTCAGCCTTTAAGAGCCACTCCCCTAAGAAAAGGAGAGACTCTACACTGCACTTGGAATCCACTGACGAAGCCACAAAGCTGTGTGCAATGACACTGCCATGGCAGTAGTTCTAGCATTAATAGTGCCTATCTCCTTGAGACAGCGTGCAGTGTCTAAAATGTTTTTTAGGAGGGTCACCTTAGTGACCAGTGGCATATCCCCCGCAAGGCCCTCTTGAATGTGAGTCGCCCAGGTATGGATGGCATGAGACATCCAGCAACCCGCTATCACAGGTCTTTGTGATATGCCATCCGCTGTGTAAATAGACTTAAGTGTAGTTTCTATTTTCCTATCCCCAGGGTCCTTGAGTTGGAAAGACTCAGGGGCAGGCAATACCACCTTTTCAGAGAGGCTGGAGACTGATACATCTACGGCTGGGGGTTCTTCCCAATTTTTCCTACCGTCCGGTGTAAATGGAAAATAAGATTTTACTCACCGGTAAATCTATTTTTCGTAGTCCGTAGTGGAAGCTGGGAACTCCGTAAGGACCATGGGGAATAGCGGCTCCGCAGGAGACTGGGCACAACTAAAGAAAGCTTTAGAACTACCTGGTGTGCACTGGCTCCTCCCTCTATGACCCTCCTCCAGACCTCAGTTAGGATACTGTGCCCGGAAGAGCTGACACAATAAGGAAAGGATTTTGAATCCCGGGTAAGACTCATACCAGCCACACCAATCATACCGTATAACTCGTGATACTATACCCAGTTAACAGTATGAAATATAACTGAGCCTCTCAACAGATGGCTCAACAATAACCCTTTAGTTAAACAATAACTATATACAAGTATTGCAGACAATCCGCACTTGGGACGGGCGCCCAGCATCCACTACGGACTACGAGAAATAGATTTACCGGTGAGTAAAATCTTATTTTCTCTGACGTCCTAGTGGATGCTGGAAACTCCGTAAGGACCATGGGGATTATACCAAAGCTCCCAAACGGGCGGGAGAGTGCGGATGACTCTGCAGCACCGAATGAGCGAACTCTAGGTCCTCCTCAGCCAGGGTCTCAAACTTGTAGAATTTAGCAAATGTGTTTGACCCCGACCAAGTAGCTGCTCGGCAAAGTTGTAAAGCCGAGACCCCTCGGGCAGCCGCCCAAGAAGAGCCCACCTTCCTCGTGGAATGGGTTTTTACAGATTTAGGATGCGGCAGTCCAGCCGCAGAATGTGCAAGTTGAATCGTGCTACAGATCCAGCGAGCAATAGTCTGCTTTGAAGCAGGCGCACCCAACTTGTTGGGCGCATGCAGGATAAATAGAGAGTCAGTCTTTCTGACTCCAGCTGTCCTGGAAACATAGATTTTTAGGGCCCGGACTACGTCCAGCAACTTGGAGTCCTCCAAGTCACGAGTAGCCGCAGGCACCACAATAGGCTGGTTCAAATGAAACGCTGAAACCACCTTTGGGAGAAATTGGGGACGAGTCCTCAATTCCGCCCTATCGATATGGAAAATCAGATAAGGGCTTTTACAAGACAAAGCCGCCAATTCTGACACACGCCTGGCCGAAGCCAAGGCCAACAGCATGACCACTTTCCACGCGAGATATTTTAGTTCCACGGTTTTAAGTGGTTCAAACCAATGCGACTTTAGGAAATCCAACACCACGTTGAGATCCCAAGGTGCCACTGGGGGCACAAAAGGGGGCTGAATATGCAGCACTCCCTTAACAAATGTCTGAACTTCAGGTAGTGAAGCCAGTTCTTTTTGGAAGAAAATCGATAGAGCCGAAATCTGGACCTTAATGGAACCCAATTTTAGGCCCATAGTCACCCCTGACTGTAGGAAGTGCAGAAATCGACCTAGCTGAAATTCCTCCGTTGGGGCCTTCCTGGCCTCACACCACGCAACATATTTCCGCCATATGCGGTGATAATGGTTTGCGGTCACTTCTTTCCTAGCTTTAATAAGCGTAGGGATAACTTCCTCCGGAATGCCCTTTTCCTTCAGGATCTGGCGTTCAACCGCCATGCCGTCAAACGCAGCAAGTCTTGGAACAGACAGGGCCCCTGCTGCAGCAGGTCCTGTCTGAGCGGCAGAGGCCATGGGTCCTCTGAGATCATTTCTTGAAGTTCTGGGTACCAAGCTCTTCTTGGCCAATCCGGAACAATGAGTATAGTTCTTACTCCTCTCCTTCTTATTAGTCTCAGTACCTTGGGTATGAGAGGCAGAGGAGGGAACACATACACCGACCGGTACACCCACGGTGTTACCAGAGCATCCACAGCTATCGCCTGAGGGTCCCTTGACCTGGCGCAATATCTTTTTAGCTTTTTGTTGAGGCGGGACGCCATCATGTCCACCTGTGGCCTTTCCCACCGGTGTACAATCATTTGGAAGACTTCTGGATGAAGTCCCCACTCTCCCGGGTGGAGGTCGTGTCTGCTGAGAAAGTCTGCTTCCCAGTTGTCCACTCCGGGAATGAACACTGCTGACAGTGCTAACACATGATTTTCCGCCCATCGGAGAATCCTTGTGGCTTCTGCCATTGCCATCCTGCTTCTTGTGCCGCCCTGTCTGTTTACATGGGCGACCGCCGTGATGTTGTCTGACTTGATCAGCACCGGCTGGTGTTGAAGCAGGGGTCTTGCCTGACTTAGGGCATTGTAAATGGCCCTTAGTTCCAGAATATTTATGTGTAGGGAAGTCTCCTGACTTGTCCATAGTCCCTGGAAGTTTCTTCCCTGTGTGACTGCCCCCCAACCTCGAAGGCTGGCATCCGTGGTCACCAGGACCCAGTCCTGTATGCCGAATCTGCGGCCCTCTAGAAGATGAGCACTCTGCAGCCACCACAACAGCGACACCCTGGTCCTTGGAGACAGGGTTATCAGCCGATGCATCTGAAGATGCGATCCGGACCACTTGTCCAACAGATCCCACTGAAAGATCCTTGCATGGAACCTTCCGAATGGAATTGCTTCGTAAGAAGCCACCATCTTTCCCAGGACTCGCGTGCAGTGGTGCACAGACACCTGTTTTGGTTTTAGGAGGTCTCTGACTAGAGATGACAACTCCTTGGCCTTCTCCTCCGGGAGAAATACTTTTTTCTGTTCTGTGTTCAGAACCATCCCCAGGAACAGTAGACGCGTTGTAGGAACCAGCTGCGACTTTGGAATATTCAGGATCCAGCCGTGCTGTTGTAGCACTTCCCGAGCTAGTGCGACACCGATCAACAACTGTTCCCTGGACCTCGCCTTTATAAGGAGATCGTCCAAGTACGGGATAATTAAAACTCCCTTTCTCCGAAGGAGTATCATCATTTCGGCCATTACCTTGGTAAATACCCTCGGTGCCGTGGACAGACCAAACGGCAACGTCTGGAATTGGTAATGACAGTCCTGTACCACAAATCTGAGGTACTCCTGGTGAGGAGGGTAAATGGGGACATGCAGGTAAGCATCCTTGATGTCCAGTGATACCATGGAATCCCCCTCGTCCAGGCTTGCAATCACCGCCCTGAGCGATTCCATCTTGAACTTGAACCTTCTTATATAAGTGTTCAAGGATTTAAAATTTAAAATGGGTCTCACCGAACCGTCCGGTTTCGGTACCACAAACATTGTGGAATAGTAACCCCGTCCTTGTTGAAGGAGGGGTACCTTGATTATCACCTGCTGAGAATACAGCTTGTGAATCGCCTCCAGCACTGCCTCCCTGTCCGGAGGAGCTGTCGGCAAGGCAGATTTGAGGAAACGGCGAGGGGGAGACGTCTCGAATTCCAGCTTGTACCCCTGAGATACTACTTGTAGAATCCAGGGATCCACCCGTGAGCGAGCCCACTGGTCGCTGAAGTTCTTGAGACGGGCCCCCACCGTACCTGGCTCCGCCTGTGGAGCCCCAGCTTCATGCGGTGGACTTAGAGGAAGCGGGGGAGGACTTATGTTCCTGGGAACTGGCTGTATGTTGCAGCTTTTTCCCTCTACCTCTGCCTCTGGGCAGAAAGGACGCGCCTCTAACCCACTTGCCTTTCTGGGGTCGAAAGGACTGTACCTGATAATACGGTGCTTTCTTTGGCTGTGAGGGAACATGGGGTAAAAATGCTGACTTCCCAGCTGTCGCTGTGGAAACGAGGTCCGAGAGACCATCCCCGTACAACTCCTCACCCTTGTAAGGCAATACTTCCATGTGCCTTTTAGAATCTGCATCTCCTGTCCACTGCCGAGTCCACAATCCTCTCCTGGCAGAAATGGACATTGCGTTTATTTTAGATGCCAGCCGGCAAATATCCTGTCAAAGTCAGAAAAATATCACGATGCACACTGCCATATTTGCACCTCATACAGGTCCGCGCTGCGCATGCGTGCGCATACTCGCTGTTGCGGGCACCCGCGGGCGCGCGGTATGTGCATTTACGGTAGAGTTCATGTGTTCGTAGCGTGCGACTCAATCGTTACATATTTTCACTATATAATGTATTTTGTAGATCATGGTCCCTTTGATAGATTCTGAAAGTTTGGTTAATGTAGCATGTTCATGGACAGAGAAATCCCTCTTTGTTTGATACGAAGGGTCAGACAGGAGTAATACAGTGGTGTTTAGTATCCATCGGAAGAGTATTTAATTAGCAGTATTCCGGTGTTGGTTTGAAGCGGATTAATCGCTCGTGCGAATAGTTATGGACATAAGAAGTTATGTCCATTTACTATTATTTGCACTTACTTATCCATGCGGCGGGAAACCCAGTTTCCCACCCACCTGAGCAGTTGGAAATCGTCACAGCCCACCTGTATGAATCAACCTATGACCTTTTGTTATAATGCGAGGAGGAATTCCTGTGTCCAATGAACAATGAGATTGTAGGGACCATTGAATTGTATTGTGTGTGGGGCATAAATAGACAAGCCGATCACATCCAGCTCACTCTTCAACGGTTCTCATTGCTGAAAATCAGGAGCTGGATGTCCAGAGGCGCATGCGATCGTTCCCCTTTGTGCGTAAGTTTTCTCAGCAATCATATTGTCTTTCTTGTTATTATGGGCCATATCTCTCTCTCTCTCTCTCTCTCTTCTCCTTTTTCTTTCATTTTCCCTTAAAACGTAATTGTATTGTATTGTATTTACTGTGTAGTTATCTGGTTAGTTAGTCTATGTTATATTGTAGTGTATGACTTGTAATTGTATTATTCTTTTTCAAGTATAACATTCATATTAGGCGTTAGACCCTAAGCACGGTATTTGTGTATTTCTTATAGTGTTAAGTATTCTCAGAGTGTCGGTGACGCTCGAACAGCTTTTAAGTTAATAAGGTTACACGGTGTTGCATCTACACTCAATCTCTGCACCAAGGTTTACTGCATAATACACTGTTTTATGGTATAGTTACAAAGGTTTAACATTGTGAGCGTCTGCGCCGCTGGTGATCTCCTTGTGGTCTCGAGCGTTCGCATCGCTATAGCAAATCATTACGTTAGTCGGCAGCCAATAGTGTGCCTGCCTGTGATCTCTTGGCCGTGAGCGAACGTGACGCTTGAGCGTCTCGACCTCGGCTAAGCGATTGCTACGCAACGTGTGTACCCTTACGGTACTCCATACGTCAATAGCGTACAGTGTTCTTAGGCCTCTTAAAGGGTTTTAAATAAGATAAATATTTAGCTTTATCAATTGGCGGCTCGTCCTGTCCTTCACATATCTCTGCTAGGTAATTTCAGCAGACATTATCCAGCAGCAAAGGGCGGGAGGTCATATTCCTCGTAGTGCTGTTTGGATAAGCGTCTACTTCGCTTAGTAAAGGGTGCTGAAGGAATCCGGAACCGGAGGTAAGAACAACACGCTAGTGTCTTTTAAAACTGTTTATTTCTATCTTGCGTACGCACGCACGCACATATCTGCATTTCTTTTCATTCGTGTATTTTCATATATCACTCTCCTGTTTGCCATTTTATAATTGATAAAACGTGCTAAGAGAGATTTGTCGCTATTTCATAGTTAAAGTGTAAATGTAATATATAAAGGGATAAAGTGTAAAGCCCACACGCAACTCTACCTAAGGTATAAGGAGAGATTGGTGTGTTGCGCGGTAGACGATCGAGGATCATCTACATTGATAAAACGTGTTAGTTGTGTTACGGTGGATATTTGCTTTGCGTACACGTGTCTCTAACAAAGGGTGAGACTCGCGTACGCAACTCAAAGGCCGACGCACGCAGCGTAAATTACGCAACGGAGCGTCCGGGTACGCCCACGTAACTCAAATCACACGATAGTGTTATTGCAACAGGCGGAAAGGTGGCAACGTGGTAAGTAGCGCAAGTCTATTTTAGTGTCCGAAATTTAGATTAACAGATCCTTCTCCAAATTCACAACACATCTGGTCTAAAGAAAATTTCTGCGCAGAAATAGAAACAAAAGTGTGCATGTGGTGAGTGAGTGTTTTGTATATATAAGTTTATACAATTTTCCAGGTTGAACCACAAGAAGTCGAGTTCTCGCAGAGGTACATACATGTAAGTGACGTGCATGGTGGCTAGGGAGGCATCTCTGGTTAAACATAAAATTTGAGCAGTAGAGTATAGTAGACCAGGAGGTCATACTACAGACCAGGAGGTCCAGGTACAGCAGACTAAGAAGTCTGCCATAAATAAGAGAAAAGGGCACAACCCAGGGGGTTGGTGGAAAACCCATATAGGCCAATAAAGCTCTGGCTGAAGGAATTCGCAGCCGAAATTTTCGATTCCACTGGTCGCTCAGCACATAAGATTAGTTGCTTATGTGCTGAACGATTGTACCGCACGTAATTGTGTACATTAGTTAATCTGACCAGTACCATTTGTGTACGAACCCGGTCATAAAACTATTTGTACACTCTGATGTGATTTGTGTAATTTTTTATTTTCTGAAGGGAAGTTCGCTGGTCTCTCAGGAATTGTCCAACAACCAATAGTTACTGGAAAGAGTAAGTGTTCTGCGGATATCCCTCGCATGTTCCAGTAAATAGAGGTTCATAGGGGCCCTGGGTCGAGTACGCCAGCGCTAAGGCAGTGTGTAGGTCGTATTGGTCGGCGTGGGCGAGTGAGTGGGGTACTCGGTAAACCGCCACCGTCAGCCTATCGTGAACATTTTGGTTTTTGTAAGGGTTCGCTGAAGACCCTGATTGAAGGTCAGAGGTGGTGAAAGCAACGCCTGCAAGTTATGGGGGCCAATTGTTCAGGAAGGGGGCGATCAACCTCGGTTCGGGTTGATTCAGTAAACCGACCAGTCGGGTCGGCAAGGTACGTAATGTGTGAAAAATATGGTTCACATACAGAGGTTTTATGTGATGAATGGGAGAGAATGACAGTGCATGACGGGGAGAAATTCCCAAGAGTAGGTAGCTTTAGCCCAGAAGTGTTGCAAAATTTAAGGAGGAGGATATGTCTCATTAAATCAACAAAGAGACGAATCCAACATTATGATTATTTGCAGTTATGGCAACAGGAGGGTGAAATACAGAGAGGATTGGCTCTGGCGGCGGGATCTAATCCTATCAAGAAATTGATAGCGACGGCCCCGCCGCCACCATACATATCAGGAGAGAAATTGGTTGCGGAGAATGACGCATTAGGGTGTAACAAACAAACACTTAGCAACTGTGTAAATGTTAATAAGTTAACTAATGCAAGTATTAACCCGTGCAAGTTGTACCCTGTTTTGAACTTTCCCCAGGAGTGTGATCAAGAGGACGAATCGGCAACAATATCAGCGCTCTCTCTAGCAGCCACCATAGCAGAGACAACAGTAGGCACGGCTCCACCCACGAGATTAGTAACAAAAGCCCCTAGCGGAGGGATAGGTGAGGTCGTATCTACAGGTAAGTACGGCACCATACACTACGCTGAAACCATTTCACCACAGGCTGTAGAACCTACACAGAGTGATGTTAGTAAACTTAATCCTGTTAGGGTAATAGCAGTGCCAAATGGGAAAACTGACACGACAGGAATCACACCTGTTAGGAACATTGCCATGTACAGCCCATTTTCCCGAATGGAATTAAGAACCATAGTGTCTGAATTCCCTGATCCTAGAAAAGATTTAGTTGCTAGCCAGAAATACATCAGAGACCTAGGAAACACTTTAGAGCCCAATAACAAAGACTGGCAGGTATTGCTGAGGGCATGTTTACCCTCCAATGTCGACGCAGCTCAATTTTTAGCTGACTGTGGATTAGATCAGGATGTACCTCTTACAGATGTGTACAACAAAGATAACGTAAAAAGAATAAGTTTACAGTTAAAGGAGTATTTTCCAGCGGTAGTTAAGTGGAACAAGATTTTCTCCATTAGACAGAAAGAGTCAGAAACTGCTGCAGAATATTTTCACAGGGCATTACTAGAAATGGCAAAATACACAGGTATAGAAGACATTAAAACAAACATAAACCATCGAGAAGTAGCAGTATCTGTACTAATGGACGGTTTAAAATAAGAATTTACTTACCGATAATTCTATTTCTCGTAGTCCGTAGTGGATGCTGGGGACTCCGTCAGGACCATGGGGAATAGCGGCTCCGCAGGAGACAGGGCACAAAAATAAAGCTTTAGGATTAGGTGGTGTGTACTGGCTCCTCCCCCTATGACCCTCCTCCAAGCCTCAGTTAGGATACTGTGCCCGGACGAGCGTACACAATAAGGAAGGATATTGAATCCCGGGTAAGACTCATACCAGCCACACCAATCACACCGTATAACTTGTGATCTGAACCCAGTTAACAGTATGACAAACGTAGGAGCCTCTGAACAGACGGCTCACAACAATAACAACCCGAATTTGTTTGTAACAATAACTATGTACAAGTATTGCAGACAATCCGCACTTGGGATGGGCGCCCAGCATCCACTACGGACTACGAGAAATAGAATTATCGGTAAGTAAATTCTTATTTTCTCTAACGTCCTAAGTGGATGCTGGGGACTCCGTCAGGACCATGGGGATTATACCAAAGCTCCCAAACGGGCGGGAGAGTGCGGATGACTCTGCAGCACCGAATGAGAGAACTCAAGGTCCTCCTCAGCCAGGGTATCAAATTTGTAGAATTTTGCAAATGTGTTTGCCCCTGACCAAGTAGCAGCTCGGCAGAGTTGTAATGCCGAGACCCCCCGGGCAGCCGCCCAGGATGAGCCCACTTTCCTTGTGGAATGGGCCTTGACAGATTTAGGTTGTGGCAAGCCTGCCACAGAATGTGCAAGTTGAATTGTGCTACAAATCCAACGAGCAATCGTCTGCTTAGAAGCAGGAGCACCCATCTTGTTGGGTGCATACAATATAAACAGTGAGTCAGACTTTCTGACTCCCGCCGTTCTTGAAATATATATTTTCAATGCCCGGACCACGTCCAACAACTTGGAATCCTCCAAATCGTTAGTAGCCGCAGGCACCACAATAGGCTGGTTCAGGTGAAACGCTGACACCACCTTAGGCAGAAAATGAGGACGTGTCCACAGTTCTGCCCTGTCCGTATGGAAAATCAGATATGGGCTCTTATATGATAAAGCCGCCAATTCTGATACTCTCCTGGCTGAAGCCAGGGCCAGTAGCATGGTTACTTTCCATGTAAGATACTTCAACTCCACCGATTTGAGCGGCTCAAACCAATGGGATTTGAGAAAATCCAAGACTACATTAAGATCCCACGGTGCCACTGGGGGCACAACCGGGGGCTGTATATGTAGTACTCCTTTTACAAAAGTCTGGACTTCAGGAACTGAAGCCAATTCTTTCTGGAAGAAAATCGACAGGGCCGAAATTTGAACCTTAATGGACCCCAATTTGAGGCCCACAGACAATCCTGTTTGCAGGAAATGTAGGAATCGACCCAGTTGAAATTCCTCCGTGGGGGCCTTCCTGGCCTCACACCACGCAACATATTTTCTCCAAATGCGGTGATAATGTTGTGCAGTCACCTCCTTCCTGGCTTTTACCAGTGTAGGAATGACCTCTTCCGGAATGCCTTTTTCCCTTAGAATTCGGCGTTCAACCGCCATGCCGTCAAACGCAGCCGCGGTAAGTCTTGGAATAGACACGGTCCCTGCTGAAGCAGGTCCGGTCTTAGAGGTAGAGGCCACGGATCCTCCGTGAGCATCTCTTGAAGTTCCGGGTACCAAGTTCTTCTTGGCCAATCCGGAGCCACTAGTATCGTTCTTACTCCCTTTTGCCGTATAATTCTCAGTACCTTTGGTATGAGAGGCAGAGGAGGGAACACATACACTGACTGGAACACCCACGGTGTTACCAGAGCGTCCACAGCTATTGCCTGAGGGTCTCTTGACCTGGCGCAATACCTGTCCAGTTTTTTGTTGAGGCGGGACGCCATCATATCCACCATTGGTTTTTCCCAACGGTTCACAATCATGTGGAAGACTTCTGGATGAAGTCCCCACTCTCCCGGGTGTAGATCGTGTCTGCTGAGGAAGTCTGCTTCACAGTTGTCCACTCCCGGAATGAATACTGCTGACAGTGCTATCACATGATCTTCCGCCCAGCGAAGAATCCTTGCAGCTTCTGCCATTGCTGTCCTGCTTCTTGTGCCGCCCTGTCTGTTTACGTGGGCGACTGCCGTGATGTTGTCCGACTGGATCAACACCGGCTGACCCTGAAGCAGGGGTTTTGCCAGACTTAGAGCATTGTAAATCGCTCTTAGCTCCAGTATATTTATGTGAAGAGACATCTCCAGGCTTGACCATACTCCCTGGAAGTTTCTTCCCTGTGTGACCGCTCCCCAGCCTCTCAGACTGGCATCCGTGGTCACCAGGACCCAGTCCTGTATGCCGAATCTGCGGCCCTCTAACAGATGAGCACTCTGCAACCACCACAGAAGAGACACCCTTGTCCGTGGCGATAAGGTTATCCGCTGATGCATCTGCAGATGCGATCCGGACCATTTGTCCAGCAGATCCCACTGAAAAGTTCGTGCGTGGAATCTGCCGAATGGAATCGCTTCGTAAGAAGCCACCATCTTTCCCAGGACTCTTGTGCATTGATGCACAGACACTTTCCCTGGTTTTAGGAGGTTCCTGACAAGTTCGGATAACTCCCTGGCTTTCTCCTCCGGAAGAAACACCTTTTTCTGAACCGTGTCCAGAATCATTCCCAGGAACAGCAGACGTGTCGTCGGGGTCAACTGAGATTTTGGAAAATTCAGAATCCACCCGTGTTGTTGCAGCACTAGTTGGGTTAGTGCTACTCCGTCCTCCAGCTGTTCTCTGGACCTTGCCCTTATCAGGAGATCGTCCAAGTAAGGGATAATTAATACGCCTCTTTTTCGCAGAAGAATCATCATTTCGGCCATTACCTTGGTAAAGACCCGAGGTGCCGTGGACAATCCAAACGGCAGCGTCTGAAACTGATAATGACAGTTTTGCACCACGAACCTGAGGTACCCTTGATGTGAAGGGCAAATTGGGACATGTAGGTAAGCATCCTTTATGTCCAGGGACACCATAAAGTCCCCTTCTTCCAGATTCGCTATCACTGCTCTGAGTGACTCCATCTTGAACTTGAATTTTTGTATGTACAGGTTCAAAGATTTCAGATTTAGAATAGGTCTTACCGAGCCGTCCGGCTTCGGTACCACAAATAGCGTGGAGTAATACCCCTTTCCCTGTTGTACCTTGACTATCACCTGCTGAGAAAACAGCTTGTGAATGGCTTCCAATACCGTCGCCCTGTCTGAGGGAGACGTTGGCAAAGCAGACTTTAGGAACCGGCGAGGGGGAGACTTCTCGAATTCCAACCTGTAACCCTGAGATACTACCTGCAGAATCCAGGGGTCCACCTGTGAGCAAGCCCACTGTGCGCTGAAATTCTTGAGTCGACCCCCCACCGCTCCTGAGTCCGCTTGTAAGGCCCCAGCGTCATGCTGAGGGATTTGCAGAACCCTGGGAGGGCTTCTGTTCCTGGGCAGGGGCTGCTTGCTGCCCTCTCTTACCCCTTCCTCTGCCCCGAGGCAGATATGACTGTCCTTTTGTCCGCTTGTTCTTATAGGACCGAAAGGACTGCGGCTGAAAAGACTGTGTCTTTTTCTGTTGGGAGGGGGTCTGAGGTAAAAAGGTGGATTTTCCGGCAGTTGCCGTGGCCACCAGATCCGATAGACCGACGCCAAATAATTCCTCCCCTTTATACGGCAATACTTCCATATGTCGTTTGGAATCCGCATCACCTGACCACTGTCGCGTCCATAAACTCCTTCTGGCAGATATGGACATCGCATTTACTCTCGATGCCAGAGTGCAAATATCTCTCTGAGCATCTCGCATATAAAGGAAAGCATCCTTTAATTGCTCTATAGTCAATAAAATACTGTCCCTATCCAGGGTATCAATATTTTCAGTCAGGGAATCCAACCAGACGACCCCAGCACTGCACATCCAGGCTGAGGCGATGGCTGGTCGCAGTATAACACCAGTATGTGTGTATATACTTTTTAGGGTAGTTTCCAGTCTCCTATCAGCTGGATCCCTGAGGGCGGCCGTATCAGGAGACGGTAACGCCACTTGATTTGATAAGCGTGTGAGCGCCTTATCCACCCTAGGGGGTGTTTCCCAGCGCGCCCTAACCTCTGGCGGGAAAGGGTATAATGCTAATAACTTTTTTGAAATTAGCATTTTTCTATCTGGGTTAACCCACGCTTCATCACATACATCATTTAATTCCTCTGATTCAGGAAAAACTACAGGTAGTTTTTTCACCCCCCACATAATACCCCTTTTTGTGGTACTTGCAGTATCAGAGATATGCAAAGCCTCCTTCATTGCCGTGATCATATAACGTGTGGCCCTACTTGAAAATACGTTTGTTTCATCACCGTCGACACTAGATTCAGTGTCTGTGTCTGGGTCTGTGTCGACCGACTGAGGTAAAGGGCGCTTTACAGCCCCTGACGGTGTCTGAGACGCCTGGGCAGGTACTAACTGGTTTGCCGGCCGTCTCATGTCGTCAACTGATTTTTGTAATGTGCTGACATTATCACGTAATTCCATAAACAAAGCCATCCATTCCGGTGTCGACTCCCTGGGGGGTGACATCACCATTATCGGCAATTGCTCTGCCTCCACACCAACATCGTCCTCATACATGTCGACACACACGTACCGACACACAGCAGACACACAGGGAATGCTCTTATCGAAGACAGGACCCCACTAGCCCTTTGGGGAGACAGAGGGAGAGTTTGCCAGCACACACCCAAGCGCTATAATATATATGGGAACAACCTTATATAAGTGTTGTTCTTTATAGCAGCTTAAATATATCAAAATATCGCCAAAAAAATGCCCCCCCTCTCTGTTTTACCCTGTTTCTGTAGTGCAGTGCAGGGGAGAGTCCTGGGAGCCTTCCTCACAGCGGAGCTGAGCAGGAAAATGGCGCTGTGTGCTGAGGAGAATAAGCCCCGCCCCCTATTTCGGCGGGCTTTTCTCCCGTAGTTTTAGATAACTGGCATGGGTTAAATACATACATATAGCCTCAATGGCTATATGTGATGTATTCTTTTGCCATAAAGGTATTAAATATTGCTGCCCAGGGCGCCCCCAGCAGCGCCCTGCACCCTCCGTGACCGTTTGGTGTGAAGTGTGTGACAACAATGGCGCACAGCTGCAGTGCTGTGCGCTACCTTCATGAAGACTGAAGAGCCTTCTGCCGCCTGTTTCCGGACCTTCAATCTTCAGCATCTGTAAGGGGGGTCGGCGGCGCGGCTCCGGGACGAACCCCAGGGTGAGACCTGTGTTCCGACTCCCTCTGGAGCTAATGGTGTCCAGTAGCCTAAGAATCCAATCCATCCTGCACGCAGGTGAGTTGAAATTCTCTCCCCTAAGTCCCTCGATGCAGTGAGCCTGTTGCCAGCAGGACTCACTGAAAATAAAAAACCTAAAAACTTTTTCTAAGCAGCTCTTTAGGAGAGCCACCTAGATTGCACCCTGCTCGGCCGGGCACAAAAACCTAACTGAGGCTTGGAGGAGGGTCATAGGGGGAGGAGCCAGTACACACCACCTAATCCTAAAGCTTTATTTTTGTGCCCTGTCTCCTGCGGAGCCGCTATTCCCCATGGTCCTGACGGAGTCCCCAGCATCCACTTAGGACGTTAGAGAAAAGAGACATTAAAGACAAGGGTACAGACCACGCAACCATGTTGGCGAGGTCTGTCGGTGGCTACTTTGAGAGGGGCTGCAATTGATCACGACCGGAATATCACCCGACACAGGGAGTCACAAGGTGATAAGTTAATGGCCGTAAGTATACAGGCCCTGACCACAAGGCAGCCTTTGTATAAATCACCAAACCCTGTGGGTAAGTCAAATGTGGTAACTTGTTTTTCATGTCATAGACAGGGACACATGGCACGAGACTGTAGACTGAAAAATTCACAAAACTCATATCAACCCCCTAGACAACGACACGACACACGACATAGGGAGCAGGGTCCGCAGAAACGGAGTTATGAGCCACACGCAGGGGAAACAAAAAGATACCCCCCGAACAGAGACTGGCAAACTCCTGGCAGTTCCCATTTAGCCCCTTCACAAGTAGTTGCTGCCAGCGGGATTCAGGGAGGTCACCATACCCAATAGGGGTGTGGCCATACCTGTAATCTGCAGCCAGTAAAATTGATTGCAAGTCTTGGGAGTGAACCTGAAATTGCAATCAATGTAGCTGGTAAATCATTAAACTTTCTTGTAGACACAGGGGCGGCCAAATCAGTGATAAATTCGACAGTGGGCATGAGAACCACTGGTAAGACAATTCCAGCCATAGGGGTAACGGGAGTAGTCCAGCACTACCCTGTTAGCAAACCAGCCGAGATTACAGTAGGGCCTTTACATACCAAGCATTCCTTTTTGCTGGCTGCATCGGCACCGACTAATCTCCTGGGAGGAGACTTATTGTGTAAAATGGGGTGCGTCATCTATTGTACTCCTGAAGGTGTATTCTTGGACATACCTGAGAATCACGCTCAGGAAGTGCAAGACATGTTAGACTCCCCATCAAAATTAATGTCACATACCATTATGACGAATAGGACTCCATCCCAAGTAGAAGAAATGACATCCCAGATACCAGTCACTTTGGACTAAAGACGGACAAGACACTGGATTGATGGCAAACGTAGCTCCAGTAGTTGTACAAGTAAAAGATGGCAGGATAGCTCCAAAAATCCCACAGTACCCTCTGAAGCCAGAGGTGGAGTTAGGAGTGTACCCCGTAATAGAGCGCTTGCTACAACAGGGCATTCTGGTAAGAACGTCCAGCACTGCCAATAGTCCCATCTTCCCTGTTAAAAAGAGTGGGGGGAGTGGTTACCGGCTAGTGCAGGATCTAAGGGGGATTAACAAAATAGTTGAGAGTCAGTTCCCCGTAGTGCCAAATCCAGCTGTAATCCTTATGCAAATCCCTCCCACTGCGAAATTTTTCACTGTTATTGACCTCTGCTCCGCTTTCTTTTCGGTACCTCTGCACCCTGACAGCCAATATTTGTTTGCATTCACATACAGAGGAGTCCAATACACATGGACTCGATTACCACAAGGTTTCATAGACAGTCCAAGTATATTTTCCCAGGCTTTGCATGATTGTTTACAGTCTTTCCAACCAGAGAGTGGATCAGTATTAATACAGTACGTGGATGATCTACTACTGTGTTCTGATTCATTGGAAGCATCCCTGAAGGATACGAAACAGCTCCTGTTTCATCTTTCAGACACAGGACACAAGGTTTCCAAAGACAAGTTGCAATTATGCCGAACTAAGGTAAAATATTTGGGACACTGTCTAACACAAGGACTGAGACACCTGACCGCTGATAGAATTCAAGCAATTAGAGACATGACTCTGCCACAAACCCAGCAACAGATCAGAACATTTTTAGGAATGTGTGGGTATTGCCGTAACTGGATCCCAGGGTTTTCCATTCTAGCGTTACCTTTGCAGGAGATGGTTTCCTCAAACAAACCTGACCGGATTTCGCATACAGATGAGTCCGAGATGGCATTTGAGAGACTTAAACAGTGCCTAACGCAGGCACCAGCATTAGGTATGCCAGACTATGGGAAACCCTTTGAGCTGTACGGAACAGAAAGTGCTGGTTGCGCGGCAGGCGTCTTAACCCAAAAGCACGGTGATGCCAGCAGGCCAGTAGCATACTACAGCGCTCAGCTAGACACGGTAGCGCGATCCCTCCCCACATGCTTGCGAAGCGTTGCTGCGATAGCATTGCTAGTAACGAAAAGCGAAGATGTAGTGCTAGGTCACAACCTCACAATTCATACACCACATGCAGTGTCAGCCTTGCTAAATTCTGCCCAAACCAGGCACGTCTCATCAGCGCGGTTTACAAGATGGGAATTGGCACTAATGGCCCCCGTAAACATCACCATAAGGAGATGCAGTGCATTAAATCCTGCAACATATCTCCCAGGTGTGCCTGGACAGGCACAAAGGGTGGAGGATGAGAGTGGTGGGGAAGGAGAAGTTAATACAAAGGAGGACACACATGATTGTATGGAATATTTGACCCAAAATTTTACCGCAAGGCCTGACATCAGTGACAACCCACTGGAAGATGTAGATCTAACTTTCTACACGGACGGTAGTTGTCACAGACAGTCAGACTCGGGAGACTTGTGTACTGGATACGCAGTCGTAGATGACCAAGGCACCATAGAAGCGGAACCGCTAGGCCCACCTCACTCAGCCCAGGTTGCTGAACTGGTCGCCCTAACCAGAGCATGTGAATTGGCTAAGGGCAAATCAGCCAATATCTACACCGATTCTAGATACGCATTCGGGGTAGTCCATGATTTCGGAGCCCTATGGCGCCTCAGAAATTTCATGACGGCAGCTGGTACACCGGTAGCGCATGCAGCTCACATCAAAAGGCTTCTAACAGCGATACAGGAACCCGACAGAGTGGCTGTTATCAAGTGTAAAGCACACACATATAGCCAAGACCCAGTATCACTTGGTAACAGCCGAGCAGACGAAGCAGCTAAGTTAGCAGCTGGGACCCCCAGACAGACAGACACCACACAACTGATGGTATTTAATACCATCAACACACAGAAGTTGTGTGAGATGCAAAATTTGTGTTCCACACAGGAAAAGGCAGTCTGGAAGGCAAAGGGATATGGCCAGGAGTCCTCAGGACTCTGGACGGATGGACAAGGTAAACCGGTGGCCCCCAGAGCATATCTCCCATGTTTAGCTGAGGCAGCTCACGGGCTGACTCATCTGGGCAAGGAAGGAATGTGCAAGTTGGTAAGAGCATATTGGTGCGCCCCAGGATTTTCATCTCATGCAAGTAAGAGAGCAATGTCATGCCTTACATGCTTGAGAAAGAATATCGGAAAGGCAATACCAACAGAACCATCTCATATCCCACCTACAGGCGGTCCTTTTCAGGTAATACAGATTGACTTTATTCAATTACCCCCTTGTCGAAATTTGAAATATGTACTTGTTTGTATAGATGTGTTCTCAAATTGGGTCGAAGCATTTCCTGCGGCCACAAATACCGCCATGTTTACTGCTAAGAAAATTGTGCAGGAATTTGTATGTAGATATGGTATCCCTAGAATAATTGAAAGTGATAGGGGTACCCATTTTACAGGTGATGTCTTTCAAGGAATGTGTAAGTTGATGGGAATTGATAGCAAGCTGCACACTCCATACCGTCCACAGGCGAGTGCGAAGGTAGAAAGAGTGAACAGCACTATTAAAAATAAACTGAGCAAAGTTATGGCAGAAACAGGATTGACATGGCCAGAAGCTCTACCCATTGTACTGTACAGCATCAGAAACACTCCCAGGTCCCCTCTTAATCTGTCTCCCTTTGAAATCTTGTTTGGTCGACAACCGCATGTTATGATTAACCCTCAGGATGATTTGAAGTGTAACAATGAAGTGACTGTAAAGTACCTGGTTAATATGAGTAAACAGCTAAGGAATCAAAATGATAATTTGAAGTTAGTGATTCCTGATTTACCAGATAGTAATTGTCATGACATCGAACCTGGGGATTATGTAATGATACGGAATTTTCTACGCTCAGGTTGCCTTATTGACAGATGGGAAGGACCATACCAAGTCTTATTGACTAGCACTACAGCATTGAAAGTTGCCGAGAGAGAGACTTGGGTTCATTCGTCCCATTGTAAGAAGGTTGCTGATCCAGAGAGGTCCCGTGATAAGGAACAGACGGTAGAGGAAGTTGTATCACTGGAGTGTCTGTTCCAGGAGGACTGAGGCGGCACCTGAGCATTGAGAATCACAAGATCAAAAGCAGTTGTCGATTCCCTGTTCCCTTTTATTGTTTTTCTCCACTTCCCATCCCCTCTCCCTCAAATTATTTTTTCCCCCCTTCTCATTCTTCTTCGTTTCCTCCTAAGATGGACTTGCCTCAAGAGACTGTGATCCGGATTTTCCTGTTGACCATGATGTTGACCAGAGCAGTCTGTTCCGGTGAGAGTACCATGGAGATCGAGAGAGGTTCTGGAATGGGTTCTGATGACAGAGATGGAGGCGTAGTTTTCCGAGAACAACATAATCAACAAGCAAAGGCGAGTATCAGAAAACGATCCGATAGCATTGACCATAGAAGGAATTGTGAAGGATTGTTAGCTGAAGAAAACTGTATCTGTAGGCTCTGTGACAATGTAGTTGAGGATGGATGCATCAAGAAATGCCAATCCAGTTTTAATATACACATGGACCGGCATCCCTTGAGTGACTATCACTCCTTAGTGGGTAGTGTGCTAAATCAAACAGATTGTTGGGTATGCTCTCAAGTACCTCAAGGTCATAGCAAATCAGGACTAGTACCATTTCCTTTAACGATAGGGGAGGTACTTGAGCTAAGTGGTGGGAGGCCGGTGGACAAGAGGTTTAATATCTCCAGTCCTCCTAGTTTGAAGCTCCACCAATATCATGTGGATAGATCCCTCATATGTTTTAACATTTCCAATCCCCGAAAGCCGGGAAATTGGGAAGTGTCATGGAGTAACCAAACCATGACCTTTTCATATAGAGCAGATAGAATGCCGACAGATACAGAGCTTATACGCCACATAGCCAGTAGAGGAAAATCTTTCCGATATAGGTATACCCTAGGAAATAGGATTACGAGAGTTGGAGAGGTATCACCAGGATACTGTGCACATATCGTACAAGCTGATACGTGTACTAGACAGATGGGAGAATTAGGGTTAGGAGATTTCACATGGAAGATGTGTAATATGGTTATGTCCTACTCCGTCCCATATGTTCTCCCCGATGATGCATATTTCATATGCGGGAGGAAGGCGTATAAGTGGCTTGCCCCAAACTCTGAAGGATTGTGTTATATTGGAAAAGTACTGCCTGAAGTAATGACTGTATCACATGCCAAAATGAAAGATATACACCGTGTTGCCCAAGCTCCTTATACTCATACCCATTACGAGCACGTAGTTAAACGGCACCTGATAGAAAGAACAGAGCATCCGGCCTCTGACATGATCCATGAATCCACCGGGATTCAGTTTCTAATCGCGTTAGACATCACTCGCACCGCCAGAGGAGTGTTGAATTATAAATACATATCTGCGCTCGCAAATTTGTTAGACAATATCACAGAAATGTATGATGACACATTTAGGTATACTGGAAGAGAACTTCAAGCTTATAAAACAGAACTGGTTCAGCATAGAATGATTCTCAATTATCTCACGGCAGTAACAGGTGGATATTGTGTCACACTGGCAACGCAGTACGGCGTGAAATGTTGCACATATATTACAAATAGTACCGAGGACCCGGTCGAGGTCATAGACCAAAAGATGGACGATATTCTCCAATTGAAGTGGGAATTTCGCAGGAGACACAATCTCACCCTTGCTGCTGTGAGTAATGAGCTGACTAGTTGGGTGTCATGGTTGAACCCGCGAAATTGGTTCTCCGGTTTAGGAGAATGGGCTCAAGGAGTCATAATGGATGTTGGGAAGTTTCTCCTATGTATCTTAGGTGTTATCATAACGATTGGCTTGATATTTAGATGCGGTCAGGCTTTAACGAAGTGTAAACGAAGTACTAGGGTGATGAGTTTAAGGAGTGAGGGAATTGTAATTCCAATGGATTTGATTTATGACCCAACTGTAGAAACAATGATGTGATGAAAATGCGATTTCTACGGTCCGATTCTTTCACCTGTTTTTCCGGTTTCTCCAAGGTAACAAGACCTACGTTTGACGAGGAATTTGATGATCCTGTATACAGACAACTGATGGATTAAAGAAGAAGTTTTGACAACCTTATACACAGATATTTGATGAACTTTGCCATAGACCCCCAGTTTCCCTAGAAATTTTAAAATTACGCTAGCCCAACACTTTTGTAAGTCTATGGACATTGACAAAGCTTTTTGCCCACACGCCTTTTGGCAAAAGCACAAAGAAGACTGCATTCAACAGACACCGAACAAGACTTCAACCGACAAATGTTCATTTACCTGACATAGAATACCACTGCATTTACCGTAATTATGTCTTTTCTTCATCTCTACAACCTTCAGGTAATTACACACATAGTCGATAGGGAATACAGGCACAGATATCAGCAATCACATATTCCCCCATTCATGTATCATCAACTAAAATGTGCTCCCCATTTTGTTACAACCACAGCCGAAAAGAGCTCGGTAAAGTTTGACAGCCCATCCACAGACCCGTACCACGGGATAAGAAGGAATTCAAATGTATACTTCGCAATGCCTCGAAGCTTGATTTAAAACACGTACGGCACGATGATACATGACCCCCAAACACGGATTCATACACACATGCTTCTGCTATCTCACTAGGTCATACCCTTTTCCTACCTTCTCCTCTCCTCCCCTACCCAACCATGTAAATGTATTAACCCCTGACATATATTTTTCTCTTTTTGAAATGTTTTAGGAAGTGGCAGTTATTGTTGACTGCCAAAGGGTGGACTGTCAAAGTCAGAAAAATATCACGATGCACACTGCCATATTTGCACCTCATACAGGTCCGCGCTGCGCATGCGTGCGCTCTCCCGTGCGTGCGCATACTCGCTGTTGCGGGCACCCGCGGGCGCGCGGTATGTGCATTTACGGTAGAGTTCATGTGTTCGTAGTGTGCGACTCAATCGTTACATATTTTCACTATATAATGTATTTTGTAGATCATGGTCCCTTTGATAGATTCTGAAAGTTTGGTTAATGTAGCATGTTCATGGACAGAGAAATCCCTCTTTGTTTGATACGAAGGGTCAGACAGGAGTAATACAGTGGTGTTTAGTATCCATCGGAAGAGTATTTAATTAGCAATATTCCGGTGTTGGTTTGAAGCGGATTAATCGCTCGTGCGAATAGTTATGGACATAAGAAGTTATGTCCATTTACTATTATTTGCACTTACTTATCCATGCGGCGGGAAACCCAGTTTCCCACCCACCTGAGCAGTTGGAAATCGTCACAGCCCACCTGTATGAATCAACCTATGACCTTTTGTTATAATGCGAGGAGGAATTCCTGTGTCCAATGAACAATGAGATTGTAGGGACCATTGAATTGTATTGTGTGTGGGGCATAAATAGACAAGCCGATCACATCCAGCTCACTCTTCAACGGTTCTCATTGCTGAAAATCAGGAGCTGGATGTCCAGAGGCGCATGCGATCGTTCCCCTTTGTGCGTAAGTTTTCTCCGCAATCATATTGTCTTTCTTGTTATTATGGGCCATATCTCTCTCTCTCTCTCTTCTCCTTTTTCTTTCATTTTCCCTTAAAACGTAATTGTATTGTATTGTATTTACTGTGTAGTTATCTGGTTAGTTAGTCTATGTTATATTGTAGTGTATGACTTGTAATTGTATTATTCTTTTTCAAGTATAACATTCATATTAGGCGTTAGACCCTAAGCACGGTATTTGTGTATTTCTTATAGTGTTAAGTATTCTCAGAGTGTCGGTGACGCTCGAACAGCTTTTAAGTTAATAAGGTTACACGGTGTTGCATCTACACTCAATCTCTGCACCAAGGTTTACTGCATAATACACTGTTTTATGGTATAGTTACAAAGGTTTAACATTGTGAGCGTCTGCGCCGCTGGTGATCTCCTTGTGGTCTCGAGCGTTCGCATCGCTATAGCAAATCATTACGTTAGTCGGCAGCCAATAGTGTGCCTGCCTGTGATCTCTTGGCCGTGAGCGAACGTGACGCTTGAGCGTCTCGACCTCGGCTAAGCGATTGCTACGCAACGTGTGTACCCTTACGGTACTCCATACGTCAATAGCGTACAGTGTTCTTAGGCCTCTTAAAGGGTTTTAAATAAGATAAATATTTAGCTTTATCAATCCCTCTGTGCATCTCTCATGTACAAGACAGAGTCTTTAATATGCTCTACGGTTAGCAATATAGTGTCCCTGTCTAGGGTATCAATGTTTTCCGACAGGGAATCTGACCACGCAGCTGCAGCACTGCACATCCATGCTGAAGCAATAGCCGGTCTCAGTATAATACCTGAGTGTGTATATACAGACTTCAGGATAGCCTCCTGCTTTCTATCTGCAGGCTCCTTTAGTGCGGCCGTGTCCGGAGACGGTAGTGCCACCTTTTTTGACAGACGTGTGAGCGCTTTATCCACCCTAGGGGATGTGTCCCAACGTGACCTGTCCTCTGGCGGGAAAGGGTACACCATTAGTAACTTTTTAGAAATTACCAGTTTCTTATCGGGGGAAGCCCACGCTTCTTCACACACTTCATTTAATTCATCAGATGGGGGAAAAACCACTGGTAGTTTTTTCTCCCCAAACATAATACCTTTTTTTGTGGTACCTGGGGTAATATCAGAAATATGCAACACATTTTTCATTGCCGTAATCATGTAACGGGTGGCTCTATTGGAATGCACACTAGTCTCATCATCGTCGACACTGGAGTCAGTATCCGTGTCGACATCTGTGTCTGCCATCTGAGGTAGCGGCCGTTTTAGAGCCCCTGATGGCTTTAGAGACGTCTGGGCAGGCACAGGCTGAGAAGCCGGCTGTCCCACATCTGCTATGTCGTCAAACCTTTTATGTAAGGAGTCGACACTGTCGCGTAATTCCTTCCACATAACCATCCACTCAGGTGTCGACCCCGCAGGGGGTGACATCACATTTATCGGCACCTGCTCCGCCTCCACATAAGCCTCCTCATCAAACATGTCGACACAGCCGTACCGACACCGCACACACACAGGGAATGCTCTGACTGAGGACAGGACCCCACAAAGCCCTTTGGGGAGACAGAGAGAGAGTATGCCAGCACACACCAACAGCGCTATATAACACAGGGATTAACACTATAACTGAGTGATTTTTCCCAATAGCTGCTTGTATACACAATATAGCACCTAAATTTAGTGCCCCCCCCTCTCTTTTTTACCCTATGTAGTCTGGAAACTGCAGGGGAGAGCCTGGGAGCGATCCTTCCAGCGGAGCTGTGAGGGAAAATGGCGCCAGGGTGCTGAGGGAGATAGCCCCGCCCCTTTTTCGGCGGACTTCTCCCGCTTTTTGCTATGTATATCTGGCAGGGATATTTTACACATATATAGTCTCTATGACTATATTATGTGTTATTTGCCAGCCAAGGTACTTAATATTGCAGCCCAGGGCGCCCCCCCCCCCCCCCCCCCGCCCCCAGCACCCATCAGTGACCGGAGTGTGTGAGGTGTGCATGGGAAGCAATGGCGCACAGCTGCAGTGCTGTGCGCTACCTTGATGAAGACCGAAGTCTTCTGCCGCCGATTTCCAGGACCCTCTTCTTGCTTCTGGCTCTGTAATGGGGACGGCGGCGCGGCTCCGGGACCTGACGACCGAGGCTGGGCCTGTGTTCGATCCCTCTGGAGCTAATGGTGTCCAGTAGCCTAGAAGCCCAAGCTAGCTGCAAGCAGGTAGGTTCGCTTCTCTCCCCTTAGTCCCTCGTAGCAGTGAGTCTGTTGCCAGCAGATCTCACTGAAAATAAAAAACCTAAAATAAAAAACCTAAAATAAACTTTCTTTTTCTAAGAGCTCAGGAGAGCCCCTAGTGTGCATCCAGCTCAGCCGGGCACAAAATTCTAACTGAGGTCAGGAGGAGGGTCATAGAGGGAGGAGCCAGTGCACACAAGGTAGTCCTAAAGCTTTCTTTAGTTGTGCCCAGTCTCCTGCGGAGCCGCTATTCCCCATGGTCCTTACGGAGTTCCCAGCATCCACTAGGACGTCAGAGAAAAAAGAGCGTAAAAACCTTTTTGTAACCTGATATCTTTTATCACGATTTTTCCAGGCTTGTTTAAAAACCTCATCTAGTTCCAGAGAATCAGGGAAGGTGATGCAGAGCTTTTTCTGAGCTAGGAAAAACGACTGCGGTGCAGCAGCCTCTTCCAAAGGGATTTTTAATACATCCCCGATAGAAATAATGAGGGGCTCAATACCCTGTGCAGAAGTGGAATCTTCTATATCAGGTTCCAATTCCTCTCCCTCCTCCTGAATTTCCTCATCAGATTCGGAGAGTAGAGCAGGTAGCCCAAGTTTAAGTGGCCCTGAACCAGGGAAGGGAGGCTGTCTTTAATCAGCCTTAGCAGTCAGGTCTGCAGCAGCCTGTTGCAGTTATTGTGTTATCTGTTTATTAGCATTGTGCTGAGATGACATGTCTGCCATCTTAGTTTCTATGGCAGCCGCCCAAGATGAGCCCACCTTCCTTGTGGAATGGGCCTTAACCGATTTAGACTGTGGCAGGCCTGCCTCAGAATGTGCAAGTTGAATTGTGTTACAAATCCAACGAGCAATCGCCTGCTTAGAAGCTTGTTGGGTGCATACAGTATAAACAGCGAGTCAGATTTTCTGACTCCAGCTGTCCTGGAACATATTTTCAGGGCCCTGACAACTCCTAGCAACTTGGAGTCCTCCAAGTCCCTAGTAGGTGCAAGGCACCACAATAAGCTGGTTCAGGTGAAACACTGACACCACCTTAGGGAGAGAACTGGGGACGAGTCCGCAGCTCTGCCCTGTCCGAATGGACAAACAGATATGGGCTTTTTTGAGAAAAAACCACCAATTTGACACTCGCCTGGTCCAGGCCAGGGCCAAGAGCATGGTCACTTTTTATGTGAGATGCTTCAAATCCACATATTTGACTGGTTTTAAACCAATGTGATTTGAGGAATCCCAGAACTACGTTGAGATCCCACAGTGCCACTGGAGGCACAAAAAAGGGGTTTGTATATGCAATACTCCCTTGACAAACTTCTGGACTTCAGGAACTGAAGCCAGTTCTTTCTGGAAGAAAATTTACAGGGCCGAATTTGAACCTTAATGGACCCCAATTTGAGGCCCATAGACACTCCTGTTTTCAGGAAATGCAGGAAACGACCGAGTTGAAATTTCTTTGTGGGCCTTCCTGGCCTCACACCACGCAACATATTTTCGCCACACGTGGTGATAATGTTGTGCGGTCACCTCCTTTCTGGCTTTGACCAGGGTAGGAATGACCTCTTCCGGAATGCCTTTTTTCCCTTAGGATCCGGCTTTCCATCGCCATGCCGACAAACGCAGCTGCGGTAAGTCTTGGAACAGACATGGTACTTGCTGAAGCAAGTCCCTTCTTAGCGGCAGAGGCCATAAGACCTCTGTAAGCATCTCTTGAAGTTCCGGGTACCAAGTCCTTCTTGGCCAATCCGGAGCCATGAGTATAGTTCTTACTCCTCTACGTCTTATAATTCTCAGCACCTTAGGTATGAGAAGCAGAGGAGGGAACACATACACCGACTGGTACACCCACGGTGTTACCAGAACGTCCACATCTATTGCCTGAGGGTCTCTTGACCTGGCGCAATACCTGTCCCGTTTTTTGTTCAGACGGGACGCCATCATGTCCACCTTTGGTATTTCCCAACGGTTTACAATCATGTGGAAAAAACTTCTCAATGAAGTTTCCACTCTCCCGGGTGGAGGTCGTGCTGAGGAAGTCTGCTTCCCAGTTTCCATTCCCGGGATGAAAAACTGCTGACAGTGTTATCACATGATTTTCCGCCCAGCGAAAAGTCCTTGCAGTTTCTGCCATTGCCCTCCTGCTTCTTGTGTCGCCCTGTCTGTTTACGTGGGCGACTGCCGTGATGTTTTTCCCACTGGATCAATACCGGCTGACCTTGAAGCAGAGGTCTTGCTAAGCTTAGAGCATTATAAATTTACCCTTAGCTCCAGTATATTTATGTGGAGAAAAGTCTCCATGCTTGATCACACTCCCTGGAAATTTTTTCCTTGTGTGACTGCTCCCCAGCCTCTCAGGCTGGGCTCCGTGGTTACCAGCATCCAATCCTGAATGCCGAATCTGCTGCCCTCTAGAAGATGAGCACTCTATAACCACCACAGGAGAGACACCCTTGTCCTTGGATATTGGGTTATCCGCTGATGCATCTGAAGATGCGATCCGGACCATTTGTCCAGCAGATCCCACTGAAAAGTTCTTACGTGAAATCTGCCGAATGGAATTGCTTCGTAGGAAGCCACCATTTTTACCAGGACCCTTGTGCAATGATGCACTGTTTTTAGGAGGTTCCTGACTTGCTCGGATAACTCCCTGGCTTTCTCTTCCGGGAGAAACACCTTTTTCTGGACTGTGTCCAGAATCATCCCTAGGCACAGCAGACGTGTCGTCGGGATCAGCTGCGATTTTGGAATATTTAGAATCCACCCGTGCTGATTGTAGCAGTATCCGAGATAGTGCTACTCCGACCTCCAACTGTTCCCTGGACTATGCCCCTATCAGGAGATCGTCCAAGTAAGGGATAATTAAGACGCCTTTTCTTCGAAGAAGAATCATCAATTCGGCCATTACCTTGGTAAAGACCCCAGGGTGCCGTGGACAATCCAAACGGCAGCGTCTGAAACTGACAGTGACAGTTCTGCACCACGAACCTGAGGTACCCTTAGTGAGAAGGGCAAATTTGGGACATAGAGGTAAGCATCCCTGATGTCCCGGGACACTATATAGTCCCCTTATTCCTGGTTCGTTATCACTGCTCTGAGTGACTTCATCTTAATTTGAACCTTTGTAAGTGTTCAAAAAAAATTTTTTAGAATAAGTCTCACCTAGCCTTCTGGCTTCAGTACCACAATATAGTGTGGAATAATACCCCTTTTCTGTAGTAGGAGGGGTAATTTAATTATCACCTGCTGGGAATACAGCTTGTGAATTTTTTTCCATACTACCTCCGTGTCGGAGGGAGACTTGGTAAAGCAGACTTCAGGAGCCTGCGAAGGGGAAACGTCTCGACATTCCCATCTGTACCCCCGGGATACTACTTGTAGGATCCAGGGGTCCTGTACGGTCTCAGCGCCATGCTGAGAACTTGTCAGACGCGGTGGAACGCTTCTGTTCCTGGGAATGGGCTGCCTGCTGCAGTCTTCTTCCCTTTCCTCTATCCCTGGGCAGATATGATCTTATAGGGACGAGAGGACTGAGGCTGAAAAGACGGTGTCTTTTTCTGCAGAGATGTGACTTAGGGTAAAAAACGGTGGATTTTCCAGCAGTTGCCGTGACCACCAGGTCCGATGGACCGACCCCAAACAAGTCCTCTTCCTGTATACGGCCATACTGTGCCGTTTGGAATCTGCATCACCTGACCACTGTCGTGTCCATAACATCTTCTGGCAGTTATGGACATCGCGTTTATTCATGATGCCAGAGTGCAAATATCCCTCTGTGCATCTCGCATATATAGAAATGCTCTATAGTCAATAAAATACTGTCCCTGTCAAGGGTATCAATATTTTTAGTCAGGGAATCCGACCAAGCCACCCTAGCTTTGCACATCCAGGCTGAGGCGATCGCTGGCCGCAGTATAACACCAGTATGTGTGTATATACTTTTTATTATATTTTCCAGCCTTGTCAGCTGGTCCTTGAGGACGGCCCTATCTATAGACGGTACCGCCACTTGTTTTGATAAGCGTGTGAGCGCCTTATCCACCTTAAAGGGTGTTTCCCAACGCGCCCTAACTTCTGGCGGGAAAGGGTATACCGCCCATAATTTTCTATCGGGGGGAACCCACGCATCATCACACACTTTATTTAATTTATCTGATTCAGGAAAAACTATGGTAGTTTTTTCACATCCCACATAATACCCTCTTTTGTGGTACTTGTAGTATCAGAAATACGTAACACCTCCTTCATTGCCTTTAACGTGTGGCCCTAATAAGGAATACGTTTGTTTATTCACCGTCGACACTGGATTCAGTGTCCCTGTCTGTGTCTGTGTCGACCGACTAAAGTAAACGGGCGTTTTAAAACCCTTGACGGTGTTTTTGAGACGTCTGGACCGTACTAATTGTTTGTCGGCCGTCTCATGTCGTCAACCGACCTTGCAGCGTGTTGACATTATCACGTAATTTCCTAAATAAGCCATCCATTCCGGTGTCGACTCCCTAGAGAGTGACATCACCATTACAGGCAATTGCTCCGCCTCCTCACCAACATCGTCCTCCTACCTGTCGACACACACGTACCGACACACAGCACACACACAGGGAATGCTCTGATAGAGGACAGGACCCACTAGCCCTTTGGAGAGACAGAGGGAGAGTTTGCCAGCACACACCAAAACGCTATAATTATATAGGGACAACCTTATATAAGTGTTTTCCCTTATAGCATCTTAATATATATATAAGCATATCGCCAAATTAGTGCCCCCCCTCTCTGTTTTAACCCTGTTTCTGTAGTGCAGTGCAGGGGAGAGCCTGGGAGCCTTCCCTCCAGCCTTTCTGTGAGGGAAAATTGCGCTGTGTGCTGAGGAGATAGGCCCCGCCCCTTTTTCGGCGGCCTCGTCTCCCGCTCTTAACGGATTCTGGCAGGGGTTAAATATCTCCATATAGCCTCCGGAGGCTATATGTGAGGTATTTTTAGCCAAATTAGGTATTCATTTGCCTCCCAGGGCGCCCCCCTCCCAGCGCCCTGCACCCTCAGTGACTGCCGTGTGAAGTGTGCTGAGAGGAAAATGGCGCACAGCTGCAGTGCTGTGCGCTACCTTTAGAAGACTGAGGAGTCTTCTGCCGCCGATTCTGGACCTCTTCTTACTTCAGCATCTGCAAGGGGGCCGGCGGCAAGGCTCCGGTGACCATCCAGGCTGTACCTGTGATCGTCCCTCTGGAGCTGATGTCCAGTAGCCAAGAAGCCAATCCATCCTGCACGCAGGTGAGTTCACTTCTTCTCCCCTAAGTCCCTCGTTGCAGTGATCCTGTTGCCAGCAGGACTCACTGTAAAATAAAAAACCTAATTTGGCTAAACTTTCCTAAGCAGCTCTTTAGGAGAGCCACCTAGATTGCACCCTTCTCGGCCGGGCACAAAAATCTAACTGGCTTGGAGGAGGGTCATAGGGGGAGGAGCCAGTGCACACCACCTGATCCTAAAGCTTTACTTTTTTGTGCCCTGTCTCCTGCGGAGCCGCTATTCCCCATGGTCCTTTCAGGAACCCCAGCATCCACTAGGACGATAGAGAAAACAAGCCTGCCCTTACTGCGTGGGAGATGGAGAGCTAGAGTGAGAGGAGGACAGCACATCCCCGCCTGTCAGACTCAGGAAATCTGCAGGCTGAATATATTTATATCACAGTAGTCCTTTTCAGGACACTAGATCATGTACAATAGCGGCTCTCCCCATGTTATACACCCCTGTACCAGTTTCCTTTGTATCCTGGAGTGCCCGGAGGAACGGTGTGTCCTTGCTGCTGCAGCAGTAAGCAGAGGAAAGCGCCAAGATGCAGCTGTTCCCGCTCTGATTAAGCTCCGCCCCCTGTAATGGCACCCGGAGCTACATAGATGCTTTTATACTGGCAAAGCCTCCTTATACTGCGCAAACATCACAATGGCTGTTAGTTTCCACTACCGCTGCCAGTGTACACAGGGGGGCTATATAGTGTAGCCCCCTGCGGATGATCCCGTATGCCACCCCTGCGCCAAGAACAGAGGGACACCCCTAGTGGGGCCCCCGGTTTGTACTCTCCACTCTTCTAACTTTCAGGCATATGTTAGGGGTGTGCGGCGTGCTGCGATTGTGACCGCCAAGGCGCATTGCCCCGCGGAACTTATAACCTCTCAGGACAGTAGTCCTGCAGCGGGGAAGCGGCTCTGACACCTTACAGAGGCCGGTAACCGCGCCCCCCCCCCCCCACAACTCCCATGGTGCAGGTATACCATTGCCCAAACAGTATACCGAAAATAATAAAGATTAAAGTAAACTGAAGAAAAAAATCCTCTGGAGCTTCCAGAGTGTGCATCCTCTCCTGAGGGCACTTTTTTCTAAACTGCTTGTGGGAGGGGGGATAAAGGGGAGGAGCCAGCACACCCAGTTGGAGAAATTTAAAGTGCACCGGCTCCTTTGGACCCCATTTATACCCCATCGTATTAAGTGAACCCCAGTATCTCTTATGGATGCTAGAGAAACTAATCATACACAGAACTGGATATGAATAAACTCTGATTTTGATTACCTGTCCAAACCCCTTCATAAATTAACTCCAGATGGGTAATAAGTCAGATGTTTATAATAGTTATGGTACACAGTTACTTTATACAAGAAATCCATATTATAATCTGTATGCTTCTCATGCAGGTTATTGAAAACTCAAATAATTCTTTCCTCTCAAAATGTGTTCATTATTGCAGCTTGTTCTTTTTCACATTTAGGGTTTGTAAGGCCCTGGTACTACAGCTAGGTGGCACTGTGTGCCCAGGGAAATAATATACGTGTAATGCATGTGAAAGGAAAAAGATATAGATCTGCGTCCTCCTCTGTGGAAGAGACCATTGGTGTGGGGAGGTCTTAGGGCATCCCATGTTAAAGCTAACCCGCACCACAAGTCTAAACACCTGGGTGACCAGACATTTTCCACCTGTGATAACATAAAATAAATATTCAAGGAATAAAAAATTGCTTGTGAAAGCACAAAAGGGAAATTACAGTTGTAAAAGGACAAAAGGTCACACTATTAAATATTCAGTTATTACCTGTACTTAATGATATCAGCGCAGCCAAGTCTCCATTCCAAAGTCTCAGTGGTGAATTCATCTGTATTGCCCAAGTCAGTAAACCCAACCACGTAATCTTTTGTCTTTCCATCTTTCACCAATGCCAGAGTTGGGATGACTTTTATGCGGAGTCTTTCACTTAGGAAAGGGGCTTTCTCCACACTCAGTTTCAGGAACTTTGTTTCAATATGCTTCTTGGCCAGCAAAGCCAAATGTTTGTCCATGATCGTACATCTGGTCAAGTAAAAGAAAATATGGTAACAACTTGAACTCAAAACCGACCCACAAGTCACTGAATAAACATTTAAGATGCAATACAAAATATGACCACTATTCCTCATGTTGCACATTCATAGACCAGATATACTGTATATGCAGGAAAGGAAAAATAAGAGGGTGTATTTTCAAAGCCAAAACATAATCAGCCTCTTAGAAAAATGTAATTTCAATGAAAATAGTAAGAAAAAAAAAAAAAAAGTAAATAAATGAAAATAAGAATTTACTTACCGATAATTCTATTTCTCGTAGTCCGTAGTGGATGCTGGGAACTCCGTAAGGACCATGGGGAATAGCGGCTCCGCAGGAGACTGGGCACAAAAGTAAAAGCTTTAGGACTAGCTGGTGTGCACTGGCTCCTCCCCCTATGACCCTCCTCCAAGCCTCAGTTAGGATACTGTGCCCGGACGAGCGTACATAATAAGGAAGGATCTTGAATCCCGGGTAAGACTCATACCAGCCACACCAATCACACCGTACAACTTGTGATCTGAACCCAGTTAACAGTATGATAAACGTAGGAGCCTCTGAAAAGATGGCTCACAACAAAAACAACCCGATTTTTGTAACAATAACTATATACAAGTATTGCAGACAATCCGCACTTGGGATGGGCGCCCAGCATCCACTACGGACTACGAGAAATAGAATTATCGGTAAGTAAATTCTTATTTTCTCTGACGTCCTAGTGGATGCTGGGAACTCCGTAAGGACCATGGGGATTATACCAAAGCTCCCAAACGGGCGGGAGAGTGCGGATGACTCTGCAGCACCGAATGAGAGAACTCCAGGTCCTCCTCAGCCAGGGTATCGAATTTGTACAATTTAGCAAACGTGTTTGCCCCTGACCAAGTAGCTGCTCGGCAAAGTTGTAAAGCCGAGACCCCTCGGGCAGCCGCCCAAGATGAGCCCACTTTCCTTGTGGAATGGGCTTTTACAGATTTTGGCTGTGGCAGGCCTGCCACAGAATGTGCAAGCTGAATTGTACTACAAATCCAACGAGCAATCGTCTGCTTAGAAGCAGGAGCACCCAGCTTGTTGGGTGCATACAAGATAAACAGCGAGTCAGATTTCCTGACTCCAGCCGTCCTGGAAACATATTTTCAGGGCCCTGACTACGTCCAGCAACTTGGAGTCCTCCAAGTCCCTAGTAGCCGCAGGTACCACAATAGGCTGGTTCATGTGAAACGCTGAAACCACCTTAGGGAGAAATTGAGGGCGAGTCCTCAGTTCTGCCCTATCTGAATGAAAAATTAGGTAAGGGCTTTTATATGATAAAGCCGCCAATTCTGAGACACGCCTGCCTGAAGCCAGGGCTAACAGCATGACCACCTTCCATGTGAGATATTTTAATTCCACAGTGGTGAGTGGTTCAAACCAATGTGATTTTAGGAGACTCAACACTACATTGAGATCCCAAGGTGCCACTGGAGGCACAAAAGGAGGCTGTATATGCAGTACCCCTTTGACAAACGTCTGAACTTCAGGCACTGAAGCCAGTTCTTTTTGGAAGAAGATCGACAGGGCCGAAATTTGAACCTTAATGGATCCTAATTTTAGGCCCATAGATAGTCCTGTTTGCAGGAAATGCAGGAAACGACCCAGTTGAAATTCCTCTGTAGGGGCCTTCTTGGCCTCACACCACGCAACATATTTTCGCCAAATGCGGTGATAATGTTTTGCGGTTACATCCTTCCTGGCCATGACCAGGGTAGGGATGACTTCATCTGGAATGCCTTTTTCCTTCAGGATCCGGCGTTCAACCTCCATGCCGTCAAACGCAGCCACGGTATGTCTTGGAACAGACAAGGTCCCTGCTGGAGCAGGTCCTTTCTGAGAGGTAGAGGCCACGGGTCCTCCGTGAGCATCTCTTGAAGTTCCGGGTACCAAGTCCTTCTTGGCCAATCCGGAGCCACGAGTATAGTTCTTACTCCTCTCCTTCTTATGATTCTCAGTACTTTGGGTATGAGAGGCAGAGGATGGAACACATACACTGACTGGTACACCCACGGTGTTACCAGAGCATCCACCGCTATTGCCTGAGGGTCCCTTGACCTGGCGCAATATCTGTCTAGTTTCTTGTTGAGACGAGACGCCATCATGTCTACCTTTGGTTTTTCCCAACGGTTTACAATCACGTGGAAGACTTCTGGGTGAAGTCCCCACTCCCCCGGGTGGAGGTCGTGTCTGCTGAGGAAGTCTGCTTCCCAGTTGTCCACTCCCGGAATGAACACCGCTGACAGTGCTGTCACATGATTTTCCGCCCAGCGAAGAATTCTTGCAGCTTCTGCCATTGCCCTCCTGCTTCTTGTGCCGCCCTGTCTGTTTAGGTGGGCGACTGCCGTGATGTTGTCCGATTGGATCAATACCGACTGACCCTGAAGCAGAGGCCTTGCTTGACTTAGGGCATTGTAAATTGCCCTTAGTTCCAGGATATTTATGTGAAGAGACGTTTCTATGCTTGACCACAAGCCCTGGAAATTTTTTCCCTGTGTGACTGCTCCCCAGCCTCTCAGGCTGGCATCCGTGGTCACCAGAGTCCAGTCCTGAATGCCGAATCTGCGGCCCTCTAGAAGATGAGCACTCTGCAACCACCACAGGAGAGACACCCTTGTTCTTGGAGATAGGGTTATCCGCTGATGCATCTGAAGATGCGATCCGGACCATTTGTCCAGCAGATCCCACTGAAAAGTTCTTGCATGGAATCTTCCGAATGGAATCGCTTCGTAAGAAGCCACCATCTTTCCCAGGACCCTTGTGCATTGATGCACTGACACTTGTCCTGGTTTCAGGAGGTTCCTGACTAGCTCGGATAACTCCCTGGCCTTCTCCTCCGGGAGAAACACCTTTTTCTGGACTGTGTCCAGAATCATCCCTAGGAACAGTAGACGTGTTGTTGGAATCAGCTGCGATTTTGGAATATTTAGAATCCACCCGTGCTGACGTAGCACCACCTGAGATAGTGCTACTCCGACCTCTACCTGTTCCCTGGACCTTGCCCTTATCAGGAGATCGTCCAAGTAAGGGATAATTAAGACGCCTTTTCTTCGAAGAAGAATCATCATTTCGGCCATTACCTTGGTAAAGACCCATGGTGCCGTGGACAATCCAAACGGCAGCGTCCGAAACTGATAATGACAGTTCTGTACCACAAACCTGAGGTACCCTTGGTGAGAAGGGTAAATTGGGACATGGAGATAAGCATCTTTGATGTCCAGAGACACCATATAGTCCCCTTCTTCCAGGTTCGCTATCACTGCTCTGAGTGATTCCATCTTGAATTTGAACCTTTTTATGTAAGTGTTCAATGATTTCAGATTTAAAATCGGTCTCACCGAGCCGTCCGGCTTCGGTACCACAAACAGCGTGGAATAATACCCCTTTCCCTGTTGCAGGAGGGGTACCTTGATTATCACCTGCTGGGAGTACAGCTTGTGAATAGCTTCCAATACTGCCTCCCTGTCGGAGGGAGACGTTGGTAAAGCAGACTTCAGGAACCGGCGAGGGGGAGACGTCTCGAATTCCAATTTGTACCCCTGTGATACTACCTGCAGGATCCAGGGGTCCACTTGCGAGTGAGCCCACTGCGCGTTGAAATTTTTGAGACGGGCCCCCACCGTGCCTGAGTCCGCTTGTAAAGCCCCAGCGTCATGCTGAAGACTTGGCAGAAGCGGGGGAGGGCTTCTGATCCTGGGAAGAGGCTGCCTGCTGCAGTCTTTTTCCCCTTCCTCTGCCCGGGGCAGAAATGAGTGGCCTTTTGCCCGCTTGCCCTTATGGGGACGAAAGGACTGAGTTTGAAAAGACGGTGTCTTTTTCTGCTGAGAGGTGACCTGGGGTAAAAAGGTGGATTTCCCAGCCGTCGCCGTGGCCACCAGGTCTGATAGACCGACCCCAAATAACTCCTCCCCTTTATACGGCAAAACTTCCATATGCCGTTTGGAATCCGCATCACCTGACCACTGTCGTGTCCATAAACTTCTTCTGGCAGAAATGGACAACGCACTTACTCTTGATGCCAGGGTGCAAATATCCCTCTGTGCATCTCGCATATATAGTAATGCATCCTTTAAATGCTCTATAGTCAATAATATACTGTCCCTATCCAGGGTATCAATATTTTCAGTCAGGGAATCCGACCAAGCCACTCCAGCGCTGCACATCCAGGCTGAGGCGATAGCTGGTCGTAGTATAACACCAGTATGTGTGTATATACCTTTTAGGATATTTTCCAGCTTTCTATCAGCTGGTTCCTTGAGGGCGGCCGTATCAGGAGACGGTAACGCCACTTGTTTTGATAAGCGTGTGAGCGCCTTATCTACCCTAGGGGGTGTTTCCCAACGCGCCCTAACCTCTGGCGAGAAAGGGTATAATGCCAATAATTTATTAGAAATCAGCAGTTTTTTATCGGGGGAAACCCACGCTTTGTCACACACCTCATTTAATTCATCTGATTCAGGAAAAACTATGGGTAGTTTTTTCACACCCCACATAATACCCCTTTTTGTGGTACTTGTAGTATCAGAAATGTTCAAAGCCTCCTTCATTGACGTGATCATGTAACGTGTGGCCCTACTGGACATTACGTTTGTCTCGTCACCGTCGACACTGGAGTCAGTATCCGTGTCTGGGTCTGTGTCGACCATCTGAGGTAACGGGCGCTTTAGAGCCCCTGACGGTGTTTGAGACGCCTGGACAGGCACTAACTGATTTGCCGGCTGTCTCATGTCGTCAACAGTTTTTTGCAAAGTGCTGACACTGTCACGTAATTCCTTCCATACGACCATCCAGTCAGGTGTCGACTCCCTAGGGGGTGACATCACTATTACAGGCAATTGCTCCGCCTCCACATCATTTTCCTCCCCATACATGTCGACACAATCGTACCGACACACAGCACACACACAGGGAATGCTCTGATAGAGGACAGGACCCCACGAGCCCTTTGGGGAGACAGAGGGAGAGTTTGCCAGCACACACCAGAGCGCTATATATATGCAGGGATAACCTTATATAAGTGTTTCTCCCTTTTATAGCTGCTGTATATGTATTTTCTGCCAATTAGTGCCCCCCCTCTCTTGTTTTACCCTGATTCTGTAGCAGGACTGCAGGGGAGAGTCAGGGAGCCGTCCTTCCAGCGGAGCTGTGAGGGAAAATGGCGCTTGTGTGCTGAGGAGATAGGCTCCGCCCCCTTTTCGGCTGCCTTTTCTCCCGCTTTTTTTAGGAAAACTGGCAGGGGTTAAATGCATCCATATAGCCCAGGAGCTATATGTGATGCATTCCTTTAGCCATATAAGGTGTAAATCATGTTTTATTGCGTCTCAGGGCGCTCTCCCCCAGCGCCCTGCACCCTCAGTGACCGGAGTGTGAAGTGTGCAGTGAGAGCAATGGCGCACAGCTGCAGTGCTGTGCGCTACCTTATTGAAGACAGGAACGTCTTCTGCCGCCGATTTTTCCGGACCTCTTCGCTCTTCTGGCCCTGTAAGGGGGCCGGCGGCGCGGCTCCGGGACCCATCCAGGCTGAACCTGTGATCGTCCCTCTGGAGCTAATGTCCAGTAGCCTAAGAAGCCCAATCCACTTAGGTGAGTTCGCTTCTTCTCCCCTTAGTCCCACGATGCAGTGAGCCTGTTGCCAGCAGGTCTCACTGAAAATAAAAAACCTATTTAAAACTTTTACTCTAAGCAGCTCTGGAGAGCTACCTAGCATGCACCCTTCTCGGCCGGGCACAAAAATCTAACTGAGGCTTGGAGGAGGGTCATAGGGGGAGGAGCCAGTGCACACCAGCTAGTCCTAAAGCTTTTACTTTTGTGCCCAGTCTCCTGCGGAGCCGCTATTCCCCATGGTCCTTACGGAGTTCCCAGCATCCACTAGGACGTCAGAGAAAATATAATATAATTAAACTATGATATTTGTAGGCCTAAACATGCCATTTTATTTATTTTATTATGATATTCAATTCTGGTTAGTTGTATCCTATAATATAGTATATAATATAATAATACCTGAAAGTAGAGTCTCTGTAAAAATGACAGACAACATTTTTACTTTCCTTCACTTCTTGGAAGAAGTCTTTCTCGCTGGGTATTTCTCGGTATTCACCATGCCCTTTGGATATCCATTCCTAGGTTCAAAAACATTTATCCAAATGATGCAACAAGTACTCTGGTCAATTAATACCCCTTTTCCACTGCCGCAATAACCCAGCTTATTGCCAAGTCTACTAGAGTCACAGCTCAGTGGAAACGGGTCCTTGGAAAATAACCCGGGTCCAGTGACCCGGCACTCCATCCAGGTAGCTACCAGGGTTGGACCCGGGTAAGGCTGCAGCGTAAATGCGTGACTGCACGAGTAGCAGTGGTTATGAGGTGAACAGGTAAAATAACACTCACACCTAGTGCATAGCATGACATGATTTTAACTCACTGCGAGTGTGGTTTTAAATGGTCATCCCCAACCCACCGGGAAGCGGTGGCTTACAAAAGCAACTACAATGCAAATAAAACACTAATTCTCTTGAATTTCTTTGTGCACTGCTTCTGTTTATGTACTATGTAAGGTGCTGGGGACCCCTTGTGGCACCAAATAATATATAATAAATAATGTTTCACAAAAACACATTGAGCAAGCTCTTGACAGTACATAGGCAATTCATAATCATTAACAACTATGAATATCTATGGCATAGGTCTGCAAACTCGGTCCTCATTACCCCACACAGTACATGTTTTGCAGGTCTCCTCACAGAATCACAAGTGAAATAATTAGCTCCACCTGTGGACCTTTTAAAATGTGTCTGAGTAATTAATACACCTGTGCACTTGCTGGGTTACCTGCAAAACATGGACTGTGTGGGGGTAATGAGGACAGAGTTTGCAGACCTATGATCTATGGCAACACAGAAAATTGCTAATTTAAGGATGGGAATAGAATGAATATAAAAAAAACTCTCTAAACACAGAAGATCTCAACTTAAAATGTAGCTGTGCAATTGTTTAAATGTGTAACAAACAGTTGTGTGTTGACAGATAGCATGCCTTATTTCATGAATTGATAGTCTATACCAGGCATTCCCAAACACGTTCCTCAAGGCACACTAATACCCCTTTCACAGAGACCAAAATTTCCCGGGTTATTGCACATGAACGTGCATCAACCTGGGAAATTTCTTGGTGTGAAAGGGTACAGGCACAAAATCCCGGGATTCCTGCCACGGCATTTCAACCCTGCAATCGACCAGGGTTGGTCCCGGGATCTCCCCGGGAACCTGGTCAGTGTGAACGGGAGCCGGGTCAATGTGCCCCAGCTCCCGTTCACTCTTTATGTAGCAGGCGGCGCGTGGAGATCATGTGATCTCTTGCGCCCCCCCCCCCCCCTGACGTCAACAACCCGGAAATATGCCGGGCTGCTTACTGCGGTATGCAAGGGGTCTTACCAGGGAATCTCCCTGCATGATCCAGGGACCGTATTCCCGGGTAAGACCCCTGCGTTCTTGTTGTGAAAGGGGTATTACAGTGCAGGTTTTAGTGATATCCAGGCTCCAGCACAGGTGACTTAATTAGTAGCTCAGTTATTTTGATTTAACCATCTGTGCTGCAGCCTGGATATCACTAAAACCTGCACTGTTGGTGTGCCTTGAGGACCGTGGTTGGGAATGCCTGGTCTATACAATAGTGTGTGCACAGGATATTATGGCAACACATTCATTCAGCAAGTGTGGCAGCACCCACTCTGGTTCTACCCAACATATACAAAATCATACAAGGTAATATGTTAATTGAAAGGATATGTAGTCAAAAGGTCGACAATTACAACGTTAACATTCATCGGGGGATATTCAATTGTTTGAAAAGTCGGTTAGGTGTCTGTTTTTCCCTGTCTATTAGATAGGAAAAAACAGTCACCCAACTGACTTTTAAAACAATTGAATACCGCCCATAATGTCAACTTTGTTAAAAAGTTCACAGCCAAATGTGTGGACAATGTCAGAATGTAGACATGTGAAATGTTGACACTGTCAGAATGTCAACATCAGGGTTAGACTGTGGGCGGAAGGAGGGAGGTATTTAGGGTTAGGCACTAGAAGGAGGGTTAGGGGTAGGGATTAGTGATAGAGGAGAAATGCTCACCCAAATGCCAGCGGTCTGAACCAGAAGTCACAGTCAGGAGCTGGAGCTGCTGCAGTGATCTGTAGCAGGTAAGTCATGGCTAGGCCACTAGGGCAAGCGAATATACTGTACATTGTACAGGGTAATGCACATCTGAGGGGGCTATAGATGTGTCCTCATACATCTAACCTCAATAAGCCATGCAGCGGGAGATAACTTGTAGCGAGTGAGCCGACAGTTGCTGTGCAACTTCGCTAACGGCTGGTGTCTTCTGCCTATAATGTGTCCTTAGAGGCAATAAGGACACACTAGGAGACTGTACTGATTACTTAGATATACGACACTTGTGTATTACACAGTACTGTACTATTACCAAAAACTATGGCATCCCCATTGTTATAATTACACTATTCTTTCAATGGATTGGGTATCATAACGTCAAAGTTGACCATGTAGAGTAGACAGTGATAAAATGTTGGCATGTTAGAATGCTGACATATCGTCCCTATTGGCCCATTCATGACTTACCTGCTACCGACTGCAGCAGCAGCGCCTAAGACACATTTTTGGCAAAAGAAAAGACGCCTGATGCTGGCAGTCTCATGGCACCTGGCGTGCCAAGAGGGGCTGTTTGGTGTAATGACAGCAAAGATGTATGAAGACAAATCTTTATACGCAGATTATCCCAATTAGCACGTTTTAGGAGGAAGAATGAAATGTGTGTTTACCACACAAATTGCAAAGAAAAATTACCAAGGTAATAGTCCCGGCGCTTCAAAATGTGATGTTTTAACCCAAAGCAGCTGTTAGCAGGGATAGTTAATCCCTGAGAAATAATTAGGGAAGGAATATACAGCGCTAGAAACTGGATATAGACAATATAGCTTTTTATTTAAGCAAAAATTTACATTTAGTTGCAGCAACAATAAATTAAAAAATATATGTATATATGGATGTTAAAATGTATAAAAATAAGATTTTACTTACCGGTAAATCTATTTCTCGTAGTCCGTAGAGGATGCTGGGGACTCCGTAAGGACCATGGGGATAGACGGGCTCCGCAGGAGACATGGGCACTTTAAGAAAGAATTTAGTTCCTGGTGTGCACTGGCTCCTCCCTCTATGCCCCTCCTCCAGACCTCAGTTAGGATACTGTGCCCAGAGGAGTTGGACAGTACAAGGAAAGGATTTTGTTAATCCAAGGGCAAGATTCATACCAGCCACACCAATCACACCGTATAACTTGTGATAACTACCCAGTTAACAGTATGAAAACAACATATCATCAGTGCAAGACCGATGCAACTATAACGTAACCCTTATTGAAGCAATAACTATATACAAGTATTGCAGAAGAAGTCCGCACTTGGGACGGGTGCCCAGCATTCTCTACGGACTACGAGAAATAGATTTACCGGTAAGTAAAATCTTATTTTCTCCAACGTCCTAGAGGATGCTGGGGACTCCGTAAGGACCATGGGGATTATACCAAAGCTCCCAAATGGGCGGGAGAGTGCGGATGACTCTGCAGCACCGATTGAGCAAACATGAGGTCCTCCTCAGCCAGGGTATCAAACCTATAGAATTTTGCAAGTCTTTGAACACGACCAAGTAGCAGCTCGACACAGCTGTAGTGCCGAGACCCCTCGGGCAGCCGCCCAAGAAGAGCCCACCTTCCTAGTGGAATGGGCCTTGACCGATTTTGGTAACGGAAATCCAGCCGTAGATTGCGCTTGCTGAATCGTGTTACAAATCCAGCGAGCAATAGTTTGCTTTGAAGCAGGGGCACCAATCTTGTTGAATGCATACAGGACAAACAGCGCTTCAGTTTTCCTGACTCTAGCCGTTCTGGCCACGTAAATTTTCAAAGCCCTGACCACATCAAGTAACTCGGAATCCTCCAAGTCACGTGTAGCCACAGGCACCACAATAGGTTGGTTCATATGAAAAGATGATACCACTTTCGGCAGAAAATGCGAACGGGTCCGCAATTCTGCTCTATCCATATGGAAAACCAGATAGGGGCTTTTATGTGACAAAGCCGCTAATTCTGACACTCGTCTAGCCGAAGCCAAGGCTAATAACATGACCACCTTCCACGTGAGATATTTTAACTCCGCCGTTTTAAGTGGTTCAAACCAGTGTGACTTTAGGAAACTTAACACCACGCTAAGATCCCAAGGTGCCACCGGAGGCACAAAAGGAGGCTGAATACGCAGCACTCCTTTTACAAACGTCTGAACTTCTGCTAGAGAAGCCAACTCTTTTTGAAAGAAAATGGATAGGGCCGAAATCTGAACCTTAATGGAGCTTAAGTTTTAGGCCCAAATTCACTCCAGTTTGTAGGAAGTGAAGGAAACGGCCCAGATGGAATTCTTCCGTAGGAACATTCCTGGCCTCACACCAAGAAACATATTTTCGCCATATACGGTGATAATGTTAAGATTTCACGTCCTTCCTAGCCTTTATCAGCGTAGGACTGACCTCATCCGGAATGCCTTTTTCCGCTAGGATCCGGCGTTCAACCGCCATGCCGTCAAACGCAGCCGCGGTAAGTCTTGGAACAGACATGGGCCCTGTTGCAACAGGTCCTGCCTTAGAGGAAGAGGCCACGGATTTTCTGTAAGCATTTCCTGCAGATCCGGATACCAGATCCTTCGTGGCCAATCTGGAACAATGAGGATTGTTCTTACTCCTCCTTTTTCTTATTATTCTCAACCCTTGGGTATGAGAGGAAGAGGAGGAAATACATAGACTGACTGGAACACCCACGGTGTCACTAGGGCGTCTACCGCTACTGCCTGAGGGTCTCTTGACCAGGCGCAATAACTCTGCAGCTTTTTGTAGAGGCGGGACGCCATCCTGTCTATCTGTGGCAGTCCCCACCGAACTGCAATCTGTGCAAAGACTTCCTGATGAAGTCTCCACTCTCCAGGACGTATGTCTGGTGAGGAAGTCTGCTTCCCAGTTGTTCACTTCCGGAATGAACACTGTTGTCAGTGCTCTTATATGATTCTCCGCCCAGCGAAGAATTCTGGTGGCTTTCGCCATCGCCACTCTGCTCCTTCTGCCGCCTTGGCGGTTTACATGAGCTACTGCGGTGACGTTGTCTGACTGGATCAGAACCGGTTGGTAGCGAAGAAAGGTCTCCTCTTGACGTAGGGCGTTGTATATGGCCTTTAGTTCCAATATGTTGATGTGAAGACAAGTCTCTTGACTTGACCTAAGACCTTGGAAATTTCTTCCCTGTGTGACTGCTCCCCAGCCTCGGAGGCTCGCGTCCGTGGTCACCAGGATCTAGTCCTGAATGCCGAATCTGCAGCCCTCTAGAAGGTGAGCACTCTGCAGCCACCACAGGAGAGATACCCTGGCCCTGGGGGATAGGGTGATCAACTGATGAATCTGTAGATGTGACCTGGACCACTTGTCCAGTAGGTCCCATTGGAAAGTCCTCGCATGGAACCTGCTGAAGGGAATGTTTTTCCCAGGACTCGAGTGCAGTGATGCACTGACACCTGTCTTGGTTTCAATAGGTCCCTGACTAGAGTCATGAGTTCCTGGACCTTCTCTATCTGAAGGTAAACCCATTTCTGGTCTGTATCAAGAATCATACCCAAGAAGGGCAGACGAGTTATAGGAACCAACTGTGACCTCGGGAAATTGAGAATCCAGCCGTGTTGCTGTGACACCTTCAGCGAAAGTGACACGCTGTTCAACAACTGCTCTTTTGATCTTGCCCTTATTAGGAGATCGTCCAAGTATGAGACAACTGTGACTCCTTGCTTGCGTAGGAGCACCATTATTTCCGCCAATTACCCTGAAATTGGTAATGACAATCCTGTACCGCAATTGTCAGGTACGCCTGATGGGGTGGAAAAATGGGAACATGAAGGTATGCAGCCTTTATGTTTAGATACACCATCAAATCCCCCCCTTCCAGGCTGGTGATGATCGCTCTGGGCGATTCCACTTTAAAATTTGAACCTTTTCCCGTATAGGTTCAGAGATTTTAATTTTAAAAATAGGTCTAACCGAACCGTACGGTTTCGGGACTACAGCCAAGGTTGAGTCATATCGCCTTCCTTGTTGCAGGAGGGGAACCTTGAGCACCACCTGTTGGAGATACAATGTGTGAATTGTATTTAATATTATCTCCCTTCCTAGGGGAGAAGCCGGTAGGTCCGATAAGGAAAAACCGGCGAGGAGGCACCTTTCGAATTCCAGCTTGTAACCCTGAGAAACAATTTTTTATTGCCCCGGGAACCACCTGTGAGTTAACTCAGATGTGGCTGAAGAGTCGAAGACGTGCTCCCAATGGGGCGGACTCCCTTAGCGGAGCTCCAGCGTCATGCGTTGGATGTAGTAGAGGCCGGGAGGACTTCTGTTCCTGGGAACTAGCTGTGCCCTTACCTCTGGTAAGAAAAGGACGCTCCTCGTACTTTCTTGTTATTCTGCGACCGAAAGGACTGCATTTGATAATGTCGTGCTTTCTTAGGCTGTGAGGGAATATAAGGCAAAAGATCAGAATTACCAGCTATAGCTGTGGAGACCAGGTCCGAGAGCCCATCTCCACACAATTCCTCAGCCTTGTCAGGTAAACCTTCCATATGCCTCTTTTAGTCGGCATCACCTGTCCATTGCATGTTCCACAGGACACTTCTAGCAGAAATCGACATAGCGTTGACTCTAGAACCCAGCAGACCAATGTCTCTTTGGGCATGTTTTACACATATATATATATATATATATATTATATATAATATATAATATATATATATATATATATATATATATATATATATATATATATATATATATATATATCTCTCTCCTTGGAAAGTCCTGCACTCTCATCAATACACAGTAACGACGGCGGGTGCTCCTAATGACCAAATGGGCCACCAATATACCGCAACTACCACCTAGGTGGAAGGTGCACTCACGCCCAGAAATCAGTCTCTGAAATCACTTGTAGGTTCAATTTATTTGTTGATGCCGTTTTTCATCGACGTTTCGGTCCATATAAGGACCTTTATCAAGACAGGCACTTAAAACACCTAAACAATCGGAAACAATTAAAATCAATATGTATAAAAAACCAGATCATCAACACCACCAGTGCCTCACAGGCCCTAAAGACTGTCACCGAGCAGCATAACCGTGCTCTAATAGAATCAAGAAACTCTATCCATGTGTGATTTAAAGACGCCTCCACCCTCAAGTTTCACCTCACACAGAGTATGTACTTCATCTCAACAAATAATTACCTGGACAACACACTAGGTCATACTGATGTAATAAATTGCTTCTTCAACACATAGAAGATGCTATAATAATAAAGATAAAAACATATGGCCCATTAGATAAACTCCCAAGCCACTGGATAGTGTAAAACTAACACCTGAGGCCACCCAATGAGAATCATACCTGATAGTTTATTAAAACAACGGATGGCAGCTAAAGGCTCAATGCATATTTCCAACACTAGATCTGCAATTTAAAGGCAAAGGAAAAATGACCACCAACCGTAATCATATGTCAGAGGATAGCTGCAGGGGTATCGTACTCACAGTACAAGTGTCCAAAGCCAAATGATAGCTGCATGTTGTTCAGCCTCAGCTGACAGCTATTTAAGAGTCAACCACAGGAAGTACCACTTAAGGTAATTAATAAATACTGAACCACGCTGTAGGGAAACCAATACTTAAAAATAAAAACCAGACCTGCTGAACAAGCACTATATAGCCTAGGGATCAAGCTGGGTAGGTTTCGCTACAATAAGCAAGTTAAACATGAGGGAAATCGGGGGCGTGGCCTGGCAAGTGAGCTGAGAGGAGGCGATTTCAGTGAGCTCCTGCTGGCCCTGCTCTTTTTCTAGCCTTAAAAAGTGAATTGGGGGCTTACACACACCTGCAAAGTAGTGTACCCTCTCCCTATCACACCTGGGACTGGAGGGTCTGGACTGCAGAGCCGGGGAGCCCTTTTCAGGGTTCCTGCAGGTTGCGGCCTTCCCCTCCACAAGAAGCCGGGGACTGAAGTAGGACTCCCCCCCCCCCCCCCCCCCCCCTCCCCCCCCCGCCCGGAGACGCGGTTGTGCGGGCTGTCAGAAGAGGGGACCTGGGTGTGCACACGCATGTGAAAACTGAGCATCGACTGGTGATTTCCTCGGAGCCTGAGACGTGCAGCTGAGGGGAGCTGGCGGCGGCGGCTCCGTACGGCGGGTGAGTCCTCTCCTGCGGGTTTACTCCGGCGCAGCATCGGAGAACCTTCCCCCCCTCCCGCCGCTGTCCCTACCCCCCTCGACTTGCCTGCTACAGCCGGGTGCGTGCCGCGGAATCGGGGAGCAGACCCTGGAGCTCCCGCGGATAGCGGCCTAGCAGCTTCCCACAAGCCGGGACCTGGATTTTACCGCCGGGCCGGCGAGGTCCGCGGTTCAGGCTCCCCACCCTCACCTTCGCTCCTGAGCACCCTCACCTTCGCTCCTGAGCACTCAGCACGCCGCTGCTCACCTTATTGGAGGCCTCTCTGCTGCCCTTGAACTGGACCACGCCGTAGACCGTGCGGCTTGGCGGAGCTGAGGGACGCCCGGCGGCCATCTTGGAGGGGTCTCAGCTCTCCCCTGGGTTTCCACCTTAGTAGCACCCACTGACCCCCGGGATGCCTGTTGGATACCCCAAGGTATAAATATCTCCACACAGCCTCACAATACACTGCTGTGAAGCTCACTGCACTGCTACTGGGAGAATACCCCTGCATGAGCACTCTCTCTCCCCAGCAGTATATCCTCAGATTGAGATCTCACGGGGACAAGCTGCCCATACCAAGTCCTCTCCGATAGGTCTGTAATACTCCAACCTATATCCCTGTGTTTCTAAAAGCACCTCTGTGGTGCTTTCTCTTGCACCTCTACATATTACAGCTGCGGTGATTCAGGGATTTCTTATACAAGCCTCAACCTCCGGAATCTACACTCGTGCACTACAGGGCACCTGGATGCCCCCCCCCCCTCCCCGGCCACACTCTATGAATTGCATATGATGTGATCTCACCATGTGATACACCCGGTCCTGTGGGTGACCCTCATGCTATAGGAGCTTCCCCGTCCCTGACTAGGTGTCGACTACCAATCTACCTCTTTCCTCTCCGTCACTATGCCTAAAGGAGGGAAAAAATCCAATGCCCACAACTTGGTGGGCTACTTCAAGAACTCCACCCCGTCTTCTACTCGGAAATCATCATCACCTCCACCTGTATCAGCAACGTCCGACCACGACTCGGATGATGATGCTTCCTCCACTCCTGCCACCAAAGCAGACGTTGCTCTTCTTCTGTCCGAGATGCGCAATATAAAAAAGTCAATCCGTGCAGAGGTGCAGGAAGCTATCTCTGGTCTGAAGACAGACGTGGACAACCTGGGATCCAGAGTTGACGCTGTTGAAAGGAAACAAGAGGAGCTTATCGCTTTTCAACAAGAATCGGAACAGGAGATGGCCCAAATGCGTACAGATGTTATGCTACTAGCAGATAAGCAAGAAGATATAGATAATAGAGGCCGGCGGAACAATCTCCGGATCCGCAACGTTCCCGAGACGGTAGAACAGTCCCACCTCTCTAATTACTTGCTCCGCCTGTTCCGCTCACTCGTTCCCTCAATTCCTGACGATATGCTACTCCTAGATAGGGCACATAGGGCCCTACGTCCTAGATCCCAAGATGCTAAAACACCGAGGGATGTAATCCTACGTTTTCACTATTTTGCGGTCAAAGACCAAGTCTACGCCAAAACTCGGATGTCTCCAACCATATCTTTCGAGGGCTCCGACCTCCTAGTTTTCCAGGACTTGTCACCGGTCACGCTGAATAGACGAAGAGAATTAAAGGACATAACCAAGACCCTAAGAGATAACAATATCAGATATAGATGGGGCTTCCCCTTTGCCCTACAGGTCCGATCTGATGGTAAAGTCCTCTCTGCTAGATCCCCCGACGAGGCCCTCCAACTGCTCCGCCACTTGAACATCTCTGGCCCTCTGTCTGCCTCGCAACGCCCTCCCCCAGTCGACACCTCTCCTCCCCCCAAGGCCCCGTCCCCCGTTTGGAACACAGTTGGCTCTGCCTCCCACACTCCTAAGGGCACATGACTTTATAACTGGCCGCGGCCCCTGTGCGGGCCTCTCCCCCGCAACGGCCATCACGGGATCTCCAGATGTCGTCTGATGCTCCATCAGCGTCCACACACTCGGTGGACCCCTATGTTTAGTTAATGTTTCCTGTTTTTAACATGTATATGTTTGTGGGGGCTGGGCCGGTTCGGGCCCCGGGACCGGGGGCCTCCGCGGTTGGCCGCGCGGCCCCCGAGCCCGGGTGTCCCGACCGGGCCCCGCTCTCTCCTATGCGCTCCTAAATGGTCGTGATGTTACTGTTCCCTTTTGGTGTATTGTTTTTTTTTTTTCCTTTATCTCCCCCCCCCCACCCTCCCCTGCGTTTATATGCTTATTCTTCTGTGACTTGGGTAGTGGGGAACCACGAGCCTCCATCTCTTTTGAGGTCGGATAGACGTCACACCATATCTACACTTTGCTCTTTTAGTTTTGCTCCCCCTCCTCTCTCTTCCCCCTATAGCTCCTTCAGTCTACTAAATACAATTTGCGCTCTGCATGGGTTTTGCCCACACACGGAACCCGGTGCTCACAGTCCTCTCCTCTGAGCGGCTGGGTTCACCCATCCCCCATTCGGCCCTTAGGGTCGACGTCGGACGAAATTGGCCCGCAGGCCTATTTTTTCCCTGGGTCCGACCAATGAGAATAGAATCTCTATGTTTGTTCATTGCTATCACTACCATACATCTGTCTCTCCTCTGTTCTCTTTTTACCTATCTTCTTTCTTCTCAGGTCTTCTTCCCTTCTCCTCCACCTTTCTCTTCGGGGATTCCGCCGGTGCGCCTCAGTCTGAGTGGTACCCCATTCACTTCCCATGGTTCTTAGAATAGTTTCCCTGAACACGAAGGGCCTGAACAGTCCACACAAGCGCTCTCTCCTATTTCAAACCCTCAAACAACTCAGAGGCGATGTTATATTCTTACAAGAGACCCACTTTTCGGGCACATCACACCCTGAACTTAGGTCTAAAACATTCCCACACACATTCCATGCTTGCGATCCTATACGCAAAAAGAAGGGGGTCTCTATACTCTTTGCTAGCCACCTTGCTTTTACCCCCTCCAACATATTAAGGGACCCTGAGGGTAGATACCTATTGTTGGTGGGACTGTTGAACGGGACCCCCTACACATTCCTGAATGTTTACGCTCCAAACCAACTTCAGGCCCCTTTTTTCCATTCCCTGAATGGCCTACTAGCTCTGCACAGACGCGGCAATGTGGCTCTAGGTGGGGATTTTAATGTGACCCTGGATAGCACCCTGGACAGATCTAAACCTTTACCCAGATCAATGCGCTCCTCTCACTCACGTAATACAGCTGCTCTGAATCTCTTGCTATCCCGACACCTTCTCTTTGATACATGGAGAGTGAAGGAGTCGACCGCGCGGGATTACACTTACTACTCCTCTATCTACGATGTCTATACAAGATTGGACATGCTCTTTCTGAGTACAGAACCTGCCCAATGCATCCTAGACGCCTCCATTTACCCTAGTACGTGGTCAGACCACGGCCCAGTCACGGTGGACATCCCAGGTCCGCACCCTCCCGCTCGCCACCCTACGTGGCGGCTGAATGACAGACTCCTTCTTAATCCTCAAACGAAGGCCCACATAGCAGCCGAAATTTCTCATTACTTTCATACAAACACGTCCTCGACTATTTCTCCTATGTTATTGTGGGATGCCCACAAGGCGGTTTTACGTGGTTGCCTGATTAGTGCCTCCTCTTTTAACAAGAAGGCTAGAACCAACCGTATCCGGGAACTCTCAGACTTGGTTACATCCCTTTCGCTGAAACACAAAACATCAGGGGCAGAAGCGGATCTTTCTGCTTTGTCCTCTGCCAAGGGCGAATTGAACATGCTCTTGACGGCTAAGGTGGAAACTAGCTTGAAATGGCTCAACCAGTCTTTCTACGAAAAGGGGGATAAGGCGGACCGGCTACTAGCCTCGCGGCTTCGGACTAAATTGGCAAGGAATAATGTTCAGTCTATTCAATCTTCCCCTGGGAAGAAAACCTGTGATCCCAAGCGTATCACCGAGACTTTCTCTAGCTTCTATAAGAAGTTATATAATGCTTACGGGCCCTCACACTCTAGTCCGGACTTTCTTACGGAAGTGCGTGCCTTTCTGTCCCAATGCCATCTACCTCATCTATCCCCAACGATCTCCGCGAACTTGAACACTAGAATCACCGATGAAGAAATTGCCAACGTCATTAAAGATTCGAAACCCAACAAAGCTCCCGGCCCAGATGGTTTCTCCGCCGTCTACTATAAGACTTTTCTGCCCCAGCTTATGCCCCACCTTTCGACCCTATTTAATGCTGTCCTACAGGGTGCCTCTTTTTCTAAATCGGCTTTGGAGGCCAAGATCATAGTTATTCCCAAGGAAGGCAAAGACGCAACCAACTGCGCTAACTATAGACCTATATCGCTGCTCAACTCGGACATTAAGATATACGCGAAAATCTTGGCCCTTCGATTGAACAACGTATTGCCCCACCTTGTTCATAATGACCAGGTGGGATTCATCCCGGGTCGTCAAGCCCACGACAATACGAGACGGGTCATCAGCCTTGCTCATCATATCAACCTTACCCGTACCCCTGCTCTTATGCTTTCTCTGGACGCGGAGAAAGCATTTGACAGGATAGGATGGCCCTTTATGTTCGAAACTCTCGCTCATTTTGGCTTTCGAGGGGAATTTCTCACGGGGATTCAGGCTCTATACTCGGCCCCGTCAGCACGGGTATCCGTGAACGGAGTACTGTCGGACCCTTTGGATATCTCCAACGGTACCAGACAGGGATGCCCACTCTCACCCCTGATATTTGCTCTGATAATAGAACCACTGGCCGCACACATCCGGACTTCAAATGATGTTGGGGGTGTAGAGGTGGGGAGCTCAGTCTACAAGATTTCCCTGTTCGCGGACGATGTCCTTCTTTCGCTCTCCTCACCACATACTTCACTGCCGAACCTTCTCCAGCTTCTCTCGGAGTACGGACATGTCTCGGGATATAAAGTCAATTGGTCCAAGACGGAAGCTCTCCCCTTCCATATTCCCTCTACCCACCTAGCTCACATGCAATCCAACTTTAAATTTTCTTGGTGTGTTTCAAAGATCCGTTACCTGGGAATATACATCACGCACCGCTATGGGGACCTCTATAAGGCAAACTTCGCCCCTTTGCTGGTCAACATCAAGGCCGATCTTCATAAATGGCAGTCCCTTATTATATCTTGGTTGGGGCGTATCATAGCTCTGAAAATGAATATACTCCCCCGCCTACTTTATCTATTTCAGACGCTGCCTGTGAAAGTCCCGGACTCTGTCCTAGCGCAAGTTCACTCTTGGTTTCTCCGCTTCGTTTGGAAAAATAAGACCCCTAGGATAGGTTTCGCCACCTTACGCAAACCAGTACAGGAAGGCGGAAGAGGATTCCCAGATATCCGCCTTTACTATTTGGCCACTCATCTTAGCCAAGCCGTCGCTTGGTTCGCCCCTGCTCAGTCCACTAGATGGCTACAGCTAGAATCTGCACTGGGCCATACTACGTCTTTGTCGTCTCTTCTCGTATCCTCCCCCAAAACTAGATCCCCCCATTTGCAACTGCACCCAGTGCTGGAATTTTCCTGCCAGATATGGGACTACTGTACTCGGCGCTTTCACCTCTTGTCATCTCCCTCTCAACTTACCCCATTATGGGATAATCCTTCCTTCACCCCAGGTCAATCTCTGACTCGATCTCGTCCATGGATGGAAAAGGACATCCGCTTTGCTTGGGATGTTCTGTCTGGGGGTACATGCGCGTCCCTATCGGACATCATAGCGAAATATGATTTCCAGGAGGCGAACCCTTTTACCTACTTCCAGATACGACATTTTGTCTCTTCTATATCGAATTCTTCCCCGTTCCAACCTTTAACCACTCTAGAATCATATAGCTATCATAAACCGCTTGCTCGAGGAATCATCTCCCTACTGTACTCCCTTCTCCAGGTTGAAGTGCAGCCGACGATCCCGGCTTTTGTTCTCCAGTGGGAGCGGGATCTTGGTCCGCCGCCTGGAGACCATGATTGGTCGGATGTCTTCACGGCTGCCGCAAAATCCTCCATTTCAACGCTAGTGAAGGAAAATGCTTACAAGGTACTATATAGGTGGTACCTTGTCCCCTCTAGACTCCACAAGATATTTCCTTCTTCTTCGCCCTCGTGCTGGAGAGGATGCGGCGGACATGGCTCTTTCCTTCACATCTGGTGGACGTGCCCCAAGATCATGCTATTTTGGGACTCAGTCGCACACTTGTTAAGTACAGTGCTCCAATCTCAGATATCTAAAGACCCTTGGTCTTTTCTACTGGGTCTCCCCGTTACTAACACACCTCCAAATACCGATAAATTACTGTCACAGATTTTAAATGCTGCTCGCTGCTCAATTGCTCTCCATTGGAAAAAGAAGGAGGCCCCCCCTATTAAGATGGTCATTGATAAAGTATGGTACTTCGCAAGCATGGAAAAAATCACTGCATACCTACACAACAGATCTTTCCAGTATCTAGTGATTTGGGAATTGTGGTTTAACTCTCAAGCTCCAGCACGTAGAGCTCGCACCCCTGGGGGCTCCGCAGCAATCCTCCTGTGATTTTAGCAATTCCGCCTCCCACAGTGCAGGTGTGTGACCGTCCTACATGCTGCCCTTTCGTTTACCTTGAGCATTACCCTCTGTTTTACACTGGCGCTTCGAGCTATACTCGCTGTATATGGCGTCGTGCTGGCGGAACCCCCCAACCCTGCCTCTTTTCTTCCTACTCTATACTTTCCTTGTCTTTCCTTTCTCTCCACTCCTCGCCCTCTCTTCACTCTTCTTCTCTCTACTGATACAACCACGAGCATGTTTTTCTTTTTCCCCGGTTACTAATTAATTAAAGTGCTTTGGTCGTTCTCAATGTATACGTCATCACCACTCCCTTTATTATTACCATAATGTTCTTTTTTCCTTCCGACAAGGGATCCTCGCTATCTCTGCTTTTGGATTATACATCTTCTGTAAAAATACTGTTGTTCCACAGATATACCTTCCCCACCTGTTGTGGGGGGGCTAATGTAACAATGTAACCCTGTATAACTTGAAAATTAAATAAACAATTTAAAAAAAAAACATGAGGGAAATCTATGGTTACTCAGGCAAAAGCCGGAGACGCGGCTTCCGCGTTCCACCGGCAGGAAGTCCATGCGTTCCACTGGGCGGAAGTGCCGCTACTCGGCTCCCATACGAACCAAATCGAGGTTATATTAATGTATGTGACTAAATGGGATGTACTAACAGTAAGCAACATTCACCAAGGTCTAAAACTCAGCTACAAAGCCCACACGTAACATTTAAAGAACGTGTGGATCATGACTAAGATCCGCTTTACCGGAAGTGACATCATTACCTACACTGGGCATACAAATGGAATGTGAGGCTGTCAATCACCAGAAAACGTCATGTGCACAATTCTGACAACAGTTAGATAATAGGAGAGCCCAAGAGCCAATGATCTCACTCACCCTGTATATAGAGACCAACACACATCTTGCCAATGGGACATATTGGATACAACACTAATATAATAATATGACAGAAAATAGTATTAATAGTATTAATAGTATTAATAATAAATAGACAAATAAATAGACAAAAGCAAAGTACCCTTCGTCCTATGTACACAGGACATCATGAAAACAATCCGAAACCGGAAAACTGCTTAAACAGAGGGAAAGCTTCTGGATACACAAACTCAGTACGGTGGCACCAAGGGGCCTCAATGAGGCCAATCCTCTTAACATTTTTCTTTAAAGTTCAACCCTTTTCCGGTTTCGGATTGTTTTCATGATGTCCTGTGTACATAGGACGAAGGGTACTTTGGCATGATGATCACATAATGTGTAGTTCTGAACCTGTGTTCATATTTATTAATTTATTTTTCATTATTGTTTTTTTATTATTTCTGTTGTGCAGTTCAGCATGTTTTCCTATGTATAGCAAATAGGGAATATAAGTGCATTCACATATGTGTTTTGTGTATGTTTGTATGTTTCCCGGAGCTATCCCAGGTCCTTGACTTGTCATGAGGACCTATAGAGTTAATGATCTCACCACCCCCCTTGCTTTTGTCTATTTATTATTAATACTATTTTCTGTCATATTATTATATTAGTGTTGTATCCAATATGTCCCATTGGCAAGATGTGTGTTGGTCTCTATATACAGGGTGAGTGAGATCATTGGCTCTTGGGCTCTCCTATTATCTAACTGTTGTCAGAATTGTGCACATGACGTTTTCTGGTGATTGACAGCCTCACATTCCATTTGTATGCCCAGTGTAGGTAATGATGTCACTTCCGGTAAAGCGGATCTTAGTCATGATCCACACGTTCTTTAAATGTTACGTGTGGGCTTTGTAGCTGAGTTTTAGACCTTGGTGAATGTTGCTTACTGTTAGTACATCCCATTTAGTCACATACATTAATATAACCACGATTTGGTTCGTATGTGAGCCGAGTAGCGGCACTTCCGCCCAGTGGAACGCATGGACTTCCTTCCGGTGGAACGTGGAAGCCGCGTCTCCGGCTTTTGCCTGAGTAACCATAGATTTCCCTCATGTTTAACTTGCTTATTGTAGCGAAACCTACCCAGCTTGATCCCTAGGCTATATAGTGCTTGTTCAGCAGGTCTGGTTTTTATTTTTAAGTATTGGTTTCCCTACAGCGTGGTTCAGTATTTATTAATTACCTTAAGTGGTACTTCCTGTGGTTGACTCTTAAATAGCTGTCAGCTGAGGCTGAACAACATGCAGCTATCATTTGGCTCTGGACACTTGTACTGTGAGTACGATACCCCTGCAGCTATCCTCTGACATATGATTACGGTTGGTGGTCATTTTTCCTTTGCCTTTAAATTGCAGATCTAGTGTTGGAAATATGCATTGAGCCTTTAGCTGCCATCCGTTGTTTTAATAAACTATCAGGTATGATTCTCATTGGGTGGCCTCAGGTGTTAGTTTTACACTATCCAGTGGCTTGGGAGTTTATCTAATGGGCCATATGTTTTTATCTTTATTATTATAGCATCTTCTATGTGTTGAAGAAGCAATTTATTACATCAGTATGACCTAGTGTGTTGTCCAGGTAATTATTTGTTGAGATGAAGTACATACTCTGTGTGAGGTGAAACTTGAGGGTGGAGGCGTCTTTAAATCACACATGGATAGAGTTTCTTGATTCTATTAGAGCACGGTTATGCTGCTCGGTGACAGTCTTTAGGGCCTGGGAGGCACTGGTGGTGTTGGTGTTGATAATCTGGTTTTTTATACATATTGATTTTAATTGTTTCCGATTGTTTAGGTGTTTTAAGTGCCTGTCTTGATAAAGGTCCTTATATGGACCGAAACGTCGATGAAAAACGGCATCAACATTTATTTATTTATTAACAGTTTCTTATATAGCGCAGCATATTCCGTTGCGCTTTACAATTAGAACAACAGTAATAGAACAAAACTGGGTAAAAACAGACAGACAGAGGTAGGAAGGCCCTGCTCGCAAGCTTACAATCTATAGGGAAATAGGCATAGATACACAAGGATAGATGCTACCTATTGCATAATGGTCCACCAGATTGCTAGGTTCTTAATGGGTTGTATGATGATACCCCACAAAGTTAACCAAGTGTCAGGAGGGTGTGAGACTAAAGAAAGACAAGATATGTGATGTTATGAATACTCTACAGAGGATGTAATTAGATAGGGAAGCACTGAAGGTTATGTGGGTGGGTCTGGAATTTGATAGACTTGTCTGAAGAGGTGAGTTTTCAGGGAACATTTAAAGGTTTGGAGACTAGAGGCGTGTCTAGAGGCGTGGGCGGGCATTCCACAGAGTGGGTGAAGCCCGGATAAAGTCCTGTAATTTTGAGTGTGAACAAGTAATGCGTGTGGATGAGAGACGTAGATATTGTGCAGAGCGGAGAGGTTGGGTAGGGAGATATTTTGAGATGAGTGAAGAGATGTATGTTGGTGCAGTTTGGTTAATAGCCTTGTATGTGAGTAAAAGTATTTTATATTTAATACGGTAGAATACCGGTAACCAATGGAGGGACTGACAGAGCAGATCTGCAGACGATGAACGTCTGGCAAGGAAGATTAGCCTCGCAGCTGCATTCAAAATGGATTGTAGTGGTGAGAGCCTATGTTTGGGAAGACCGGTCAGGAGACTATTACAATAATCAATGCGGGAGATAATGAGAGCATGGATTAGAGTTTTTGCTGTGTCTTGTGTAAGATAAGGGCGTATTTTGGATATGTTTCTTAGATGTATGTAACATGATCTTGAGACAGATTGAATGTGGGTAACAAAGGACAGTTCAGAGTCAAGAATGACACCTAGGCAGCGAGCTTGTGGGGTAGGGGTGATTGCAGAGTTCTCAACAGTGATAGAGATATCAGGTTGGAAACTACTATTGGCCGGTGGAAATATAATTAATTCTGTTTTGGAAATATTAAGTTTGAGGTGGCGAGATGTCATCCAAGATGAAATTGCAGAAAGGCATTCAGTGACACGGCCCAATACAGATGGTGACAAATCAGGGGAGGATAGGTAGTTTTGAGTATCATCCGCATACAGATGGTACTGAAATCCGAAAGAGTTGATTAGTTTGCCAAGAGATGTGGTATAGATAGAGAAAAGCAGAGGACCTAGGACTAAGCCTTGCGGTACTCCAACTGAGAGAGGTAGAATCAGAGAAACGAACACTGAAGGAGCGATTAGATAGGTAGGATGAGAACCAAGAAAGGGCTGTGTCCTGAATACCTAGGGATTGTAGTGTTTGTATGAGAAGAGAGTGGTCAACAGTGTCAAAAGCAGCAGAGAGATCAAGGAGAATAAGTAGAGAGTAATGTCCTTTAGATTTAGCAGTGACCAAATCATTCACTACCTTAGTCAGTGCTGTCTCTGTGGAGTGTTGGGCACGAAATCCTGACTGAAGTGGGTCCAGTAGGCTGTGTGAGTTAAGAAAGTGTGTGAGGCGAGTGTAGGCAAGTCTCTCCAGTAGCTTGGAGGGGCATGGGAGCTGAGAGATGGGACGGTAGTTAGAGAGAGAGTTCGGGTCAGAGTTTTGTTTTTTCAGAATGGGAGTAATCACTGCATGCCTGTATAGAGAAGGAAAGATACCAGTAGACAGGGAGAGATTACAGATTTTCGTTAAGGTTGGGATGAGCACAGTAGACAGAGCTTTACTAATTTGTGAGGGTATAGAGTCAAGGGGAGAGGTATTAGAGTAGGCAGATGAAAAGAGTGCAGAAACTTCATCTTCATTTGTAGGATCAAAGGAAGAGAAGGTGTTAGAGGGTTCAGGCAGGGAATGGAGCAGGTCACTTGCTGTGGAAGAGCATACCATTTCATTTCGGATCTTGTCAATCTTGTCCTTGAAATAGGAAGCAAGTCGCTTGGGGTTAGAGGCTTGAGCAGAGATGAGAGATTGAAAATATGTTTGTTTGGCAGTGTCCAGAGCAGTACGATAAGAGTGGTAGGTGGTCTTATATGTGAGAAAGTCACTTGAACTACGAGATTTACGCCACTGGCGTTCAACTTTTCGTGAGAGTTTTTGTAAGTGTCTAGTGTATTTAGAGTGCCACGGTTGACATCTAAGTCTACGTGGAGTGTGATGGGTAGCTGGAGCCACTTCATCAAGTGCTGTTACTAGAGTTTGGTTAAGGTGTGACACAGCAGTCTCTGGAGAGGTGAATGTAGAAATTGGTGAAAGCAGTGGTTGCAGAGAGGTAGATAGTTGTTGAAAATTAATAGCGTTAATATTTCTGCGGGTAAGAGGTGTCCTTGTAGACTTTAGGGACATGGAGTTTGAACCTGATTAAAATAAATTGAACCTACAAGTGATTTCAGAGACTGATTTCTGGGCGTGAGTGCACCTTCCACCTAGGTGGTAGTTGCGGTGTGTATATATATATATATATATATTATATAGATATATATAGATATATATAGATATATATAGATATATATAGATATATATATAGATAGATATATATATATATATATATATATATATATATATATATATATATATATATATAGATATATATGGTCGAAAATAGAAACGGGGGCGCTCAGATATCACGGTGTACTACCAATAATAAATAATATAATATGAAATCAAGTGTATATAGTACGTGACACTTCCTCTAGAGTAAGAGTGGCTGCAACCTTAAGCAATAAATATGTGCTTGGAAAACACATAAACAAGATTTTCAGAAAGTGAAGAAAAGGGCGCCTACTAGTGTCTAGTAAAATCATAGAGCTGGTGTGATTGAGAACAGGATACTACTTATCTGGCATAAACAGACTTTAGCTTCAGTCATAGGACCAGTACAGGTACATGAAAAAAAGATGAACAAAATAACATAGCGCGTACTGTTTTCACGCAATCACAATCTACAGATCATATAAACCAATTGTGTGTTAAAAAACTTTCTGGGTAAAGGTAAATCCCAAAATTTAAAATCCACAGCCAGGGATTTTGTTTTAAAAGTTTTTCACAGTAATAAAACACACATACAACATAAAGGTAGAAGTATAAGATATACAGTTTTCAATCCATAGATCAAATGAACCAATTATGTGTTTAAATTTATGTGTAGGCAAATCCCTAAAATTTCACCATGATGAAGTCTAATTAAGGACGAAACGCGTTGGGACCGATGCACCTGAACTTCCCTTATGGGCAGATAAGCTGTTTTTATACTTATTTTTTGTACGTTTGAAATTTTACTATTTTATCTTGGATGCTTACGAAAAATCTGATGTATCCCATTCCTAATATGGACAGATAAGCTTGTCATTCAATTTTATCTTGTACGCTCGCATTACTTCTACCTTTTATGTTTTATGTGTTGTATTAAATTTTGTGAAAAACTTTTAAAAAATCCCTGGCTGTGGATTTCAAATTTTTGGGATTTGCCTATACCCAGAAAGTTTTTTAAACACATAATTGGTTCATTTGATCTATGGATTGAAAACTGTATATCTTATACTTCTACCTTTATGTTGTATGTGTGTTTTATTACTGTGAAAAACTTTTAAAACAAAATCCCTGGCTGTGGATTTTAAATTTTGGGATTTACCTTTACCCAGAAAGTTTTTTAACACACAATTGGTTTATATGATCTGTAGATTGTGATTGCGTGAAAACAGTACGCGCTATGTTATTTTGTTCATCTTTTTTTCATGTACCTGTACTGGTCCTATGACTGAAGCTAAAGTCTGTTTATGCCAGATAAGTAGTATCCTGTTCTCAATCACACCAGCTCTATAATTTTACTAGACACTAGTAGGCGCCCTTTTCTTCACTTTCTGAGAATATAGATATATATATATATATATATATATATATATATATATATATATATATATATATATAGATATATAGATATATATAGAATGGGGGAATATGGGTACCGGCGACTGGTGTTGTTTAAAATACATGCACTATAAAATACGATTTATGAGCCAAAAGATATAAAATTAACAAACAAGCCGTTTAATATAATAATGGAATAAAATACAGAATATTTGGTTTAAAAGCATATAAAATCTCAATAAAAAGGTAAGGGATTTGGACTTAGCTTTTTAAAAGGCTGGGGGGGTCACTGCAGGGCACCCAACGCGTTTCGTCTCAATCAGACTTCTTCAAAGGGTTGGCTGACACCTTTAAATAGGTACGTGTGTGTTTTTAATCAACAATTGGTTTTTTAATCAACATCATATCCTTTACTGAATTTTTATCCCACAAGTGGCGCAGTATCATTTTCTGTTACACATACACATATATATATATATATATATATATATATATATATAAAAATATTAAAAAAAAGACAGCATCTTTTATATACATATTATTTTGTGTATATATATATATATATATATATATATATATATATATATATATATATATATACACACACACATACACACACATACATATACATATACTAGGGTCAATAACATGGTATCCTTATCTAGGGTTTCAATCTCCGCTGATAAGGTATCTGTCTACGCTGCTACAGCGCTATAAACCCATGCCGACACAATCGCCGGTCTGAGTAGTGTACCAGAATGTGTGTAAATGGACTTCAAAGTACTTTTATTGCAAGCTATCTGCAGGATCCCTGAGGATGGCTGTTAAGTCAGCGCTACCTTTTGGGTAAACGTGACAAAGCTTTGTCCACCCTTGGGGAAGATTCCCATCGTATCCTGGCCCTAGTAGGAAAAGGATACTCCCTGGGAATTCTTTTTGAGAAGCTGCAGCTTCTTGTCTGGAGATTCCCGCTCTTTTTCTTCATGAGAGGAGGGAAATTTACCTCAGCTTTCTTCCCCTTAAACATGTGCACCCTCGTGTCAGGGACAGATGAGTCATCAGTGATATGCAAAACATCTTTTATTACAATAATCATATATTGAATACTTTTCTGCCAGTTTTGGCTGTACTTTGCATTATCGTAGTCGACACTGGAGTCAGACTCCGTGTCGGTATCAGTGTCTATTATCTTGGATAGTGAGCGTTGTGAGACTCTGCGACATAGGGACAGACATGTGTAGATTCACTGTCTGTTCTCTAATCTTTTGTGCAATAAATTTACCTCAGCACTTTATTTCACATATCCAATCAGGTGTCGGCGTTGTCGACGGAGACACCACTTACACACATTTGCTCCATCTCCTCCTTAGGAGAGCCTTTTACCTCATACATGTCGACACACACGTACCGACATACCACACACTCAGGGAACCCTCTTATCTGAAGACAGTTCCCCCACAAGGCCCTTTGGAGAGACAGAGAGAGAGTATGCCAGCACACACCCCAGCGCTATATGACCCAGGAAAAAACACAGCAATTTAATGTTTACCCAGTAGCGCTGTTATTATCTGCGCCGAATTATGTGCCCCCCTCTTCTTTAAAACCCTCTCTTCTGCCGTGGTATAAGCAGGGGAGAGTCCGGGGAGCTTCCTCTCAGCGGTGCTGTGGAGAAAAACATGGCGCTGGTGAGTGCTGAGGGAGAAGCCCCGCCCCCTCGACGGCGGGCTTCTGTCCCGCTAAAAGTGTAAAATTGGCGGGGGCTCCTGCATATATACAGTGTCCAGCTGTATATATGCTCCTTTTGCCAAATAAGAGGTTTATATTGCTGCCCAGGGCGCCCCCCCCTGCGCCCTGTACCCTTACAGTGACCGGAGTATGTGAGGTGTGTGGGAGCAATGGCGCACAGCTGCAGTGCTGTGCGTTACCTCAGTGAAGATCATGAAGTCTTCTGCCGCCTCTGAAGTCTTCTTTTCTTCTCATACTCACCCGGCTTCTATCTTCCGGCTCTGCGAGGGGGACGGCGGCGCGGCTCTGGGATCGGACGGTGAGGGTGAGATCCTGCGTACCAATCCCTCTGGAGCTAATGGTGTCCAGTAGCCTAAGAAGCAGGACCTAGCTTCAGAGAGTAGGGCTGCTTCTCTCCCCTCAGTCCCACGATGCAGGGAGTCTGTTGCCAGCAGAACTCCCTGAAAATAAAAAAACTAACAAAATACTTTCTATCAGCAAACTCAGGAGAGCTCACTGAAAAGCACCCAGCTCGTTTGGGCACAGTATCAAACTGAGGTCTGGAGGAGGGGCAGAGGGAGGAGCCAGTGCACACCAGGAACTAAATTCTTTCTTAAAGTGCCCATGTCTCCTGCGGAGCCAGTCTATCCCCATGGTCCTTACGGAGTCCCCAGCATCCTCTAGGACGTTAGAGAAATAGGGCAAACACTGCACAACACTTCATTGAATGTATTACCACATATAGAGGCCAAACACAGTCTCCTGTATAGAATCCTTGGAAAAAGATGCCACAGTCCAGGGGGTGTATATAGCACTTGTACAGATGGTATAGTCCACATGGAGTGAATAAAGAACCTTCAAAGCTTGATTTTGGACGATTGAAGTCCTATTGAAAGCATGGTCTCTTGTTCCACTCTCGGACACCAACAAGTTCCCCGTTTGAAGCGTGCTGGACTTCTAGGCGTATTCCAGGATCTAGATGTATATTTGTAGTGGTGGCCTCTGCAAACCGATGTGTTTCGCTGTGTCAACAGCTTTATCAAGGTGTGTGTGTGTCCATTGTGAAATTGCCCTTTATAAAGGCTGTGCTGATTGCCCATTGTTAGCAGCTGTACTTAATTAACTAACTAACATGAAATATCATGAAAAATAAAACTATATCCAGTTTAATATGCTTAATAAGAGGAGACAAGTGTATATGTGCCCAGAAAACATTTTTGTTTATTATTACTTATATCCAGTATATGTAATAGTTAAAACATTTCCTGGGTTAGTATTGTGATCATGTGATCGCGTGTGTATGCTTCCTGTGTTTGGAACGCAAACTGGACTCTAATAGGTCACCAAAATCAAGGACGTCGATCACGTGACGCTGTTTGCGTACACGTGACCGGCTTTGATCCTCGTGAGAACCACAAAGATCACGTCGAGGTCACGGTCACATGACCGGACCCGCGTGTGTGACGCGACTCTCGGAACTAGGTCACGCTTTTTCCAAGGATTCTATACAGGAGACTGTGTTTGGCCTCTATATGTGGTAATACATTCAATGAAGTGTTGTGCTGTGTTTGCCCTATTTTATACATTTTAACATCCATATATACATATATTTTTTAATTTATTGTTGCTGCAACTAAATGTTAATTTTTGCTTAAATAAAAAGCTATATTGTCTATATCCAGTTTATAGCGCTGTATATTCCTTCCCTAATTACCACACAAATTACCTGTTTTTGTTGCTGAGCCTTCTTTAAAGCTTCCAGACGCTTTTCTTTCAGATGTTCCATTTCATCTTCGTCCATCTTATCTAGCTTATCTAGCTGTGCATCCAGCTGCTCCTCCATCAGTTTGGTAGTCTGTAATAACTGACTCTCCATCACTTTAGAAAACATCTCCGCGGAAGCGTCTGCTGCCATTGTTTTTCAAGTTCTGAAGTTTAAGGGCGAGAATATGTACAACATTATGGTTTCTTTAAAAAACAAACATAATAATTACATTTTGCATGAACTTTTATGCTTTCACAAAGTTACTAAGCTTTTTTCAGATACATGCAAGCAGTACTATTTGATTGGAAAAATAGGTTCAGGAATTATGGGTCTGGGGGTGGAGCTATTAGAAAAGTTATAGATAGAGGTTATAGATAGAGATGATAGATAGACAGACAGATAGTTTTTAGAAAAGAAGGCACTCAAACTGGACTTTAAAATAAAACTTCTCTTATGGAAAATACATAAGAAGGTGGGGGGTATGTGGACAGAGATTAGAGATGGGGGGATATTTTGAAGTGGAGGTTTGGAAGAAAGTGAAGCAGGTTGCAGAGGGAGGAGACAGATCAGCAGAACAGACAAACATGGATATTCAATTTGGCCCGAAGAGACATCGGGAATAAAAAACCCCAATGTTTCTTTGGGTGCTGCGGTCGGGCTATTTGATTAGCTCAGCCGATAAAACGTACTGTTACACCTGTAAACACAGGTACAGTGAAACCTGTGTGTTTTTGGGTGAAATGGCCCCGTTTTCGGGTGAAAACTGGGCTGTTATCTGGGATTTTAGCAGGTGAAACAAAATCTCTGATAAGCAGCGGCACGTGCCGGCTTATCGGGGCTAATTAGATAGCCCCCGTCGGCGACATATATCACCCGACTTGCTGTCGGGGTAACTGAATATCGACCAATGTCGGTGATAAGCAGCATTAAGGATAAATTGAAGTGGGTAGAGGTAGGAAACAGATACGCCAAAGAGGAGGTTACAGTAGTCTAAAATGGGCCTGATGAAGTGTGATTGAGCATTTTGGTGACAGAGGTAAGGAAAGGCTGGATTCTTGACATTCATCTTATTTCTGTACAATGTCTAAGTTCCTAAATGTCCTAGTCTTCCCAAGGTAAGTACTTTTAGTATAGATACATCTCAACGATTTTGTTGCAATAATTCACACTCATATTGCATGACCATAAATCAGTCTACAGCAGTGCAATCTGGTTCACTACAATCAACATTATTGACGGGCTCTGGGAGGAATTCAATTGTTATCTTCACGGACGCCACTATATGGCATCCGACAACAGCAATTCAATTGTTCTGTGGTTCAAGTGCTCATTAGCCACAGATGATGTTTTGTTTCTTGCAGTCTCCTGAGGTGGTGTGTACAAACTCGGCACTTTGAGCTTCCAAACAATAGTTTGGATGCCCAAAGCAGGACTTTAGACTGGTTTAGCCATTTTACGTGGCTAAACCTGTGTGTTTGGGCCTGATATGTGAAACATGCATGGATGCCCAAACACAACTTAATACTGACAATTGTTTGGGAGTCTAAACACACTCGTTTAAACTTGTAAAGTCCAGATAACAATAAGATTGTAAGAAGAGTGTAAAATAAATAAGCTTAGGACTTTATAGTTGGCCTATGTTGAAAATCAGCGACATTACTGGTGACATATAATAAAAACCTGGGAGGGTTCCTGGAAATTAGGGTCAGTTGACTGTTATAACAGTTACAGAATAAAGGTGGGCAGACAATGAGATAATGTCTGTCAGACTGACATGCATTAATAATACAAACTGAAACTATGAGATAAATTATCACAGCCATACTGTTCAGTCTCAGCTGATTATCGTGTGATTGGGACGATAATTGAACAGTATATATGCCCAGCATTTGCAGGAAGAATGTTTTTACTAGGCGTTGTTTTACGGAGAGACCAAAGGAAAGAAAGGTAAACTTTATGGTCTCATCAAACCATATGGTTACAAAGAAGTCAGTGTCTCTAATTTTAAAATGATGGGAGTACTGATACCCTGTACTATGTCATTATGTGTATTTTACTAGTAGTTGTAATGTAATGTATGTGTACAGGCCTACTGCTAGTTAAGTTCAATGGTGTAGGCTGTGCAAAGCCGTTTGGCTGTGCATTTACTATCTAAGCGAGCATTGTATCAAAGCGTGATGAAATTGCCACATAACAGCAGCGTTCTATCAGCGTTAATTTATCGTCAGCCGATATCGATTGTGAATTGACGTTTCTTCTCTTCTTGTCACCTACAGGTAATTACAATTGACTACAACCACCAACATATTCTGCTACACTATATGTGTATATGCAAAGCTAATTCTGCTAGGTAATTACAATTGACTACAACCACCAACATATTCTGCTAGGTAATTACAATTGACTACAACCACCAACATATTCTGCTGCACTATGTGTGTATATGCAAAGCTAATTCTGCTAGGTAATTACAATTGACTACAACCACCAACATTTTCTGCTGCACTATATGTGTATATGCAAAGCTAATTCTGCTAGGTAATTACAATTGACTACAACCACCAACATATTCTGCTGCACTATATGTGTATATGCAAAGCTAATTCTGCTAGGTATGAATGATATAGACCCAGTTTAATGTTTGTGGAATGCATGGTTGTTTTTGTAAGGTAATTTACTGCTTGGCATTTGAGGGGGTGGGGTGTGGCTACAGATTTAAATTATTGGTTTCACTTGTAGTAGTCCTCTAGTTAAGTTCAATGGTGTAGGCTGTGCAAAGCCGTTTGGCTGTACATTTACTATCTAAGCGTGCACTGTATCAAAGCGTGATAAAATTGCCACATAGCAGCGTTCTATCAGCGTTCAATCGAAGTGAAAAAGGAAAACAGAAGGACACCAATCTAACAAAACAAAGAAAACTGAAGAACTAATAACAAATGTAAGTCACTTCTCAGATCACTCACCTCCTGATTGTTCCATCTGATTAAATAGCACGGAACTACCTTACTTGGACAATTCAAAAACCATCCATTTCACCTACAAATGCTTGTATCTGTATTATTGTAATTTTGTTTTTTAAGCACAGCTGCACCAATGCAATTTTACCTGCAAACACTTAAAACATCTAACATAATTACCATCGCTTCTTAAACCTCTCACAATCCTTTCATTTCTTACACTCCAGATACATTTCTGCACCCACTTTATCTACGCTTTTGACTCATTTCATACGGAATCTACACCCATTAAGCCTACACTGCTTTTCTCACCTGCATTTCTGCAATTCTTCTGCTCGGATTCCCTTACACTCTCCTCTCCTACTTCCACTTTCCCTCAACCTATTTACCTACTTAACACTATGTCAAGGCTTTCTAATACTCCCCACATCACTCAGTGTCTACCTAATAATGTATCTTTATCCTTCCCCCCTAGTCTCCTACACCTCCTCCTCTCTCCCCTCCATCCGTTTCCTTCCCCCTCCTTTCCTGTTACCCCACTTTCATTCACCTCTGCCCCATGGTCCTACTACCCCACAACTCAGCCCTGCTTCCTCTCTCCCTTCCCTGTCACCTCCCCACACCCCCATCCACATCACACTGACCTCCCTCCCTGCCCACCTCCTGCAGTTTCCCCTCCTAGCTCAAGCACCCGCACCATTACCACTCTCTCATCATCCCTGCCCTCAAAGTTAATCTCACCTCATCGCTACAGCAACCCTGATAATCTCATTCACATCTCTCCCACAAACTCATACCCCCTATCCTGTGCCCTCTGGAATGCCAGATCTGTTTGTAACAAACTGGTCCCCACTCATTACCTTATTTCCAACTCCCTACACATACTAGCCATTACTGAAACTTGGATTACGCCCTCTGACACTACTTCTCCTGCTGCTCTCTCGGCTGGGGGCCTCACATTCACACACACCTCCCGACCTGGGGGTGGTGTTGGGGTCCTTTTACCTTCAAGTTACTCCTACCAACTCATACCACCAGAACCATCCCTTACATTCTCTACATTTGAGGTCCATACTATACTATACTTCCAACCAGTACATTTTAGAGTAGCTGTATATTGCCGGGTCGGAAAGCCAGCAACGGAGCGCAAATGCCGGATCCCACCCGGTAAGTACACGTTTCTCTTACCGGGTAGGATCCGGCATTTGCGATGTGAAAGCAGCATAAGGGACACTACTCTCTACTTATTCTACTGGATCTGTCTGCTGCTTTTGACACTGTGGACCATCCTCTCCTACTGCAAATTCTTCACTCCATTGGTCTGCGCGACACTGCCCTTTCTTGGCTGTCGTCCTACCTTTCTGACAGTTCATTCTCTGTCTCCTCTTATGACTCTACCTCCCCCTCACTTCCACTAACTGTAGGGGTACCCCAAGGTTCTGTCCTTGGTCCTCTACTCTTCTCTCTCTACACGTCCTCACTAGGTAAGCTCATTAGTTCTTTTGGTTTCCAATATCATCTTTATGCTGAAGACACTCAAATCTATCTTTCCTCTCCAGACCTCTCCCCTGCTCTCCTCACTCGTATCTCCAACTGTCTCTCTGCTACCTCTTCCTGGATGTCCCAGCGCTTTCTTAAACTTAACATGTCTAAGACCGAGCTGATCATCTTCCCTCCCTCCCGCATAACCTCACCTCCTACAATCTCATTATCTATTGATGGCACTACTATCTCCTCTAGCCCCCATGTGCGCTGTCTTGGAGTAATCCTTGACTCCTCCCTCTCCTTCAGCCCACACATTCAGCACCTCTCACAAACCTGCCGTTTTCATCTTAAAAATATTTCCAGGATCAGACCCATTCTGACCCAGGATGCTACTAAGACTCTTATCCACTCACTGGTCATCTCCAGACTGGACTACTGTAATCTCCTCCTAACTGGCATTCCTGACAAATACCTCTCTCCACTCCAATCTATACTCCATGCTGCTGCCCGGCTCATCTTCCTCACCAAACGCACTACGTCCACCTCTCCTCTCTTACTAGACCTTCACTGGCTCCCCTTCCCTTTCAGAATCCATTTCAAGCTTCTCACACTTGCTTACAAAGCCCTCACCCACTCCTCTCCCATCTACATCTCTGACCTCATCTCCCTTTACACTCCCACCCGTCCTCTTCGCTTTGCTAATGCACGTCGACTCTCCTGCCTACGGATTACTTCCTCCCACTCCTACCTACAAGATTTTTCACGTGCTGCACCACTTCTCTGGAATTCCCTACCTCTCCCCCTCAGACTCTCCGCCTCTCTACAAAACTTCAAACGGGCTCTCAAGACCCACTTCTTCACCAAACCCAGCCAAATCTCATCCTAAACCTCTGTTCCACGCTCTCTATGTACCCCATCTGTCTCACCCCTGTCTGTCTAGCCCTCCCCTTTAGAATGTAAGCTCTCACGAGCAGGGCTCTCTTCCCTCATGTGCTTATCCTTTTCTTACTTTAATAATATTCAACTGCACCAAATCCAGCAGTCTTCTGTCACCTGATACTTATTCCAGTGTCATCTGCTGATGTAGCTATGTTTATTTACCCTGTACTTGTCCTATATTTTGTCAACTGTAAGTTGCTGTTTTCCTGCTTGATTATTTGTTTATGTACTCTGTAATTGGGCGCTGCGGAACCCTTGTGGCGCCATATAAATAAAGGATAATAAAAATACTGCCGTTCAGGCGTGTTGCATTGCTCCAAACACATCTTGCTCCATTCAATGGGCAATATGCAATTAGCCACAAATTGCTTAATGTGGGTAAAAAACTTGCAGCTGCGACTTTTTGCTATTTAATCAAAAGTTTGCATTAACAGGTGTTATAATGCCAGAAATCATGGCTTCTACTTCACATCAGGCTAGATGAAAAGTAGGAATAATAGGATTTTAATTACCTACCGGTAAATCCTTTTCTCGTAGTCCGTAGAGGATACTGGGGTCCACATTAGTACCATGGGGTATAGACGGGTCCACTAGGAGCGATTGGCACTTTAAGAAATTGATAGTGTGGGCTGGCTCCTCCCTCTATGCCACTCCTACCAAACTCAGTCCAGGAATCTGTGCCCGAGGAGACGGACATACTTTGAGAGAAGGATATAAAAAAGGATAGTGGTGAGATTCCGAACCAGCACACACAAACTAGAGGAAAGCCAAGCTAACCAAACTTTAAACCAGGAACAGCAACCGCTGAACCAAGAATACTTAATTAAGAAACAGTGCAGGAAGAAACGAAGCACTGGGCGGGTGCCCAGTATCCTATACAGACTACGAGAAAAAGATTTACCATGGGGATGTACCAAAGCTCCCAAACCGGATGGGAGAGTGCCGAGGTTCCTGCAGAACTAATTGACCAAACTAAAGGTGTTCAGAGGCTAAAGTATCGAACTTGTAGAACTTAGCAAACGTGTTCGAATGTGACCAAGTAGCTGCTCAGCAGAGCTGTAAAGCAGAGACACCCCGGGCAGCCGCCCAGGAAGAACCCACCGATCTAGTAGAGTGGGCCTGTACAGATTATGGACACGGCAAACCTGCCGTGGAATAAGCATGCGGGATAGTAAGCCTGATCCAGCGTAGAATTGGCAGGACACACAATTTTATTGGTATCAGAGAACAAACAGCGAGTCAGATTTTCTGTGACGAGCTGTCTGCTTCACATAGATCTCCAAAGCCCTCACAACATCCAAGGACTTTGAAGTAGCAGAGGGGTCGGTAACCACCGGAACCACAATAGGTTGGTTGATAAGAAACGCAGACACCACCTTTGGAAGAAATTGCTGACGAGTTCGGAGTTCAGCACTATCTTCATGAAAAATCAAATAGGGGCTTTTGTGAGACAATGCCCCCAGCTCCAACACACGCCTCGCAGAAGCCAAGGCCAACGTTGAGATCCCAAGGTGCCATAGGAGGCACAAAGGGCGGTTGGATGTGCAGAACCCCCTTCAAAAATGTCTGAACCTCAGGGAGAGAAGCCAATTGTTTCTGGACGAAAATGGATAAGGCCGAAATCTGAACTTTTATGGAGCCCAAACGTAAGCCCACATCCACACCTGACTGCAGAAAAAGGAGAAAACGTCCCAGTTGAAATTCCACCGCAGGAAATTTCCTGTTCTCACACCAAGAGACGTATTTTTTTTTTCAAATACGGTGGTAATGTTTAGACGTTACCCCCTTTCTGGCTTGTATCAGGGTTGGGATAAGCCTATCCGGGATCCCTTTCTGGGCTACAATTTGACGCTCAACCTCCATGCTGTAAAACATAGCCGTGATAAGTCTTGATAGACAAATGGCCCCTGTTGGAGAAGGTCCTAGCAAAGAGGTAGAGGCCACGGGTCCTCTAGGAGCATCTCCAGTAGATCCGCATACCAGGCCCTTCTTGGCCAGTCCGGAGCAATGAGAACTGCTTGAACCTTTTCCCTTTTTATTCTTTTGAGAATCTTTGGGATCAATGGGAATGGTGGAAACTGGAAACATGTACACCATCTGGTAGACCCATGGAGTCACCAGAGCGTCCACCGCCACTGCTTGCGGGTCCCTCGACCTGGAACAATATCGCTTGAGCTTCTTGTTGAGAGGCCAGCATGTCGATTTGTGGCATTCCCCACCGACGTGTTAAGCACCCGAACACCTCCGGGTGAAGGCCCCACTCTCCTGGGTGGAGGTCGTGTCTGCTGAGGAAGTTCGCTTCCCAGTTGTCTACTCCCGGAATGAAGATCGCGGACAACGCCACAGCGTGTCTTTCTGCCCAGAGGAGAATCCTTGTTACCTCTGCCATTGCTGCCCTGCTCTTCGTTCCGCCTTGTCATTTTATGTACGTTACTGCAGTCACATTGTCCGACTGAACCTGAATGGCTTGATCTTGAAGAATATGCGATGCCTGTAGCAGGGCGTTATATATGGCCCTTAGTTCCAGAATGTTGATTGAAAGAATGGCTTCCTGACGTGACCATTTTCCTTGAAACTGTTCCCCCTGGGTGACTTCTCCCCAACCTCTGAGGCTTGCGTCTGTGGTTATCAGAATCCAATTTTGAATCCCGAACCTTCTGCCCTCGATCAGGTGAGAAGTCTGAAGCCACCACAGAAGAGAAATCCTGGCTTTTGGCGACAGACGTATCCTCTGGTGCATGTGAAGATGCAATCCGGACCATTTGTCCAGCAGATCCAGCTGGAAGGGCCTTGCGTGAAACCTTCCGTACTGCAGCACCTCGTAAGCGGCTACCATCTTCCCCAGAAGGCGAATGCATAGATGCGCCGATGTCCGTGTTTGTCTTAGAACATCCCGCACCATTGACTGGATCACCAATGCTTTTTCCAACAGAAGGAATACCTTCTGCTCCTCCGTATCCAATATCAACCCCAGCCTCCGTGTTGGTTCCAGATGAGATTTTGGTAGGTTCAAAAACCACCTGTGATCCTGGAGTAGTCGGGTTGAGAGGGCAATGTTGTCTAACAACCTCTCCCTGGATGGTGCTTTTATCAGCAGATCGTCCAGGTATGGTATTATGTTCACTTCCTGTTTGCGGAGGAGAAACATCATCTCTGCCATTACCTTGGTGAACACCCTCGGTGCCGTAGATAGGCCAAATGGCAGGGCCTGGAACTGGTAGTGATGGTCCTGTAATGCAAACCTTAGATAAGTCTGATGAGGCAGCCAAATCGGAATATGAAGGTACGCATCCTTGATATCCAGAGACACCAAGAATTCCCCCTCCTCCAGACCTGAGATCACCGCTCTCAAAGACTCCATCTTGAACTTGAACACCCATAAGTACAGGTTCAATGACTTGAGATTTAAAATGGGCCTTACTGAACCGTCCGGTTTCGGAACTACAAACAGGTTGGAATAATAATAATAACCCTGGTTTTGCAGCTGAAGTAGAACTGGAACAATGACCTGAGTCTGTACCAATTTCTGAATTGCTTCCTGTAAAGTCTTACTTGCTTCTTGAGAAGCTGGTAAGCCTGATTTGAAAAATCTGTGAGGTGGGAGTTCCTGAAACTCCAGTCTGTAGCCCTGGGCTATAAGATCTTTGACCCAGGGGTCCTGGCATTATGTTGCCCATATGTGACTGAAATATCTCAAACGGGCTCCCACCTGCCTGTCTTCCAGGCAGTGCGGTCCACTGTCATGCCGAAGGCTTACAGGAAGCAGAACCGGGGTTCTGTCCCTGTGAAACAGCGGTTGCTGGTTTTCTGGGTTTACCTCTATTACCTTTGAAGGCCGTAGAAGAACCTTTGGTTTTGTTTTTAAACTTTGCTGTCTGAAAGGACTACAGAGTAGGAGCAGTGTAGGATTTTCTAGCCGGTGGAGCTGCGGAAAGAAGGTATGTAGACTTACCCGCCGTAACCTTGGATATCCACGTATCCAGTTCATCTCCAAAGAGGGCTTCACCTGTGAAAGGTAGGCTTTCCACGCCCTTCCTGGAATCCGTGTCTGCAGTCCACTGGCGTAGCCAAGTAAGATTATCTCCCCCCTGGATAAGGAATCGAACCCATCAATTAGATTACCCGACCATTTAGCAATGATCCTAGAGATCCATGCACAAGCTATAGTGGGTCTCTGGGCCACACCCGCAGCTGTGTACAGAGATTTGAGAGTGGTCTCAATCTTGCGGTCTGCAGCATCCTTCAAGGAAGCTGCCCCAGGAACAGGCAAAACTATCTTACGTAACAGCCTAGAAACCGATGCGTCAACTATCGGTGGGTTTTCCCATTTTTTTCTATCATGAGGGAACAGGAAGGAGGTGAATAACCGTTTTGTGACCTGAAACTTCTTGTCAGGATTTACCAAAGTTGCTTCAAATAGGGAATTAAATTCCTTAGATGCAGGGAAAGTAGCTGAGAATTTCTTTTTTACATTAAAATAAGATTCCTCATCCTCCTCTGTCACTTTGTCAGGGATGTGCAGGACATCTGTAATAGCTTCTATCAGGGCCTGTATTCCGTGACAAAGCTGTATCCCCCCCCTCCCGAGTCCATCTCACCCTCCTCTGGGTCTGATACATAATCATCATCGGTATCAGCCTCCATGATTTGAGCCAGAGTACGCTTCTGTGGACAATTGGCAGTGGTCTGAGACGCTGGAATGACCACTGAATCTCTATTCATCAGGTCATCAACAGATTGCCTTAAGTATTGAGTCTCCTCATTTTGGGATAATTTATTCAAAATATTTGAAATCATCCCTTTTACTGAATCTAACCATACTGGTTCAGATCCACTAGCCTGAGAATGTGTACAATCCTGAGTACATGGCAGTGATCCCCCAGATTGAGAAAAACACTCTGCTGTGCATGATACACACTCCTTTGACATAGTAAATGTGAAAGTAAACACACACAGGAAAATAGGGTAAAACACAGTTAACCCACACAGAGCCCTCTAGGGAGACACAGAGTATATTGGAGCCAGCCACAAAGCGCCCCTATAGCTAAAGTACAAATTCAGCTGGGTCGCAAACTAAGTACCCTTAATAGGGTTTAGTACACCAAATATTGCTCCCCCCCTTTGCCATGACCCACTGGTACCACTGAGGTGCTCTGGAGTCCTTGTGGAGGAGCTGCGCTTCCCTGCCAGTCTGTCTGTGTTCAGCTGCAGAGGGAAAATGGCGCTGGTGAGCTGCCTTGATCCGCTCATAGTGAAGTCCCGCCCCCTTAATGGAACACACACCCTGTATGCCTCTGAAGCCTGGAGCCGCAGCCTGCTAGTCAGCGCTACGCTCCTACCCATGTGCCGCTATTACAGCCGGCGACCCACTAACTGGGACGCCGGCCACCTACTCACCACTCTTAATTCTTCTGGCTCTGTTAGGGTTGGCGGTGTGCTGTGGGTTTGTACGCTCTCCGTGGTGGGGCTTGCAAATAGGACCCTCAGGAACTCAATGTCCTGTCAGCGGGGAACGGGACCATTAACCCTAGGGAGGTTGCCCCCCCCACCCATAATTCCCACGGTGCCAGCCAGACCTGCCTGAAAGCAACAAAAAAGAAAATAAATACAGAAAACTCTTCAGGAGCTTCCCAAGCGTGACCGGCTCCTCCGGGCACATTTTCTAAACTGAGTCTGGTAGGAGGGGCATAGAGGGAGGAGCCAGCCCACAATATCAATTTCTTAAAGTGTCCATGGCTCCTAGTGGACCCGTCTATACCCCATGGTACTAATGTGGACCCCAGTATCCTCTAGGATGTAAGAGAAAAAAAAATATTTTAAAATAAAAAATATTGGGACACTGTGCATTGCCCTGGGACATCCCTCCTAATGACTTATAATGTATTTAGAGGTTTCAATTAAGATATGTTCAATAAAGACATGTACCAATTTCCCAACTTTCTCATGCACTTTACCAAGGTAAGGCACTGTGGAATAAACATGCAACACTGCTGCGATGCTCACAGAAGTTAGCCAGGAACCTAAAATGCATCCCACCTCTTCTAGTTTTTACTGAAATCTGCCCGGCATTTGTACTATAACTGGAGGTCCAGTGACGGCATTATCTAATCTCCTACTGACAGTGATTCACCTGTTTAATAACTACTGTTGCAACTACATTTTGGATTGACAAGTCAACAAGAACCTTGATTATAAATTGGATCTCAACAGCTAGGACACTGATACATGCGGCAAGATCCTTCCAGCCAAAAAAGAGTTTGCAAGATATATAGTCTAAACATTAGTTTACATTAACTTAATCCTAAACTGGCCAAGGCGGGTTACACACATACCCGAACTTTGAAGAAATAGAGGTTGTCACTGCACCGACACGGACACAAAGGCGGGCTTACAGAATTATAATGAGTAACACTCCTCTTTATTTTGTAAAACATATGGAATTAACTTTTTCTGAATGTTTTTCATACATTTTTGGTATTGAATAATGTATGACAGCCTTAAGGCAGGAGATATCACAAATATCTCCTACATGAATTATAAAAAAACCAAAACGCTAAAATTATTGCATAACTCTGATGGAACCCTAGAACCCAATAATAATGACATTACAAACAACAGTCAACTTGTTTACAAAGTCTGCATACACACTGAGCGCTTTCCCCCCCTGCCCAGCGATGTCAGCGGGGGTGAGCGGCTTTCCATAGCAGGACGCTATGGAAAGCCGCCACCCCGCCGTTCATCTACTGGTAATACCAGTAGATGAACGGCAGCCGCTGGCGATGAAGCGAGAGCGCGCATCAGCCCTCACCGCTCAACACCAATAGTGAACTGCTTTCAGCTCAAAATCGCCCAGTGTGTATGTGCCTTAAGACTAATCCTAACTGCAGCTTAACCCCAACATCGGCTGTCATGTTTCTGTCCATGTTGATATTACACCTGCATACTTAACGGTGCTGCTTCCTAAACATGAACTTGTAAGTGTGTATGCAGCACACTCCGGCCAACATAAGTGTCATCTATAATTCATGCGGTCGCAATCATGTCATTCCGCAAAACTCCACCACCCAAGTAGAGTATGAGGGAGGAAGAGCAGTGGCATGCCCTGGTAATCTTCCAGGATAGCCAGTCTCCCCGATGCAGTTGGCACTGGAGATTTTCTGGGCATGCCACTTAAGGGGTTAAATGATCATATCTTCTATATATTGCTTATCAGTGGGGAGGAGGTCAAACATTATTCCACAAATGTTCATTATCCCCTGATATTTTTTGTTTATACCTTCAGTGCAATACTGTACTGGGAATTTGCATCACCTTAGTGATGTGTTACTTGCCACCTGTAGCATCCCACAGACTTTGGGCCAGATTCAAATGTCCCCCCCCCCGGGGGGTAGCGAGCTAAAATGCACGTAAAGAGACCCGTTTGGGCACTTTAGTCGGGTTTAGGTGCTTTGCACGCCTAAACCAGAGTGTAATGGGCACATTTAAGTAACGCCTCGCGATCTCCCGTCACTTTAGACGAGAGCACGGGGGTGCAATAACATTTGAATTCCCCCCTTTGTGTATGGGCATAATATGAGAGACCGTTTTGATAGAAATAATAATATGGTAATAAATGAATGATTATAGTTGCTTAAATTGTTAGCATTTTTTTAGAAATGTATTAAAAGCTTTCTTGAAAAAGTAAACAGTAACTTCTTATTTCAAGATATGGCTGTTGAGACATTCTTGAGCGTACGAACAGGTTCAATAGCTTTAAGTATTAAGCATACAACAAATGCAGAACTACATGCAGTGCCAAAGTGTACTTGTTACCTGGGCTGAATTTAGACAGGATTTAGTTTAGGACAGTATCAACAATACGGTGCAGCAGCACTGTATACTAGTAGTTCCCAAAATTTCTTTAATCACGGTACCCTATATTAAGGGCAGTTTTTTCATGGCACACCTATTCCAAAGTTTTCTTATAAAGAGATTCAGAGAAAAAAAATTAAATTATGTAAATTGTGATATTCTGACACCCTTAGGTTCAGTTATGTGGTGGTGGGCAGGGCTGTGCTTCTGTTTGTCCACATATTAAGGATGGACGTTGGTGTGTTTTCCATTGATGACTGCCACCAATGTAAAACATAAGAGGGACCATCGATGGTATGAAATTATGCTATGTCATACCATCGATAGTTCCTACTATAGGACTTTCATGCATGGCCTCCGTGGCTGCAGATTCTGCAGTCAGGCAGTGAGTGAATGAACTTCACAGCAGCAGTGGCTACATGAGGTACACGTCACAAACAATGTATGTTTACATTATGGTAATCTACGATGTGACTAGGAGGGACTTGGCCAGCCGGGAGACTGAGATCACGGCCATGGAAGTGGGGCAAGACGTGAGTAGCCATCTTGCCCGCCTATGAACACAGTCAAGTCAGCACACAGCAGCGCTAGAAGAAGGTGGGAGAGGGAGGCGGTGGCAGGACAGGCTATTGTGGTGAACCCACCCAGTCCCACCTTGATTGATGAACTGCACTCACTGACTGCTGTATGTACATAACAAGTCTAAACATAAGTAAAGCAGTGCTTCTAGATGCCCGGAGGACTTGGAGCCAGTGTTGCAACACTGCTACTACAGGCCGATAGCCCAGTCACATACAGTAGTGCTGCAGGGCCAGAAAACTATCAGCTGGAGGACTGAAGGCTACCATGGATGGGGCAAAACTCTCTGCTATAAAACCATCAGCCAGTAACCATCAATGGTTGCTGGCTAACCTAACCACTTATTTTATAATTGACAGCCACCAGCACTGGTTTTGCCTATCACATTGACCATAACTAATTTGATTTGGAGCTAACCACCAACAAGTGGCATCCCTGCAAGTGCCACACCCAGTTTGGGAACCACTGCTGTACTCAATACAAAGAGCAATACTGTAATTGAGAATATTATGGTTCTTCTTCCTGTATGTTTGCTCAGCTCTACCATTGTTATTATTCATTTGGATTTGCCACAGTGTAACAATTATCTGACAGTGTGTACGGAGACAAGATATCGACATGAGGGTTTTGAAACAGACAATCAGCATGAGACCTGTGTGGTGTGTGTGCTTGAAATTGGATGTTTTCGGGATCGTTTCTAAGCCCCCAAAATTCTCTAGTCCCTGGCATCACTCGGGTGTGTAGCCAGCAGCAGCTGACGTTCAGGGGCCCTGCACTAGGAGCCCTTCCTGGGTCTATGACGGATGACAGCAGGCCCACCCTGCACCCAGCTGTCGTTATGTATATACGCCCAGCTCCTCCCTGGGCGGTAGAGGGCCCAGGGTGGCACGCGGAGAGAGGGCTGATGACAAAGGCTCCTCCTGTACTGGCTTCTGAGCACAGGCCCCGGTGTAACCCGCAACCCCAGTGCCAGCCCCGGATCCCAGTGCTCCCGGAATTACCTGCTGCTGCTCCCCCTGCTTCACGGCCACTCCCACCAACAACAGCGGCCACTGTCAGGACGACCAAGCGATCACTAGGTGCGCGCACCGAGGGCACATGAATGATGTCACCAGGGCGCCAATCAGGGTTGCGTCTAGATTCTCTTCGCGCTAAGGACCTTTCCCATAACCCCCTGGGTCCATGTCACAATCTATTTGGAATAGAAAAGTGTGGCGAGCGAAGCGAGACACCGAGCCCGATGCGTGGCGAGCGATCCAATGCTGCATAGAAAAAAAAAAATACCCTAAACGGACGGAGAACGAAGGAAACATTTAGGAGCTGTAAGGGCGGAAGTTGTCTCCTGCCCACTCGTTTTGTCACGTCCAGGTCCTTTGCACGAAGGCAACATAGACACAACCGCGCCATCAGTGCGGTCACGCCCGCACCACGATACGCAGCACACGGCGCCATTTTTGTTCCTGGCACACAATTTACATTTTAGGTCAATGTAACCTTTATTATGCGTGTTCATTCATCCAGTCTGGGAATACCCGCTGTTGTATGCTTATCAGCTCATTGAAGGCGATAAAGCGCTCATTAATGGTAGAAAGTGCGTGGCGCCGGCCTCTTACACGTGCAAGCAGCCATCTTGGTACACCCTGCCCGGGCATCTCAGCAGCCACCCATCACAGAGAGTCGGCAAGGAGCCCTATACACCGGCGCTATTGCTGCACATTACCTGTAGGAAAGGGACAGAATACAGCCCACAGCATAACGGGTGTAGCAGAGCTGCATTGTGTACTACGTGACGTCATTGCTGGGCTCTACCCGGGCGCTGTGCTCTGACGTCATCGCACGCAGACAGCAGGGTCAGGCGCATGTGCCAGGGAGAGAGAATCAGCAGCAGCTTGTGCCTGTAGCCACCATATGCAGCAGCAGAGTGTGATAGTCCGGACTGAGCACATCCTGACCAGGCAGCGCCATCATGGGGAAGAAGCAGAAGAGCAAGGCAGAGGAGAGGTACATGTGGCCAGTGGCTGTGCCGCTCAGCACTCCCCGGGGATGTGTGCTGCCGGGGGGGCCAGAGGCCTAAGATGCCCCGACTGCTGCTCGTACACTGTGAGGAGAGAGCTGATGTGCCGTGCCCCTACCTGTGCACAGGCCTCTGCGCGTGTGTGTGTGTATATATATATATATATATATATATATATATATATATATATATATAAAATTATACACACACTGTAAGTAGGGACATGCAGGGGGCAGACCATGTGTGGTATGCAGACAAGAAGGTGCCCTGGGCCACAGTGAGCGGCCTGCTCTATGTACAGTGCACAGGATGATTGTCTGTACAAGTGATCAGTGTGGCAGGTGTAGGTGTCCTGTGTGTTCCAGCTACAGAGAACCAGTGCCAGCTGTTTCTCCGCAAGAGCCAGAGAACCGCAGGTCTTCTTACCTGCAGCGTTAGCGGATTCATGGAGGATATGTGAAATTTTTTTCACTGAAGGATATTTTTTCATTTTAATCAATTAAATTCTAAGACAATGCAAAAACACTGCAGTCCAACAGGTCTACTTGATATGTTTTTCATACAACTACTTGCTTATGAGGGTAATGTAGCCCCTCACACAGCAGTACAACTATTTTTTGATTGTGGTGAGCAAAATGTTGAACTTTGGACCCTCGGGGCAGATGTATTAAGACTGGATAAGTGGAAGGTGATAACACACCAGCCAATCATTACAGGCTTGAAAAATGACAGGAGTTGATTGGCTGGTGCGTTATCACCTTGCATTTATCACTGCTTTTTCACTTCTCCAGGCTTAATACATCTACCCCACTGTTTTCTGACAAAAGTTTGATATTAGATTCTATTGTTTATTAAACACACTTTGGGCATGTGACTTGCAGCCATTGGCGTGATTCTGGCAAGTCTGCCCAATGTTTTACATTGGCCATCGATTAAACGGTTCCGTGTCTGTATGCTTTGTGTTTTTAAAGGAATTTACAAAATCAAAAGTTGAGCAAAATAATGTGGGATTTAGGAGCTGGAGACAAGTTTAAGAGCTAGCAGGACCTCTGGAGGCAAAAGAATCTGTTGAAATACAGAAAGTTAAGGGGGGTACTCACAGAGCGATCGCTGCTTAAAATCTAAGCAATCTGACTAGATTGCTTAGATTTTAAGCAGTGATCTCTCCGTGTGTACCCCTCACAGCGATAGCCACATCATCATCGCTGCTGCTAGATTGGCCTGCATGCAGGCCAATCTAGCGGATCGCTTACTTCACCTGCTGGGTGAAGTGAGCGCCCCCCCCCCCCCCCGTCTCCCCCCCCCCGTCTCTCCCCCCCCCCCCGTCTCCCCCCCGTCTCCCCCCCCCCCCCCCGTCTCCCCCCCCCTCTCCCCCCCCCTCCCCCCGCACGCTCAGCATACATCGCGCTGTGTTGAGCGGCGGGAGAGATGTGTGCTGAGCGGTTCGCTCAGCACACATCTCTCTCACATCGGCCAGTGAGTACTGGCCTTTAGGCACCAACAATCAGATGTATTAACCTGTAGAAGGGATGAAGAAGTGATAAGCGTCAGGTGATAACGCACCAGCCAGTCATTACAGATTTGAAAAATGACAGGAACTGACTGGCTGGTGCGTTTTCACCTTCCACTTATCACTTCTTTATATCCTCTCCAGGCTAAATACATCTGCCCCATTATTTTTGTTGTAGATGTGTTGAATGCAGATAACAAGAATATCATGGGGAATTCTATAATAACCTTTATTTATATAGTGCTAGCACATTCCTTTGCTCTTTACAATTGGGAACACAGTAATAAAACAAAATACAGTATTAACCGACGCAGAGGTAACAGGGCCCTGCTTGCTATCTTAAAATCTGCAGGTAAAAAGAATTGGATACATTATATTAACTGCTACAGTACATATAGAAAGTGGTTAGTCAACTGTATGATCTAGTCCACAGGTTCTCAAACTCGGTCCTCAGGACCCCACACAGTGCATGTTTTGCAGGTCTCCTCACAGAATCACAAGTGAAATCATTTGCTCCACCTGTGGACCTTTTAAAATGTGTCAGTGAATAATGAATACACCTGTGCACTTGCTGGGTTACCTGCAAAACATGCACTGTGTGGGGTCCTGAGGACCGAGTTTGAGAACCACTGATCTAGTCATATGGTAATGGTGGCCAGGAGTCTGGAAAGAACACATGTAAATATTGTTTGAACTTTGAAGAAGGGAGTTAGGTAAAATAACGTAGGGAGGTTAAGGGACTGATAAGCTTAACTGAAGAGGTGAGTTTTCCTCTAGGAGAGCATTCCACGGGGTGGGCGAAGCCTGGAAAAAGTCTTGTAATCATGAAGGGCAGTAGGTAATGAGTGGATGATGATATGTAGATCTTGAGTAGAGTGATCTAGTTGGGATATATTTTGAGAGAAGAGATATTAGTTGGTAGTATCTTGTTTATAATCTTGTTTCTCAGTAAAGATTTGTTAAGATAAAAGATCCGCACCACTCCACTGCATCAAGGTTTCACAGTTAATTATGTTGCCACTTTGGGCAGGACTCAAATAGCAGCAATGCTTTCCATGGTTTGTATTTAGTTATAAGCCCATTTGCTTGTGTGTTGAGATCGTGGCTAATGTGTGTTAACCTGTAGATTCTGGGTTAAGTGCCTGGCGCTTTAGGTCAACGCGGTCGTGGTAAGGGCAGAAACTCCTACTTACCGCAGATTTCTGTTCACACCTCAGGAGGGTGCAATTAGATATCTACAGTAATTGCAGGCTGCAAATGAGTAACCCCAGGAGCTACCTGCGGTAAAGCCAATTTCTCTGGTCACTGCCAGCTTCTTTAAGTAGGGAAATGTTAGACTACTTGTGATGGAGATTGATAAAAGTAGCAGTATTAGGTCATTCAGAGGACAAGGCAGTAGGCTTTTTTTTTACTACATTCATCACATCCCAGTCAATCAAGTCAGTGGCCATTCCAATTGGTTGAAGGGGTATATTTTCTAACCCGCTGGTTGTCAAAGCTTTTGGTGATTTACTTTGACCGATGGATTTAAGATAGCAACAGAAATCAATGCTAAATCATATGGCGGGATGTAACGGAGTCCGAGATCGCCGGAGGAGTGGGATGCCGGACGATCTTGGACATTTTTTTTAAAGGGGCAATCAATTACAAGGCATGGTTTTGCTTTGTAAAGTGCCCCATACATTAGAGTGATAATGCCCAATTCGGGCATTCGGCCCGATATATTGGGTGAAATCGGGCATTTTTGAGGTGTCTCCGGACCGATCCGATGCGCGTTCCCGTGAGCATCGGATCGGATCCTCCAGATTGAATGTGCTGCACATTCAATCTGGTCCGACCTGGGTGCATGGCTGGGATCGCCCAGGATACATCGGATGCAAAGGGACAGCATCCGCTGTATCCTGGGCGATCCTGCCGCCCCCCCCCCCTCCCCCGGGAGGCTCCCGGGGTAATCGCCTCCGACATGAGGTCGGACAAGTGTATGGGGCCCTTAAAAGTGTTTGCCCCTTTAAAATAATATTGGAGATCGGCCAGCATCCTGCACCTGTGGCGATCTCAGACTCCATTACATCCCGCCAATTGATTCCTGTTGCTGTTTTAAAACTATCGGTCAAGGCTGCTGATGATAGGCATATTTGACATACTATTGCTAATATACCCAGAAGAATTATTCCATTGGGATAGCTTAGGAGAGGAGGTTAGAGACAGTAGTGTAGAGCCACAGGGACAATATTGATTATCAGTAGGGATGTCAGAGTATAAGGAATGAGGGAGCCAGTCAAAGAAATCAAGTAGTATCATAAATGATCTCTCTCCATTTCCCTGGGACACCCCCACCTCACTACCCATTTTCTGTAATGATTGATGGTTACCTACAGTGCCTTGCTAAAGTATTCACCCCCCTTGGCTTTTTACCTATTTTGTTACATTACAACCTGTAATTTTGTATTTCTCTGACGTCCTAGTGGATGCTGGGAACTCCGTAAGGACCATGGAGAATAGCGGCTCCGCAGGAGACTGGGCACATCTAAAGAAAGCTTTAGGACTATCTGGTGTGCACTGGCTCCTCCCCCTATGACCCTCCTCCAAGCCTCAGTTAGATTTTTGTGCCCGACCGAGCAGGGTGCAATCTAGGGGGCTCTCCTGAGCTTCTTAGATAAAAGTTAGTTTTAGGTTTTTTATTTTCAGTGAGACCTGCTGGCAACAGGCTCACTGCATCGAGGGACTAAGGGGAGAAGAAGCGAACCTGCCTGCTTGCAGCCAGCTTGGGCTTCTTAGGCTACTGGACACCATTAGCTCCAGAGGGATCGAACACAGGCCCAGCCTCGGAGTCCGGTCCCAGAGCCGCGCCGCCGGCCCCCTTACAGAGCCAGAAGCAAGAAGAGGTCCGGAAAATCGGCGGCAGAAGACATCAGTCTTCACCAAGGTAGCGCACAGCACTGCAGCTGTGCGCCATTGCTCCTCATGCACACCACACACTCCGGTCACTGATGGGTGCAGGGCGCTGGGGGGGGGGGGGCGCCCTGAGCAGCAATATAAACACCTTGGCTGGCAAAAATACATCACATATAACCCCCAGGGCTATATGGATGTATATTAACCCCTGCCAGATTCCAGAAAAAAGCGGGAGAAAAGTCCGCCGAGAAGGGGGCGGAGCCTATCTCCTCAGCACACTGGCGCCATTTTCCCTCACAGCTCCGTTGGAGGGAAGCTCCCTGGCTCTCCCCTGCAGTCACTACACTACAGAAAGGGTTAAAAAGAGAGGGGGGGCACAATTTAGGCGCAGTATACAAATATATGCAGCTATAAGGGAGAACACTTTTTTATAGGTGCTATCCCTGTGATATATAGCGCCCTGGTGTGTGCTGGCATACTCTCCCTCTGTCTCCCCAAAGGGCTTTGTGGGGTCCTGTCCTCTATCAGAGCATTCCCTGTGTGTGTGCTGTGTGTCGGTACGGTTGTGTCGACAGGTATGTGGAGGATAATGAGGTGGAGGCGGAGCGAATGCCTGTAAATATGTTGTCACCCCCTGCGGGGTCGACACCGGGGTGGTTGAACTTATGGAAGGATTACGTGAAAGTGTCAACTCCTTACATAAAAGGTCGACGACACGGAACAGCCGGCTACTCAGCTTGTGCCTGTTCCAGCGTCTCAAATGTCATGGGGGGCTTTAAAATCGCCCGCTACCTCAGATAACAGACACAGATGTCGGCACGGATACTGACTCCAGTGTCGACATCGATGAGACTGGTGTACCCTCCAAATAGGTCCACCCATTACAGGATTGAGGCAATGAAAAATGTATTACACATTTATGATTATACCCCAGGTACCACATAAAAGGGTATTGTCTTTGGTGAGAGAAAACTATTAGTAGTTTTTCCTGCATCTGAGAAATTAAATGAGGTGTGTGAGGAAGAGTGGTCTTCCCCCGGTAAGAAATTGATAATTTCTCCAATGGTTATTGGCAGCGTACCCTTTCCCGCCAGAGGATAGGTCACGGGGGAAACACCCCATAGGGTAGATACAGCGCTTACACGCTTATCAGAAAAGGTGGCACTACCGTCTCCGGATACGGCCGCCCTGAAGGAACCTGCTGATAGAAAGCAGGAGGTTACCCTATAAGATATGGTCACACACTAGGGCATTATATTGCGACCAGCCGTTGCTTCGGCATGGATGTGCAGTGCTCCCGCTGCGTGGTCAGATTCCCTGTCGGAAAATAACTATGGATAGGGACAATATTTTGCTGAAAATAGAGCATATAAAAGACGTGGTCTTATACATGCGTGATGCACAGAGGGATATTTGCCGGCTGGCATCAAAAATAAGCGCTAGGTCCATTGCCGCCAGACGGGGGTTATGGACTTGACAATGGTCAGGCGATGCCGACTCGAATCGGCACATGGAAGTTGCCCTATAAGGGGGTAAAACTGTTTGGGGATAGTTTTTCAGACCTCGTTTCCACAGCTACTGCTGGGAAATCGATTTTTTTGCCACAGGCTACCCCACAACAAAAGAAAGCACCGTATCATCAAGTACAGTCCTTTCGGCCCCAGAAAAGCAAGAGGGCTAGAGGCTCATCCTTTCTGCCGAGAGGCAAGGGTAGAGGAAAAAGCTGCAACACACAGCTAGTTCCCAAGAGCAGAAGTCCTCCCTGCGTCCGGTAGGTCCACAGCATGGTGCTGGGGCTGCTCAGGCGGACCCGGGTACGGTGGGGGCCCGTCTCAGATATTTCAGCTGACAGTGGGCTCTCTTACATGGATCCCTGGGTCCTTCAAGCAGGATCTCAGGGGTACAGGCTGGAGTTCGAGACGTTCTTCCCCCCGCCGTTTCCTAAAATCTGCCTTACCGGCACCTCCCTCTGACAGGGAGACGGTGTTGGTGGATATTCAACACTATAATCACAACAAGTGATTGTCAAGGTACCCCTCCTTCAGCAAGGAAGGGGTTACTATTCCACAGTGGTTGTGGTACCGAAACGGTTCGGTGAGACCCATCTTGAAATTAAAATACTTGAACTTTTATATCAGAAGATTCAAGTTCAAGATGGAGTCGCTCAGGGCGGTTATTACGAGCCTGGACGAGGGGGATTACAGGGTCTCCCTGGACATCAAGGATGCGTACCTGCATGTCCCCATTTACCCCCCTCACCAGGAGTACCTCAGATATGTGGTACAGGACTGTCACTATCAGTTCCAGACGCGGCCGTTGGAGTTGTCCACGGCACCGAAGGTCTTTACCTAGGTAATGGCCGAAGTGACGATACTCCTTCGCAAGAAGGAAGTTTTTATTATCCCGTACTTGGACGATCTCCTGATAAAGGCGAGGTCCAAAGAACAGTTGGTAGTGGGGGTAGCAGAAGTGCTACAACAGCACGACTGGATTCTCAATATTCCAAAGTCACAGCTGGTCCCGACGACACGTCTTCTGTTCCTGGGAATGTTTCTGAACGCAGACCAGAAAAGAGTGTTTTTTCCAGTGGAAAAAGCCGAGGAGTTGTCATCTCTAGTCAGAGACATCCTAAAACCAGGACAGGTGTCGGTACATCAATGCACACGAGTCCTGGGAAGAATGGTAGCTTCGTACGAAGTATAATTCCATTCGGAAGACTCCACGCAAGGACGTTCCAGTGGGACCTGTGGGACTAATGGTCCGGGTCCCATCTACAGATACAACAGCGGATAACCCTGTCAGCAAGAAACAGGGTGTCGCTGCTGTGGTGGCTGCAGAGGGCTCATCTACTAGAGGGCCGCAGATTCGGAATACAGGACTGGGTCCTGGTGACCACAGATGCCAGCCTTCCGGGCTGGGGTGCAGTCACACAGGGAAGAAATTTTCCAAGGAGATTTCGCTTCACATAAATATTCTGCAGCTAAGGGCCATTTACAATGCCCTAAGCCAAGCAAGGCCCCTGCTTCAGAACCAGGCGGTACTGATCCAATCAGACGACATCACGGCGGTCGCCCATGTAAACAGACAGGGCGGCACTAGAAGCAGGATGGCGATGGCAGAAGCCACAAGGATTCTCCGATGGGCGACCTACACCCAGGAGAATGGGGACTTCATCCAGATGTTTTCCAAATACGGGTAAACCGTTGGGAATGACCACGGGTGGACATGATGGCGTCCCGCCTCAACAAGAAGTTGAAAAGATATTGCGCCAGGTCAAGGGACCCTCAGGCGATCGCTGGGGACGCTCTAGTGACACCGTGGGTGTACCAGTCGGTTTATGTGTCTCCTCCTCTACCTCTCATACCCAAGGTACTGAGAATAATAAGAAGGCGAGGAGTGAAAACCATACTCGGGGTTCCGGATTGGCCATGAAGAGCTTGGTACCCGGAACTTCAAGAGATGCTGGCAGAGGACCCTTGGCCTCTGCCGCTCAGACAAGACCTGCTGCAGCAGGGACCCTGTCTGTTCCAAGACTTACCGCGGCTGCGTTTGACGGCATGGCGGTAGAACACCGGATCCTAAAGGAAAAGGGTATTCCGAAGGAAGTCATCCCTACCGTGATCATAGCCAGGAAGGATGTCACCGCAAGACATTATCGCCACGTTTGGCGAAAATTTGTTGCTTGGTGGGAGGCCATGAAGGCCCCGACGGAGGAATTTCAACTATGTCGATTCCTGCACTTCCTGCAAGCAGGGGTGACGTTTGGGCGTCAAATTGGGGTCCATCAAGGTCCAGATTTCGGCTCTGTCGATTTTCTTCCAGAAAGAACTGGCTTCACTGCCTGAAGTTCAGACTTTGGTTAAAGGAGTACTACATATTCAGCCTCCTTTTGTGCCTCCTGTGTCACTTTTTGGATCTCAACGTGGTGTTGGATTTCCTAAAGTCGCATTGGTTGAGCCACTTAAAACCATGGAGCTAAAGTATCTCGCGTGGAAAGTGGTCATGCTGTTGGCCTTGGCCTTGGCCGGGCGTGTGTCAGAAGTGGCGGCTTTGTCATGTAAAAGGCCTTATCTGATTTTCTATATGGATAGGGCAGAGTTGAGGACTCGTCCTCAGTTTCTCCCGAAGGTGGTCTCAGGTTTTCACTTGAAACAACCTATTGTGGTGCCTGCGGCTACTGGGGACTTGGAGGATTCCAAGTTGCTGGACGTAGTCAGGGCCCTGAAAATTTTATTTTTCCAGGACGGCTGGAGTCAGGAAAACTGACTCGCTGTTTATCCTGATGGCACCCAACAAGCTGGGTGCTCCTGCTTCTAAGCAGTCTATTGCGCGCTGGATTTGTAGCACTATTCAGCTGGCGCATTCTGCGGTAGGATTACCGCAGCCTAAATCAATAAAAGCCCTTTTCACAAGGACGGTGGGCTCATCTTGGGTGGCTGCCCGAGGGGTCTCGGCTTTACAACTTGCCGAGCAGCTACTTGGTCAGGGGCAAACACGTTTGCAAAATTCTACGAATTTGATACCCTGGCTGAGGAGGACCTGGAGTTCTCTCATTCGGTGCTGCAGAGTCATCCGCACTCTCCCGCCCGTTTGGGAGCTTTGGTATAATCCCCATGGTCCTTACGGAGTTCCCAGCATCCACTAGGACGTCAGAGAAAATAAGAATTTACTTACCGATAATTCTATTTCTCGTAGTCCGTAGTGGATGCTGGGCGCCCATCCCAAGTGCGGATTGTCTGCAATACTTGTACATAGTTATTGTTAACTAATCGGGTTCTTGTTGTGAGCCATCTATTCAGAGGCTCCTCTGTTATCATGCTGTTAACTGGGTTTCATATCACAAGTTGTACGGTGTGATTGGTGTGGCTGGTATGAGTCTTACCCGGGATTCAAAATCCTTCCTTATTGTGTACGCTCGTCCGGGCACAGTATCCTAACTGAGGCTTGGAGGAGGGTCATAGGGGGAGGAGCCAGTGCACACCAGATAGTCCTAAAGCTTTCTTTAGATGTGCCCAGTCTCCTGCAGAGCCGCTATTCCCCATGGTCCTTACGGAGTTCCCAGCATCCACTACGGACTACGAGAAATAGAATTATCCGTAAGAAAATTCAGATATAAAAAAAAATAAGAATTTAATGTGATGTATCTGCACAAAATAGTCTTAAGTTGGTGAAGTGAAATGAGAATAATTTATATAAAAAAATAATTTTTATAAATAAAAATGTGAAACTTTGCATGTGCATATGTATTCACCCCATTTGCTATTAAGCCCCTCAAAAGTTCTGGTGCAACCAATTACCATCAGAAGTCATATAATTCGTGAAATGAAGTACACCTGTGTGCAATCTAAGTGTCACATGATCTGTCAGTATAAACATACCTTTTCTGAAAGGCCCCATAGGCTGCAACACCACTAAGCAAGAGGCATCACACCATGAAGACCAAGGAGCTCTCCAAACAAGTCAGCGACAAAGTTGTTAAGTACAAGTCAGGGTTGGGTTATAAAAAAAAAAAAAAAATATCCAAATCTTTGATGATCCCCCGGAGCACCATCAAATCCAACATCTTCAAATGGAAAGAACATGGTACCTCAACAAACCTGTCGAGAAGGCCGGCCACCAAAACTCACAGACCGGGCAAGGAGGGCATTAATCAGAGAGGCAGCACAGAGACCAAAAGTAACCCTGAAGGAGCTGCAGAGTTCCACAGCAGAGACTGGTGTATCTGCGCATGTGACCACAATAAGCCGTACACTCCATAGAGCTGGGCTTTATGGAAGAGTGGCCAGAAAAAAGCCATTACTTAGTGTTAAAAATAATAAGGCATGTTTTGAGTTTGCCAAAATGCATGTGGACGACTCCCCAAATGTATGGAGGAAGGTGCTCTGGTCAGATGAGACTAAAACTGAACTTTTCGGCCACCGAGGAAAACGCTATGTCTGGCGCAAACCCAACACATTCCACCACCCCAAGAACGCCATCCCCACAGTGAAATGTGGTGTCAGCATCATGCTGTGGGGATGCTTTTCAGCACCAGAGACTGGTGAACTGTTTTGAGTCGAGGGAAAGATGGATGGTGCTAAATACAAGGATATTCTTCAGCAAAACCTGTCTCAGTCTGCCTGTGATTTGAGACTGGGATGGAGGTTCACTTTCCAGCAGGACAATGACCCGAAGCATACTGCTAAAGCAACACTCAAGTGGTTTAAGGGGAAACATTTAAATGTGTTGGAATGGCCTAGTCAAAGCCCAGATCTCAATCCAATTGAGAATCTGTGGTCAGACTTGAAGATTGCTATTCACAAGTGGAACCATCCAACATGAAGGAGTTGGAGCAGTTTTACCTTGAGGAATGGGCAAAAATCCCAGTGGCAAGATGTGGCAAGCTCATAGAGCCTTATCCAAAGCGACTTGCAGCTGTAATTGCCGCAAAAGGTGGCTCTACAAAGTACTGACTTTAGGGGGGTGAATAGTTATGCATGCTGAAGTTTTCTGTTATTTTGTTCTATTTGTTGTTTACTTCACAATAAAAAAAATCTTCAAAGTTGTAGGCATGTTCTGTGAATGAAATGATAAACAATGGCAGTTGCTCGGTCATTCCTGGAGATAATTATATATCAGGTGCTAGAAAGGGGGAGGGGTCACAAACAAACAGCAGACAGAGAGGGGGGTACTCTTTCCCCCCATGGGTATCCCCCCAGCACACTAAAAATGACCTGTAACCATACCTGAACCTATCTGGTAATAGAAATTCAGAGAATTAGTCACACATGTTTGCAAACACATGTTTAGCTGCTGAGCCACTTCACGGCTTCTCCGATATCAGCAGTCCTAACACTACATAATAGCAGTGCCCACATAGGGCCATGTAATTTGTCTACAGTAGGCCTCATGATAAAAGCGATTACTAAAACACATCCAGACAGAGAGCTAACTTACCGGGAGCCACCCCCAGGATCTCCCATTGGCACTACAAGGAACAGCATGCCTTCCAAATACTGCTCCCATTCAATGCGTCTCGCAGACAAACAATGGCAGTTGCTTGGTCATTCTTGGAGATAATTATATATCAGGTGTCAGAAAGGGGGAGGTGTCACAAACAAACAACAGATAGGTTCAGGTATGGTTACAGGTAATTTTTACAGGAAAGAGCCCCCCCCCCCTCCCCCCCTCTGTCTGGTGAATGAAGCGATGCAAACCTTCAAACAATCCATTTTAATTCCAGGTTGTGAGGCAACAAAGCATGAAAAATGCAAAGGGGGGTGAATACTTTAGCAAGGAACTGTATATTCCGCTAATAAAGGTATTTGCCCCTTCTTCATTCCCTCTCATGGGAGATAGTAACCATAGCATCTTGTTTTTTTTAATTAGCATGTGTGTTAATTAAATGTGATATGTGGTCTCGGAACATTAATCTATACTACGCTTCATAAATTTGTGATTAACCATGGGGTTTTCTGACTGCACAGGCATGCAGAAATCAAGGTGGTCTTGGAATCAGGGCTGGCCTGAAATCATGTTGATGTCTTGGCTTAACTTGCTAGTAGTTCCTAAAGCAACCTATGCCAGTGCTGGGCGCAGTGGTCATATAACCGGGAAGCAGTCAGGATCCTGGCTGTCTGTATCCCGGCAGTCAGAATACAGACCCTATTCTGAATACCGACACCGGTATCCAGAATGGGTGTATGATCCCGTCTACGGAATACAGACAGCAGGATCCCGAACGAGGACAGACTGCGGCGCACAGGTAAGCTGGGGGGGAGGTTAGGTTTAGGCTGCTGGGGGGAGTGCTAGGATTAGGCAGCGGTGAGGCTAGGTTTAGGCTGCTGGGGAAGTGCTAGGATTAGGCAGAGGGGAGGGTTAGGCACCCCCTCCTCCCACGGAGGGTTGGGGTGGGGGCGCAGGGTTGGGTTTAGGCAGCTACAGGGGCTGGTTAGTGTTAGGCACCAAGGTGGGAGGTTAGGGTTAGGCTGCGGGTAGAGAGGTTTTGGGGGGTTGTGGAGAGGGGAGAACACCCCTTACCCCTGTCGGCATCTAAATCGGGATCCTGGCGTCATTATTTTGTGCGCCGGGATCTCATACTAATCCCGTATAACCTATGGGGTTTTGTGCACTGTGTTTAGTTTTTTTTGTTAGTAATTATCTTATGCATTACGTATAATTTATTGTTATATTTTCCTTGCTTCTTTGGTTGGTCGATGAATCTGAGGCTTAACAGGTTTTTAGTTGTCAGTGCGTGACCTCAAACTTTGTTTTGCAGTTGACATTTTTTGCCATTGGGCCCACCTGCCTTGGATGCTTCGGTGCTGCTGTACTTTTGAGTGTTGTCCTGCCTTTGGCTACGTAGCTGGGCATTACGGTTCCTTCACAACTGAATCCACCCCACCCCATTTATCCGGGCTTGAGATAGGCTATACAATTTACATATGCTGAGTTAAGCTGCACTGAAGGTGGAGCTTGCTATGTGTGGTGTACAGCCTGGAGCTGACTGTTGAGCTTGCGGTGTCTGGTACACAGTCTGGAGCTGATAGCAGGAGACCATGTGTACCTGAACAGAAACAGATGTGTGGGTACACTGCCAGGAAGCATGTCTCTAGAGAGAAGTGTTTCTGGCAATAAGCTCACTGTCAGAGCTGGTTTAAATAAAGGGCTCTTGTCCCAGATAGGCTAAGCGGACTATATGTACAGGTAGTGGACACTGGTTGTTGGTCAGTCTTGTGGTATTGGCCAAGATGGCAGCGCCCATATTCGGACAGTGCAGAAGATGGCTTTAGGATGGATGCTAACCTTCTAGCTGGTTGACAAGCATGAAGCACAGAGATGTCTCCCTAGCGACCAGAAGGAGCACCAATGGCTGTGTCACAGCTCTGCTGGGTTAGTCAATGGGGCCTGGAACTATGATATCCGGCAACCTCTTTTTTTTATAGAACACCAACAAATCATGACTATTACTTGTCCAATACTATCCTGAGCCATTTTTATGTCCTCATGTCCTCCCTCAGCTCTAAGATCATCAAAGATCTGGGTGAAATATGGGAGTCAGCATTGATGTACATCATCCTCATCTGGTCAATAACAGAGGCAACGGCTCCAAAAGGCTTCCAGCTTACTGTCCAGCTCTGATGCAATGACCTCTCTGCAGAGCATGTAGAGAGAGAGACTACATTAGCCGGGGTGATAAAGCCTATGTTCTGACAGTATCCAATGAGAGGTTGGTCTATACTCATCAGCCATAGAGCAACATCTGCAGGTGACAGATGCTTCAGCTTTGTTACACCTATGACAGATGGACTTCTCAAGACAACTGAGCAGCTTGCTGGTGGATGCCTGCACCATCGGGCATTTTGGAGGCAAGAACTCTTGCTGGTCTTTATCTGGCTCATAGATGTTACACTCTAGCTTCTTAGCAAGAGTGTTGTTGGAGACCTGTATGTAGGTTGATAAATCTGACTGGGGCTGAAATACCGGTGGTTGGGGTGCCGGTGGTCAAAATACTGATTCGTGGCATCCTGATATTTAAAGCACCCCCCACCTACCCTGCAGGCTAACTCTAAAGGTCCCCATTGGTACCTAACCCCCCCGCCCCCCCCCAACCTCTCGGTTTTCCCACCAGTCCCTCAATCGGCATTGTTATCCGTGCCGGGATGCTGGTGACAGCATTGTGCTTCATGTCGGGATTACTGCATCTGTATTGCAACCGGATCCCGATAAATCACCACAGGACAGGGAATGCTTCAGTCTCACAATGATGAGATGGGTGACATTGGTTTGACCATTTTTGCTTTGTCTCCTTTTAGCCGTACATTGCCCAAAGTGCCAAAGGTCCTGTACTGTGCCAGTATTACGGTATGGAATACATTGTTTATTTCTCTGACGTCCTAGTGGATGCTGGGGACTCCGTCAGGACCATGGGGAATAGCGGCTCCGCAGGAGACCGGGCACAAAATTTAAAAGTTTGACCACTAGGTGGTGTGTACTGGCTCCTCCCCCTATGACCCTCCTCCAAGCCTCAGTTAGGTTTTTGTGCCCGTCCGAGCAGGGTGCAATCTAGGTGGCTCTCATAAAGAGCTGCTTAGAGTAAAAGTTTTGATAGTTTTATTATTTTCAGTGAGTCCTGCTGGCAACAGGCTCACTGCAACGAGGGACCTAGGGGAGAAGAAGTGAACTCACCTGCGTGCAGGATGGATTTGCTTCTTAGGCTACTGGACACTAGCTCCAGAGGGACGATCACAGGTACAGCCTGGATGGGTCACCGGAGCCGCGCCGCCGACCCCCTTGCAGATGCCGAAGTAAGAAGAGGTCCAGAAACCGGCGGCTGAAGGCTTTTCAGTCTTCATGAGGTAGCGCACAGCACTGCAGCTGTGCGCCATTGCGCTCAGGCACACTTCACACCGGCGGTCACTGAGGGTGCAGGGCGCTGGGGGGGGCGCCCTGGGCAGCAATGTTAATACCTTTCTGGCTAAAAAGAATACATCACATATAGTCCATGAGGCTATATGGATGTATTTCACCCCTGCCAGGTCTCAGAAAAACCTGGAGAAGAGCCCGCCGGAATAGGGGGCGGGGCCTATCTCCTCAGCACACAGCGCCATTTTCCTACACAGCTCCGCTGCTAGGAAGGCTCCCAGGCTCTCCCCTGCACTGCACTACAGAAACAGGGTAAAAAACAGAGAGGGGGGGCATTTTTTGGCGATATTATATATATTTAAGCAGCTATAAGGAAACAACACTTATATAAGGTTGTTCCTATATAATTATAGCGCTTTGGTGTGTGCTGGCAAACTCTCCCTCTGTCTCCCCAAAGGGCTAGTGGGGTCCTGTCTTCTATCGGAGCATTCCCTGTGTGTCTGCTGTGTGTCGGTACGTGTGTGTCGACATGTATGAGGACGATGTTGGTGTGGAGGCGGAGCAATTGCCGGTAATGGTGATGTCACCCCCTAGGGAGTCGACACCGGAATGGATGGCTTTGTTTATGGAATTACGTGATAATGTCAGCACGCTGCAAAAGTCGGTTGACGACATGAGACGACCGGCAAACCAGTTAGTACCTGTACAGGCATCTCAAACACCGTCAGGGGCTGTAAAACGCCCTTTGCCTCAGTCGGTCGACACAGACCCAGACACGGACACCGAATCTAGTGTCGACGGTGAAGAAACGAACGTATTTTCCAGTAGGGCCACACGTTATATGATCACGGCAATGAAGGAGGCTTTGCATATCTCTGATACTGCAAGTACCACAAAAAGGGGTATTATGTGGGGTCTGAAAAAACTACCTGTAGTTTTTCCTGAATCAGAGGAATTGAATGACGTGTGTGATGTAATTTCAAAGAAGTTATTGGCGTTATACCCTTTCCCGCCAGAGGTTAGGGCGCGCTGGGAAACACCCCCTAGGGTGGACAAGGCGCTCACACGTTTATCCAAACAAGTGGCGTTACCGTCTCCTGATATGGCCGCCCTCAAGGATCCAGCTGATAGGAGGCTGGAAAATACTCTAAAAAGTATATACACACATACTGGTGTTATACTGCGACCAGCAATCGCCTCAGCCTGGATGTGCAGTGCTGGGGTGGCTTGGTCGGATTCCCTGACTGAAAATATTGATACCCTGGATAGGGACAGTATTTTATTGACTATAGAGCAATTAAAGGATGCATTCCTTTATATGCGAGATGCACAGAGGGATATCTGCACTCTGGCATCAAGAGTAAGTGCGATGTCCATATCTGCCAGAAGAAGTCTATGGACACGACAGTGGTCAGGCGATGCGGATTCCAAACGGCATATGGAAGTATTGCCGTATAAAGGGGAGGAATTATTTGGGGTCGGTCTATCGGATTTGGTAGCCACGGCAACAGCCGGGAAGTCCACCTTTTTACCTCAAGTCCCCTCCCAGCAGAAAAAGACGCAGTCTTTTCAGCCGCAGTCCTTTCGTTCCTATAAGAACAAGCGAGCAAAAGGACATTCATATTTGCCCCGAGGCAAAGGAAAGGGTAAGAGACTGCAGCAAGCAGCCCCTTTCCCAGGAGCAGAAGTCCTCCCCGGCTTCTGCAAAGGCCTCAGCATGACGCTGGGACCTTACAAGCGGACTCAGGGGCGGTGGGGGGTCGCCTCAAGAATTTCAGCGCACAGTGGGCTCACTCGCAGGTGGACCCCTGGATCCTGCAGGTAGTATCTCAGGGTTACAGGTTGGAATTCGAGAAGTCTCCCCCTCGCCGGTTCCTAAAATCTGCTTTGCCAACGTCTCCCTCAGACAGGGCGACGGTATTGGAAGCCATTCACAAGCTGTATTCTCAGCAGGTGATAATCAAGGTACCCTTTCTACAACAGGGAAAGGGGTATTACTCCACGCTATTTGTGGTACCGAAGCCGGACGGCTCGGTAAGACCTATTCTAAATCTGAAATCTCTGAACCTGTACATACAAAAATTCAAGTTCAAGATGGAGTCACTCAGAGCAGTGATAGCGAATCTGGAAGAAGGGGATTTTATGGTGTCCTTGTACATCAAGGATGCTTACCTTCATGTCCCAATTTGCCCTTCACACCAAGGGTACCTCAGGTTCGTGGTACAAAACTGTCATTATCAGTTTCAGACGCTGCCGTTTGGATTGTCCACGGCACCCAGGGTCTTTACCAAGGTAATGGCCGAAATGATGATCCTTCTTCGAAGAGAAGGCGTATTAATTATCCCTTACTTGGACGATCTCCTGATAAGGGCAAGATCCAGAGAACAGCTGGAGGTCGGAGTAGCACTAACTCAAGTAGTGCTCCAACAGCACGGGTGGATTCTGAATTTTCCAAAATCCCAACTGATCCCGACGACACGTCTGCTGTTCCTAGGGATGATTCTGGACACTGTTCAGAAAAAGGTATTTCTTCCGGAGGAGAAAGCCAGGGAGTTATCCGAACTCGTCAGGAACCTCCTAAAACCAGGGACAGTGTCTGTGCATCAATGCACAAGAGTCCTGGGAAAAATGGTGGCTTCTTACGAAGCGATTCCATTCGGCAGATTCCATGCACGAATTTTTCAGTGGGATCTGCTAGACAAATGGTCCGGATCGCATCTGCAGATGCATCAGCGGATAAAATTGTCGACAAGGACAAGGGTCTCTCTGCTATGGTGGTTGCAGAGTGCTCATCTGTTAGAGGGCCGCAGATTCGGCATACAGAACTGGGTCCTAGTGACCACGGATGCCAGCCTGAGAGGCTGGGGAGCGGTCACACAAGGAAGAAACTTCCAGGGCGTGTGGTCAAGCCTGGAAACGTCTCTTCACATAAATATACTGGAACTAAGAGCAATCTACAATGCTCTAAGCCTGGCAAAACCTCTGCTTCAGGGTCAGCCGGTGTTGATCCAGTCGGACAACATCACGGCAGTCGCCCACGTAAACAGACAGGGCGGCACAAGAAGCAGGAGGGCAATGGCAGAAGCTGCAAGGATTCTTCGCTGGGCGGAAAATCATGTGATAGCACTGTCAGCAGTGTTCACCACATGATTGTAGTCCATTGGGAAAGACCAATGGTGGACATGATGGCGTCCCGCCTCAACAAAAAACTGGACAGGTATTGCGCCAGGTCAAGAGACCCTCAGGCAATAGCTGTGGACGCTCTGGTAACACCATGGGTGTACCAGTCAGTGTATGTGTTCCCTCCTCTGCCTCTCATACCCAAGGTACTGAGAATTATACGGCAAAGGGGAGTAAGAACGATACTAGTGGCTCCGGACTGGCCAAGAAGGACTTGGTACCCGGAACTTCAGGAGATGCTCACGGAAGATCCGTGGCCTCTACCTCTAAGAAGGGATCTGCTTCAGCAGAGACCGTGTCTATTCCAAGACTTACCGCGGCTGCGTTTGACGGCATGGCGGTTGAACGCCGGATCCTAAGGGAAAAAGGCATTCCGGAAGAGGTCATCCCTACCCTGGTCAAAGCCAGGAAGGAGGTGACTGCACAACATTATCACCGCATTTGGAGAAAATATGTTGCATGGTGTGAGGCCAGGAAGGCGTCGACAGAGGAATTTCAACTGGGTCGATTCCTACATTTCCTGCAAACAGGATTATCTATGGGCCTCAAATTAGGGTCCATTAAGGTTCAAATTTCGGCCCTGTCGATTTTCTTCCAGAAAGAATTGGCTTCAGTTCCTGAAGTCCAGACTTTTGTAAAAGGAGTACTACATATACAGCCCCCGGTTGTGCCCCAGTGGCACCGTGGGATCTCAATGTAGTTTTGGATTTTCTCAAATCCCATTGGTTTGAGCCACTCAAATCGGTAGATTTGAAATATCTTACATGGAAAGTAACCATGCTACTGGCCCTGGCTTCAGCCAGGAGAGTGTCGGAATTGGCGGCTTTATCGTATAAAAGCCCATATCTGATTTTCCATTCGGACAGGGCAGAATTGAGGACACGTCCTCATTTTCTGCCTAAGGTGGTATCAGCGTTTCACCTGAACCAGCCTATTGTGGTGCCTGCGGCTACTAGCGATTTGGAGGATTCCAAGTTGCTGGACGTTGTCAGAGCATTGAAAATGTATATTTCAAGGACGGCTGGAGTCAGAAAATCTGACTCGCTGTTTATACTGTATGCACCCAACAAGCTGGGTGCTCCTGCTTCTAAGCAGACGATTGCTCGTTGGATTTGTAGCACAATTCAACTGGCACATTCTGTGGCAGGCCTGCCACAGCCTAAATCTGTCAATGCCCACTCCACAAGGAAGGTGGGCTCATCTTGGGCGGCTGCCCGAGGGGTCTCGGCATTACAACTCTGCCGAGCAGCTACGTGGTCAGGGGAGAACACGTTTGTAAAATTCTACAAATTTGATACCCTGGCTAAGGAGGACCTGGAGTTCTCTCATTTGGTGCTGCAGAGTCATCCGCACTCTCCCGCCCCGTTTGGGAGCTTTGGTATAATCCCCATGGTCCTGACGGAGTCCCCAGCATCCACTAGGACGTCAGAGAAAATAAGAATTTACTCACCGGTAATTCTATTTCTCGTAGTCCGTAGTGGATGCTGGGTGCCCATCCCAAGTGCGGATTGTCTGCAATACTTGTACATAGTTATTGTTACAAAAAAATCGGGTTGTTTATTGTTGTGAGCCATCTTTTCAGAGGCTCCTACGTTATCATACTGTTAACTGGGTTCAGATCACAAGTTGTACGGTGTGATTGGTGTGGCTGGTATGAGTCTTACCCGGGATTCAAAATCCTTCCTTATTGTGTACGCTCGTCCGGGCACAGTATCCTAACTGAGGCTTGGAGGAGGGTCATAGGGGGAGGAGCCAGTACACACCACCTAGTGGTCAAACTTTTAAATTTTGTGCCCTGTCTCCTGCGGAGCCGCTATTCCCCATGGTCCTGACGGAGTCCCCAGCATCCACTACGGACTACGAGAAATAGAATTACCGGTGAGTAAATTCTTATTTTTTGCTCATAATTAATACATAAATAAAAAATTAATTAACCTCCATCGGTATGTGCCAGCCAAGATTAAAAAAAAAAAAAAAAAAAGGATAATTTCATTGGCTGTGCAGTGCTTATGCATTTCTGGGGCAATAAACTGCATGGTAGAGCTATAATAGTTGATTCGTAAAGAGAGAGACTGCTATGTGGTCTTGTGATAAGTTTGTGGACCTGTGGCAGATAACAGAATCTAGAGTCTCTGGGGCTGATTCAGTTGTTTTATGGTCACTCGCCATTAGCGGATGCCCGCTGGCGGCAATTCATTTGTGCTAACATTTCTGCTTGCAACCCCCCGAGCTGCAAGCAAAAATATGCGAAAAAGTATCCAGTTTTGCACAGCAGAACCTGGCACTTCTATTCTAGGCACAATCAGTGTGATAAAACAATGGTCTCCCAAACAATTGTGTACCCCCCCTCTCTAAAGTGACGGGAAATGCAATTATGGGAGCCCATTAAACAGTTGAATCAGGCCCTCTAATAAAATATTGAACCGATATGAGTATTACGTTTTTTTTTTTTTGTTTTTTTTTATTTGGATTCACGTTTCTGTTAGATCTTTTGTTTAAAAATGTAGGGATATTTGTAGATCTTTTTTTATGTTCAGTAAGTGTATATATTTTTCTATGTTCTATAGCAGGGGTGGGCAATAAGCAGTCTTACAGCTGCTGTAGAACTGCACATCCCAGCTGCTTATTGTTCACCCCTGCTCTCTACAGCAGTGATGGGGAACCTTTGGCACTCCAGCTGTTGTTGAATTACACGTCCCAGCATGCCCTGCTTCAGTTTTGCTATTTGGCCATGCTAAAACTTTAGTAGGGCATGCTGGGATGTGTAGTTCAACAACAGCTGGGGTGCCAATGGTTCCCCATCACTGCTCTACAGTATCTTCTAAATCTCTTCAATCTGGATTCTTGCTTGGCACATTTTCCTTTTCTCCACATCATTCTTTTATATCAATATGAATCAATTCTGTCCCCTACCCATTACCTTGTATTGGGACAAATGTTATGTGCATATAGTCAGATAAATGCGTTGTCCTGTAATTAGCTGATCCTGTTTGGCAATGTAGAAGTATCCAGACTATTTAGGCTAGGTATTTCTTTGTTGCAAATGGCGATTACCTCATCATTCCTGCCAGAGCCAGGGTGAAGTTAGTGTTCTGCTGATGCTGTTTCATCTCATCTGGGTGTGTGGGGTTTCTTCTTAGTTACAGATAAGGTGACTAATTGTGACTGTCATGTACTCCATATAATGAGGTAGAAGCTCTTCTTTCCCTTTTGTAGCTTCTCCCATATTTATAGGTTTCTTTTTGCTGACAATCATGCATGGTATTTACTATTTTCCCCTCCCCCCTTGCTGATTCTTATGTAATTGTTACATAGTTTGTTAGTCTATGCGATACTTTGTCTTAATTGTATACTGACCTCACACATTCTCTTATACAAACTATAGATTTGTCACGTGTATCATTATGTGATTGACCAATTGTAGTCCTGAAAATACACAGATTTACATTTATAAAATGTTTAAACCATTTTCATTGTGACTTGGCATAAACCGCTTACCAGAAATAACTATTTATGTATAATAATTTTTACTTTTTAGTGACAGATTCAATTGTTATAGGCGCTGCTATAATTAATGGGACCCGAGGGAGCAGTTCAATTGGGCCTGCTATATAGGACTGAGCACCACAGATTATGGATGCAGTTACTGCAAGGCAGGGTTAATTCAAGGTACTTGTGCCACACGTACAGTTAGGTCCGTATATATCTGGACACTGACACAGTTGACCTAATTTGGGATTTGTACGCCACCACAATATATGAAATTAAATAAAGGAGATGCAATTGAATTGCAGACTTTTAGCTGTAATTCAAGGGGTTGAAAAAAATTGAACATAATCATAAATGTTAATTTTAACAGTTTATGTTGAATCGTTTTGCAGGCAATGACTGTCTGATATCTGAAACCCATGAAATCGCCAAATGCTGGGTTTCCTCCTTTGTTATACTTTGCCAGGCTTGTAGCATTTTTTGGGTCATTGTCCATCTGCGTTGGGTGTGCTTTACCGGCGGTCGGGATCCCGACCGCCAGAATGCTGGCAGGTGGGTGAGCGCAACGAAGCCCCTTGCAGGCTCGGTGGCTTGCTGTGTTTGCCACAGGTTCCCTTCCCACGAGTGGGAATAGCCCTGGGCCAACTGCTGACATTATGGTGGCCTGGATCCCAGCGTCTGTATGCTGACCGCAGGGATCGTAACTGCATCCCGTCCATCTGCACTATGATGTGTTGGCCCTACCTGTATGTTATTGCAGAGTACTCTGACCTAGGGGGAATACATGTACGTCATTGCACAAAAGACCTGTATTATGCAGAATATGTGGGGTCATGTAATGGATAAGCAAAAGGTTGAATCTCGTTCACCATGTCTGCAGTGTACACAGGCCAAACCCTTAGTGATTGATGTAGGTAATATATGTATAAAAATGCCCTATTTTATTTTTCCCAGTGTGATAGTATACTACTTGATTAAACGCTTTTAGCTCCTTCTTTTACTTTATGTTCTAATGGAAATAAAAAAAATGATTTGCTGAAGTAGCTATAAATATTATGCAGACAATTGTAACCTGGTAAAGGTCCCTTTAATCTACCAGTACTGTAGTGTTAATGTACAATAGGGAAATTCAGCCTCAGTTTGGGACGTTTCCACTTTCTGATTCAATCACTTGAAACCATCTGGCATGCTATATAACACTGGTGTATGGGCTGTGCTTGTCAGTGCCTGATCAGCAGAAGGACCCTGCATTAGTCTTACAGAGGGTTTATCAAGGGTTTTCGTAGCCTAAGGAATGGATCACTGGTTATTTTAATGAGCAGAATGGCATTTTGTATGTTTTACTAATTTAAGGATTCCTTAATGTGCTGCAGGTAATTTGTGTATCATAGCTTGATTGAGCAGATTCAGTTTCTGTAGAGCTGTAAAGATATATTGTATTGTATTCTTTTTATTTTAAATACTGTCATTAGTGCTTGAATGTACTAAATATATTTGTGACTTCATTAGTCTTAGCTCATGGGTAAAATGTAATAGCCTGCAAGAAGCAGGCTGTGGGGGGCTTCTTGTGAGCCGGATTTTTAAAGTTGCAGTAATTTACAGAGCAGGGATACGGTCATTAGGTCAACATGTACTAGGTCGACATGAGTTTTTCCCAAAAAAATCTAATTTTTTGGACTTTTTCATACTTTACGATCCACGTGGACTACAACTGGGAACGGTAACCTGTGCCGAACGCAGCGAGAAACCTTGCCTTCGCTTTCCAGGCGAGAGGACACGGTGCACTAATTGGGGTTCCCCGTCACTTTAAAAAGAAAACTACACCAAAAACGGTCAAAAACTCATGTCGACCCTTTTCCATGTCGACCTAATGACCCTTGCCCACACAGCAAAACCAACCTGGCTGTTGGTATACTCCAGTGGTGCTGCTGTAGAGCCATGTGCAGCAGTTTTGAATTCACTAGCTCTCATTGATTTAATAAGTGAAACATGCTAGAAGTGTTTTATATTCTGTATAGAAATTGCACAAATAGCTCGGGATAACTCTGGACATCTTGGAAGCAAAATAATTTTTTATATACTGTGTGCGCTAAGAAATGACTTTACTAAAGTAATATGTTGCTTGCCCTGATGAAGAAGTTTGTATCATCTGATTAGTGTTTCATACATTTGCAGACTATTCAGTTCTCCTTTTGGTAAGTCAGCAGTTACTAGTATACACTGGGACTTCATGGCATGTCGGCATTTTAGGTGGTGATTGCTGGTGCTGTACCCTAATTCTAAACTACCTGAAGGAAGCCTTCTTATATTTATATGTTCTCTATGTAATTGCAGTGGCAAAGACGATGTTGATCTCGATGCACTTGCTGCAGAAATAGAGGGAGCTGGAGCTTCCAAGGAGCAAAAGGGAAAAGGCAAAAAGAAGAAGGACAAGAAGAGGCAAGACTTTGAGTAAGTGCCGAAGCTACATGTGCAGAGCAGTCGGTGTCAGGTTTGAGAGACTTTCTGACTGGGAAATCTATACGTCTTATAGTGATGATACTCCGTGTCCCCTTAAGTAAATGGGCAATACTATTCTCCAGTCACTGCGCCCATCTGACTCTGTCCTTACATAGACAAGAGACTGCAGTTTCCTCTACAGGTCTAATAACTGGTAGCTGTCATTACCAAGATATTACTTCTTTTCCCTTAATCCATAGTTGTTAAATGAATTGTGTAATGTATGTTTGTGGAAATCTGTACTTTACAATAACTTTCCAGGTTGCATTTTCAGAACGTGACTAAAATGTGTTCCCACTCCTTCTATCCCTATTGATAACATGATGATCAGAAAATCTTAATCTGTTGATCACCTGTCTTCTAATCTGTATTCAGCACACACATGCTCTTTACATATAACAGGTTTCCTGACTTGCTACCGACCTTCTTTTAGTGAATTTGCAAGCAGTATACCACCATACTGGTTCTTTCATCTACATCAGACTTAGAGGATAAATGTCATGTATACCTCAGTTATCGCTGTACTTCATGCAACAACACATTAATCTGATCTACTGGTTACCTATGAGGTGCTAGAATTATATCATTATTTCATGTGTTTTATGTTCGTGTTACCTCATGGAATTGTATAAAAACAAAAAACCCTAAAAGTTGTTTTACAGAGGAAGATGAAATTAAAATAATTCTCATTAACAATGTTTGTAGTGAAGATGATATTCTCAAAGAGCTCGAGGAACTGTCCTTAGACGTGCAAGGAGGGAAAGCCAATAAAGACTCTGTACCTAAGGTAGGTATTTGTTTTTTTCTAAAATGTGTTCATAGGCAGTATTTAAGGTGGGTGTACACAGTGATAAAATAAACAATGCCGCTCATTTTGACTCTCCCTGAGCGACGTTGTTTACTATATCGCCCAAAGTGTATGTCACCGCCGCCGAGCGAAGCGCGGCTCCGCCGGTCGTTAACAACCCTCTGTGCCGGCTGTGCATGCAGCTCAATTTGGGCTCATCGTCCAAAACTGCTTGCTCCGGCCGGCAGCAGCATGACGTCACTGTGCAGTATCATTAGTGATATCGCACAGTGTGTATGCCCGCCGCCGGGCGGCCTGGCATGGGAGGGGAAACACTAGGCGATGTCGCTCACCGAGCACATTGCATAGGGTGTACCCACCTTTAGATTATTCAACAGCTAACAGGATGTGCTCGGCAGTGGTTTGGCTGCATTAGAAACCCTTTTGCTTTTAATTAGAGGTGTAAAAATTGTGTTATTAATTAGCTTTTTATTTTAGAAAGCAGAAGTTGAAGAATCTGAGGCTGTCCCCTTGGAGCAGGATAAGAAAAAGAAAGGACAAAAGGGCAAGAAAGGCAGTTTTGAGGATAATGAGGACAATAGTGATGAAATGGAAAGCAAGAGCTCAAAACCCAAAAAAGAAAAGCCCAAAAATCTGTCTGAGAGTGATGATGATGATGATGATGATCATCACTTTAATACGACCGCTAAGAAAGGCAAGGGCAAACATGACGCCACCAGTAAAAAAGCTTTCCCTACCGAGGAAGCTAAGGATCATGTTAAGGAGAAAGCAGACTTTCCGGGGGACAGCGAGGATGAGTCGGACGAGTTTAGTTATGGTAAGAAAGGCAAGAAGAAAGAGCAGAAGGCCAAACCCATAGCTAAAGTAGAAAGTGGAGACGAGGATGGCGAGTTCAAAATGAAGACTGCTGCTCAGAAGAAGGCAGAAAAAAAAGAACGAGAGCGGAAGAAGCGAGAGGAGGAAAAGACCAAACTGAAGAAACAGAAGGAGAGAGATGAGACTGAAGGTGTCACGAAAGAACCTGTAAAATCTGCTGTGCCTGACATAGTACCAGATGATGTGGCTGCTCCCAAAAAGGAGAAAAAGCCTGCAGTGGAATTAGAGGCTGCAGAAGTGGAAGGAGAAGGTATGTGTTTGGTTTTGAATCCCTTTAAAATCTACAGTAAATGTTATCTCCCATCTACAAGTCAAGTGCTAATGAGCTGTGTAGTTGTACAGCGGACCTGTAACTTACATTCCTTTTGGTATAAGATAGCCCAAGTGTGCTTTGCTTTATCATACATTTTAGAGTTATTGTATGTCATTTATAGTTCTGGTAATGTGCAGTGATTGTATACATGACCTCTTAAATCCTTTTATTTATCTAATGCGCTACAGATGATGATGGTGACAAAAAGAAAAAAGATAAAAAGAAGAAAAAGGGGGAGAAGGAAGAGAAAGAGAAGAAGAAGAAAGGACCCAGTTCAGCTACTGTAAAAGCCATGCAGGAAGCTCTGGCCAAAATGAAGGAGGAGGAGGAGCGGCTTAAAAGAGAAGAGGAGGAGAGGATGAGAAGGCTAGAGGAGATGGAAGCAAAGCGCCTGGAAGAGGTACTCCAGTGATCAACACTTCGTATGTCAGTCATGCTCCTTTGCTAGAGAAGTCCCCATAGAAATCACATTGCTTTATGATTAGAACCTTTCTCAGATTGCTTAAAATAAGTTTATCTATTGTTGCCATTTAACGATAGTCTACTCTTTACATTTCCTGTGTAGTTACTTGGGAAAGCATGACTTTACTTTGCTTTACAGTGCTTGTTGTGATAATACAATATTGTCATTACGAGCTTATAGTTATAATTTATCCCTGGCCCTCTTTGTCTCTGCATTAAATTCATAATGACATTTTAATTTTGACATTTTTAATCCTAGTCTGTCCTTTCTGTTTTAGTCTTAAACACGTATTTGCAAAACTATTAAGTATTACTAGACCGTTTAGCCAATGTTTGATTTAGGGACATTCAAAGAATGTTAGGTATGGGAAACAAAAATTCTAAATATCTTTTTTTGAAGGTTTTTGTTTCATACATCACGTGGTCTGTATGGCATTGCATACAAACATGACACTAACACTGGTGCCCCATCCTTAGTTTTACAGTTTTGTTTTTGTATTAAAAGGAATACAGTATTTTATTGTAGTCTGCAGGTGTTATTGGTAAAATAGGTTTATTTAAAAATCCTTGCAGTGAATGCAGGGACGTCTGTAGGGTTTACAATAAAGATACAGAATGTCACATGACTAACTTGACCTATGATGAGCTTTGCAGTTTAAGCACCTATGTAGGAGTTTCTTAATACAATCCACCTGTTTCCATAATGTGCAGACTCTTGAGATACAAAAAAAAATTTTTCTTGACTTTCTTTTATATACTAGTTATATAGAGCCAGAATATTTGCGTTTTAATCATTCATATAGTCCCTGCCTTTGTGGAGCTTTCATATTTATCTGCTTACCCCAGGCACACACACACAGGCATATACTGGGACTAATAAAAACTGAAGTTTATTAACCTACCTGTGTGTTTTTAGACTGTTGGGAGGAAACCCGGGCACCTGGAGGAAGCCTCGACATTGCATGGCAGGGGACACACAATGCAGGTAGCAGCATGTAATGTTTTCACTGAAATATGTTTAATCTTTCCTAGGAACGATTAGAACAAGAACGTAAAGAAAAGAAGAAGCAGAAAGAGAAGGAAAGAAAAGAACGTTTGAAAAAAGAAGGGAAACTGCTGACCAAAGCGCAGAAAGAGGCCAGGGCTCGGGCTGTGGCTACTCTTAAGGTTCTGCAAGCGCAGGGTGTGTATTGCAGAACAGTATCAGTCTGTTTTCTATCTACTACTTATGTTTGTGAGACCCCTTTCACACCGCACAAATAACACGGTATTAATATTGCCGGGTCGGCGTGCGGTGTGAAAGCGCTGTGGTGGAATTCCCGGGTCGCCTGACAAAAAGCAGTGTTATTCCCGGGTTGAATACTGGATCAGTGGCAACGTAAACGGGTTCCCGGGTCGATGCGACCTGTGACCCGTTCACTAGATAGGGAGAGGCGGCGCGGAGATGAGCTCATCTACCAGCGCTGCCTCCACCCCCGCTGCCGGCTTCGCCCCCTGCTGTTATGGTAACCCGCCCAGCATATTGCCAGGTTAGGGAAGCCTGCTGTAGTGTCCAATGCCGGATCCCACCGGGAAGGACCCGTTTCCCATTCCTGGGTGGGATCCGGCATTTGCTGTGTGAAAGGGGTATTCTAATCATAGGTTAATAAGCTGGGAATTGTATAACCCGTTTCTCAAATAAATAAATAAATATATATATATATATATATATATATATATATATATATATATACACTGCTCAAAAAAATAAAGGGAACACTAAAATAACACATCCTAGACCTGAATTAATGAAATATTCTTATTAAATACTTTGTTCTTTACATAGTTGAATGTGCTGACAACAAAATCACGCAAAAATTATCAATGGAAATCAAATTTATTAACCCATGGAGGTCTGGATTTGGAGTCACCCTCAAAATGAAAGTGGAAAAACACTCTACAGGCTGATCCAACTTTGATGTAATGTCCTTAAAACAAGTCAAAATGAGGCTCAGTAGTGTCTGTGGCCTCCTCGTGCCTGTATGACCTCCCTACAACGCCTGGGCATGCTCCTGATGAGATGGCTGATGGTCTCCTGAGGGATCTCCTCCCAGACCTGGACTAAAGCATCCGCCAACTCCTGGACAGTCTGTGGTGCAACGTGGCATTGGTGGATGGAGCGAGACATGATGTCCCAGATGTGCTCAATTGGATTCAGGTCTGGGGAACGGGCGGGCCAGTCCATAGCATCAATGCCTTCGTCTTGCAGGAACTGCTGACACACTCCAGCCACATGAGGTCTAGCATTGTCTTGCATTAGGAGGAACTCAGGGCCAACCGCACCAGCATATGGTCTCACAAGGGGTCTGAGGATCTCATCTCGGTACCTAATGGCAGTCAGGCTACCTCTGGCGAGCACATGGCGGGCTGTGCGGCCCCCCAAAGAAATGCCACCCCACACCATTACTGACCCACTGCCAAACCGGTCATGCTGGAGGATGTTGCAGGCAGCAGAACGTTCTCCTTGGCGTCTGCAGACTCTGTCACGTCTGTCACATGTGCTCAGTGAGAACCTGCTTTCATCTGTGAAAAGCACAGGGCGCCAGTGGCGAATTTGCCAATCTTGGTGTTTTCTGGCAAATGCCAAACGTCCTGCACGGTGTTGGGCTGTAAGCACAACACCCACCTGTGGACGTCGGGCCCTCATACCACCCTCATGGAGTCCTGTTTCTGATCGTTTGAGTAGACACATGCACATTTGTTGCTTGCTGGAGGTCATTTTGCAGGGCTCTGGCAGTGCTCCTCCTGTTCCTCCTTGCACAAAGGCGGAGGTAGCGGTCCTGCTGCTGGGTTGTTGCCCTCCTACAGCCTCCTCCACGTCGCCTTATGTACTGGCCTGTCTCCTGGTAGCGCCTCCATGCTCTGGACACTACGCTGACAGACACAGCAAACCTTCTTGCCACAGCTCGCATTGATGTGCCATCCTGGATGAGCTGCACTACCTGAGCCACTTGTGTGGGTTGCAGGGAGGTCATACAGGCACGTGGAGGCCACACACACTACTGAGCCTCATTTTGACTTGTTTTAAGGACATTACATCAAAGTTGGATCAGCCTGTAGTGTGTGTTTCCACTTTCATTTTGAGGGTGACTCCAAATCCAGACCTCCATGGGTTAATAAATTAGATTTCCATTGATAATTTTTGTGTGATTTTGTTGTCAGCACATTCAACTATGTAAAGAACAAAGTATTTAATAAGAATATTTCATTCATTCAGATCTAGGATGTGTTATTTTAGTGTTCCCTTTATTTTTTTGAGCAGTGTATATAAAATCTATGTAGCATAGATGCAATCACACACTAATACAAATGATCTAATGATCTCTGTTCATGAACCATATTTTTGTTTTGTTGTAGTCTACCTCTTGTAATTCTGTGGAGATCTGAATACCGACATTTGTTTTCCTTTGGCAGGCGTTGAAGTGCCATCTAAAGATTCTGTGCCGAAGAAAAAGCCGATCTATGAAGACAAAAAGAAAAAGAAGCCCCAACAGCAGATACAGAATAAGGAAGGTAAGCAGTGGATTTCATAGTCTCTTACTAGTGATTGTTGCAACTTGTGCAGTCTTATAAAACGAGCACAGAAATGATTTGTATACCCATTCTATAGTTTATTATCAGCAAGTTATATAAATACAGTGTGGGGTATTTTTTTCAAAGCTGCTTTCCCCGCTTTTTAGACTTCTTCTCCAATGGAGTTTTGTTTTATGTCTGTCCATGTTTGTAACATTTTCTTTTACCTATTGGTGTAATCTCTCCTATTTGTTCTGTGTTCATTTAAATGTGACGTTGTACCGATCTCTGAACATTCAATAACTCTTTCAGAGCCAATAGAGGCCAGTTCTCCAGTTGATGATATTCCAGAATCCCCATTGCCAGAGAAAGAGAAAGAAGAGCCCCTCGTGTCTGAAGAGCCTTCTGGTAAGATGAAGTTTGCTGTTTACAAAAAGTAATTAAGTCTGAAGATCAATTGTAATCCTTAGTTCCCATTCCACGCATATTTTCACTTTCTGGTGGTTTTTAGATTTTCACCTCTAAGTGACAAGAATAACCACCTCTTCTGGGTAGTAGAACTGAGCCCCATTATTATTATTCTTTATTTATATGGCGCCACAAGGGTTCCGCAGCGCCCATTTACAGAGTACATAAACAAATAATCAAGCATCAAAACAGCAACTTACAGTTGACGACAATATAGGACAAGTACAGGGTAAATAAAAATAGCTACATCAGCAGATGACACTGTAATAAGTATCAGGTGGCAGAAGACTGCTGGATTTGGTGCAGTTGAATATTATTAAAGTAAGAAAAGGATAAGCACATGAGGGAAGAGGGCCCTGCTCGTGAGAGCTTACATTCTAAAGGGGAGGGTAGACAGACAGGGGTGAGACAGATGGGGTACATAGAGAGCGTGGAACAGAGGTTTAGGATGAGATTTGGCTGGGTTTGATGAAGAAGTGGGTCTTGAGAGCCCGTTTGAAGTTTTGTAGAAAGGTGGAGAGTCTGAGGGGGAGAGGTAGGGAATTCCAGAGAAGTGGTGCAGCACATGAAAAATCTTGGAGGTAGGAGTGGGAGGAAGTAATCCGTAGGCAGGAGAGTCGACGTGCATTAGCAGAGCGAAGAGGACGGGTGGGAGTGTAAAGGGAGATAAGATCAGAGATGTAGATGGGAGAGGAGTGGGTGAGGGCTTTGTAAGCAAGTTTGAGAAGCTTGAAATGGATTCTGAAAGGGAAGGGGAGTGCTTGCCTTCCTTCTAAAATGTGACGTAAATCCATGGGAGGCAGTCAATTTACCTGCAGGGATCCCGACAGTCGGGATATCATACTGATCCCTAAATTCATAACTTCTGTTCCTTAATGTTGACTGAACATGGTCTGTGTGTCATTATGGTGTGGTGTAGCTTAAACTCCCCAAGTAGAGTGAGTGTAATTGGTAGAAACAGAATTGTGGTAAAAATATCGTTAGAGTTCATCGGTAACATTGTTGTAGTTCCTTAGTATGTACCCTGTATGAGCTGCTGTTCGTTTCAGTACTTTTTACAAACCACAAAATCTTCTTCCTTTTTCCCACTAGGAGGGATTTACTACAACTATACTCCAACTGTAGTAATTCAGTAATTTGTTTTCCTTATCTGAATCTTTAAATTGTTAATTTCAAAATGACTGCATCACCTTGGTAGCAGTGCCCACCTTTTAATATCACTGCAGTTCCATAGTATCACTATGGAAAAGCTGGCTCAAGCTAGTGCATCCTTCTCACTTCAGAATACACTGGATTGCCCTGTAAATGAGTCATGTTCCATATGTATACGTATGTGACTAGCAGATTCTGGCATTTCTGTGTGTTTTCTGTAAAACTTAAGTATTTCTTGCAAACTTTACAGAGATGCTTTTTCCGGATGATGAAATTTTGCAGGATAGTGGTACAGATAAAGAAGGTATTCTGTGACTGATGCATGGTTTTATTTCCTTGCAAAGGTTTTGAATTGGTGTGCCGTGAGCTTTGCTTATAATACAAAACCTTTTAGCCTAATGGCCTTTAGTTGTAGTTTGGTGACCCTTTACTACGATTACAGTAGTGATTAAAGGGGAAAATGTTTTGTCTGAGGATGTGCGTTCTTTCTGTTCTGTCCCCCCCTGCTCTAATACATTGTTCTCCCGTCTGAAGTGCATATGTATTCCCTGTCCCAAAGCTGCTGCCATGTTTGGTTTTCTCACTGTAGTAGTCCTCTATCTGTGGCCTGTTTTTGCTGTACACATGATCTTGTAAAAAAAAGAAAACCCCCAAAGACATTTTGTCCATAATTTAATAAATGAGATGATATTGCTGCTGCTCAGTGTTTTCTTCAGTCCCCAACAAATTACCAAAGGGACAAGTAAATGAGCAGCACTAATATTAACACAAACTGACTGTGTTAAAGCCATTGCATGAAAAATACACATGTAAAGAGAACAGTATAAATATCTATGTATATAAAGCACAAGTATATGGTCCAAAAGAATAATGAACATTTTTCTATTCTAAACCATAAAATCCTGGTAAAGCAAATAATCATCCTCTAAATCAGGCTTTTTCAAACAGTGTGCCACGACCAGTTGCAAGGTGTGCCGCGGAGCCAGAGCAGCTTTATGCACCTTCAGAGGGAACTGGTGGCCCGGGCTCTTCTTAGAGGATCAGTCATGCTCCGGCCATGACCTATCCCTTGGTGACGCGGCGGTGTGATATCATAGGTCACGGCCGCCGCATCTCACCACTTAGCCAGCCCACCCGCCTGCATACACATCTTCCAGTTCCCGCCTGCATCCACAGCTTTCCTTGCCCATCCACACCCGCCCGACCGCCCACTGCTCAGTATTCGCAGCACTCCACTATGAACAACCCCCGCCACTGAGGGACACGGAGGAGGACAGCTGACCGGTGGGGGCTAATATTTGTTATGTTATTTCTCCTGTGGAGAGCAATAGGAGTTATGCGGGGAACAATGTGAATAATTCATGTGGGAAGCAATAGGATTTTTGTAGGGAGCAACATGATTTATGTGAGGAGCAATGTGATTGTTTTTTCTGTGTAGGCCAATGTATGTGTGGATTTGTTTTTTACTGTGAGGGCCAATGTGTGTTTGTTTTTTTCCTGTGGGTGAACTGATGGTGTGCCTTGACAATTTGAAAATATTGTTTGGTGTGCCGCAAGTAAAAAAAAAAAAAAGGATGAAAATCACTGCTCTAGATCAAGGGTGGGCAACCAACCAGAGTCAAAGAGCTCAAAAATATCTGTAATAAAGTTAAAGAGCGTTGTCATGCGTGTGGCCTATTTTGAAATCCAGAACCACATAAAACACATTAAAAAAGCCAGATTCACATAATACACAGCTCTTCCACGTGTCATTCCAGCTATATCCCCCCCCCCCCCCCCCTTCTCATGGCACTGCTGCAGCCCCTCTTGTGTCCCTCCAGAGTTATTTTGACATCCTCACTCTGCCCCCATAAGCATGAAATCAAAGAATCTAAATGGGCATGCCAGACCCAAGCTTTCCACCTCTCAGGCAGCCCCTGCAGCCACACAGCTTTTATCTGGTTAAGGAGACTCAATCTTCTGGCGTCCACGGCCGCGTCCTCTATGTGTCTAACTTGAGCTCCACCTCTCATTATGCGATGTGTCGTCAAGTTGCGCATGGAGCAGTGCATGCGCATCCCAGATACAAGTGAAGCCAGCTGCGCAGCTGTTCAGAGGAGGCAGGCTGTCAGTGCGTGTCGGTAGTGGGAGCAGTGCCGGGTGCGGGAGCCACATCACAACAAAGATCCTCAAGCAGCACGAGAGCCCCGGGTGGCCACCGCTGCTCTAGATTTTGTTGAAGCATAGTGGCCTAATTAATGATTTAGTCACTCTATTTACTTTAAATCCCTTTCATACTGTAACTGCGTATTTCTACCTTCATGTCCATTTTTGGATCTTAGTACAGTACATTACCAGGCAGCTACCACATGTATCAAAAACAGTTTTTCAGATCAGAAAAACTTGCTCCTAAGGATTTTACTGCTATTAGTGTATACTTGGGTTACTAACGTTGAGACCTTTTCTTCTAAGTTGGGCCATTGTACCGTGGATGTCTGTAGTTTTCTCTTTAGTCTAGAATTAAAACTAGTGTAGAAGGGCAAATAGGTTTAAAAGGAAGGAACTCAACTTATAATTTTAATTTCCTTTTCCTTGTGATCGATGTTTTAACATTATGCTATTGTTGTTCCGATTCTTATGCAAATGATTTGTTACTATACCTATTAGAAAACAAAGATGACATCGGTGTGGATGATTGGGAAGCTAGAATCAGCGATGAAGAAGGAGAGAGAGGTCTGTATTAAAAATCGTCTTGTTTTTCTCTTATGATGAGCAGTCAGAATCCTATGAAACGTTGACAGCGAAACAATTGATTAGGGCACAATGCACCTATGAGGATCATCTTTGGCAAGTAGCATGTGTTAATTTGGATACACCATGTTAGTCGTCTTTGTCTTTTACGCGGCCGTAGCAGTATTCCTACTCTGGTAGTGTAGGGACCCAGTGGAGCAGACTGTTGTGTTATTGGGCTATGCTTTTTAGGATCACCATCACTTGTAGAACAGGTGACATTTCAGTTGTGTCTGATGGTATTCCGTAAGGTGTTGTCTGTATATCCATGATAACCAGTTTTGGGGTTTCGCTCTCTCATTAGAAGCAAAAACTGTCCACATAGAAGTTCAGGAAAAAAGCGAGGAAGAGGGGGAAGATGAGGATGACGATGAGGAGGATGAAGCAGAAAGTGAGGAAGAGGATGATGAAGATGGGGGGAGCAGTGACGATGAGAAGTCTTTGGAAGAAAAGCCATCAGAGTCTCGTTCTGTTGGATCCAAACAAGCAGAGAGAAAGTCCATTAAAGAGCTGAGTTCTGAGTCCGAGTCGGATTCTGATGATGATCGCACTAAAGATGAGCGACTCTATGATAAAGCAAAGAAGCGAATTGAGGTATTCATACTGCATGGCAAGCTCTCTTGTCCTCTACTATATATACATCTATGTTGTGAATTCTTCTCTTATATGGAATTGTAGAAATGAGACAAATTGGACAAATATTGAGGAATCCAGTGTGTGAGACATCCTTTTCCTTACATTGAATCTGATGGGTGTTGCTAAGATTATGGACCGACTGCTAAGATGCTTTTGTGTTCTGTTACTTGAAGTGACTGTTGCAGTGAATATTTCTAGACATCCATTCTTTGTATTAAATATATATTACTTATTCACGTTCCATAGGCTTCACAGGGGAGACAATGGGGTGTAAGTGGCATCAAACAGTTAAGCTTTTAGGTATCCCAAAATGTTCTTGTCCTTCTCCCCTACACACCTCCTCCATGCTAAGGCAGATCAGTTCTCAGTTTAGTGCCGGCAGGAGCCGGTTCACCGTTAAAACACTGTGGCTGCTTCTAAGAAGCCCCAAGCTTTTCTTTTATGGTTTGTTTAATTTCTTTTACTACAAGATCTGAGTAGCAGCGCTTAGCTTTCCTATGGACGCCAGCGCTGCTGCTCCATCACCCCCTGCTGATGCTGAAACTCTGGCCACAGGCCAGGTACTTTAGGCAGTGCACCGGAAGCAGAGGCTAGCGCAGCTCACTCCGGAGACACCAGGACTGTGAGCCGGCACGGGGGGCAGTTAAGGGAACCCACGTCCTCTTAGCAGTCCATCCTCCGGTCCTGGGAGACCGGAGGAGCTGGTGTGGACACTGGTGCAGCAGGACTCCACTAGACCACCTGATGGGGCAGGCCTTTTGCTGGGGACCCCAGGGAGGGAGTTCGACTTCTTCAGTTTGACCACTACAGACGCCTGGGTGCAAGAAGTGGTCTCCCACAGTTACGCAGTCTCCTCTGCCCCCTCAACAATTTTCTGCACAGGCCATCCTTCAGATCCCAGCAAGGCTGCAGCCCTCCAATAGGTTATTCGATCTCTCCTGCAGTCAGGAGTGATAGTACCTGTCCTTTGGTCACAATGCTTGACCGGTTTCTATGCCACCCTGTTCTTGGTTCAGAAACCCAACGGGTCTCATCAACCTATCCTCTATCTCAAATCTCTCAACATATTTGTCTGAGAACCCAGATTTTGTATGGAGACCCTCCACTATTCTCTTGGCTATGGGTCTTGGGGACTTTATGGTGTCCCTGGACATTCAAGATGTCTATCTGCATGTCTCTATAGCACCCTCTCATCAACTATTCCTGCGGTTCGTTATACTTCAGCAACATTACCAGTTTCGGGCCTTGCCTTTTGGACTGTCTACTGCGCCCAGGGTTACTAAAATCATGGCGGCTATGGTGGCACAGCTCCGTCATTAGGGGGACAGACTACTCCCTTATCTGGAAGACCTGCTCCTTCTGGCACCTTTCCTAGAGGTCCTGCAATGCCATCTCTAACTGACTATTACTTTCCTCTATAGCAGCATGATGGACTCATCAACTGAAAAAAGTAATCCCTCTGGCCTTTAAAATAATGCTACATCTGGGAGTTCCCCTCGAGTCACGGGTCCAGAGTCTCTTTCTGCTTGCAGACAAGATTTCAGCACTGCAGCACAGCATATGCAGATTGCTGCACTGTCGTCGGGTGTCCATCCACTTTTGACATGGTGGACTACGCCTAGTTCCATTCCAGACCCCTGGAACACCTGATCCTGTCCCGGTGGATTGGGCAACTCCATCTGATCAGGTCACAGACGATGGTTCTCTCCCCGGAGGTCCGACTGTCCATCACCTAGTGGCTCCGGACGGACCACCTCAATCAGGAGTGACCGTTCTGGATTCCGGATTGGGCTTTTTTTCCACGGATGCCAGCCTCCACGGATATAGCGCAGTGAATGGACAGCACTCCTTTCAAGGCTGTTGGACTCCTGCCTGCACATCAGTGTTCTGGAACTTCGGGCGGTATACATAGGTCTCACTCTGGCGCAGGATCTGCTCCGGGGCAAAATGGTACAAATTCAGTCCGACAACGCCACGGCAGTGGCCTACCTCAACCATCAGGACGGCACCCGCAGTCGATTGGCGATGCAGGAGAGGTATCTCATTTTCTCCAGTGGGCCAATTGCCATGTTAGTAGTCAGTTGGGTTACTCAGCGGGGAGGTGGACTTCATCAGCCACAGGACGTACATGCCAGCGAGTGATCTCTACACTCGCAGGTCTTCCAGCTCCTGGTGCACATGTGTGGCCAACCGGACGTGGACCTAAAGGCCTCACGTCACAACTGCAAGGTTCTCATGTACAGGTCCAGGACAAGAGATCCTGATGCAGCCTTTATTGATGCCCTGACTGTACGATGGCACTTCCGTCTGCCATACGTATTTCCTTCAGTCTCCCTCCTGCCACGAGTTCTTCGGATGTTCAAGCAGGAAGGTAGCTCTGGCATGGCCCAGGCGTCACTAGTTCTTTGATCTTCAGAGTCCATCCATAGACGCTCCCTTTCTTTTTGCACTATGACCAGACCTGCTGTCTCAGGGTACCGATCTCCACCCGGACCTAGCCTGTCTTTCTTTCACGGCGTGGCTCCTGAGTCATCCATCCTAAGGTCCAAAGGTTTCTCTCACTCTGTGGTTCGGATCATGCTAAGAGTGCAGGACCCCGGGTTCATGTGTGCGTTATTCTCGCTTATCGCTCATCTCCGCCTTGAGAAACGCAGCGTTTACAGCTACGCACGGTTCCCCCGGGGTCACTACCGAGTTCTGAGATCACACAGTAAGGACACAATAGCAAGGTACAAAACGCACCTTTATTATCATACACACTAATTATACAGGAAAACCCATAATCACACTTTATACATTATTTACAGGTAGCATTAATAACAATTACATTAAGATTATATCAGAGCAAGAACCACACAAAAGCAACAACTCCTGCCCCTACACAGTCACTATTCACCTCAGGGAATACTTGCGTTTGGCGACTCCTGGCGGATACTGGTTCCTGGAAGGGGCGATGATGTCTGTCTTGCTGCACGGACTGTGTGAATCCACTATTCTTGCGAATAGGGTAACCTGGAAAAGTCACCCAGCTCCTGTTGGCACACTTAAGCCAGTTACCTAGGATAGTTCCGCTGAGAGCAATACGCTTGGCTGCGTTATCGCCTGCTGGGCCTCAGGTATCCACGCACAAACTGACAGGACACTCTCCTGGCAGCAGCCTGCGTGCTCCAGACAGTTGGGGCAGTACGGATGGTGTAATGGTTAGCATTACTGCTCCACAGCACTGAGATCATGGGTTCGATTCCCACCATGGCCCACTGTGTACCTGGTTTCCTCCCACATTCCAAAAATATACTGATAGGTTAATTGGCTCCTAACAAAATTAACCCTAGTGTGAATGTGTCTGTGTGTACATGTGATAGGGAATATAGATTGTAAGCTCCACTGGGGCAGGGACTGATGTGAATGGTCAAATATTCTCTGTAAAGCGCTGCGGAATATGTGTGCGCTATATAAATAACTGGTAATAAATAATAAGAGTGCGAAAACCAGCCTCTGTCCATCTCTATTACCGGGTGTAGCATACCTACTTCCAGTGGTGCGCTGCCCAGTGCTATGACCCCCTGGTGTTTAAGGTTTCCTTGATCCTTGCCTTTCTCTATCGTCCTAGTGGATGCTGGGGTTCCTGAAAGGACCATGGGGAATAGCGGCTCCGCAGGAGACAGGGCACAAAAGTAAAGCTTTCCGATCAGGTGGTGTGCACTGGCTCCTCCCCCTATGACCCTCCTCCAAGCCAGTTAGATTTTTGTGCCCGGCCGAGAAGGGTGCAATCTAGGTGGCTCTCCTAAAGAGCTGCTTAGAAAAGTTTAGCTTAGGTTTTTTATTTTACAGTGAGTCCTGCTGGCAACAGGATCACTGCAACGAGGGACTTAGGGGAGAAGAAGTGAACTCACCTGCGTGCAGGATGGATTGGCTTCTTGGCTACTGGACATCAGCTCCAGAGGGACGATCACAGGTACAGCCTGGATGGTCACCGGAGCCTTGCCGCCGGCCCCCTTGCAGATGCTGAAGTAAGAAGAGGTCCAGAATCGGCGGCAGAAGACTCCTCAGTCTTCTAAAGGTAGCGCACAGCACTGCAGCTGTGCGCCATTTTCCTCTCAGCACACTTCACACGGCAGTCACTGAGGGTGCAGGGCGCTGGGAGGGGGGCGCCCTGGGAGGCAAATGAATACCTATTTTGGCTAAAAATACCTCACATATAGCCTCCGGAGGCTATATGGAGATATTTAACCCCTGCCAGAATCCGTTAAGAGCGGGAGACGAGGCCGCCGAAAAAGGGGCGGGGCCTATCTCCTCAGCACACAGCGCCATTTTCCCTCACAGAAAGGCTGGAGGGAAGGCTCCCAGGCTCTCCCCTGCACTGCACTACAGAAACAGGGTTAAAACAGAGAGGGGGGGCACTAAATTGGCGTTAGAAATATATAAAAAAGATGCTATAAGGGAAAACACTTATATAAGGTTGTCCCTATATAATTATAGCGTTTTTGGTGTGTGCTGGTAAACTCTCCCTCTGTCTCTCCAAAGGGCTAGTGGGTCCTGTCCTCTATCAGAGCATTCCCTGTGTGTGTGCTGTGTGTCGGTACGTGTGTGTCGACATGTATGAGGACGATGTTGGTGAGGAGGCGGAGCAATTGCCTGTAATGGTGATGTCACTCTCTAGGGAGTCGACACCGGAATGGATGGCTTATTTAGGAAATTACGTGATAATGTCAACACGCTGCAAGGTCGGTTGACGACATGAGACGGCCGACAAACAATTAGTACCGGTCCAGACGTCTCAAAAACACCGTCAGGGGTTTTAAAACGCCCGTTTACTTTAGTCGGTCGACACAGACACAGACAGGGACACTGAATCCAGTGTCGACGGTGAATAAACAAACGTATTCCTTATTAGGGCCACACGTTAAAGGCAATGAAGGAGGTGTTACATATTTCTCTTTCATCCATCTGGGGGACGCTGCGCACTTACTAATGGGGTTAGAGTGTGTGGGATGGGAGTTTGGCACAGAACCTATAAAAAACTAACTCCTCCCCCCTCTAACCCCTCCCATCTCCTTCCTGCTCAGCAGATTACCTCAGTTTTAGTTTTGTGCCTTGGAGGACAGGCACAGTTTTCCTTTGCTCTTAGATTTTAATAGGTTTTTGTTTCCTATCTGTTTTGATTTTATGTTTAGTCCCTGTATACAGGCGACAAGCATATTGTGAGTGGGGTTAAGTTAATAGAAGGCGGCTGTGTGCCTTATTTCTCACTCACCCAGCCTCTAGAAAGTCACCATGCCAGAGGTCTCTGGGGCTTTCTGTTACCGGACACAGCACCGAGGAGGCACTATATCAGGTAGGACAGGCAACTTGCTCTGGCAGTGTTGAACAGTGTCCCATTATTACGATTTACATTTAGACTGCAGTGGCGCGCAGCAGGATACTGAGGATCACGCCGCTGACAGGAGGTTGGTTGTCGCTCCCCGCTACTTCGGATCCTGCCATTGCCGCTTCAGGGCAGGCGGCGGCGGGACTGCAGCGGAAGGGGAGCGGTAGTCGCGTCTGTGCTTTAACTGAAGTTTTACGGCTGCTACAGTCTGTTCTCCTAAAGGGGATTTTGGAGCGTAGAGGCTTCCCGCCGAGCTCTTCCCGCATTGCTAGTCTTTACTGTTCCGCCCATCACTGTCTGTGGGGGCGGACTCAACCAGCGGGCGCCATTTTACTACCCACTCCCTCTGTATCAACGCTGTCTGAAAGGGACTGCACAACAGAGGAGGAGATTATCTGACAGAAACCTGACTCACCCTGTTATTATACAGGCGGGGATCAGAAAATACAGGTGTTATTGGGTTAAATCAGAAATCTGCATCACCCAATTTTATTTCTTGTCTGCCTATATTTCGGTAGTCTCACTGTAAAAAAGTTATTTTTACCTCACCCTGTTTATTACACAGGCGGGAATCATTTCTTAACTAGTGTTGTGCTATTCTGACATAGACAACAGTGGTTTACCTGTTTACAAACATCATGTTATAAAAAGGAGCGGTTATAGCTCAGTCGGTAGAGCTGGACTACAGCACACAGAGTTATGAGGAACATTATTATGTGCTTTGGTTGTGGCATTGTATATTCCATGGTCTGTAAACCAGAAAATCTCCTAAAGGAACGACAAGTTCAGTAGTTTACTACACAGGAGCTCCGATAGCTTTGTGGGCTAATGCTGTGTATTAGTAAGATAGAGTAGACAGGTTTGATTCCCATATACATTAAATTACATGTTCCAAATGTGGCTCCAGACTTCCAAAAGGTAGCACGGACACAGGTACCCCATGCTCCAGGACACCAGTTGCGGAGCAGCCGGGAGGTTCCAGGGATCAGTTTATGCCTCTGTGGGCCAAGCACACCTCAATCCAAAATAATACAGATGGAGTAGTGGTTAGCATTGCTGCCTGACAGCACTGAGTCCATGGGCTTGTTTACATAGAAGTATATGTATATACCGAGCAGGTTTAAATTGCTCTACAGTCTTAGTCTCTACCACCTCTCATGGGAGGCTATTCCACTTATCCACTACCCCTTCTGTGAAGAAATATTTTCCTTAAATTGCCCCTGAACCGGCCTCCCTCCAGTTCAGTGTATGCCCCTAACTGTGTGAAGTTATATATATATATATTCCCTGCACTTGCAGGGATTGGGGTTCCAGGACCGGTCCACAAATACCGGTATTCTTTGAGTCTACTTTTCCTTACACTATGTCAATGTAATGGGTCTGGTACTCTGTTTACTACTTAGCCGCTAGTCTTGGTAAAAAGATCACTTCTTGGCCTTTTGGCTAAGATCAAGTGTAGTATCTGTTCTTATCAGTTTAATATCTGATACGCCCCCTATCTGGGGGCCCATGTATTAAATATATTTAAAATGGATTGCTCTGTCCACTCCACGCATTGATCCGGTATTGCAGTACCTCCGGGACCGGTGCGCCTTTCAAAACAGGACAGACTATTTCTATTTCTTGTACTCTATGTACTTATGAATTGCCAAATGGCTGGACAAAGCTTCTTAATCAGTTCATACTGGGCAGCGAGCCTGGTCTTTGACAGACAATATAGCTCCTTTACTTCAGAGGCGTTTTGAGGATAAATCCTGTCAGTGAGGATCCTTCAGGATAGAAATAAGAAATAATCTACTGAATTTCTTGTTTTCCACCTCTTCCTTCCCGTGAGAGAATGTTGATGGAAGTCTGACTACACACCTGATGCAAAAGTTTATATTTCCAGGGAAATGTGTCTGTCTCTCGTACATACTGTTTTCAGTTCAGTTTCGGTGTCTCATTATTAGAGACAGTATTTCTTTATCCTTTCGCTGATGAAGACACTGATCTAATGAAGGTTCCAATAATTATTAGTGGACGCATCCATCATGGGAGAGCCTAGGGCGACTGTCTTTACTAAAGTACAGTATGTGACCTTGACAGTCACCACAGATTGACAACGGTGAGACCGTTATTATATTGGTATTCATTCTGACAGGAATATTCCTACGCCCTCTCCTGGCTTATCCATGAATCTTTAAACCGGTTGCATAATGCAAGTTGTTCATTCTTGTGGCAGCTGATCCTTTTCAAATTATCCATTGACGGGTTTGGTCTCTCAAGCTCTATTCCCTATCTACTCAATGTTGCATTTTTTCCCAGGCTATGACACCCTTCTATCCATTTTGGTTGCGAATCATGAAATTCTGCTTCCAAATTAAAGCAGGAGCAAATAACTCTATCAGTAAGGTGTATGCCTGCGGTATAACAGGTCGTGGGTTCTCATCCTGAGTATAATAGCTGAGAAATGGTTTTTGTTTTTGTTTTTATTACCTATGTCAGGAAAATGTGTACTCTTTTGGGAGGCATTTGTCGACCTAGAACACGGACTTCCGATGTGCCCTCTGCAGGGACCACGGAGTCGGACAGTCTGATTCCCAAGGGGGAGGGCACCAACTTTCTCAGAGTCCACTGGTCCGTTGGATGTACTGAATTTGTAGCACGAACATATATTCTGAATCTTGGGGAACACGTACCAAGCAAGAATCTTTAGTGCCCATCTTAGACGGGCTCTAATCATTGCAGTCTGTTCGCTATCCGCCACAGGAGTATTCAGTCCAATCCTTTGCCCGTCATCTGGGCATCGCTACAATTTTGGGTCAGTTGTTGCAAAAAAAAAAAAAAAAATCCTCTCTCGTGCACTGTTTGTTTCTACAGCGGACCTTGGTTCTGGATTTCTTCCTTCGCAGATGATGTTATTCATGGGTATTCTTTTCGATACCTGATATCTCAAACCTTGGCGGAGTGCAGGATTTACTGACCAGAATAGACTCAGGGGTCAAGCATACACTTACTCTGCAGGACAGTGGTGATTTTATAGGTGGCTCCATCCCCCCGGTCTTCTGCCTAGTTTCTTCAATCTCAGATTCAATGTTATTAATCTCAGGCAGGATTGAGTTTACATAAACAGCAGTTTAGTTTCTCTATTAAAATACGAAAATATTTTCATTGGTCGATCTTTTCGTTGGGCTACACAATCCAGATCTGACTCATAGGACTTCATTCTGTCTCGACATGGAGGGTCATAACCACAGTCAAAAGTTTCAGACATTACGGTTTTTGGTTTCAACTCTGGAGTTTTCAATGAAACTGATGTCCGAAGTGGAAATGTCACTTCCGATACGGGCGATCCACAACGCCTTGACTCCAGCTCAATGTCTTCTACAAGGTCTTTCCACTGTGGCCTATATCAATTGTTTTGTGGCACTTGTAGCTGGAGAGCCATCGGAGCAGTATCTAACATATGCAGAGGGCGGAATTTTGGATTCCGGCAATATCTATCATCTCCAGTTCCAGAATGGGCAACTGGGAAGCGGACTTCCTGGATCGTCAGGCTGTTCTTCCTTAAAGTATGTGAAATCATCCGGGATTTCTGGCTTTGGCGTGTCTATGACTAGCTGACATAGACCTCAGGACTTCATTTGTACTGTGATCGCTCCGGAAATCCTCTTGTGGAATTCGTGGACGCCGTGTCAGCTCCTTGTCACTTTCATCTAGCATAGTTATTCTGCCTCTTGCAAAATCTAGTGAGTACTTCAACACATTTGACCAGTGGCTCTTTCGGTAATCCGCTTCGGATTTGCCTGTTGCCTCTGTTCTGCAATGCTATAGGCCAGGGTGACCAGGGCTCCTTACAGGGTGCCTTTCCGGCCAGCTCTCCACTCTCAACCTTTGCGTCATCACCGGGATTTTGTCTATTCTGACTGTGACGGCGTGATTGTGGAGAACAACGTCATCAAGCCCTACTACGTTTCTGGCTCTCTAACCAATCACAGTGCCAGAACGTTTGTCATCGTTTATGTGTATTTAACGGTCACTCAGCTGGAGTTCTTAGTACTTTCCGCCTCTTAGCTTTTCTATAACACAGTTGTCAGAACTACTTTGTCTTCTTATCTTAGCAGACTGGGTTCTGCTCTAGAATTTACTTTCCAGAATGGCTCCTGTTTCTCCTTTCCGGCCTCTGGTTGAGTTGCGGTTTCTTTTCTCTTACAGTGTTTTTGTTTATACAGTTAGGGTGGTTTTACTTACAAACCACAAGTTATATCGGTTTTTCCTCTTCTTCAGCACATTGTGCTTCTTGTGTCGTCCCGGGCTCGTCCGGGGCGGGTCGATACTTGGCCTTATTGGTTGGCGTTTAAACCTTAAATCTTACCTTGTTGGGTTTGTTTGCTGCGCCCAAGCGTGGCTGACTGGCCAATAAGAACACGGTAATGTGCTGGGTTAATTCTGCTATTCAGCAGGCTTAGGTTCTTAGGCGTTGCCTGTTCCTGATTCCTTAGGGGCTCATCCGACTCGACCTGTTGGAGCCTCTTGGGCGGTTCGCAGTGGTGTATTCGTCGAGCAGCTGTGTAGAGCGGCGACCTGGTCGTCCGTACATACCTTCACGAAGTTATTCCGTTTTTCAAACTTTTGGTTTGGAGACTGCCTTTGTTGGGCATCAAATTTTGCAGACGGCTATGTCGTCTGTGTCTCCCTCCTCTAATTAGCTTGCTTTGGGAAATCCCATTAGTAAGTGCGCAGCGTCCCCCAGATGGATGAAAGAGAAATAGGGATTTTTGTTTACTTACCGTAAAATCTCTTTCTCTGATTCCATCTGGGGGACGCTGCGATCCCTCCCGTATATTTATATATATATATTATGTTCTGTCTCTTCCGGCTTTGCTAAACGTTAACTGAGGTAATCTGCTGAGCAGGAAGGAGATGGGAGGGGTTAGAGGGGGGAGGAGTTAGTTTTTTATAGGTTCTGTGCCAAACTCCCATCCCACACACTCTAACCCCATTAGTAAGTGCGCAGCGTCCCCCAGATGGAATCAGAGAAAGAGATTTTACGGTAAGTAAACAAAAATCCCTATTTCTGATACTACAAGTACCACAAAAGAGGGTATTATGTGGGATGTGAAAAAACTACCGTAGTTTTTCCTGAATCAGATAAATTAAATAAAGTGTGTGATGATGCGTGGGTTCCCCCCGATAGAAAATTATGGGCGGTATACCCTTTCCCGCCAGAAGTTAGGGCGCGTTGGGAAACACCCCTTAGGGTGGATAAGGCGCTCACACGCTTATCCAAACAAGTGGCGGTACCGTCTATAGATAGGGCCGTCCTCAAGGACCAGCTGACAGGAGGCTGGAAAATATCATAAAAAGTATATACACACATACTGGTGTTATACTGCGACCAGCGATCGCCTCAGCCTGGATGTGCAGAGCTGGGGTGGCTTGGTCGGATTCCCTGACTAAAAATATTGATACCCTTGACAGGGACAGTATTTTATTGACTATAGAGCATTTAAAGGATGCATTTCTATATATGCGAGATGCACAGAGGGATATTTGCACTCTGGCATCAAGAGTAAATGCGATGTCCATATCTGCCAGAAGATGTTATGGACACGACAGTGGTCAGGTGATGCAGATTCCAAACGGCACAAAGGTGTATTGCCGTATAAAGGAAGAGGAGTTATTTGGGGTCGGTCCATCGGACCTGGTGGCCACGGCAACTGCTGGAAAATCCGCCGTTTTTACCCTAAGTCACATCTCTGCAGAAAAAGACACCGTCTTTTCAGCCTCAGTCCTTTCGTCCCTATAAGATCATATCTGCCCAGGGATATAAGGAAAGGGAAGAAGACTGCAGCAGGCAGCCCATTCCCAGGAACAGAAGCGTTCCACCGCTTCTGACAAGTTCTCAGCATGGCGCTGAGACCGTACAGGACCCCTGGATCCTACAAGTAGTATCCCAGGGGTACAGATTGGAATGTCGAGACGTTTCCCCTTCGCAGGCTCCTGAAGTCTGCTTTACCAAGGTTTCCCTCCGACAAGGAGGCAGTATGGGAAAAAATTCACAAGCTGTATTCCCAGCAGGTGATAATTAAATTACCCCTCCTACTACAAGAAAAGGGGTATTATTCCACACTATATTGTGGTACTGAAGCCAGAAGGCTAGGTGAGACTTATTCTAAAAAAAATTTTTTTGAACACTTACAAAGGTTCAAATCAAGATGGAGTCACTCAGAGCAGTGATAACGAACCAGGAAGAAGGGGACTATATAGTGTCCCGGGACATCAGGGATGCTTACCTCTATGTCCCAAATTTGCCCTTCTCACTAAGGGTACCTCAGGTTCGTGGTGCAGAACTGTCACTATCAGTTTCAGACGCTGCCGTTTGGATTGTCCACGGCACCCCGGGTCTTTACCAAGGTAATGGCCGAAATGATGATTCTTCTTCGAAGAAAAGGCGTCTTAATTATCCCTTACTTGGACGATCTCCTGATAAGGGCATAGTCCAGGGAACAGTTGGAGGTCGGAGTAGCACTATCTCGGATACTGCTACAACAGCACGGGTGGATTCTAAATATTCCAAAATCGCAGCTGATCCCGACGACACGTCTGCTGTGCCTAGGGATGATTCTGGACACAGTCCAGAAAAAGGTGTTTCTCCCGGAAGAGAAAGCCAGGGAGTTATCCGAGCTAGTCAGGAACCTCCTAAAAACAGTGCATCATTGCACAAGGGTCCTGGTAAAAATGGTGGCTTCCTACGAAGCAATTCCATTCGGCAGATTTCACGCAAGAACTTTTCAGTGGGATCTGCTGGACAAATGGTCCGGATCGCATCTTCAGATGCATCAGCGGATAACCCTATATCCAAGGACAAGGGTGTCTCTCCTGTGGTGGTTATAGAGTGCTCATCTTCTAGAGGGCCGCAGATTCGGCATTCAGGATTGGATGCTGGTGACCACGGAGCCCAGCCCGAGAGGCTGGGGAGCAGTCACACAAGGAAAAAATTTCCAGGGAGTGTGATCAAGTCTGGAGACTTTTCTCCACATAAATATACTGGAGCTAAGGGTAAATTTATAATGCTCTAAGCTTAGCAAGACCTCTGCTTCAAGGTCAGCCGGTATTGATCCAGTGGGAAAAACATCACGGCAGTCGCCCACGTAAACAGACAGGGCGACACAAGAAGCAGGAGGGCAATGGCAAAAACTGCAAGGACTTTTCGCTGGGCGGAAAATCATGTGATAGCACTGTCAGCAGTGTTTCATCCCGGGAATGGAAACTGGGAAGCAGACTTCCTCAGCAGGCACGACCTCCACCCGGGAGAGTGGAAACTTCATCGGGAAGTTTTTTCCACATGATTGTAAACCGTTGGGAAATACCAAAGGTGGACATGATGGCGTCCCGTCTGAACAAAAAACGGGACAGGTATTGCGCCAGGTCAAGAGACCCTCAGGCAATAGCTGTGGACGTTCTGGTAACACCGTGGGTGTACCAGTCGGTGTATGTGTTCCCTCCTCTGCTTCTCATACCTAAGGTGCTGAGAATTATAAGACGTAGAGGAGTAAGAACTATACTCATGGCTCCGGATTGGCCAAGAAGGACTTGGTACCCGGAACTTCAAGAGATGCTTACAGAGGTCTTATGGCCTCTGCCGCTAAGAAGGGACTTGCTTCAGCAAGTACCATGTCTGTTCCAAGACTTACCGCAGCTGCGTTTGTCGGCATGGCGGTGGAAAGCCGGATCCTAAGGGAAAAAGGCATTCCGGAAGAGGTCATTCCTACCCTGGTCAAAGCCAGAAAGGAGGTGACCGCACAACATTATCACCACATGTGGCGAAAATATGTTGCGTGGTGTGAGGCCAGGAAGGCCCCACAAAGAAATTTCAACTCGGTCGTTTCCTGCATTTCCTGCAAACAGGAGTGTCTATGGGCCTCAAATTGGGGTCCATTAAGGTTCAAATTTCGGCCCTGTCGATTTTCTTCCAGAAAGAATTGGCTTCAGTTCCTGAAGTCCAGAAGTTTGTCAAGGGAGTATTGCATATACAACCCCCTTTTGTGCCTCCAGTGGCACTGTGGGATCTCAACGTAGTTCTGGGATTCCTCAAATCACATTGGTTTAAAACCAGTCAAATCTGTGGATTTGAAGCATCTCACATGAAAAGTGACCATGCTCTTGGCCCTGGCCTGGACCAGGCGAGTGTCAAATTGGTGGTTTTTTCTCAAAAAAGCCCATATCTGTTTGTCCATTCGGACAGGGCAGAGCTGCGGACTCGTCCCCAGTTCTCTCCCTAAGGTGGTGTCAGTGTTTCACCTGAACCAGCTTATTGTGGTGCCTTGCACCTACTAGGGACTTGGAGGACTCCAAGTTGCTAGATGTTGTCAGGGCCCTGAAAATATAGGTTCCAGGACGGCTGGAGTCAGGAAAACTGACTTGCTGTTATCCTGTATGCACCCAACAAACTGGGTGCTCTTGCTTTTAAGCAGACTATTGCTAGTTGGATGTGTAATACAATTCAGCTTGCACATTCTGTGGCAGGCCTGCCACAGCCAAAATATGTAAATGCCCATTCCACAAGGAAGGTGGGCTCATCTTGGGCGGCTGCCCGAGGGGTCTCGGCTTTACAACTTTGCCGAGCGGTTATTTAGTCAGGGGCAAACACGTTTGTAAAATCCTACAAATTTGATACCCTGGCTAAGGAGGACCTGGAGTTCTCTCATTCGGTGCTGCAGAGTCATCCGCACTCTCCCGCCCGTTTGGGAGCTTTGGTATAATCCCCATGGTCCTTTCAGGAACCCCAGCATCCACTAGGACGATAGAGAAAATAAGAATTTACTTACCGATAATTCTATTTCTCGGAGTCCGTAGTGGATGCTGGGCGCCCATCCCAAGTGCGGATTATCTGCAATACTTGTACATAGTTACAAAAATCGGGTTATTATTGTTGTGAGCCATCTTTCAGAGGCTCCGCTGTTATCATACTGTTAACTGGGTTTAGATCACAAGTTGTACGGTGTGATTGGTGTGGCTGGTATGAGTCTTACCCGGGATTCAAAATTCCTCCCTTATTGTGTACGCTCGTCCGGGCACAGTACCTAACTGGCTTGGAGGAGGGTCATAGGGGGAGGAGTCAGTGCACACCACCTGATCGGAAAGCTTTACTTTTGTGCCCTGTCTCCTGCGGAGCCGCTATTCCCCATGGTCCTTTCAGGAACCCCAGCATCCACTACGGACTCCGAGAAATAGAATTATCGGTAAGTAAATTCTTATTTTCTTCAAGCTGGATTGGATCTCAGACTGCCTGGCTTTTCTCAAAGTGCACATATCTGCTCTGTCCGTCTGGTTCCAGCGCAGGATTGCTCCACTGCCGGATGTTCGCACTTTTCTCTTTATGCAGCTCCCGTGGCTCCTTGGGATTTGTCACTGGTTTTCAAGGCACTTCAAGAGCCTCCGTTTGAACCCCCTGGATTCAGTGGCTCTCAAGTGGCTGACAGCGAAGACTATTCCTTCTGGCTATTGCATCTGCCCGGCGGGTGTCTGATTTGGGGTCGCTCTCCCTTTCTGATTTTTATAGAGGGAAGGACCGGAGCATCTTGGGATACTTAAAAATTAACTGTTTGGTTCCCAGTCCTTTCCCACCACCTACACCCGATTATCTCCACTGTGGACCCTATGGACCTTGAAGAAAGAGGGTTAACGAAGGTAAGTCTACCATAACTCTCCTTTTTGTGTAGTTGATGAGTAACCATACCTCCCAACTTCCGGGAAGCGGGAATGGGGACCTTTGGCTGAAAAGTGGTGTGCCCTGTTTTCATCATGCTGGGGGCATTGGGTGAGAATGCCCACCACCGCCGCCAGGCACTGTGGTCTGCAGGTAGAATGGCGGATCTGTGCCTGAAAAGTGGGTCTGCCCTGCAAATATAAGGACTGTTGGGAGGTATGAAGTAACCCATTATGCTTGCATGGGCTAAACTAGCATCTTACTGGCTTCCTTAAGAGTACAATTTATATGTAATTGTATACAGTGAACCTGTGGTGAAATACTGCACTTGTTAGATCTTAACCCAAAAATCCAACGTACACCATTTTTTGTTTTAGAAACGGCGCATTGAAAACCAGAAAACTATAAACACACAAATTCTGCGTTCACCAGTCATATGTGTGCTTGGGCATGTAGATACTGGGAAGACAAAGATCCTTGATAAGGTAAACACCTTCTCTACTTTTCTGCATTAAAGTAGAATTATACCTGTGAGAGAAAATAGGCTTTTGATATGGCACAGAAGGAATAAAGCATTTCCACTGTTATTACTTGTTAAAGCTTCAGCACATTAACAATGCTTAGTCTATAGCCAATAATGTGTTCTGTTTTGTTTTTCTCCCCCTTTGCGTAGTTGCGTCATACTCATGTACAAGACGGTGAAGCTGGAGGTATCACTCAGCAGATAGGGGCAACCAATGTCCCTCTAGATGCTATACAGGAACAGACTAAAATGATCAAAACTGTAAGTGTTGCTGCATGGCGAGGACATTAACCGATAACCCAAATCTGGTGTGGGAAAAGGCAGTGTAAATGTGTTTACAGAGCATAGCATACAAATACTTGTCAAGCTAACTTGTGATTGATGTATGCCAAGAATGGGTATTGTGGATTTTCTGTTGATTGAGTCAGTGGTCTTTAATTTAGATTGACAGGGAGAACATAAAGATTCCAGGCATGCTGATCATCGATACTCCTGGTCACGAGTCCTTCAGGTATTTCATTGCACTCCTCTTCTTTCCTCTCTAAAAGACTGAGGGGTATATGCAATTCCGGGCGAATTGCGGCACTTTTTCGCCCGTTTTTAAATTCGACACAATTCGACCGTCGAATTCCGGCAGGTGGGTGCCGGAATTCGACATATTCAATAAAAAACGAATTTGACAGTCCCGCTGTCGAAAAACGGCAGATTTGACGGATTTTGATTACATTTCTAAAAATGTTTAAAAAACTGTAAAAAACCCGAAAAAAATTTGCGTGGGGTCCTCCTAAGCATAACCAGCCTCGGGCTCTTTGAGCCGGTCCTGGTTGCCAAAATACGGGGAAAAAAATGACAGGGGATCCCCCGTATTTTAACAACCAGCACCGGGCTCTGCGCCTGGTCCTGGTGCAAAAACTGCGGGGGACAAAAAGAGTAGGGGTCCCCCGTATTTTTTGTACCAGCACCGGGCTCCACTAGCTGGACAGATAATGCCACAGCCGGGGGTCACTTTTATACAGCGCCCTGCGGCCGTGGCATTAAATACCCAACTAGTCACCCCTGGCCGGGGTACCCTGGAGGAGTGGGGACCCCTTCAATCAAGGGCCCCCCCCCCCCCCAGCCACCCAAGGGCCAGGGGTGAAGCCCAGTTCTTTTATTGTAATCCACGTACTTGGCAAAACAAAAAAACGCATTTACCCGAACCAGACGGACTGAAAGGGGTCCCATGTTTACACATGGGACCCCTTTCCCCGAATGCAGAGACCCCTTGGGAGTACTGTCACAGAGGGTTCCTTCAGCCAATCAGGAAGCGCCACTTCGTGGCACTCTCCTGATTGGCTTTGCGCGTCTGAGCTGGCAGACAGCGCATCGCACAGCTCCCTCCATTAGTTTCAATGGTGGGAACTTTGCGGTCAGCGGTGAGGTCACCCGCGGTCAGCGGCTGACCGCGGGTGACCTCACCGCTGACCGCAAAGTTCCCACCATTGAAGATAATGGAGGGGGCTGTGCTATGCGCGTCTGACAGCTCCGACGCGCATACAGCCAATCAGTTTTTTTGTTTTGCCAAGTACGTGGATTACAATAAAAGAACTGGACACTGGATCAGGTGAGTATAATTTTATTTTCAGGTACCCCGGACGTCGACATTGGAGACGTGGCCAGAGTCGGCGTATCAACATAGGTAAGTATGTGTGTCGGCATGTATGTAATAAAGTTATACTTTCACGGTGTCTGTGTCCTGTTTTTATTCAGGTATTTTTTTTGCAGTAGAACTACAGGTACCAGCGGGCCCGTTTCCCCCCCGCATGCTGGTACTTGTGGTTCTCCAAGTACCGGCTTGCGGGGGAGGCTTGCTGGGACTTGTAGTTCTTCTGCAAAAAAACAATATTCTTACATTTTCAACAAGGCTATCAGCCTCCCTTCCGCAACCCTTGGATGGGGGGGGGGGGGGGGGGGGGGCAGCCTCGGGCTTCACCCCTGGCCCTTGGGTGGCTGGGGGGGGAACCCCTTGATTGAAGGGGTCCCCACTCCTCCAGGGTACCCCGGCCAGGGGTGACTAGTTGGGTATTTAATGCCACGGCCGCAGGGCGCTGTATAAAAGTGACCCCCGGCTGTGGCATTATCTGTCCAGCTAGTGGAGCCCGGTGCTGGTACAAAAAATACGGGGGACACCTACTCTTTTTGTCCCCCGTATTTTTTGCACCAGGACCAGGCGCAGAGCCCGGTGCTGGTAGTTAAAATACGGGGGATCCCCTGTCATTTCCCCCCCCGTATTTTGGCAACCAGGACCGGCTCAAAGAGCCCGAGGCTGGTTATGCTTAGGAGGGGGGACCCCATGCAATTTTTTTTTCGGGTTTTTACCCCATTCCATTAAAAAAAATATATATATATATTTAAAAAAATAAAAAAAATAAAAAAAAAAATATATATATATATATATATATATATATATATATATATATATATATATATATATATATATTTATTTATTTAAAAAAAAATATATATATATATATATATATATATATATATATATATATAATTTTTTTTTTTTTTTTTTTTCAAATAATACTTGTGCCTCCTAAATAGACAAACCAAGTACCTAATCCCTTCTAATATAAATAGATATGCTATTACCAATAAAAAAAACACAAAAAAAAACATGTTTTTAAATTTTTTTATTAGATTCCGCCAGCAAAGTGTGGCGGATTGAAAATGACGAATTTACTGTCTAAAAGCACTGTTGTTGAATTTTCAATTGAATATACTTTTGTCGAAATGCCGCATTTGTACCATTGCAGAAATGTCGAATTTGACAAATGTCGAATTTCAAAAAGTCGAATTTGGAATGGCCGTTTTTTTGACGAAAAGTACTGTATTGCATTGTCGAATTTTTTTTTGTTGGCGAAAATGTCCCGTTTTTCGACATTTTCGGGAATTCGACCGCAATTGCATATACCCCTGAATATATGTAGTTATTCGCACTAGTCATGGATCTATTATGTAGCATTCACTTGATCGCCAGTGATGAAATAAGCTCCTTACTGGAACAGAAGCTATTCATGTACATATACTAAGTTTTATAACTTGCATTGTAGCACAGACCAAGAGAAAGGTAAAACCAGTTATTCGTAAGTCTGGTTTATGGCCCATTATTTGTGTGTGTCTGTATACTGGTATGGTGCCACGATTTACCTGGGTTGTCTGTATGAGCAGCTAAATAAATAACTGTGGCTCATATATCCACCCATAAATCTTTCTCTGGTTCTGTGTGACAAATTTTGAGAGCATGTACTTTGATGAGAGTGCCCTGCTGGTTCCCAGTTGTGCATTTTCTCACGATATAGCGGTGTGTACACAAGTACAGATCTTGTTACAAGGTTACAGCATGAGTGATGGCTAATAGATGTTTTCATTCCCTCTGCCTAGTAACCTGAGGAACCGTGGAAGCTCACTGTGTGACATTGCCATCCTTGTGGTGGATATCATGCATGGCTTGGAGCCGCAGACCATTGAATCATTGAACTTATTGAAGAATAAGAAGTGTCCTTTTATTGTGGCTCTAAATAAAGTAAGAATGTTTTGTTAATGGTAGTTTGGGTCCAGTATTATGTGTAATGACCATGGGCTTGTGGGATGGCATTATGAGATGAAACCTGTTCCCCCTCAGATTGACAGGTTGTATGACTGGAAGAAGAGTCCAGAGACTGATGTAGCTGCCACGTTGAAGAAACAAAAGAAAAATACAAAAGATGAGTTTGAGGAACGCACCAAGGCTGTTATTGTTGAATTTGCACAACAGGTAGAAAAACGTGATCATGAGTTTACAGTATGCTATTGAGTTATATGAGATTAAAATAATGAACGTTCACCCTTGGAATTGTGTATAATTCGTGTCTGTCATTACGTAAAGGGCTTGAATGCAGCTTTATTTCATGAAAATAAAGATCCGCGCACATTTGTGTCTATGGTTCCTACCTCGGCTCATACTGGAGATGGCATGGGGAATCTGATTGGCCTTCTGGTTGAGCTCACACAGACCTTGCTCAGTAAGAGGCTGGCTCATTCAGAAGAGCTGAGAGCCCAAGTAATGGAGGTAAGGGGCAACTGGAGTCTTAGTATTCTGTCACTGGCATCGTTTTAGTTATGTACTTGTGTGGGTTTTTGTATTGAATGTCCTTATTCCATTAGGTAAAAGCTCTACCAGGCATGGGTACAACCATTGATGTGATCCTAATCAATGGCCGTCTAAAAGAAGGGGACACTCTTATAGTACCAGGTGTAGAGGGTCCTATTGTAACGCAAATCCGAGGGCTTTTGCTACCTCCTCCAATGAAAGAACTAAGAGTAAAGGTAAGACTTTCTTGCACTATGGAAAAATTCTGTTCTTTCCATAAGTGTATCTCTTAATACCTGAACTTGCACACGTGGAGAAAATCTCGCTAGGGGATTTTCTGTCTTTCAAATAATGTGCCTCCTTAGTAGTAGTCTGGTGCTTCCCATATTGTGGGGGAGGATGGAATATCTGGATCTAAATCATCCTGGGTGAGACTGTAGGAGGTCATCTAGTTTTCAAAAAAGGTATGCTTTGTTAGTCTACCATATTATTACTACTGCCCATAGTATGCAATGAGTTTAAAAGAGTGGAAAGAAAAATAAAATGTTATTTATTTATTTTTTTTTCCAAGTGCAAATTTTTTTATGGGAACTGCATAAAATGCTGCTGTTTTGGCAAAAGGAATTAAAACTGCAGCAAAAATCAGACATTATTTCTTTGTGGTATTAAAGTAAAAACAAATACACTGTTAATTTCTCATTTTTTCTCTAACGTCCTAAGTGGATGCTGGGGACTCCGTAAGGACCATGGGGAATAGCGGCTCCGCAGGAGACTGGGCACAAAGTAAAAAGCTTTAGGACTACCTGGTGTGCACTGGCTCCTCCCCCTATGACCCTCCTCCAAGCCTCAGTTAGGATTTTGTGCCCGAACGAGAAGGGTGCAATCTAGGTGGCTCTCCTGAGCTGCTTAGAGAAAAAGTTTAAAGTAGGTTTTTTACTTTCAGTGAGACCTGCTGGCAACAGGCTCACTGCATCGAGGGACTAAGGGGAGAAGAAGCGAACTCACCTGCGTGCAGAGTGGATTGGGCTTCTTAGGCTACTGGACATTAGCTTCAGAGGGACGATCACAGGCCCAGCCATGGATGGGTCCCGGAGCCGCGCCGCCGTCCCCCTTACAGAGCCAGAAGACAGAAGAGTCCGGAAAATCGGCGGCAGAAGACGTCCTGTCTTCATTAAGGTAGCGCACAGCACCGCAGCTGTGCGCCATTGCTCTCAGCACACTTCACACTCCGGTCACTGAGGGTGCAGGGCGCTGGGGGGGGGCGCCCTGAGACGCAATAGAAATACCTTTTTTTGGCTAAAAATACATCACATATAGCTCCTGGGCTATATGGATGTATTTAACCCCTGCCTAAATTACAATAAAAAAGCAGGAGAAAGGCCGCCGAAAAGGGGGCGGAGCCTATCTCCTAAGCACACTGGCGCCATTTTTTCCTCACAGCTCCGTTGGAGGAAGGCTCCCTGACTCTCCCCTGCAGTCCTGCACTACAGAAACAGGGTAAAACAAGAGAGGGGGGGCATAAAATTGGCATATAAAGATATACAGCAGCTATATTAGGGAAAAACACTTGTATAAGGTTATCCCTGTATATATATATATAGTGCTCTGGTGTGTGCTGGCAAACTCTCCCTCTGTCTCCCCAAAGGGCTAGTGGGGTCCTGTCCTCTATCAGAGCATTCCCTGTGTGTGTGCGGTGTGTCGGTACGTTGTGTCGACATGTATGAGGAGGAAAATGGTGTGGAGGCGAGGCAATTGCCTGTGTTAGTGATGTCACCCTCTAGGGAGTCGACACCTGACTGGATGATCTTATGGAAAGAATTACGTGATAGTGTCAGCACTTTACAAAAGTCTGTTGACGACATGAGACAGCCGGATAATCCGTTAATACAGGCGTCTCAAACACCGTCAGGGGCTCTAAAGCGCCCGTTACATCAGGTCGATACAGACACGGACACTGACTCCAGTGTCGACGGTGAAGAAACAAACGTATTTTCCAGTAGGGCTACACGTTACATGATCACGGCAATGAAGGAGGTTTTGAACATTTCTGATACTACAAGTACCACAAAAAAGGGTATTATGTGGGGTGTGAAAAAACTACCCGTAGTTTTTCCTGAATCAGATGAAGCGTGGGTTTTCCCCGATAAAAAACTGCTAATTTCTAAAAAATTATTGGCATTATACCCTTTCCCGCCAGAGGTTAGGGCGCGCTGGGAAACACCCCCTAGGGTGGATAAGGCGCTCACACGCTTATCAAAACAAGTGGCGTTACCGTCTTCTGATACGGCCGCTCTCAAGGAACCAGCTGATAGGAAGCTGGAAAATGTCCTAAAAAGTATATACACACATACTGGTATTATACTGCGACCAGCAATCGCCTCAGCCTGGATGTGCAGTGCTGGGGTGGCTTGGTCGGATTCCCTGACTGAAAATATTGATACCCTGGACAGGGACAATATATTATTGACTATAGAGCGTTTAAAAGATGCGTTTCTATATATGCGAGATGCACAGAGGGATATTTGCACTCTGGCATCAAGAGTAAGTGCGATGTCCATTTCTGCCAGAAGAGGATTATGGACGCGACAGTGGTCAGGGGATGCGGATTCCAAACGGCATATGGAAGTATTGCCGTATAAAGGGGAGGAGTTATTTGGGGTCGGTCTATCGGACTTGGTGACCACGGCAACGGCCGGGAAATCCACCTTTCTACCCCAAGTCACCTCGCAGCAGAAAAAGATACCGTCTTTTCAGGCTCAGTCCTTTCGTCCCCATAAGGGCAAGCGGGCAAAAGGCCACTCATATCTGCCCCGGGGCAGAGGAAGGGGAAAAAGACTGCAGCAGACAGCCTCTTCCCACGAACAGAAGCCCTCCCCCGCTTCTGCCAAGTCCTCAGCATGACGCTGGGGCCTTACAAGCGGACTCAGGCACGGTGGGGGCCCGTCTCAAGATTTTCAGCGCGCAGTGGGCTCACTCGCAAGTGGACCCCTGGATCCTGCAGGTAGTATCTCAGGGGTACAAATTGGAATTCGAGACGTCTCCCCCTCGCCGGTTCCTGAAGTCTGCTTTACCAACGTCTTCCCCCGACAGGGAGGCGATATTGGAAGCCATTCACAAGCTGTATTCCCAGCAGGTGATAATCAAGGTACCCCTCCTACAACAGGGAAAGGGGTATTATTCCACGCTGTTTGTGGTACCGAAGCCGGACGGCTCGGTGAGACCCATTTTAAATCTGAAATCCTTGAACACTTACATAAGAAGGTTCAAGTTCAAGATGGAGTCACTCAGAGCAGTGATAGCGAACCTGGAAGAAGGGGACTATATGGTGTCTCTGGACATCAAGGATGCTTACCTCCATGTCCCAATTTGCCCTTCTCACCAAGGGTACCTCAGGTTTGTGGTACAGAACTGTCACTTTTCAGTGGGATCTGCTGGACAAATGGTCCGGATCGCATCTTCAAATGCATCAGCGGATAACCCTGTCTCCAAGGACAAGGGTGTCTCTCCTGTGGTGGTTACAGAGTGCTCATCTCCTAGAGGGCCGCAGATTCGGCATTCAGGATTGGGTCCTGGTGACCACGGATGCCAGCCTGAGAGGCTGGGGAGCAGTCACACAGGGAAGAAATTTCCAGGGCTTGTGGTCAAGCATGGAAACGTCACTTCACATAAATATCCTGGAACTAAGGGCCATTTACAATGCCCTAAGTCAGGCAAGGCCTCTGCTTCAGGGTCAGTCGGTGTTGATCCAGTCGGACAACATCACGGCAGTCGCCCACGTAAACAGACAGGGCGGCACAAGAAGCAGGAGGGCAATGACGGAAGTTGCAAGGATTCTTCGCTGGGCGGAAAATCATGTGATAGCACTGTCAGCAGTGTTCATTCCGGGAGTGGACAACTGGGAAGCAGACTTCCTCAGCAGACACGATCTCCACCCGGGGGAGTGGGGACTTCACCCAGAAGTCTTCCACATGATTGTGAACCGTTGGGAAAAACCAAAGGTGGACATGATGGCGTCCCGCCTCAACAAAAAACTGGACAGATATTGCGCCAGGTCAAGGGACCCTCAGGCAATAGCTGTGGACGCTCTGGTAACACCGTGGGTGTACCGATCAGTGTATGTGTTCCCTCCTCTGCCTCTCATACCCAAAGTATTGAGAATCATAAGAAGGAGAGGAGTAAAGACTATACTCGTGGCTCCGGATTGGCCAAGAAGGACTTGGTACCCGGAACTTCAAGAGATGCTCACGGAAAACCCGTGGCCTCTACCTCTAAGAAAGGACCTGCTCCAGCAGGGACCATGTCTGTTTCAAGACTTACCGCGGCTGCGTTTGACGGCATGGCGGTTGAACGCCAGATCCTGAAGGAAAAAGGCATTCCGGATGAAGTCATCCCTACCCTGATCAAAGCCAGGAAGGATGTAACTGTGCAACATTATCACCGTATTTGGCGTAAATATGTTGCGTGGTGTGAGGCCAGGAAGGCCCCTACAGAGGAATTTCAACTGGGTCGTTTCCTGCATTTCCTGCAAACAGGACTGTCTATGGGCCTAAAATTAGGGTCCATTAAGGTTCAAATTTCGGCCCTGTCAATATTCTTCCAAAAAGAACTAGCTTCAGTTCCTGAAGTTCAGACGTTTGTCAAGGGGGTACTGCATATACAGCCTCCTTTTGTGCCTCCAGTGGCACCTTGGGATCTCAATGTAGTTTTGGGATTCCTAAAATCACATTGGTTTGAACCACTCACCACTGTGGACTTAAAATATCTCACATGGAAAGTGGTAATGATGTTAGCCCTGGCTTCAGCCAGGCGTGTATCAGAATTGGCGGCTTTATCCTATAAAAGCCCTTACCTAATTTTTCATACGGATAGGGCAGAATTGAGGACTCGGCCTCAATTTCTTCCTAAGGTGGTTTCAGCATTTCACTTAAACCAGCCTATTGTGGTGCCTGCGGCTACTAGGGACTTGGAGGATTCCAAGTTGCTAGACGTAGTCAGGGCCCTGAAAATATGTTTCCAGGACGGCTGGAGTCAGAAAATCTGACTCGCTGTTTATCCTGTATGCACCCAACAAGCTGGGTGCTCCTGCTTCTAAGCAGACGATTGCTCGTTGGATTTGTAGTACAATTCAGCTTGCACATTCTGTGGCAGGCCTGCCACAGCCAAAATCTGTAAAAGCCCATTCCACACGGAAAGTGGGCTCATCTTGGGCGGCTGCCCGAGGGGTCTCGGCTTTACAACTTTGCCGAGCAGCTACTTGGTCAGGGGCAAACACGTTTGCTAAATTCTACAAATTTGATACCCTGGCTGAGGAGGACCTGGAGTTCTCTCATTCGGTGCTGCAGAGTCATCCGCACTCTCCCGCCCGTTTGGGAGCTTTGGTATAATCCCCATGGTCCTTACGGAGTCCCCAGCATCCACTTAGGACGTTAGAGAAAATAAGAATTTACTTACCGATAATTCTATTTCTCATAGTCCGTAGTGGATGCTGGGCGCCCATCCCAAGTGCGGATTGTCTGCAATACTTGTACATAGTTATTGTTACAAAAATCGGGTTATTGTTGTTGTGAGCCATCTTTTCAGAGGCTCCTCTGTTATCATGCTGTTAACTGGGTTCAGATCACAAGTTGTACGGTGTGATTGGTGTGGCTGGTTTGAGTCTTACCCGGGATTCAAAATCCTTCCTTATTGTGTACGCTCGTCCGGGCACAGTATCCTAACTGAGGCTTGGAGGAGGGTCATAGGGGGAGGAGCCAGTGCACACCAGGTAGTCTTAAAGCTTTTTACTTTGTGCCCAGTCTCCTGCGGAGCTGCTATTCCCCATGGTCCTTACGGAGTCCCCAGCATCCACTACGGACTATGAGAAATAGAATTATCGGTAAGTAAATTCTTATTTTTCAACTTTATAACAAGACTTTTACTTACTATTTGACACCTTGTGAAATGTCGTGTAATGTTGCGCTGAGGGTGACGACTATCATCCTGTTTTGAGGCTGTAATGCTGTTGTTTGGATTGAGCCGCCGGGCACAGTAAGCGCTGCCTCCTTTTGGCTTACATGAACAGCCTTACGTGAGCACGCCTCTGTAGTTATAGGCTCACTAGGAACGTCTGACTCGTCATGGTCTTTCAGTCCCTTTACACATGTCACACGTATAGAGAAACTGCAGACAGCCATTCCCCTTCCCTTTACCCTATTCTGGGCAAAGCGGAGGCCGTACAGAGGGTTGCTGCCTAGGAGGGGGTCACGGGTGCTGTCCTGATGACCCAGCTGAACATTTCTCATTTCCATGTTTCAGAATCAGTATGAGAAGCACAAGGAGGTTCTAGCTGCGCAGGGAGTGAAGATCCTGGGTAAGGACTTGGAGAAAGCACTGGCTGGCTTACCTTTATTAGTTGCTCATAAAGACGATGAGATTCCAGTCCTAAAAGTAAGTGGCATGTGTGATGTATTGGCTCTCTAAATCTGACTTGAAGAATGTTGCTTTCTTAACGTACTTCATTTTATTAAACTGCGGTGGTTTCTCTTTAAGGATGAACTCATCCATGAACTGAAGCAGACTCTAAATGCCATCAAATTGGAAGAGAAAGGAGTTTATGTACAAGCATCCACATTGGGCTCCTTGGAAGCGCTACTTGAATTTTTGAAAACCTCAGAAGTGCCAGTAGGTCTCCGGCATATATGTCTCTCCCATAAGGGCTGTGTTACAGGGCACTCTTCATATAATATAGCATGGTGGCATGTGACTGATGTGGGTGATAGAGTGGTGTGCAAGTAGTTCAGCTGATGAAACAATATTTTCTCTGACGTCCTAAGTGGATGCTGGGGACTCCGTCAGGACCATGGGGAATAGCGGCTCCGCAGGAGACAGGGCACAAAAGTAAAAGCTTTAGGATCAGGTGGTGTGCACTGGCTCCTCCCCCTATGACCCTCCTCCAAGCCTCAGTTAGATCTTTGTGCCCGGCCGAGAAGGGTGCAATCTAGGTGGCTCTCCTAAAGAGCTGCTTAGAGTAAAAGTTTTGTTAGGTTTTTTATTTTCAGTGAGTCCTGCTGGCAACAGGCTCACTGCATCGAGGGACTTAGGGGAGAAGGAGTGAACTCACCTGCGTGCAGGATGGATTGGCTTCTTAGGCTACTGGACACTAGCTCCAGAGGGACGATCACAGGTACAGCCTGGATGGGTCACCGGAGCCGCGCCGCCGATCCCCTTGCAGATGCTGAAGAGAGAAGAGGTCCAGAAATCGGCGGCTGAAGACTTCCCAGTCTTCTTAAGGTAGCGCACAGCACTGCAGCTGTGCGCCATTGCTCTCAGCACACTTCACACCAACGGTCACTGAGGGTGCAGGGCGCTGGGGGGGGCGCCCTGGGCAGCAATGAAAGTACCTATGCTGGCTAAAAATACATCACATATAGCCCCTGGGGCTATATGGATGTATTTAACCCCTGCCAGGTTGTCAGAAAAACGGGAGAAGAAGCCCGCCGAAAAGGGTCCGGGGCCTATTTTCCTCAGCACACAGCGCCATTTTCCCTCACAGAACTGCTGGTGGGAAGGCTCCCAGGCTCTCCCCTGCACTGCACTACAGAAACAGGGTTAAAACAGAGAGGGGGGGCATTTTTGTGGCGATATTATTACATATTAAGATGCTATAAGGGAAAACACTTATATAAGGTTGTCCCTGTAAAATTATAGCGTTTTGGTGTGTGCTGGCAAACTCTCCCTCTGTCTCCCCAAAGGGCTAGTGGGGTCCTGTCCTCTATCAGAGCATTCCCTGTGTGTGTGCTGTATGTCGGTACGTGTGTGTCGACATGTATGAGGACGATGTTGGTGAGGAGACGGAGCAATTGCCTGTAATGGTGATGTCACTCTCTAGGGAGTCGACACCGGAATGGATGGCTTATTTAGGGAATTACGTGATAATGTCAACAAGCTGCAAGGTCGGTTGACGACATGAGACGGCCGGCAAACCAATTAGTACCTGTCCAGGCGTCTCAAACACCGTCAGGGGCTTTAAAACGCCCATTACCTCAGTCGGTCGACACAGACACTGACTCCAGTGTCGACGGTGAAGAAACAAACGTATTTTCCATTAGGGCCACACGTTACATGTTAAGGGCAATGAAGGAGGTGTTACATATTTCTGATACTACAAGTACCACAAAAAAGGGTATTATGTGGGGTGTGAAAAAACTGCCTGTAGTTTTTCCTGAATCAGATAAATTAATTGAAGTGTGTGATGATGCGTGGGTTTCCCCCGATAGAAAATTAAAGGCGCTCACACGCTTATCAAAACAAGTGGCGTTACCGTCTCCAGATACGGCCGCCCTCAAGGAGCCAGCTAATAGGAGGCTGGAAAATATCCTAAAAAGTATATACACACATACTGGTGTTATACTGCGACCAGCGATCGCCTCAGCCTGGATGTTCAGCGCTGGGGTGGCTTGGTCGGATTCCCTGACTGAAAATATTGATACCCTTGACAGGGACAGTATTTTATTGACTATAGAGCATTTCTATATATACGAGATACACAGAGGGATATTTGCACTCTGGCATCATGAGTAAGTGCGATGTCCATGTCTGCCAGAAGATGTTTATGGACACGACAGTGGTCAGGTGATGCAGATTCCAAACGGCACATGGAAGTATTGCCGTATAAAGGGGAGGAGTTATTTGGGGTCGGTCCATCGGACCTGGTGGCCACGGCAACAGCTGGAAAATCCACCTTTTTACCCCAAGTCACATCTCAGCAGAAAAAGACACCGTCTTTTCAGCCTCAGTCCTTTCGTCCCCATAAGGGCAAGTGGGCAAAAGGCCAGTCATATCTGCCCAGGGGTAGAGGAACGGAAGAAGACTGCAGCAGGCAGTCCCTTCCCAGGAACAGAAGCCCTCCACCGCTTCTGCCAAGTCCTCAGCATGACGCTGGGGCCGTACAAGCGGACTCAGGTGCGGTGGGGGGGGGGGTCGTCTCAAAAGTTTCAGCGCGCAGTGGGCTCACTCGCAAGTGGACCCCTGGATCCTACAAGTAGTATCCCAGGGGTACAGATTGGAAATTCGAGACGTCTCCCCCTCGCAGGTTCCTGAAATCTGCTTTACCAACGTCTCCCTCCGACAGGGAGGCATTATTGGAAACAATTCACAAGCTGTATTCCCAGCAGGTGATAATCAAAGTACCCCTCCTACAACAAGGAAAAGGGTATTATTCCACACTATTTGTGGTACTGAAGCCAGACGGCTCGGTGAGATCTATTCTAAATCTGAAATCTTTGAACACTTACATACAAAGGTTCAAATCAAGATGGAGTCACTCAGAGCAGTGATAGCGAACCAGGAAGAAGGGGACTACATGGTGTCCCTGGACATCAAGGATGCTTACCTCCATGTCCCAAATTGCCCTTCTCACCAAGGGTACCTCAGGTTCGTGGTACAGAACTGTCACTATCAGTTTCAGATGCTGCCGTTTGGATTGTCCACGGCACCCCGGGTCTTTACCAAGGTAATGGCCGAAATGATGATTCTTCTTCAAAGAAAAGGCGTCTTAATTATCCCTTACTTGGACGATCTCCTGATAAGGGCAAGGTCCAGAGAACAGTTGGAGGTCGGAGTAGCACTATCTCAAGTAGTTCTACGACAGCACGGGTGGATTCTAAATATTCCAAAATCGCAGCTGATTCCGACGACACGTCTGCTGTTACTAGGGATGATTCTGGACACAGTCCAGAAAAAGGTGTTTCTCCCAGAGGAGAAAGCCTGGGAGTTATCCGAGCTAGTTAGGAACCTCCTAGAACCAGGCCAAGTGTCAGTGCATCAATGCACAAGAGTCCTGGGAAAAATGGTGGCTTCTTACGAAGCGATTCCATTCGGCAGATTTCACGAAGAATTTTTCAGTGGGATCTGCTGGACGAATGGTCCGGATCGCATCTTCAGATGCATCAGCGGATAATCCTGTCTCCAAGGACAAGGGTGTCTCTTCTGTGGTGACTGCAGAGTTCTCATCTACTAGAGGGCAGCAGATTCGGCATTCAGGACTGGGTCCTGGTGACCACGGATGCCAGCCTGAGAGGCTGGGGAGCAGTCACACAGGGAAGAAATTTCCAAGGAGTGTGGTCAAGTCTGGAGACTTCTCTCCACATAAATATACTGGAGCTAAGGGCAATTTACAATGCTCTGAGCCTAGGAAGACCTCTGCTTCAAAGTCAACCGGTGCTGATCCAGTCGGACAACATCACGGCAGTCGCCCACGTAAACAGACAGGGCGGCACAAGAAGCAGGAGGGCAATGGCAGCAAGGATTCTTCGCTGGGCGAAAAATCATGTGATAACACTGTTAGCGGTGTTCATTCCGGGAGTGGACAACTGGGAAGCAGACTTCCTCAGCAGGCACGACCTCCACCCGTGAGAGTGGAGACTTCATCTGGAAGTATTCCACATGATTGTGAACCGTTGGGAAAGACCAAAGGTGGACATGATGGCGTCCCGTCTGAACAAAAAACTGGACAGGTATTGCGCCAGGTCAAGAGACCCTCAGGCAATAGCTGGGACGCTCTGGTAACACCGTGGGTGTACCAGTCGGTGTATGTGTTCCCTCCTCTGCCTCTCATACCCAAGGTACTGAGAATTATAAGAAGGAGAGGAGTAAGAACTATACTCGTGGCTCCGGATTGGCCAAGAAGGACTTGGTACCCGGAACTTCAAGAGATACTAAGAAGGGACTTGCTTCAGCAAGGATCATGTCTGTTCCAAGACTTACCGCAGCTGCGTTTGACGGCATGGCGGTTGAACGCCGGATCCTAAGGGAAAAAGGCATTCCGGAAGAGGTCATCCCTACCCTGGTCAGAGCCAGGAAGGAGGTGACCACACAACATTATCACCGCATTTGGCGAAAATATGTTGCATGGTGTGAGGCCAGGAAGGCCCCCACGGAGGAATTTCAACTCGGTCGATTCCTACATTTCCTGCAAACAGGAGTGTCTATGTGCCTCAAATTGGGGTCCATTAAGGTTCAAATTTCGGCCCTGTCGAATTTCTTCCAGAAAGAATTGGCTTCAGTTCCTGAAGTCCAGAAGTTTGTCAAGGGAGTACTGCATATACAACCCCCTTTTGTGCCTCCAGTGGCACTGTGGGATCTCAAAGTAGTTCTGGGATTCCTCAAATCACATTGGTTTAAACCGCTCAAATCTGTGGATTTGAAATATCTCACATGGAAAGTGACCATGCTGTTGGCCCTGGCCTCGGCCAGGCGAGTGTCAGAATTGGCGGCTTTGTCTCACAAAAGCCCATATCTGATTGTCCATTCGGACAGGGCAGAGCTGCGGACTCGTCCCCAGTTTCTCCCTAAGGTGGTGTCAGCGTTTCACCTGAACCAGCTTATTGTGGTACCTGCGGATACTAGGGACTTGGAGGACTCCAAGTTGCTAGATGTTGTCAGGGCCCTGAAAATATAGGTTTCCAGGACGGCTGGAGTCAGGAAAACTGACTTGCTGTTATCCTGTATGCACCCAACGAACTGGGTGCTCTTGCTTCTAAGCAGACGATTGCTAGTTGGATGTGTAGTACAATTCAGCTTGCACATTCTGTGGCAGGCCTGCCACAGCCAAAATATGTAAATGCCCATTCCACAAGGAAGGTGGGCTCATCTTGGGCGGCTGCCCGAGGGGTCTCTGCTTTACAACTTTGCCGAGCTGCTACTTGGTCAGGGGCACACCCTGGCTGAAGAGGACCTGGAGTTCTCTCACTCGGTGCTGCAGAGTCATCCGCACTCTCCCGCCCGTTTGGGAGCTTTGGTATAATCCCCATGGTCCTGACGGAGTCCCCAGCATCCACTTAGGACGTTAGAGAAAATAAGAATTTACTTACCGATAATTCTATTTCTCGTAGTCCGTAGTGGATGCTGGGCGCCCATCCCAAGTGCGGATTGTCTGCAATACTTGTACATAGTTATTGTTACAAAAATCGGGTTATTATTGTTGTGAGCCATCTTTTCAGAGGCTCCTCTGTTATCATGCTGTTAACTGGGTTCAGATCACAGGTTGTACAGTGTGATTGGTGTGGCTGGTATGAGTCTTACCCGGGATTCAAAATCCTTCCTTATTGTGTACGCTCGTCCGGGCACAGTATCCTAACTGAGGCTTGGAGGAGGGTCATAGGGGGAGGAGCCAGTGCACACCACCTGATCCTAAAGCTTTTACTTTTGTGCCCTGTCTCCTGCGGAGCCGCTATTCCCCATGGTCCTGACGGAGTCCCCAGTATCCACTACGGACTACGAGAAATAGAATTATCGGTAAGTAAATTCTTATTTTAATTCATACCCTCCCTAATCTCCTTAATAAGCAAATAAGGGTGTGCAGACTTATCACTTGTATAATATGTAGTGTTTGCTGCCACTTCTCGCTGATCGGAGGGTATTGGATAGGGGTTGTGCTAAACAGAACAGTCCCGTGTGATCTCCTAAAGCCAATCAGTAACTGTGCTTTTGTTTGTGGAAAGTACTTCTCCTTCTGATCACATGGTTTCAGTATGCCTGTAGTTGCATGTTTCATATCCCATTAGAATAGAGTACAGTAGGTGAATGGATTTCAAACCTAAATATGTGCAGCACAATAACATGCAATAATAAGATTTTAAACCTACCGGTAAATCTTTTTCTTCTAGTCCGTAGAGGATGCTGGGGACTCCGTAAGGACCATGGGGAATAGACTTGCTCCGCGCAGGAGACATGGGCACTAAAAAATAACTTTAGGTATGGGTGTGCACTGGCTCCTCCCTCTATGTCCCTCCTCCAGACCTCAGTTAGAGAAACTGTGCCCAGAGGAGAAGGACAGTACGAGGAAAGGATTTTGGAAATCCAAGGGCAGGATTCATACCAGCCACACCATTCACACCGTATAACATGGGATACACGAACCAGTCAACAGTATGAAACAAAACCGTATCAGTCCAAGACTGATCCAAACTGAAAACATAACCCTTATGTAAGCAACAACTATATACAAGTCTTGCAGGATGTTGTCCGCACTGGGACGGGTGCCCAGCATCCTCTACGGACTAAGAGAAAAAGATTTACCGGTAGGTTTAAAATCTTATTTTCTCTTACGTCCTAGAGGATGCTGGGGACTCCGTAAGGACCATGGGGATTATACCAAAGCTCCAAAACGGGCGGGAAAGTGCGGATGACTCTGCAGCACCGAATGAGCAAACATTAGGTCCTCATCAGCCAGGGTATCAAACTTGTAGAATTTTGCAAATTTGTTTGAACCCGACCAAGTCGCCGCTCGGCAAAGTTGTAAAGCCGAGACGCCTCGGGCAGCCGCCCAAGAAGAGCCCACCTTCCTAGTGGAATGGGCCTTTACCGAATTCGGTAACGGCAATCCAGCCGTAGAATGAGCCTGCTGAATGGTGTTACAGATCCAGCGAGCAATAGTCTGCTTAGACGCAGGACTGCCAACTTTGTTGGCTGCATACAGGATAAACAGGGCCTCTGTTTTCCTAACCCGAGCTGTTCTGGCCACATAAATTTTCAATGCCCTGACCACATCCAGGGACTCGGAATCCTCCACGTCCCTAGTAGCCACCGGCACCACAATAGGTTGGTTCATATGAAAAGAAGAAACCACCTTAGGCAGAAACTGAGGACGAGTCCGCAACTCAGCTCTATCCACATGAAAAATCAGATAAGGGCTTTTGTGAGACAAAGCTGCCAACTCCGACACTCGCCGCGCCAAAGCCAATAACATGACCACTTTCCAAGTGAGATACTTCAATTCAACAGTTTGAAGAGGTTCAAACCAGTGAGACTTAAGAAACCGTAACACCACGTTAAGGTCCCATGGTGCCACCGGAGGCACAAAAGGAGGCTGGATATGCAGCACCCCTTTCACGAAAGTCTGGACTTCTGGAAGAGAAGCCAATTCCTTTTGAAAGAAAATTAATAGGGCCGAAATCTGAACCTTAATGGAGCCTAACTTTAAGCCCAAATTCACTCCAGTTTGCAGGAAGTGGAGAAAACGGCCCAGATGGAATTCTTCCGGAGGAGCAGTCCTAGCTTCGCACCAAGATACATACTTCCTCCAGATACGGTGATAATGTTTCGATGTCACCTCCTTCCTAGCCTTTATCAGAGTAGGAATGACCTCATCTGGAATGCCCTTTTTCGCTAGGATCCTGCGTTCAACTGCCATGCCGTCAAACGCAGTCGCGGTACGTCCTGGAACAGACAGGGCCCTTGTTGTAACAGGTCTTCCCTGAGAGGAAGAGGCCACGGATCTTCTGTGAGCATTTCCTGCAGATCCGGATACCAGGCCCTTCGAGGCCAATCTGGAACAATGAGAATTGTCTGAGTCCCTCTTCGTCTTATGATTCTCAGTATCTTTGAGATGAGAGGAAGAGGAGGAAACACATAGACCGACTGGAACACCCACGGTGTCACCAGGGCGTCCACTGCTACCGTCTGAGGGTCCCTTGACCTGGCGCAATATCTCGGAAGTTTCTTGTTGAGGCGTGAAGCCATCATGTCTATTTGAGGCAGTCCCCACTGACTTGCAATCTCTGCGAAGACTTCCTGATGAAGTCCCTACTCTCCTGGATGCAGATCGTGTCTGCTTAGGAAGTCTGCCTCCCAGTTGTCCAGCACTTACATGACTCTCCGCCCATCGAAGAATCTTTGAGGCTTTTGCCATTGCCCCTCTGCTCCTTGTGCCGCCTTGGCGGTTTACATGAGCCACTGCTGTGATGTTGTCTGACTGAATCAGAACCGGTAGACCTCGAAGTAAGGTCTCCGCTTGACGAAGGCCGTTGTATATGGCCCTTAATTCCAGTACGTTGATGTGTAGACAAGTCTCCTGGCTTGACCACAGACCTTGGAAGTTTCTTCCCTGTGTGACTGCTCCCCATCCTCGGAGGCTCGCGTCCGTGGTCACCAGAACCCAGTCCTGAATGCCGAACCTGCGACCCTCTAGAACAGTGATTTTCAACCTTTTTAAAGTCGCGGCACACTAAACAAGATTTCAAAATGCTGAGGCACACCATCAAAAATATATAATAACAAATATCAAGATATATTACATGCACTGGCCCACTTGCAGTAATAAAACACATTTTCCCCCACAGCATTTAAACACTCTGTCCCCACAGTAATTACACATTATGCCCCCACATTAATAAAACAAATGCACTGGCCCTCACAGTAATGGCACACATTGGCCCCCATAGTAATGGCACACATTGGCCCCCACAGTAATGGCACACATTGGCCCCCACAGTAATGATACTTATTGACCCCCACAGCAATTACACATTATGCCCCCACATTAATAAAACAAATGCACTGGCCCTCACAGTAATGGCACACATTGGCCCCCACAGTAATGGCACACATTGGCCCCCACACTAATGATACTTATTGACCCCCACAGCAATTACAAATATTGGCCCCTAATGTAATAAAATAAATAAAAATACTGACCCCATACAGCAGCTATTCCAACGCCAGCAGCGCGAGTGTCTGCCATGGAGCAGCAGCGATGAGCAGGAAGTAACTCGGCAGAGGCAGACGGAGGGGAAGGAGACGTGCGTGACCTATGAAGTCACGCTGCATCTCTACAGGTCACGAACCGGGCTGTGTCGGGGCAACTCAGGAGATCCCAGCGCTGCCCGAGTGAGGTGACAATGGGCATCTCTGGCGGCACATTTGAGAACCGCCCGCGGCACACTAGTGTGCCGCGGCACAGCGGTTGAAAAACGCTGCTCTAGAAGGTGAGCACTCTGCACCCACCACGAGAGAGACCCTGGCCCTGGGGGACAGGCAGATCATCTGATGAATCTGTAGATGTGACCCGGACCACTTGTCCAGAAGGTCCCACTGAAAAGTCCTGGCATGGAACCTGCCGAATGGAATGGCCTCGTAAGACGCCACCATCTTTCCCAGAACTCGAGTGCAGTGATGTCTGTCTGGCTTTAACAGGTCCCTGACCAAGCTCTGAAGTTCCTGGGTCTTTTCCATCGGGAGAAAGACCCTCTTTTGTTCCGTGTCCAGAATCATGCCTAAGAAAGGCAATCAGGTCGTTGGAACGAACTGTGACTTCGGTAGATTGAGATTGTGTTGTTGCAACACCCTCAGGGAGAGAGATACGCTGTCCAGCAACTGTTCTCTCGATCTCGCTTTTATCAGGAGATCGTCCAAGTATGGGATAATTGTGACACCCTGCTTGCACAGGAGCACCATCATCTCTGCCATTAATTTGGTAAAAATCCTCGGGGCCGTGGAAAGCCCAAACGGCAACGTCTGAAATTGGTAATGACAATCCTTCACCACAAATCTCAGGAACGCCTGATGAGGTTGATATATGGGGACATGAAGGTATGCATCCTTTTTGTCTAGGGACACCATATAATCTCCCCCTTCCAGACTTGCGATGACCGCTCTGAGCGATTCCATCTTGAACTTGAACCTCCTTAAGTATAGGTTTAAGGATTTTAAATTCAGAATGGGTCTGACCGAACCATCCGGTTTCGGGACCACAACAGGGTTGAGTAATAGCCCATCCCCTGCTGCAGCAGGGGAACTTTGACCACCACTTGTTGAAGGCACAACTTTTGAATTGCTGCCAAAACTACCTCCCTCTCTGGGGAAGAAGTCGGCAGTGCCGATTTGAAAAACCGGCGAGGAGGCACCTCTTCGAATTCCAGCTTGTACCCCTGGGAAACAGTGTCTATTGCCCAGGGATCCACCTGAGAGTGAACCCAGACTTGGCTGAAAAGACGAAGACGTGCCCCCACAGGAGCGGACGCCCCCCGCGGAGCCCCAGCGTCATGCGGTGGATTTAGTAGAAGCCGGGGAGGACTTTTGTTCCTGGGAACTGGCTGTAGCTGGCAACTTTTACCCTTTGCCCTTACCTCTGGCAAGAAAGGAAGAACCCCGAGCTCTCTTGGATTTATGCGACCGAAAGGACTGCATCTGATAATGTGGCGCTTTCTTAGGCTGTGAGGAAACATAAGGTAAAAAGGTTGATTTTACCTGCAGTAGCCGTGGAAACTAGGTCCGCGAGACCTTCCCCAAACAATTCCTCACCCTTGTAAGGCAAAACCTTCATATGCCGTTTGGAGTCGGCATCACCCGACCACTGTCGGGTCCACAGTGCTAGTCTGGCAGAAATCGCCATAGCGTTCGCTCTGGACCCCAGTATGCCCACATCCCTCTGAGCCTCTCTCATATAAAGGAACGCATCCTTAATATGTCCCAGGGTCAATAAAAGTTTCCTTATCCATCGTATCCATATCCGCAGATAAGGTATCGGTCCACGCTATTACAGTGCTACAAACCCAAGCCGACGCTGTTGCCGGCCTGAGTAATGTACCGGTATGTGTGTAAATAGACTTCAAGGTAGTTTCCTGCTTGCTATCAGCAGGATCCCTGAGGGCAGCGGTATCCTGAGACGGCAGCGCCACCTTTTTGGAAAGGCGCTTCAACGCTTTGTCCACCCTTGGGGAGGATTCCCACCGTATTCTGTCCTTTATCAGGAAAGGATACGCCATAAGAATCCTTTTGGGAATCTGCAGTTTCTTGTCTGGAGTTTCCCAAGCACTTTCAAATAAATAATTTAATTCAAAAGAAGGTGGAAAAATAACCTCCGTCTTCTTTTCTTTGAACATGTGGATCTTTGGATTAGGTACAGCGGGGTCATCTATAATATGCAGCACATCCTTTATAGCAATAATCATATAATGAATACTCTTTGCCAATTTTGGCTGCAACCTCGCATCATCATAATCGACACGGGATTCAGAATCCGTGTCGGTATCTGTGTCGACTACCGGAGAAAGTGGGCGTTTTTGGGACCCAGAAGGCCCCTGTGACATAGGGAAAGGCAGGGCATGACCCCCTGTCCCGTCCCTGGACTCTGCTTTGTCCAAACGTTTGTGCAATAAATTCACATTCACATTTGCATTTAAAATATTCCACATATCCATCCAGTCATGTGTCGGCGTTGCCGACGGAGACACCACACTCATGCGCTCCACCTCATCCCTAGGAGAGCCTTCCGCTTCAGACATGCCGACACGCACGTACCGACACACCACACACTCAGGGAAAGCTCTAATCTGGAGACGGTTCCCCCACAAGGCCCTTTGGAGAGACAGAGAGAGAGTATGCCAGCACACACCCAGCGCCAATAACCCTGGAAAAAATTACCCTGATACAGCTCTTCTTTATATGTACTGCGCCAAATTATGTGCCCCCCCTTCTTTAAAACCCTCGATCACCGGTGATCAGCAGGGGAGAGTCCGGGGAGCCAGCTTCTCAGCGTGTGCTGTGGAGAAAATAACGCTGCTGAGGGAGAAGCCCCGCCCCCTCAGTGGCGGGCTTCGGTCCCGCTCTTTTAAAACAACTGGTGGTGATTCACTGTAAATACCACAAAAAAGTGTGTATGTATGTATATATATATATATATATATATATATATATATATATATATATATATATATATATATATATATATATATATATATATATATATTGTGACAAGAACCTTGGGATAGTGTTTGAGGGCAGGTATGTTTGTCCCAGGTTCTTGTCTTACATGTATTAGAAAAATGAAAACTTCTAGGAATATGTTTTGTTTTGTTAGAACCTTTTCAGTTTGTTGGAAAAGCTGGGTAAGGGCCCTGAAAGAGAGAATGGGGCAAGTTCCAGAAATTGGGCCCAGTTCGGGTCTTTGGCCTCACAGAAGGCTAATCAGGCTTTCAGCTGTGTAAGAGTGTTATAGAGCTGCTGCCCTGATTAGGGTGTGCAGACTGCCTGGGAAAACTGCAGGATCTCTGTGAGAGAAACACGCTTCCTGATACAAGTGAGCTATACAGTGTTTGCTGGAGAACTCTGTGTTTTTTGTTTAGTGATAGTTAGGAACATCTTGTGTTTAGTTAGTGCCGGACAGGCAAGGTATTTTCTTTTGGTGTTTGTTTTATTTTCTGTACAATAAAACTGGCTGGGGCCAGTTGTACCAGAAACTGGACTTGTGGTGTTCCTCAGCTGCTGCGTGCTGCCATATACCCCAGGAAACGGCACCTTGCACCCTTACAGTGTTACAACTTGGTGGAGAATGCGAGCAGTCCGTTTTGCGCATAAGTGAAAGCAGCAGCTTTATGAGGCCTGCAGAAAACTGGTTTATGCAGATACAGCCCAGTGTGAAGTTGCTGAGACTCACCCCTGAGGGTTTGATATATGTCCTGGGTGAAAGCAGCGACAAAGCCGCCTGAAAAATCTGTCGACATGGAGGAACTGCTTAAAGCCTTGCTGCAAGCTACAGCGGCTCAGCAGGAGGCCAACAGACAGCAGCAGGTGGCAATGGAGGAAAATAGGAGACAGCAGCAGGTGGCAATGGAGGAAAATTGGAGACTACAGCAGGAGGCCAAAAGACAGCAGCAGGTGGCAATGGAGAAATAGGAGACAACAGCAGGCAGCTGTTGACTAACTTTACAGGCAACAGCGTCAGGATAGAGAGGCCTTAACAGAAGTGGTGCAGAGCCTTGCAGCCCGGATTGGAGATGTGGCCGTCCCGACCAGCTCTAGTTCTATACGGGCTACTCACTTCCTGCAGAAAATGACAGAGGCTGATGATGTGGAGGCCTACCTGACCACGTTTGAAAGGACTGCCGAACGTGAGAACTGGCCGAAAGCACAGTGGGCCAGTCTGCTGGCACCTTTCCTGTCACGTGAGCCCCAAAAAGCGTACTTTGATTTAAGCCCTGCTGAGGCTCGGGACTATGATAAACTAAAGACTGAGATCCTGACCCGCCTGGGAGTCACGCTGTCAGTACGAGCACAATGGGTGCACCGGTGGGTGTACGCCATGGAGAAGCCTCCTCGCTCCCAGATGCACGACCTTATTCGGCTAACAAAAAAATGGTTACAGCCAGAGACATTAACTGGTCCCCAGATGGTTGAAAGAGTCGTCATGGACCGCTACTTGAGATCTTTGCCCATGGTCCTGCGCAAGTGGGTGAGCCATGGAAACCCGGGTACTGCTGACCAATTAGTGGACATGGTAGAGAGGTATTTGGCAGCAGAGGAACTACTGATGACCACCCAGCAACCCATAGAGCCTCGACAGCGCCCTTCAGTAAAGACTGGTAAGACTGTTCCTTGGGAAAATGTTGCTGGGCGGATAAGAGAACGCAAGGCTGGAGAGACTGTAAACACTGGCCCTGGAGACAGGCCAATAGGGCTAGAACGGTCTAGGCTGCCCAAACGGGTTGATAATCGTGTGGTTAAATGTTTTAGGTGTGGTATGCCAGGTCATGTTATTGCCAATTGCCCAGTCACGCAAGAACCCATGCAATGTGATGCTGCCTTTGAATGTCGCAGAATGTCTTTTTTTGCTAGGTTAGCCTGTACTGTGGTACCTTCACCTGAGCTGGAAAAACAAATATGTGATGTGTTCTTAGAGGGTAACCGGGTAGAGGCCTTGCTAGATTCAGGAAGTTTAGTTACCCTCGTGAAAGCTGGGTTAGTGAACCCCTTAAAGGTCCAGCAAATACCTATTGGGGTAACTTGCATACATGGGGATACCCAACATTGTCACTGCTGTAGTGAATATAGAAACTTGTTGTGGGTCCGCAATTGTTAAAGTAGGACTGGTCCCCACCTTGGTGCATGAGGCCATAATAGGGAGGGATTTTCCTCATTTTTGGAAACTGGGAATCCCGGTTATCAACAGATGTGAGAAGTAAAGAGCCCGTTGATAATACCGGTGATTTTATGGATGTACGTGTGTCTTCGGAACTTTCTGACCCTTTTGCTAGTTTGGCTGGGTAAGTGACAGATGGGGAGTCCAGTGAGGACCCTCTTGCTGGGAACAGAGACATAGAAGTTAGAACTGAAAGCGTGCCTGACCTGGAGGTAAAGAAGGATCTGTTTGCGTCTGAACAGTTAAAGGATCCTACCTTAATAAAGGCTAGGGAGAATGTTAAGGTTGTTAATGGGGAACCTGTGGTACCAGGTGACAGGGTTACGTATCCCCACATGGCCATCTGTGATGAGCTCTTGTACCACATTGTCAAAAGGGGTGAGGATGTGGTGGAACAGTTGGTAGTTCCCCAGCCTTATCGGATAACGGTACTAGATTTAGCTCATAGTCACGTTACCGCAGGACATTTAGGGGCAGAAAAAACCACTGAAAGAGTTTTACAAAGGTTCTTTTGGCCAGGGGTTTATAAAGAAGTGTCTGAATATTGTTCTTCCTGTCCTGAATGCCAGTATCATGCCCCTAGACCCCATTTCAGGAGCCCACTAGTTCCCATGCCTATTATAGAGGTCCCGTTTGACAGAATAACCATGGATCTCGTGGGGCCCTTGTTAAAGTCTGCTCGGGGCCATCAGTATATCCTGGTAATTATGGACTATGCCACTCGATATCCTGAGGCTGTCCCTTTACGCACTATCACAACCAAGGCAATAGCTAGGGAGCTGGTGCAGGTTTTTAGTAGAGTGGGAATACCAAAAGAAATTTTGACTGACCAAGGTACTCCATTTATGTCAAGGATCATGAAGGAATTGTGCAAATTATTTAAGGTCACTCATCTCAGAACGACCATAATAAAACATGACATTGTCACAGAACCAGGGGTCAGGGTTCATTTAAAGCCATATAGGATTCCTGAAGCTCAGCGAGAAGCTGTTACTAAAGAAGTTAAAACCATGTTAGAACTTGGAGTCATAGAGGAATCTAACAGTGAGTGGTCCAGTCCCATAGTTGTCATCCCGAAGCCCGACGGTAGCAAACGCTTCTGTAATGACTTTCGTAAGTTAAATGAGGTGTCCAAGTTTGACGCGTACCCCATGCCCCGTGTGGATGAGCTTATAGAAAGGCTGGGAACAGCCAGGTTTCTCACCACTTTGGACCTGACCAAAAGTTACTGGCAAATACCTTTATCTGATAGCGCAAAAGAAAAAACAGCCTTTTCGGTTCCGGAGGGGCTGTACCAGTATAAGATGTTACCCTTTGGGTTGCATGGGGCTCCAGCAACCTTTCAACGGGCGATGGATAACATTTTGAGGCCCCATAGAAAATATGCAGCTGCCTATTTGGATGATGTGGTAATTCACAGTACAGACTGGGGGTCCCATTTGGTTAAAGTACAAGCAGTACTGGACTCAGAGAGGCAGGGTTAACTGCTAACCCAAAGAAGTGCTGCCTCGCAATGGAGGAGGTCAAATACTTGGGCTTCACCATAGGCAGAGGTCTAATTAGGCCCCAATTGAATAAAATTGATGCTATTCAAAACTGGCCTCGTCCAGTGAATAAAAAACAGGTAAGGGCTTTTTTGGGAATAACTGGGTACTATAGACGGTTTATTCCCAATTTTGCGACCACAGCGGTGCCGTTGTCAGACCTTACCAAAGGGAAGCAGTCAAATATGGTGAAATGGAACCCTGATGCAGAAAAAGCGTTCCAAGCGTTAAAAGTGGCTTTGTGTTCACAACCGGTATTGATAACACCAGATTTTTCAAAAGAATTTGTGGTACAGACAGATGCCTCAGAGGTAGGGATAGGCGCTGTGCTGTCCCAAACCAGAGATGGGGACGAACACCCTATCATTTATTTGAGTAGGAAACTCAATGAGCATGAAAAAAGGTATGCCATTGTGGAAAAGGAGGCTTTGGCCATTACGTGGGCACTAGATACCTTGAGATATTACCTCTTGGGTAGACAATTCAGACTAGTGACGGATCATGCCCCTTTAAAATGGATGTATGTAAATAGAGGCAAGAATGCTCGTGTAACTAGATGGTTTCTAGCGTTGCAGGATTTTAAGTTTACTGTCGAACATAGACCGGGTACACAATTGGCCAACGCAGATGCATTGTCCCGCATCTTCTGTTTGGGGGCTACAAGTGTTCCGGCCCCTAGGTGGAAACAGGGGAGGGGGATATGTGACAACACTGGGATAGTGTTTGAGGGCAGGTATGTTTGTCCCAGGTTCTTGTCTTACATGTATTAGAAAAATGAAAACTGCTAGGAATATGTTTTGTTTTGTTTTGTTAGAACCTTTTCAGTTTGTTGGAAAAGCTGGGTAAGGGCCCTGAAAGAGAGATGGGGCAAGTTCCAGACATTGGGCCCTGTTCGGGTCTTTGGCCTCACAGAAGGCTAGTCAGGCTTTCAGCTGTGTAAGAGTGTTATAGAGCTGCTGGCCTGATTAGGGTGTGCAGACTGCCTGGGAAGACTGCAGGATCTCTGTGAGAGAAACACGCTTCCTGATACAAGTGAGCTATACAGTGTTTGCTGGAGAACTGTGTTTTTTGTTTAGTGATAGTTAGGAACATCTTGTGTTTAGTTAGTGCCGGACAGGCAAGGTATTTTCTTTTGGTGTTTGTTTTATTTTCTGTACAATAAAACTGGCTGGGGCCAGTTGTACCAGAAACTGGACTTGTGTTGTTCCTCAGCTGCTGCAAGCTGCCATATACCCAAGGAAACGGCACCTTGCACCCTTACAGTGTTACAATATGTATAGCCAGTCTTAGAGGTATATATTTTTGCCCAGTGCGCCCCCCCCTCCCCGCGCCCTGCACCCAACAGTGTGCGCTGTGTATGTTCTGTGAGGGAGCAATGGCGCGCAGCGTTACCGCCGCGCAATACCTCAGTGAAGCTCTGAAGTCTTCTGCCGCCTTTGAAGTATTCTGCCTTCCTATACTCACCCGGCTTCTATCTTCCGGCTCTGCGAGGAGGACGGCGGCGCGGCTCCGGGACGAACCGCTAGGGGAGACCTGCGTTCTGACTCCCTCTGGAGCTAATGGTGTCCAGTAGCCTAAGAAGCAGAGCCTATCACTTAAGTAGGTCTGCTTCTCTCTCCTCAGTCCCACGGTGCAGGGAGCCTGTTGCCAGCAGGTCTCCCTGAAAATAAAAAACCTAACAAAATATAGGAGAGCTCCCTGTAGTGTACCCAGTCTCCTCTGGGCACAATCTTAAACTGAGGTCTGGAGGAGGGGTATAGAGGGAGGAGCCAGTGCACACCCATACCTAAAGTTCTTTTTTAGTGCCCATGTCTCCTGCGGAGCCCGTCTATTCCCCATGGTCCTTACGGAGTCCCCAGCATCCTCTAGGACGTAAGAGAAAAATTGTTTGTTTTCCCATAATGTGTTTTATAGACTTTGTACATATAACACACTAGCACATTCTAAAATGTGTTTTAAGATCTAATTGTAGCATTAATAGAACTTTATTCTTGCGTAACTGTTGTATGTTCTAATGTAATGGTAAGGAGTGAGCAATCCTCTGACACACAATGCGTGCCTGTAATGTTTAGGAAGTAAGCCTGGCATTCCTGTTCTACTCTGCACAAACAAATAGCTGGCAGACTTATCCAGTACGTTATTGCTAGCTGAAAGTCTCCCTGTAAGCAGTGCAGCTTGGTGGGGAGAGTCTCACATTGGTTGGTTTATGAAGTTTGTGCTTTGGAAATATTCTGCATATTTCTGATGTGATGATTTCTCTTACAGTATGCTGGAATTAATATAGGACCTGTGCACAAAAAAGATGTGATGAAAGCCTCTGTAATGTTGGAACATGATCCTCAGTGAGTCCTTTGTTCTGTATTATTACATTGCTTGTAGTGCTCAGATGTGAACCCTACAGAGGATAGGACCAGTGTGTGCCCGCCATCTACAGGCCACCTAGAGAATGTTTTCTGCTGCATATGTTCTAACCATTAATGTTCATCCTAGCACCCTGCACCTGTCACAACCCGTGCAGTTCCTCTCTCCTGCCTGGGGTGTCGCTCTCTGCTCTGTATCTCAGCACTGAGTGATAGAAGTGCCAGGTCAGAGAGCAGCACCCCAGACAGGAAAGAGGGTCTGCATGGGTTGTGACAGGTGCAGGGTGCTAGAATGAACACGAACCATATTCTGGTCTATATTTGGTCAGATATGTGATATCATGTTTGAGTTTTTCCCCAAAAGGCCTACAATATATAGTCATTAAAATTGTCATTCTAATACTCCTGTTAATAATAATATTACTTGGGACAGAACGTATGATGAACACTTTGTATGTGTAACATAAAAGCAACAACATTGTGTCTCTCTTCCTGTTCCCTTTCTAGGTATTCTGTGATTTTAGCTTTTGATGTGAGAATCGAAAGAGAAGCTCAGGAAATGGCTGACAGTTTGGGCGTTCGGGTTTTTAGTGCTGAAATCATCTATCACTTGTTTGATGCCTTCACCAAATACAGGCAGGATTACAAGAAACAGAAGCAAGAAGAGTTTAAGTAAGTGCCCCCTGTATGTAAGAGAGCCAGGTTTTAGTGTGATTGCTTCTAGGGACAAAGTCCCTTCTGGATCAAATTAAAAATACATTTGGTCTTCCCGTGTTTTCATTTCGATTTACAGATCATTACTTTATACAATAAGGCATTGTCAACACGCTTCATTAATTGTATTTTTCTCTAGAATTATTGAAAATTTGTTTTATCAAATTATAAGTTGAACAACTCCTTTACACAATTCCTCCATGTTCTAGATCACTAGCCCTTTGTTACCTCTCTTCATATGGTGTTACATGCTGTTACTTTAGCAGGCTTTCTGTGTTCCCTAGGTGAGGGGGCACACTTGTCTATTAAGCTGCACTACAACCTAGGGGATTGTTCACAGGCAGGAAGGAGATCTCTTGGTGCAGACTGTACTCCTTCCTCTACCCCTGATTTTAGATGTGCCTTGTGTGTCCTTCCTGAGTCTGCTGAGAAGGCCAAGTGATGGGGAGTCAGCTGCCTCAGTTCAGTTTTATTCTTTGCTTTATGACCTTCAGGGCAAATTTGCATAGGGCGTAAAGCTGAGAATGTCACAAGCAGGTGCAGGCTAGTTGCCCCAGTATCGCCTGTTGTCCATAACTGCTCTACAGCTATGTCATACACTGTGTCATACAGCACAAATGCCGTGTTTATACAGTGATCTCCTAGGAGTCAATCAAATTAGCCGCAAAGAAGGGCGAGTTGCTGTAGCAGTGCAGTTTGCCTCCCTCATGGCCCGATCTCGCCCCAGACTTGTCCGGAGTCCTGCGGTACTGTAATTGTGGCATACAGCTGCCCTTACGTGCACCTAATTTGATTAAGTCCTTTGTGTTTAGTATGTGACTGTCCTAATACCACCACAGGACTTCATCAGAAGTGTCCTGCAGTGTAGTGCTGCCGCTCTCCCATGTATGTGTCTGTCTGTACTTTTGTATGGGTTACAGGGGAACTTAGATCAGATATGGGTGTGTGTTCTGACATAAGAGCTTGTTAGATAAGATGCTGGACTGAACCATGCAAGTAGCTTCCTGTTCTTTTCTCTTGCTCCTACTACAAGCTGTATATAAAGCGTTTGAGGCAGTAATGTATGGTGGTTTTCCTTACAATAACAAATACATTTTCTCTCTTTGCTATTCTAGGCATATAGCTGTATTTCCGTGTAAAATTAGAATCCTCCCTCAGTTTATCTTTAACTCTCGGGATCCCATTGTCATGGGAGTGGTTGTGGAAGCCGGCCAAGTGAAACAGGGAACTCCTTTATGTGTCCCGACTAAGAGTGTAAGTGACGTGAAAGTCTTCCAAGTACTTATTGCATGATTGCTCTGTGCTTTTTTTCTATACAGGTATTTAATATTTGTTAATACACAGTGCTCTTGTTCTGCATGTAGCCCTTGCATTACTAGAACCTGATTCCTTAATCCTTTGGCAGTGGCATTTTATGTGATCCCAAATCATTTCTGACACTGCGATGTCAGAGCCTTTACATCCAAGTGTAAGGTGTGTTCCATGATAACACCTACTTTGTGAGTATTTTCATTTAGACTTTTAGGCCAGAAGTCAATCATCTGCAGTAGATTGCCGTGGGCTGATCGATCACCCAGGGCTATTCAGTTACCTCCGAGTACAGGAGTTATTGGGGATATTTGTTTCACCTGCCTTAGTGGGTTGGATAAATATCCCCGATAGCTAGCAGCTTAACGTGTGCCGCAACTCTGTTAACATGCTAAATCTTGAACTTTTCACAGATTCTGCGTGTTACCACGTGTTTTCACACTACTTTAAAAAGACGTTAACAAGACTATCCGGTGAAAAGGGGAAGTGCAATTGAATAGCCCCTGGTGTTAAAGCCGAGGCTTCCTCCCTCTTTCACCCTCTGTAATTTACCGCAGGTAATTTAATTCCAGCCTTAGTCACATCCATGCACTTTTTACATATTTTGCACTTTTTACTCATTTTATTATGGGCTCAAAGCTACACTTAAAATAAGTACATAAATTCTCATTAATCATTTAAACAAATAAGCACCCCACACACTCCATAGCTGCACCAAATACTGAGGCTATTTCTCTATCGTCCTAGTGGATGCTGGGGTTCCTGAAAGGACCATGGGGAATAGCGGCTCCGCAGGAGACAGGGCACAAAAAGTAAAGCTTTTCCAGATCAGGTGGTGTGCACTGGCTCCTCCCCCCATGACCCTCCTCCAGACTCCAGTTAGATTTTTGTGCCCGGCCGAGAAGGGTGCAATCTAGGTGGCTCTCCTAAAGAGCTGCTTAGAAAAAGTTTAGCTAGGTTTTTTATTTTACAGTGATTCCTGCTGGCAACAGGATCACTGCAGCGAGGGACTGAGGGGAGAAGGAGTCAACTCACCTGCGTGCAGGATGGATTGGCTTCTTGGCTACTGGACATCAAGCTCCAGAGGGACGATCACAGGTACAGCCTGGATGGTCACCGGAGCCGCGCCGCCGGCCCCCTTGCAGATGCTGAAGTCAGAAGAGGTCCAGAATCGGCGGCTGAAGACTCCTGCAGTCTTCTAAAGGTAGCGCACAGCACTGCAGCTGTGCGCCATTTTCCTCTCAGCACACTTCACACGCGGTCACTGAGGGTGCAGGGCGCTGGGGGGGGGCGCCCTGGGAGGCAAATGTAACCTATATAAAGGCTAAAAATACCTCACATATAGCCCCTAGAGGCTATATGGAGATATTTAACCCCTGCCTGATTTCTCTAAATAGCGGGAGACGAGCCCGCCAGAAAAGGGGCGGGGCCTATCTCCTCAGCACACGGCGCCATTTCCTCTCACAGCTCCGCTGGTCAGGACGGCTCCCAAGTCTCTCCCCTGCACTGCACTACAGAAACAGGGTAAAACAGAGAGGGGGGGGCAAATTTATGGCGATATTTTGATATAACAAAGCAGCTATAAGGGAGCACTTATTATAAGGCTATCCCTGATATATATATAGCGCTTTTGGTGTGTGCTGGCAAACTCTCCCTCTGTCTCCCCAAAGGGCTAGTGGGTCCTGTCTTCGTTAGGAGCATTCCCTGTGTGTCTGCTGTGTGTCGGTACGTGTGTGTCGACATGTATGAGGACGATATTGGTGTGGAGGCGGAGCAATTGCCAAATATGAGGATGTCACCCCCTAGGGAGTCGACACCAGAATGGATGCCTTTATTTATGGAACTACGGGATAGTGTCAACACGCTAAAGCAGTCGTTTGACGACATGAGGCGGCCGGACAATCAATTAGTGCCTGTCCAGGCGACTCAAACACCGTCAGGGGCTGTGAAACGCCCTTTGCCTCAGTCGGTCGACACAGACCCAGACGCAGGCACTGACTCCAGTGGTGACGGTGACGAATCAACCGTATTTTCCAGTAGGGCCACACGTTATATGATTTTGGCAATGAAGGAGGCGTTACATTTAGCTGATACTACAGGTACCACTAAACAGGGTATTATGTGGGGTGTGAAAAAACTACCTATAGTTTTTCCTGAATCAGAAGAATTAAATGACGTGTGTAATGAAGCGTGGGTTGCCCCTGATAAAAAGCTGATAATTTCAAAGAAATTATTGGCATTATACCCTTTCCCGCCAGAGGTTAGGGAGCGCTGGGAAACACCTCCTAGGGTGGACAAGGCGCTAACACGCTTATCTAAACAAGTGGCGTTACCCTCTCCTGAGACGGCCGCACTTAAAGATCCATCAGATAGGAGGATGGAAAATATCCAAAAAAGTATATACACACATGCAGGTGTTATACTACGACCAGCTGTAGCGACTGCCTGGATGGGCAGTGCTGGGGTAGTTTGGTCAGAGTCCCTGATTGAAAATATTGATACCCTGGACAGGGACAATATTTTACTGTCGTTAGAACAAATAAAGGATGCATTTCTTTATATGCGTGATGCACAGAGGGATATCTGCACACTGGCATCACGGGTAAGTGCTATGTCCATTTCGGCCAGAAGAGCTTTATGGACGCGACAGTGGACAGGCGATGCGGATTCAAAACGGCATATGGAAGTTTTGCCGTATAAAGGGGAGGAGTTATTTGGAGTCGGTCTATCAGATTTGGTGGCCACGGCTACAGCCGGGAAATCCACCTTTCTACCTCAAGTCACTCCCCAACAGAAAAAGGCACGACTTTTCAACTGCAGCCCTTTCGTTCCTTTAAAAATAAGAGAGCAAAGGGCTATTCATATCTGCCACGAGGCAGAGGTCGAGGGAAGAGACAGCAACACGCAGCTCCTTCCCAGGAACAGAAGCCCTCCCCGGCTTCTACAAAAGCCTCAGCATGACGCTGGGGCTTCTCAAGCGGACTCGGGGACGGTGGGCGGTCGTCTCAAAAATTACAGCGCGCAGTGGGCTCACTCGCAGGTAGATCCCTGGATCCTGCAGATAATATCTCAAGGGTACAGGTTGGAATTAGAGACAGATCCACCTCGCCGTTTCCTGAAGTCTGCTTTACCAACGTCCCCCTCCGAAAGGGAGACGGTTTTGGAAGCCATTCACAAGCTGTACTCTCAGCAGGTGATAGTCAAGGTACCTCTTCTACAACAAGGGAAGGGGTATTATTCCACTCTTTTTGTGGTACCGAAGCCGGATGGCTCGGTAAGGCCTATTCTAAATCTGAAGTCCTTGAACCTGTACATAAAGAAGTTCAAGTTCAAGATGGAGTCACTCAGAGCAGTGATAGCGAACCTGGAAGAGGGGGACTTTATGGTATCCTTGGACATCAAGGATGCGTATCTCCACGTTCCAATTTACCCCTCACACCAGGGGTACCTCAGGTTCGTTGTACAAAACTGTCACTATCAGTTTCAGACGCTGCCGTTCGGATTGTCCACGGCACCTCGGATCTTTACAAAGGTAATGGCCGAGATGATGATTCTTCTTCGAAGAAAAGGCATATTAATTATCCCATACTTGGACGATCTCCTAATAAGGGCAAGGTCCAGAGAACAGCTAGAGATGGGATTAGCACTGTCTCAAGAAGTGCTAAAACAGCACGGGTGGATTCTGAATATTCCAAAATCCCAGTTAATGCCGACAACTCGTCTGCTGTTCCTAGGGATGATTCTGGACACGGTTCAGAAAAAGGTTTTTCTCCCGGAGGAAAAAGCCAAGGAGTTATCCGAGCTTGTCAGGAACCTCCTAAAACCAGGAAAGGTGTCTGTACATCAATGCACAAGAGTCCTGGGAAAAATGGTGGCTTCTTACGAAGCAATTCCATTCGGCAGATTCCACGCAAGAATTTTCCAAAGGGATCTGTTGGACAAATGGTCAGGGTCGCATCTTCAGATGCACCTACGGATAACCCTGTCTCCAAGGACAAGGGTGTCTCTTCTGTGGTGGTTGCAGAGTCCTCATCTATTGGAGGGCCGCAGATTCGGCATACAGGATTGGATCCTGGTGACCACGGACGCCAGCCTGAGAGGCTGGGGAGCAGTCACACAAGGAAGAAACTTCCAGGGAGTATGGACGAGTCTGGAAACGTCTCTTCACATAAACATTCTGGAACTAAGAGCAATATACAATGCTCTAAGCCAGGCAGAACCTCTGCTTCAGGGAAAACCGGTGTTGATCCAGTCGGACAACATCACGGCAGTCGCCCATGTGAACAGACAGGGCGGCACAAGAAGCAGGAGTGCAATGGCAGAAGCTGCAAGGATTCTTCGCTGGGCAGAGAATCATGTGATAGCACTGTCAGCAGTGTTCATCCCGGGAGTGGACAACTGGGAAGCAGACTTCCTCAGCAGACACGATCTTCACCCGGGAGAGTGGGGACTTCATCCAGAAGTCTTCCACATGCTGGTAACCCGTTGGGAAAGACCAATGGTGGACATGATGGCGTCTCGCCTCAACAAAAAACTGGACAGGTATTGCGCCAGGTCAAGAGATCCGCAGGCAATAGCTGTGGACGCGCTGGTAACGCCTTGGGTGTACCAGTCGGTGTATGTGTTTCCTCCTCTGCCTCTCATACCAAAAGTATTGAGAATTATACGGCAAAGAGGCGTAAGAACGATACTAGTGGTTCCGGATTGGCCAAGAAGGACTTGGTACCCGGAACTTCAAGAGATGATCACGGAAGATCCGTGGCCTCTAACTCTAAGGAGGGACTTGCTTCAGCAGGGTCCCTGTCTGTTTCAAGACTTACCGCGGCTGCGTTTGACGGCATGGCGGTTGAACGCCGGATCCTAAAGGAAAAAGGCATGCCGGAAGAAGTCATTCCTACTTTGATTAAAGCAAGGAAGGAAGTAACCGTGCAACATTATCACCGAATTTGGCGAAAATATGTTGCGTGGTGCGAAGATCGGAGTGCTCCGACGGAGGAATTTCAACTGGGTCGATTCCTACATTTCCTGCAATCAGGATTGTCTATGGGTCTCAAATTGGGATCTATTAAGGTTCAAATTTCGGCCCTGTCGATTTTCTTTCAAAAAGAATTGGCTTCAGTCCCTGAAGTCCAGACCTTTGTTAAGGGAGTGCTGCATATACAGCCTCCTGTGGTGCCTCCAGTGGCACCGTGGGATCTCAATGTGGTTTTGGACTTTCTAAAATCTCATTGGTTTGAACCACTAAATAAGGTGGATTTGAAATATCTCACTTGGAAAGTGACCATGCTTCTAGCCCTGGCTTCTGCCAGGAGAGTATCAGAATTGGCAGCTTTATCTTACAAAAGCCCATATCTGATTTTCCATTCGGACAGGGCAGAACTGCGGACTCGTCCGCATTTTCTCCCTAAGGTGGTGTCAGCATTTCATCTGAACCAGCCTATTGTAGTGCCTGCGGCTACAAGTGACTTGGAGGACTCCAAGTTACTGGACGTTGTCAGAGCATTAAAAATATATATTGCAAGGACAGCTGGAGTCAGAAAATCTGACTCGTTGTTTATATTGTATGCACCCAACAAGATGGGTGCTCCTGCGTCTAAGCAGACGATTGCTCGTTGGATCTGTAGCACAATCCAACTTGCACATTCTGTGGCAGGCCTGCCACAGCCTAAATCTGTAAAGGCCCACTCCACAAGGAAGGTGGGCTCATCTTGGGCGGCTGCCCGAGGGGTCTCGGCATTACAACTTTGCCGAGCAGCTACGTGGTCAGGGGAGAACACGTTTGTAAAATTTTACAAATTTGATACTCTGGCTAAGGAGGACCTGGAGTTCTCTCATTCGGTGCTGCAGAGTCATCCGCACTCTCCCGCCCGTTTGGGAGCTTTGGTATAATCCCCATGGTCCTTTCAGGAACCCCAGCATCCACTAGGACGATAGAGAAAATAAGATTTTACTTACCGATAAATCTATTTCTCGGAGTCCGTAGTGGATGCTGGGCGCCCATCCCAAGTGCGGATTATCTGCATAAATTGTACATAGTTATTGTTAACTAATTCGGGTTATTGTTGAAGGAAGCCATCTTTCAGAGGCTCCGCTGTTATCATACTGTTAACTGGGTTTAGATCACAGGTTGTACGGTGTGATTGGTGTGGCTGGTATGAGTCTTACCCGGGATTCAAAATCCTCCCTTATTGTGTACGCTCGTCCGGGCACAGTACCTAACTGGAGTCTGGAGGAGGGTCATGGGGGGAGGAGCCAGTGCACACCACCTGATCTGGAAAAGCTTTACTTTTTGTGCCCTGTCTCCTGCGGAGCCGCTATTCCCCATGGTCCTTTCAGGAACCCCAGCATCCACTACGGACTCCGAGAAATAGATTTATCGGTAAGTAAAATCTTATTTTTTCAGATAGGTCATGGCTACTGGGGTTGTATAAGATCTAGTGGGTATAGAGCTCATGTTACACATGTACGAGCATCTATGATACATTGCAATATCTTGGCACTTTTCAAAACACGATACTGATCTGACAGAAAAAAAGCATTCCATTATCATAGTGTTCTGAGAGCTGCTGTTTTATAACCGTGAGGGGAACAGTGGTAGAGAGTCTGACTTAAGGTGTGTACACACGGTGAGATATGTTCTTTCGATTTTGACTATATAGTCAAAATCTCAAGAAAAGTTAGTGCAGATCGTAAGGTGAAAGTCACCTTGCGATCCCGATGCGCGGTCCCGCCAGGTTGGCATCGCAAAAAAAGATAGACTGTGCAGGCAAGTCAGTCCTTGCTAGATCGGTGTACTATCTAGTTCATCTCACATGTCAATGACATCTCGCATAAGCCAAAATCGTAAACACACATAGGGGGTGATTTCGAGTTGTTCGCTCGCTAGCTGCTTTTAGCAGCATTGCACACGCTAATCCGCCGCCTACTGGGAGGGTATCTTAGCATAGCAGAATTGCTAACGAAAGCTTCGCTAATTTTCTCGTAATGATTACCCCGCAGTTTCTGAGTAGCTCCAGACTTACTCAGCCATTGCGACCAGTTCAGTCCTTTTCGTTCCTGGTTTGACGTCACAAAGACACCCAGCGTTCGCCCAGCCACTCCCCCGTTTCTCCAGCCACTCCTGCGTTTTGCAACTCGAACGCCTGCGTTTTTCCGCACACTCCCATAAAACGTCCAGTTTCCGCCCAGAAACACCCACCTCCTGTCAATCACACTAAGATCAGCAGAGCGATGAAAAAACTTTGTTACGCTGTGAGTAAATTACCAAACTTTTGTGATAATTTACTTGGCGCAGGCGCACTGCGTACATTGCGCATGCGCAGTTTGCGACTAATCGCTCCGTAGCGAAAAAAAATAACGAGCGAACAACTCAGAATCACCCCCATAGTCCATATCTCAAGAAAAGTTAGTCAAAATCTGTGCTATCTGGGCTCCGGAAAGTTCAAGGGAAATCGCAAGTGAAAATCGGGCATAGCAAGGATCTCACCGTGTGCACACACCCTTATTCTTTGCTTTATAATAAAGTCTGAACAGCAGCCTACTTCCATGTCACATGACCTCCTGTGTACACTACAGCACATGTAAACAAGCAAAAGAGACGTGGAAGGCATGTGGGGCATTTTGGAGCGTGGGGGGAGCCCATATAATATCTGCAAGTTCTGAAGGCAATGGCTGATTTCTTCTGTGAATTTGTATTTTATTTATGTTCTTGTACTTTTTTTTTTTTTTTTTTTTTTTTTTTTTTATGGTGCTGTCCTGCTTTTATGTTGAGCTTTGAACATTGAGTCAGTTCATGATTCTGGTAAAGAAGAGTACAGTATTATATTGGCATAATTACTACTTAAAAATATTAAAGAGAAGTAAAGTGACTCCACAGCCCTAAAATATGGTACGAACACACGGTTCTTGCAGTTCTCCAGTGTATAGGATACAAGAGACATCCAGCTCCACCACTGTTCATGCTCTTCAAACACTGGAATAGTAGTTAGGCATGTTTATCACTAGAACACGTACACTTGTCTTTTATAACATACAAATGCTGTAGGTCTACAATGATTTGTCATTTTGCCCTCTTCAGTTTGTAGATATTGGAATAGTTACCAGTATTGAAATTAACCACAAGCCTGTAGATTCAGCCAAAAAGGGCCAAGAAGTCTGCATAAAGATAGAGCCTATCCCTGGGGAGTCTCCAAAGATGTATGGAAGGCACTTTGAGTCTACAGACTTTCTTGTTAGCAAGGTAAGTCGTTATATAGATTGTTCAGAGAAATAAATCTAAAAAGATTTAATCGAATTGGTTAGTTGTTAATAATTGTCAGTCGTCTGAATGTAAAGATGAGCTTGGCCTGTTTGGTTTCTTTAAAACACTTGTATTTATCATCTCTTAGATCAATCGGCAATCTATTGATGCCTTGAAGAACTGGTTTAGAGATGAGATGCTGAAAACAGACTGGCAACTTATAGTTGAACTGAAAAAAGTGTTTGAAATCATCTAAAGCTTTTTCAATACTGGAACTCGTGCCAGAGGATGAATTATAACTTTGTAAACAATAAGAAGTGTTGCAACGGAAGAAACCGGAGACTGAACCTGTGGTTTGGAAGAAGAAGAAAAAAATAGTTTAAATTGTTTTCCATGAGAAACCAAGAAATTTACACTGGTTTGACAGTGCTCAATTTTACACATCCCCACAGTTCCAATGTGCCTGCCCGCCTTCTGTCTACACCACTCAGATACTGGCTTCTGTTTTAAAAGAAAAAAATTGTCCTGTTTTATTACAGCTTCTATCAATTTTTTACTTGTAAGATTGTTGCTGCGACATTGATTTTCTGCAGCCTATACACCTGGATCTTATGATGTAAAAACAATAAGTCCTTATTTATGCTGACACTCTCCCAGCACTGTACTTTATCCATTGGTTTTTTTTTTTTGCTTTGTGCCTGCAGAGGTATTTTTATGATCATCAATTATTTCTCTGCTTTCTGTAAAATGGTGATGTAAAATGTACTTTGAGCAGCATTTCCGTGCTTGTACAGTTCTTGCCAACAAGTTCCACTGTAATCATTACACACAGAGCCAGAAATAAAGTACATGGGCAAAGCTGTGTCTTGCCATTATTTTATGGACCAATCTATCACTACAGTTTTTACTTTGTTTGGGACAATATTTTGAAGTGGTCTAAAAATCTGTGTGTATATTTTAAATAGTATACTAATTGGGCTCCTGTCACAGTATGACAGACACTGGGGATGGGCTGTCATTCCTAGGTTTCAGAATTCTTTAGGGGGATCTCCTTATACTAACCATTGCTCTCCTTTTTCCAGTGTTTGCACAGGAGGATGTGGGTGCATGTTATTTTAACACTATTGATCTTGGCTGCGAATTGTACCATATTGGTATAAATATCTACAGGTGTCCGCTTATATCTAGCCTCCCTGCACGTTAAACAGCCCTTCCGGTTACGCCATGCCGTAGCGAGACTTAGTAGCGCTGAACGTTTTTCACGCAACATTTAAATTTAAATGAGTTTTGTTTGCAAATCGATATGAATAGGACGCACAATAAGCTTTTGCTGGTTAAAATAATATGCGGCATGCCTATATTCTGTGTGTGCCTGCGGCTGTACCTGCATATGAAATTCTGCATATGAAATGCTACGTACCATTTCTTATGCAGATACAGCCGCAGATGCACACACAATATAGGCATGCTGCATATGTTAATCAGAGTCTGCCTGTGCATCTTATTCATGTAGCGATGCGAATAAGACACATTCTTAGCAAAAAAAAAAAGATGTCCGATGCTAATGGAGTTACACGTGACCTGTCGGCTCACTGACACCAGGCATCTCCTGCTGTGTTTTGTATTGAGGCAAGATGTATGAGGACACATCTGTACATCCATGTGTCTTATAATAAAGGCAGCCTTGATTCAGAATTGAAAACTCCAAATAGCCAGTATACCTAAAAAGCTTGTTGACTTCTACTTTTTATCATTTATTTCTAGTCCTTAGGTGGGTGGCATAGTGCCTTTTTAATTAGGACTTAGGGCCCATTGGTTTTAATTCCGTCCTAGAACTTGCATGAAGTTTGTTTTTGTCCTGTGTTCACATGGGTTTTCGCCAGGTCCTCTGGCCTCTTCCAATCAAGGCTACTTAAGGCCTATTTGGGTCTGGCTGGCAAGCTAGCCTTTGTCTATATCGGTGGTTCTCAAATTCGGTCCCCAGTTTGTTTTCCAGGTCTCCTCACAGGTAAAAACATTAGCTCCACCTGTGGGTCTTTTTAAAATGTCAGTGAGTAATTAATACACCTGTGCACTATGTAACCAGGAAAATGTGAGCTGTTTTGAGGACCAAGGGGGCAGATGTATTAAGCCTGGAGACGGCATAAGGAAGTGATAAAGCAGTGATAAGTGCAAGGTGATAAACGCACCAATCAGCTCCTAACTGTTAATTTACATATTGGAGCTGATTGGTTGGTGCGTTTATCACCTTGCACTTATCGCTGGTTTATCACTTCCTTATGCTTTCTCCAGGTTAATACATCTGCCCCAATGTTTGAGAGCCACTGATCTAGATGTTACCTCCGTAACCTCAGAGGTGAGTGCATTTACCTGCAGTGTAGTAGTGTAGAAACTTGCAGAAATTTGAGGTTCTTTGACAACTGGCTGTGAACTGAAATGAACAAAATTTTGCTGCTTTTATTTGCTAGATACAGCTATTAGTGTCGATAACCTGAAGGTAAAATCTATTCCTCAAGGTTCACACAGGCTGTGACCTAGAGCAGTGGTTCTCAAACTCGGTCCTCGGGACCCCACACAGTGCATGTTTTGCAGGTAACCCAGCAAGTGCACAGGTGTATTAATTACTCACTGACACATTTTAAAAGGTCCACAGGTGGAGCTAATTATGTCACTTGTGATTCTGTGAGGAGACCTGCAAAACATGCACTGTGTGGGCCCCCGAGGACCGAGTTTGAGAACCTGTGACCTAGAGGAATGACACTTAGCACTGGTTCGGTGAACTCTGGTGTGCTGAGCCGCTAAGGCTACTGATGCACCTTAAAATATTAATAACATTTTAGAACTGGAAATATAACAGTCTGCAGTGGACCACAGATAAGACGTAAGAAATCTTTCTGCTCTGGCCTCCCCGGGTAGGTTAAGTAACTTCTGACAGAATTGACCCTGGCGATTGTGGGGTAGATTTAGACAGGGGGAAAAACTTATGTTGGTCACATATAAAAGCCAAATAATGTGACTAAATGTACATTTTCTTTCACACTTTTAAAGAAACTGCATTTTATGGAATGCAGGTAACTGTACAAAATGCTTAATTGCCTAAAAATATAAGTAATGAATACACCTCTGCACGAGCTAGGGCGTCTTGAAATACAGGATTTTTTTGGGCACCAAATGTTTTTAATATTCTTTTCCCAACAGCACATGCTTCCTCTCCCCTATACACCGCTGCCTCATCTAGTCCGTTTTTAATGTGATTCCTCTAGGAGCTGGCATGTTTGTGTGGTTTTTTTTTTTTTTGGGTGGGGGGGGGGGGGGGGGGGTGCTGATATATATAGAGAGAGATAAATATATACATATATATACACTGCTCAAAAAAATAAAGGGAACACCAAAATAACATATCCTAGATCTGAATAAATGAAATATTCTTATTAAATACTTTGTTCTTTACATAGTTGAATGTGCTGACAACAAAATCACACAAAAATTATCAATGGAAATCAAATTTATTAACCAATGGAGGTCTGGATTTGGAGTCACACTCAAAATTAAAGTGGAAAAACACACTACAGGCTGATCCAACTTTGATGTAATGTCCTTAAAACAAGTCAAAATGAGGCTCAATAGTGTGTGTGTGGCCTCCACGTGCCTGTATGACCTCCCTACAACGCCTGGGCATGCTCCTGATGAGGTGGCTGATGGTCTCCTGAGGGATCTCCTCCTAAAGCATCCGCCAACTCCTGGACAGTCTGTGGTGCAACGTGGCGTTGGTGGATGGAGCGAGACATGATGTCCCAGATGTGCTCAATTGGATTCAGGTCTGGGGAACGGGCGGGCCAGTCCATAGCATCAATGCCTTCGTCTTGCAGGAACTGCTGACACACTCCAGCCACATGAGGTCTAGCAATGTCTTGCATTAGGAGGAACCCAGGGCCAACCGCACCAGCATATGGTCTCACAAGGGGTCTGAGGATCTCATCTCGGTACCTAATGGCAGTCAGGCTACCTCTGGCGAGCACATGGAGGGCTGTGCGGCACCCCAAAGAAATGCCACCCCACACCATTACTGACCCACTGCCAAACCAGTCATGCTGGAGGATGTTGCAGGCAGCAGAACGTTCTCCTTGGCGTCTCCAGACTCTGTCACATGTACTCAGTGAGAACCTGCTTTCATCTGTGAAGAGCACAGGGCGCCAGTGGTGAATTTGCCAATCTTGGTGTTCTCTGGCAAATGCTAAACGTCCTGCACGGTGTTGGACTGTAAGCACAACCCCCACCTGTGGACGTCTGGCCCTCAAACCACCCGCACATTTGTGGCTTGCTGGAGGTAATTTTGCAGGGCTCTGGCAGTGCTCCTCCTGTTCCTCCTTGCACAAAGGCGGAGGTAGCGGTACTGCTGCTGGGTTGTTGGCCTCCTCCACGTCTCCTGATGTACTGGCCTGTCTCCTGGTAGTGCCTCCATGCTCTGGACACTACGCTGACAGACACCGCAAACCTTCTTGCCACAGCTCGCATTGATGTGCCATCCTGGATGAGCTGCATTACCTGAGCCACTTGTGTGGGTTGTAGACTCCGTCTCATGCTACCACTAGAGTGAAAGCACCGCCAGCTTTCAAAAGTGACCAAAACATCAGCCAGAAAACATAGGAGCTGAGAAGTGGTCTGTGGTCACCACCTGCACAACAACTCCTTTATTGGGGGTGTCTTGCTAATTGCCTATAATTTCCACCTGTTGTCTATTCCGTTTGCACAACAGCATGTGAAATTGATTGTCAATCGGTGTTGCTTCCTAAGTGGACAGGTTGATTTCACAGAAGTGTGATTGACTTGGAGTTACATTGTGTTGCTTAAGTGTTCCCTTTATTTTTTTGAGCAATGTGTGTATGTATGTATGTATATATATATATATATATATATATATATATATATATATATATATATATATATATATATACTGCATTCAGCTTGGCACTCAGGATGAAGAAGTACAATATAGGGGTGCCTTCCCACAATCTTAATTCATAGTTACCAATGTCTTTGTATACCAGAAACGAGGCGGCACTCCCAAATTCCTTAAGCAAAACTTTGTGTATTAAAGAAGTATCCAATCAAAAAAATTAGCTGTTTTCCTTGGGTGAATCACTTCAATTTATGTAGTAATGCCATTTCCAGAACAACTAAATCTTTGTGTCCAATTGTAGGTACTGATAAGGATCTAAATCTGAGTGATATGTCCATTATGCCAACATACACTAGCGGGAAAAAAAGTCAAGGACTGGGTTATGAGGACCGATATTACCAGTCTACATTCAGCACAAAGTGAGCAGAATTTTATGTCACTTAGGAAAGGCTGCTTCAGGTGCCTGAACTGCACCACCTGTCATTCTTTGACAACTGGTACTTGTTTTTATCATCCCCATAGTGGACGCAAATATATGATTGAACATAGGGTGACTTGCACCACAAAGTTTATAATCCATCTCATTACTTAGTTATGTCTGAAAAACCGACCGCACTTTGAGGGAACGTATGGCCAATCATAAATTGGCCATTAGGAATGCTCTCACATCTGGGAAAAGTGATCAGCCCGTTGCGCGACACTTTTTTCAGGCACAACATAATGTGGCTAGTCTCAAGTACATGATCATTGATTATGAACCTGAGAGGCTTCGGGGTGGGGGTGGGGGGTTAGTTCGGCTCGCTTATTAATGAACGAATCCCGATGGATCTTTGAACTCCAGACGTTGGCCCCTAAAGGCCTTAATGAGACATTAGGCCTTCACTGTTTCTTGTAATTGCTACAGGTTTAATGAGTTTCTCATTTTGTAGTATAGATTTTCGCTATATATGTAACCCCTGTTTACAGAGCTGACTCATGGTGCTGCATTTGTTTTTATGTCATATACTCTGTATATGTTTTAATTACTTAGTGATTCTAGTTTCCATATATTTTTTGTAGATGTTTATTATGTTGCCCAGGTGATGCGGTTTGGTGACGTCATCAGTGGGAGTCTTCCATCCGGACCCGCAACCGAGCGCAGTGCACATGGTGGGGAGATGGTATAAAGGTATGTTTGTTTGTTCTTGTATTTTGTAATCTGATGACGAGGTGATTAAACTTCGAAACGTTATTGACTACCTGCGCATACTGGTCATTGATTCCGAGTGCCGCCTGCATCGTTGTGTATAAATGACCAGTGGCTAAGTTACGGAGGGCACCGAAAATAGCCGACGTTTCAACGCCTCACAGGCTTTTTTTCTCTTACGTCCTAGAGGATGCTGGGGACTCCGTAAGGACCATGGGGTATAGATGGGCTCCGCAGGAGATAGGGCACCTAAAAAGAACTTTTACTATGGGTGTGCACTGGCTCCTCCCTCTATGCCCCTCCTCCAGACCTCAGTTAGATCTTGTGCCCAGAGGAGAATGGGTGCACTGCAGAGAGCTCTCCAGAGTTTTCTGTTGAAAAAGAATTTTGTTAGGTTTTTTATTTTCAGGGAGTCCTGTTGGCAACAGGCTCCCTGCATCGTGGGGCCGAGGAGAGAGAAGCAGGGCTGGCTTGTCAAGTTGGGCACTGCTTCTAAGGCTACTGGACACCATTAGCTCCAGGGTACACATGTTTAAGGGAAAGAAACAGATTATTAATACTCCCACATCTCATGAATTAAATGATTTCTTTGGAAAAGCTTGGGAGACTCCGGAAAAGAGACCGCAGATCCTCAAAATAATTTATATGGCATACCCCTTCCTTAAGCAGGACAGGGAGATTTGGGAATCATCCCCCACTGTGGACAAGGCCCTGACACGCTTGTCCAAGAAGGTGGCGCTACCGTCTCCTGACACAGCGGCCCTTAGACCCTGCAGATCGCAGGCAAGAAACTACCTTAAAGTGTATTTATTCTCATACGGGTGCTATGCTAAGACCGACAATTGCGTTGGCATGGGTGTGTAGCGCAATTGCAGCTTGGACAGATGAGCTGACAGATCAATTTGATAATATGGATAAGGATACTATATTCTTAACTCTAGCCCAGAGGTTCTCAAACTCGGTCCTCGGGGGCACACACAGTGCATGTTTTGCAGGTAACCCAGCAGGTGCACAGGTGTATTAATTACTCACTGACACATTTTAAAAGGTCCACAGGTGGAGCTAATTATTTCACTTGCGATTCTGTGAGGAGACCTGCAAAACATGCACTGTGTGTGCCCCCGAGGACCGAGTTTGAGAACCTCTGCTCTAGCCCATATAAAAGACGCAGTCTTATTTATGAGGGATGCTCAAAGGGACATTGGATTGTTAGCTTCTAGGGCCAATGCCATGTCTATCTCAGCGAGAAGATCCTTATGGACTCGCCAATGGACGGGTGATGCGGATTCCAAAAAACATATGGAAGTACTACCCTATAAGGGTGAGGTATTGTTTGGGGATGGGCTGACGGACCTGGTTTCCACAGCTACAGCAGGTAAATCAAATTTTTTACCATATATTCCCCAACAGCAAAAGAAAGTAACACCCTATCAGATGCAGTCCTTTCGGTCGCACAAGTCCAGAAGAGGTCGGGGATCCTCTTTCCTCGCCAGAGGTAAGGGCAGAGGCAAAAGAGCACCTGCTTCGGCAGGTGCCCAGGAACAAAAGTCCTCCCCAGCTGCTCCCAAAAACCCACAGCATGACGCTGGGGCTCCCCTGAGGAAGTCCGCACCGGTGGGGGCACGTCTTCGACTTTTCAGTCAGGCCTGGATCAGTTCAGACCTGAATCCCTGGGTGTTGGAAATAGTTTCCCAGGGTTACAAATTGGAATTCGAGGAGGTGCCCCCGCGCCCGATTTTTCAAATCGGCCCTACCAGCTTCCACATCGGAAAGGGATATAGTGTTAGCTGCAATTCAAACGCTGTGTATACAGCAAGTGATAATCAGGTTCCCCTGCACCAGCAGGGAAGAGGTTACTACTCAACCCTATTTGTGGTCCCGAAACCGGACGGTTCGGTCAGACCTATTTTGAATCTGAAATCCCTAAACCTGTACATAAAAAGATTCAAATTCAAAATGGAATCACTCAGAGCGATAATAGCCAACATGGAGGAGGGGAGTTGATGTGTCCTCTGGACATAAAGGATGCGTGTCACAACTGAGGGCTGGTGTTGACCAGGGGGAAGCCTCAGTTGTAGGGGGCTGAGGTATATGTGTAACCTGGGAGGCCAGTACAGGGTTCTTAGACATGCAGGGGAACCTTTAGAACAAATGCCCGAAGGCGTGACCAAGGACAACGAAGGAAAGTTCAAAGGTTTATTAAACACAGTTCAGAGGAATACTGATGACTTGGTACAGGTAACAGGAATCACAGTTCAGAGAAATACTTGGGATCGATGACGGAACACCGATGGTGACTTGGAATCGATGGCGGAACACCGATGGTTACTGGAGATCGATGGCGGAACACCGATGGAGACTTGGGATCGATAGCGGAACACCGATGGAGACTTGGGATCAATGGCGGAACACCGATGGAGACTTGGGATCGATGACGGAACACTGATGGAGACTTGGGATCGATGACGGAACACTGATGGTTACTGGGGATCGATGGCGGAACACCGATGGAGACTTGGGGTCGATGGCGGAACACCGATGGTGACTTGGGATCGATGGCGGAACACCGATGGAGACTTGAGATCGATGGCGGAACACCGATGGTTACTGGGGATCGATGGCGAAACACCGATGGTTACTGGCAGGGCAGAGCACTGCTGGAAGCTGGTGTCGGTAACTGCCAGTCACAGGATGCAATGATGAGACACTGCAGAGTCAGGCTGTACTGCAGAGAAAGTCCATGGGAGGACTACACACTGGGATCACTGAAGACAATTGAAGCACTGACCACCTTTCCAGCCCAGGAACAAGATATTTATACCAGCTGGGAAACAGGGATTGGCTGGCTGATTAAAGCAGAGTCTAGAGTGCAGCTGCTGGGTAATTAGGTAGAAACCAGAGTGCAGCTGATAGGCTGAAAAGCAACATGTGATGAAAACAAACATGGCTGCGCCCATGTTTGAACTTGGAGGGAAAGACTGTTTGTAACTTGCATGTGAGCTTTAACCATGAAGCTGCCAGAATCACAGTGAAGAGATTTGAGACAATGAGATGCAGCGTGCTGCATGCAGACAGTGCAGATGGAATCCAGGCTTGGAACACTGGGACAGCCTCAGGAGGCATTTGGAAGGTAAATACTGATAAGGAATTAACTGGATCGTGACAGCACCCCCTCCTTTAGGAGTGGCCCCAGGACACTTCTTATAAATTCTTTACCTGAACAAACGGAAGAATCTAGATTGAATCCTGATGAACTTGAACTGGCTGGAACCAGATGAGACTGTAACGCACTTATGGATGAGACCAGATTGAGTCCAGACAAACTTGAACCGGCTGAGACCGGCGGAGTCTTTAGACTGACGGATAGGGCAGGATTAGATCCGAAGGTACTGGAGTCGGCTGGAACCGAAGGAGGCTGATCCGGACAGACGGATGGGACCGGATTGGGTCCGGAAAAGCTTGAACCGGCTGGGACCGGAGGAGTCTTTGGATTGACATTAGAATCAGCTGGAACTGAAGGAGTCTTTGGACCTACGGATGGAACCGGATTGGGTCCAGAGATATCGGAATCGGCTGGAACTGAAGGAGTCAGAATCCGGTTAGAACCGGAATGAGTTGTATCCGAGTTTCAGTTAGACCATCCTGGACATGGTCCATGCTGGATGCCAACAGGGTGGTGCTCTCTGAAGACGGCAAACTGGAGTTCATAACTGCATCTGTAGCACAAAAATTTCCATCTGGGAACTTGGCTCTGGATACTTCCCTTGGGGCTGAAACTTTGGTGACCCCTCCTGGGGTTGACGAATCAGACACCTCTCTCAGGGTTGTTTTCTCCAGCACCCCTCCTGGGTTGACAGATCAGAAACTCCTTTTTGAGAAGACTCATATGCCCCTACTAGAGCTTGAACATTGGATACCCCTCCTGGGGTTGTAGAAACAGATGCCCCTTCTTGGGCTGCAGAAACAGATGCCCCTTCTTGGGCTGTAGACACAGACGCCCCTTCTTGGGCTGAGTAAAGAGCGTCATCATTCCAGGAAAGTTTGGACGCTAGGATCTGGTACTGTACCAGATATTTACCGACTGTTTGTGTCCCCTGACGTAGCCGGAGGATATCAGAGGAGGCAGAGGTCACACGACCTGGTTCATCAAACATGCGCCTGAAGGTTGCCACGAAATCTGCATATGAAGAGAGCAGGGAATCAGACTTCTCCCATAGAGGTGATGCCCAATCGAGGGCGGAGCCACTGAGGAGGGAGATGATGTAAGCAACCTTGGTGCGGTCAGTTGGGAAACTACCAGGCTGTAACTCGAAATAAATCTCACACTGATTTAGGAAACCCCGACAGGCTTTTGGGGAACCCTCAAACTTGGCAGGTGTCGGTAAATGGAGACAAGGAGCAGAAACAGGAATGGTGGGTGGAGATACCACCAAAGGTACTGCAGTCGGCACACTGGACGCCCCTGAACCACGGAGGGTTACTTGTATTCCATCCAGCCGAGAGGAGAGGTCCTGGAGACAGCGGATCACATGGCCCTGTGCAGTCTCCGGACGTTCAAGGCAGGCTGCAAGTTCTTGCATCGGCCTGGTCGCTTGGACCTGGTCTCCGGCCGGATCCATTAGGTCAGTGCTTACTGTCACAACTGAGGGCTGGTGTTGACCAGGGGGAAGCCTCAGTTGTAGGGGCTGAGGTATATGTGTACCTGGGAGGCAGTACAGGGTTCTTAGACATGCAGGGAACCTTTAGAACAAATGCCCGAAGGCGTGACCAAGACAACGAAGGAAAGTTCAAAGGTTTATTAAACACAGTTCAGAGGAATACTGATGACTTGGTACAGGTAACAGGAATCACACAGTTCAGAGAAATACTTGGGATCGATGACGGAACACCGATGGTGACTTGGAATCGATGGCGGAACACCGATGGTTACTGGAGATCGATGGCGGAACACCGATGGAGACTTGGGATCGATGGCGGAACACCGATGGAGACTTGGGATCGATGGCGGAACACCGATGGAGACTTGGGATCGATGACGGAACACTGATGGTTACTGGGGATCGATGGCGGAACACCGATGGAGACTTGGGGTCGATGGCGGAACACCGATGGTGACTTGGGGTCGATGGCGGAACACCGATGGTGACTTGGGATCAATGGCGGAACACCGATGGAGACTTGAGATCGATGGCGGAACACCGATGGTTACTGGGGATCGATGGCGAAACACCGATGGTTACTGGCAGGGCAGAGCACTGCTGGAAGCTGGTGTCGGTAACTGCCAGTCACAGGATGCAATGATGAGACACTGCAGAGTCAGGCTGTACTGCAGAGAAAGTCCATGGGAGGACTACACACTGGGATCACTGAAGACAATTGAAGCACTGACCACCTTTCCAGCCCAGGAACAAGATATTTATACCAGCTGGGAAACAGGGATTGGCTGGCTGATTAAGCAGAGTCTAGAGTGCAGCTGCTGGGTAATTAGGTAGAAACCAGAGTGCAGCTGATAGGCTGAAAAGCAACATGTGATGAAAACAAACATGGCTGCGCCCATGTTTGAACTTGGAGGGAAAGACTGTTTGTAACTTGCATGTGAGCTTTAACCATGAAGCTGCCAGAATCACAGTGAAGAGATTTGAGACAATGAGATGCAGCGTGCTGCATGCAGACAGTGCAGATGGAATCCAGGCTTGGAACACTGGGACAGTCTCAGGAGGCATTTGGAAGGTAAATACTGATAAGGAATTACCTGGATCGTGACAATGCGTACCTTCATGTCCCCATATATGCCCCCCATCAGGAATACCTGAGAGTCGCTGTACAGGATTGTCATTACCAATTTCAGATGTTGCCGTTTGGACTTTCCACGGCCCCGAGGATTTTCACCAAGATAATGGCGGAAATGATGGTGGTCCTGCGCAAGCATGGAGTCACAATTATCCCATACTTAGACGATCTCCTGATAAAAGCGAGATCAAGGGAGAAATTGCTGAGCAGTGTGGCGCTCTCTCTGAGAGTGCTCCAGCAACACGGTTGGATTCTAAATCTACCGAAGTCACAGTTGATTCCGACAACTCGACTACCATTCCTAGGTATGATGCTGGATACGGAACAAATGAAGGTCTTCCTCCCAATAGAGAAAGCCCAGGACATCCAGAACATGGTCAGAGACCTGCTAAAATCGAAAAGGGTGTTAGTTCACCAATGCACTCGAGTTCTGGGAAAAATGGTGGCGGCCTACAAGGCCATTCCCTTCGGAAAGTTCCATGCAAGTACTTTTCAATGGGACCTTCTGGACAAGTGGTCCGGGTCCCATCTGCACTTACATCGGAAAATAACTCTGTCCCCAGGGGCCAGAGTGTCTCTCCTGTGGTTGTTGCAAACTGCTCACCTGCTGGTGGGTCGCAGGTTCGGAATTCAGGATTGGATCCTGGTTACCACGGACGCGAGCCTCCGAGGATGGGGAGCGGTCACACAAGGAAAAAATTTTAAGGGTCTTTGGTCAGACCAGGAGTCCTGTCTACACATCAATGTGTTGGAACTCAGGGCCATTTACAACGGCCTTCGACAAGCGGAGAGTCTTCTTCGAAACCTACCGGTTCTGATTCAGATTCAATCAGACAATGTCACAGCAGTGGCTCATGTGAACCGCCAAGGCGGGACAAGAAGCAGAGTCGCGATGGCGGAAGCCACAAGGATTCTAAGCTGGGCGGAAAATCATGTAAGCGCTCTTGTCGGCTGTCTTCATTCCGGGAGTGGACAACTGGGAAGCAGACTTCCTCAGCAGACACGATCTCCATCCAGAAGAGTGGGGACTTCATCAAGAAGTCTTTGCAGACATAACACGTCTTTGGGGAACTCCTCAAATAGACATGATGGCGTCACGCCTCAACAAAAAGCTTCGGAGATATTGTGCCAGGTCTCGGGACCCTCGGGCAGTGGCAGTAGATGCTCTGATAACACCGTGGCTGTTCAAATCGGTCTACGTGTTTCCTTCTCTTCCTCTCATCACAAAAGTGTTGAGGCGAAGAAACGTACAGACTATACTCGTTGTCCCAGACTGGCCTCGAAGGGCCTGGTACTCAGATCTACAAGAGATGCTCACAGGAGATCCCTGGCCTGTTCCTCTGAGGGAAGACCTGTTGCAACAGGGGCCCTGTGTATTTCAAGACTTACCGCGGTTACGTTTGACGGCATGGCGGTTGAACGCCGAATCCTAGCGAAAAAGGGGATTCCGGAAGAGGTCATCCCTACTTTAATAAAGGCTAGGAAGGAGGTGACGGTTAAGCATTATCACCGTATCTGGCGAAAGTATGTGTCTTTGGTGTGAGACCAAGAATGCACCTACGGAAGATTTTCATCTGGGTCGTTTTCTCCACTTCCTACAGACAGGAGTGGATATGGGCCTGAAATTAGGCTCTGTTAAGGTACAGATTTCGGCCCTCTCGATTTTCTTTCAGAAGGAATTGGCTTCTCTTCCAGAAGTCCAGACGTTTGTAAAGGGAGTGCTGCATATCCAGCCCCCTTTTGTGCCTCCAGTGGCACCATGGGACCTGAACGTGGTGTTGCAGTACCTAAAATCACACTGGTTTGAACCGCTTAACAAGGTTGAGTTTAAATTTCTTACCTGGAAGGTGGTCATGCTGTTGGCCTTGGCATCAGCAAGGCGAGTGTCTGAATTGGCGGCTTTGTCACACAAGAGCCCCTACTTGATTTTTCATGTGGATCGAGCTGAATTGAGGACACGTCCGCAATTTTTGCCTAAAGTGGTTTCTTCATTCCATATGAATCAACCTATTGTGGTGCCTGTGGCTACAAGTGACCTGGAGGATTCCAGATCCCTGGATGTAGTCAGGGCCTTAAAAATGTATGTAGCCAGAACGGCTAAAATTAGGAAAACAGAGGCTCTGTTTGTCCTGTATGCTGCTAATAAGATTGGCGCACCTGCTTCGAAGCAGACTATTGCTCGCTGGATCTGTAATACGATTCAGCAGGCTCATTCTACGGCTGGATTGCCAGTACCAAATTAGGTTAAAGCCCATTCCACTAGGAAGGTGGGCTCTTCTTGGGCGGCTGCCCGAGGCGTCTCGGCATTACAGCTTTGCCGAGCGGCGACTTGGTCGGGGTCAAACACTTTTGCTAAATTCTACAAGTTTGATACCCTGGCTGATGAGGACCTAGCGTTTGCTCAGTCGGTGCTGCAGTGTCATACGCACTCTCCCGCCCGATTGGATGCTTTGGTATAAACCCCATGGTCCTTACGGAGTCCCCAGCATCCTCTAGGACGTAAGAGAAAATAAGATTTTAAACCTATCGGTAAATCTATTTCTCCTAGTCCGTAGAGGATGCTGGGCGCCCGTCCCAGTGCGGAAACTCTGCAAGACTTGTATATAGTTGTTGCTTACATAAGGGTTATGTTACAGTTGGAATAGGTCTTGGACCGTTACTGTTGTTTGTTCATGCTGTTAACTGGTTATGTATGTTCCAGGTTACATGGTATGATTGGTGTGGGCTGGTATGAATCTTGCCCTTGGATTGCTAAATCCTGCCTTGTATTGTCCATCTCCTCTGGGCACAGTTCTCTAACTGAGGTCTGGAGGAGGGGCATAGAGGGAGGAGCCAGTGCACACCCATAGTAAAAGTTCTTTTTTAGTGCCCTATCTCCTGCGGAGCCCGTCTATACCCCATGGTCCTTACAGAGTCCCCAGCATCCTCTACGGACTAGGAGAAATAGATTTACCGGTAGGTTTAAAATCTTATTTTTTTCAAGGTGTCGGCTATTTTGCACAATGCTTGTTTGACTATGATACACTGAATTGTTATGGAGTTAAAAAGTTTTGTTTATTTCTCAAAAATCCGTGGAGTGCCGCCTGGTTCCTACACTGTGGAGGAGACTAGCCAGTCCAGACCAGGGAACCATATTGCCTGTGTGTCCTGAGCTAAGGAGGGCACCCTGGTGGATATATGAAAAGAGAGTGCCTGCTATTCCCTTTATATATTTGAGAGGGGGCACATTCCCTGGGTTTGGTAAGGCAGGGAAAGGGGAGGGGGATACTCACCCTGTTAGCTCCTCCCCAACTCATTGGCGTGTCCCCTCATACAGGCTGCCTGCACAGGGCTGCTGCTCTCTGCTACCCTCTGGAGATGCCAGGAAGCTGTTTTCACACTGCCTGCTTTGCTTTACAGAGAGAGACATGGGCTCCTACCTCCCCTGAACCTCACTCTTGCGGTCAGGTTTAGTATTTGGTTCCTTTCCCCCTTGTTGGGTTTGTTGGTTGAGCACTATTGCCCATTGTCTGTAATTGTTCTGCATTGAATGTGTTTTCTGTGTGCCTGTTTTATATAATGTTTTATATTCTACAACTGTGACTGTTTTCTGATCCTTTTTTTTTTCTTTTTCATCCACTAGGGGTCACTGGAGTATTCTTGGGATATGGACGGTGCGACAGCAGGGATAGGGACATTTAAATATTTAAATGTGTAACCCTCCTTCCTCTCCATACTCGCTACATGCCTCAGTGTTTTTTTATGTGCCTCATGGGATAGCACATCTTGGACTGAAGTTCCAGACTTTTTTTTTACTTTTTTACTTTTGATTTATAATTTTTAGTTTTTACCCACAGCCCTTCCCAGCTTATTTAGAAGCTTGGGTCTGTGTGTGTTGCTATAGACAGCTAAGGCTTGTGTGTCAATCTGGGCTGTCTATAGCAGCAGTCGGCTCATGCTGCCACCGCTCTGGAGGTGGGGTGTTTTAAACTGTATACTGATATTGCATAGTTTAACTGTGCCCGTCCCCTCAGATGGCGTTATCCCCACTTCACAAATCACTGCAGCGGTCAGCGCATATATAGCGGCCAGGCTGCAGGGGGGGGAATTTTCACTGCAAGGTTTCTGTGAAGCTGGCGCTATCACCGCCGCCGCTTGCTCCCATCCCCGCTGCCTAACCCCGCCTTGGTCAGCTCACATCTAGCTGCGGGAGACTTTCACTGAAGTGGTTTCTGCGCTTGTTCCAGTCCCGGCTGCCTAACCCTGCTGCAGTCAGCTCACCAGTACATCCGAGGGGGGGACAGGGGGGGGTTGTTGGGTGTGTCTGTTTCCTATCGTTGCTGCACCGGTTACTACAAGACAATATGCTAGACTGTGTTCTAGTCTGTTAGACCTCAGTCCTTTCGAGGCCGTGCTCAAGGAACAACTGTACAGAGTACACGTGGTAGAGCGCTTGGTTTTCAACAAATCACTCAGTTGTCAAAACATAAAGCCAGCTGAGAAACCAGTGGCATGATGGGTTTCCAGCCCATCTCGGATCTTCAGTTGTGGGAACACGCCTTAAAACACTTCACTTGGCGTGGTTTCAGCCGTCCACAGATGGGTGGATCTGCGATTTTAGTGTTCAAAGGTTACAAAATAGAGTTGTCTACCATCGATGCGGTTTTTCAAGACAGGTCTGCCTGTGTCAGCCAACAATGGGGCAGTTCTGCAGGCTGCTATTCAGTCTCGCGTAGAATCAGCAGTTTTACTTCAGGTACCAGTACACCACACGGTCAAAGGTCTTGTTCCAATCTTTATGTAGTAGACCGATATTGAGCCTAAAGGGGCTCAAACAGTGTGTCACCTACTACAAATTCAAGATGGAATCCCAGCGATCAGTGATTGCAGGTTTAGAACCACAGACATTCATAATTTTGCTGGATCTCAGGTATGCGTACTTGAACCGCATCAGGAGTATTTAACATTTGCAGTACAGTAAACCCATTATCAATTTCAGCTACCGTTGGCATCTCATCAGAGCCTTGGGTATTCACAAATTTAGGTCTTTGATGATGGCTTATCTCAGATCCCTGGTAATGATAATAGTTCCGAACTTTGACGACCTTCTCATCAAGGTTTCGTCTCCACAAATTATCCTTCACAATGCCTTACTGACGTACAATGTACTAGTTCAGTACGATTTGCTTGTCAATTTAAAAATAAAAAATCAAGCCTGGTCTCGTCTCCACAAATTAAATTTTTATAAATGATTCTGGATACAGTAGATCAACACATTTACCTGCCAGACGAGCACAAAGTATTCGTCATCTAGTACAATTAGTGCTCACACCACGACCGGACTCTGTGCACGTCTGCACTCGACTGTTAGGAAAGATGGTGGCGTCTTTCGAAGCACTCCGGATCAGAGGGTTTCACTCTCGTCCCTTTCAGCTTTATTTTCATGCACAATGGTCAGGCTCTCGTCTACAAATTCATTACATGGTGCGGTGGTCTCCAAGGGCCAGAGTATCGCTACTCTGGTGGCTCCAAATAAAGATCTCATCGTGGAAAAGTGGTTCAGAGTCTGGAATTGGATAGTTCTAACGGCAGATGCAAGTCTCAGAGGTTGGGGAGTTCAGTGTCTATGGTCACACTGACAAATATTCCTGTCAATAAAGGTCCTGGAACTCAGGGCAATTTACAACACTCTGCAACAGGCAGTTCACATACACCAGTTTCATATTGTTCAGGTTCAGTCAGACCACGCGATGGCAATCGCATACATCAATAAGGAACTCGAAGTCGAATGGCCAAGTTGCTTGATTTCTCAATTGTTGCCAAGCATCACCAAGTGATATTATCGACAGTGTTCTTTCTGGGAGAGGACAACTAAGAAGCAGATTATCTCAGTCGTCAGGAATTCATCTAGGACAGGCATGTCCAAACTGTGGCCCTCCAGCTGTTGTGAAACTATATATCCTATATTTCTAACTCGGGAAATCAGTTTTTCTCCTAGCCTTAGCTTCGACAAGAATTGGGTGCCTTGTCATGCAAACCACCGTATCTGGTGATTCATAACAAAGCAGAACTTCGGACAAATCCCGTTTTTTTCTACCAAAGGTAGTATCCTCTTTTCACATAAATCAACCAATCGTAGTTCCTGTTTTCTCAGAAGGTTCAGGACCTCCAGCTACTTTGAATGTGGTTCGTGTGCTTCGCATTTATGTAACCAGAACATCAACAGTACATAAAACAGATACGTTGTTTGTTCTTTATGATACAGTCAAGATACTGTAGGTTGGTCTGCTACCAGCTAGGAGTTGGCTGGGTTGATTAAGCTGACCATTCGTCAGGTTTACTTACCTACTAGTTTACAACCGCCTGCATCTTTTTCAGCACATTCAACACATTCTGTGGGAACGTCATGGGCAGCAGGTCGTGGTGCTTCCATGACACAACTTTGCCGTGCGGCTACATGGTCGTCAGTGCACACGTTTGTGCACTTTTACAAGTTTGGTACTTTTGCGGCATTAGCATCTAGCTTTGGCCGTCTGGTGTAACATGTGCCAACCAGCTCTCCCACCCAAGGGGAAAACTTTGGTACGTCCTAAGAGTACTCCAGTGACCCCTAGTGGATGAAAAAGAAAATAGGATTTTGGTACTTACCAGATAAATCCTTTTCTTTGAATCCATAGGGGGCACTGTCCGCCCACCCAGAGCAGTTTCACCTGTATTGTGGTAGGTTCTGTTTATACTCATAGTACACATTATCACCTATATGTAATTCTCCATATTTCATCCTCTCTTTCGCTCCTGTTCGGCCCAGTAAAAAACACTGAGGCATGGTGGGAGCATGGAGGGGAGTGAGGGTTTTCACATTTAAATATTTAATTGTGCCTATCCCTGCTATCGCACCGTCCATATCCCAAGAGTACTCCAGTGCTCCCTATGGAGTCAAAGAAAAGAATTTATCTGGTAAGTACCACAATCCTATTTCTCCAGCAGGGTCCACAGGTTATCCATAGGTTAACAATGGGATATGATGAAGCGACAGCAGATTTGCACCAATCGGTCAAAGCTTTTCTGGCCTCCCGGCATGCAACGGGCCCGTCCATATATCCCCGCCTCCTTGCTCAAATCAGTTTTTTGTTTGGCACGGCAGGAGCCGGACCATGGTCAGAGGGCTGCTGGTTATTAGCAGCCCTAAGCTTTCTTACTTTATTTTTATAATCTTACTATTTTTCTGAGTGATCTTTCTAAACAGCGTCTTATACGTACTTTAGAAAGTCGCTCCAACAACTCTCCGCCGGGTCTCGACAACGCTTACCCACGAGTACAGTGCTGTTTCGGTGGGCATCTGTGTCGGATATACTAGCAGGTCCAGCAGACATTGCCAGGCTGTGGCCGGAGTATGGGGAGAAGGTAAGACATTGGTTCCGCTTAGAAGGGGAATACGGACACAACCGCACTATTTTGGGAGACCACCAAACAGCCGCTGATGCGGCTGCCACCTCGGGGGCACCAGTGCTAGGCCTTGGGGATCAGAGGCTCCAGGAATAGTATGAGGCCGCGATCCCTAGGGTTGATGTGAGCAGTGGGGAGTCAGACGCTCTCCTGGTCGCCCCTTCCCCCAGTTCATGACCAGTTTCCTCCGAGTCTTCCGCCATGAACTGTTTCCCGCTTTCTTCTCAGACGCTGTAAATGAAGGGGACCCAGTTGCAGCATAGGCGGCTGTGTGACTGGTGCGTTCGTGTTCACTGAGTGTCTATGTTCACTATAGGTTCATGGAGTGGCAGTATACACTAGTAGCGTCTGGATCCACTCAGCGTTCACTAACGTATTGATCAGTCCTGGAAGTGAGGTGAGTCTTCCTGTATCCCACTCTACTGAGTATGGGTTATAAAGCTCTAAGTCTCTTATCTACCCTTTGAGTACGAATAGTTAGATAAGGGTCTATTGAATGAGTCTATACATTTACTGTTTCTTTCACATTGCGTCTGAATACGTTAGATGTTTAAACATAATGCAGTAATATGTTCTCCTACATACTTAAAATGTAGTTGATGTGCTCATATTGATATTGCTTATTACACTAATATATAACATGTGACTAACTGCTAGTGTGACTGCCGACTTTACAATATTTCTGTCAGTTTGTTTATTCCGATCCTCAATGCTTGTGCATGGGTAGAGTCAGATTGTATATCACTTTAAGAAATTGAAAGTGATTACAATCGCAAATTGTGTAGTACACTGTGGAAGTGTTGATTATTTATCATGTCTAAGAGCGGCAAAGGTGAGGAAGATATACTCACAGCAACACCAACACTCATATCATGTTTGTCTTGCAAAGCTGTGTTATCCTCTCAGGATCCGGTTCAGGATGGTTTGTGTGCAAATTGTTTTAGCTTTCACCAGGGGTTAATGAAAAATACAAGGCAGATTCAGGTGCAGTTTGATCCACCTTGGGCTATGTTTGCACAGACTTTATCCAGTATAGCTGAACGGATAATTCCTCCAACTCCTGTACCAGGGATAGGTTACACTATTAACCCTTACATGCAGCTCCCCACCTATGGTGTATCACTTCCTGCAGCAGCTTCTCAAAAGAAACAAGCTGATAAGCCAGTGGTAAGTAAATCTTCACCCTCACAGGCTACTCATGATTCAGATGAGGATTCAGCAGAAGCTGAAAGCTCAATAATTTACTTCGGCATACGAAGAGGAGGAAGGTCTCGGCTCAGTGGATATACTGTACCTGAGTTAATTAAAGCAATGAAAGCCATTCTATCCTTAGAGAATTCAGCAGAGCCTGTGTTAAAAACCAAGGCACCTGTGTTTAAATGTCCCAAAACAGTTAAAACTGAGTTTCCAGGGTCAGATCAGCTGACGGAAATTATGGAAGAGGCTTGGGCTACGCCCAATAAGTTTAGAATTCCTAAGAAATGGAATTCCAATTACCCTCTTCCAGCTGGGGATTGTTTAAAAATATACGTTATGGTAAAAACTTACCGTTGATAACGGTATTTCTCCTAAGTCCACAGGATAACAATGGGATATGATGAAGCGACAGCGGATTTGCGCCAATCGGTCAATGCTTTTGCAGCCTCCCAGCATGCAATGCACCTGTCCATATATCCCCACCTCCTTGCTCAGGCACATCAGTTGTATTCCAAAGCTCAAGGCAGGAGCATCATAGACAGCCCTAATCAGGCGATAAGAATACACATGCACACCCTTACGTACAAGAAGGAAGAGGTGAGTAAAAGGATCCTCAAATCAGGTGCGTCAGGGTGGCATCCCTGTGGATCCTGTGGACAATAAGAACTTACCGTTGATAACGGTATTTCTCCTACCATAACGTATATTTCTCCGGCAGGGTCCACAGGATAACAATGGGATGTCCCAAAGCAATTTAGTGGTGGGGATGCTCCTGATTGGACAGGAGAATCCTTCGCCCGAATTCAGCGTCATGAGAGGCAAAGGTATCCATGGCATAATGTCTAATGAATGTGTTAATGGAAGACCATGTGGCTGCCTTACATATCTGTTCTGCTGAAGCACCACATTGTGCTGCCTAAGATGGAGTTACCTTACTAGTAGCAAGAGCAGAGACAGTAGCCGGAACCGGGAGATCAGCCTGAGAATGTTTCTGAAATAGTCATCCGAAGCCATCTTACCAGCGCCTGCTTATCAGCAGGCCATCCTCTCTTGTGAAATCCGTAGAGAATGGAGAGAGAATCTGTCTTTCTGATGGCACTGGTATGGTCCACGTCGATCCTTAATGCACGGACCACGTCTAGTGATGCATCTCCAGCAGAAAGGGCCGGTACCTGGAAAGCCAGGGCTACAATTTCTTCAATAAGGTGGAATTTAGACATCAACTTCGGAAGATACCCAGATCTAGTTCTGAGAACATCTTTCTCTGGATAAAAAAAAAAAAATCAGAAATGGGGAATGACATGATAATGCCCCTAAATCTAATACTCTTCTAGCTGACGCCATAGCCAGTAGAAAGAGAACTTTAGCTGTCAACCATTTAAGATCCACTTTATTAAGTGGTTCAAATGGGGCAACTTGAAAGGCTTTCAGGACTAGATTTAAGTCCCAAGGCCCTGTAGGAAGAACAAATGGAGGTTGAATGTGCAGCATTCTCTGGGGAAAAAAAAGTATGCACAGCCTGTAAATTGGCAATTTTCTTTTGGAACCATACAGTCAATGCTGATACTTGCACTCTCAAGGAAGCCAGATGCTGCAGAGGTCTTGAGTGGAATTGTGCATATTCCACCATGTAGAATGTTGACACCATCAAACCCATCATTCGCATTGCTGCGTGAATTGATATTGTCTGACTGTGTAACATTTCCTGAATCATTAACTGCACCTTGGATATCTTTTCCTGAGGTAAAAATATTTTCAGCAAACTTGAATCCAATACAGCCCCCAAGTGAATCATCCGTTGTGACGGAATCAGACGACTTTGCCCAATTTATGAGCCATCCGTGTTTCTGTAGACAAGTTATTGGCTGTTGGAGATGGCTCAAGAGCAATTCCTGGGATTGTGCCAGGATTAAAAGATCGTCGAGGAATGGAAAAATTCTTATCCCCTGCTTGCGGAGATAAGCTGCCATAACCACCATAATCTTGGTAAATACTCTGGGGGCTGTGGCTAACCCAAAGGGTAAGGCCTGGAACTGAAAATGCTGCTGGAGGATGGCAAACCTGAGATAACACTGATGGGACAATGCTATAGGAACATGCATGTAAGCATCATGTATATCCAGAGATACCATGTAATCCCCTGGTTCCATGGCCAAAACTATGGAACGTAACGTCTCCATGTGGAACCGTGGTACCCAAATGCATTTTTTTAACATTTTGAGATTGAGAATTGGCCGGAATGACCCATTTGGCTTCTGAACCAAAAATAGGTTGGCGTAAAAACCCTGTTGTGCCGGGGGCACTGGAATAATTACTCCGGACCGAAGCAATTTCTGAACTGCTTCCTTCAGGGCTCTGGACTTCACCTCTGTACAAGACGGACTGGTGCAGAAAAACCTTTGAGGCAGCAGACTAGATGGGCCAAGTGGTTCTTATCTGCTGTCAAATTCTATGTGGCTGCTTCTTGAAAGGGAAAACATAACCCAGAGATACCGCTTCTTGCACCCAAGTATCTGTTGTCGACTGCTGCCATATGTGTGCCAACTGAAGAAGTCTGCCTCCTACTCTGGGGTCCCCCAGGCGGAGGCTCGCACCATCAGGCTAATGGTTTCTGTTCTGGTTTGGGAGATGGCCCTCTGGTAGCCCATTGCTTCTGTGCTTTACCAAACTTATTGTACTGGGGTTGGTTAGAATCATTTTTGCCTTTTGTTTTACCTTACCACTGAAATGGCCGAAACCTCGAACCCCTAGGCCTAGGGTTATAACTGGCAGGAAACCTGACCTTCTTGGATTCTGCTTCTGACTCCAGAATATCTGTAAATTACTTACCAAAGAGAATATTCCCAAAAGGCAAAAAGATTCCAGAACCTTCTTGGATTCTGAGTCAGCTTTCCATGTACGTAACCAAATTGCTCTGCAAGCAGCTACCGTGAAGGCTGACGCTTTGGATGCAATTGTACCCATATCCATTGCTGCTTCTTCTAAGAATACCGCAGCCTGCTTCATGTGAGTAATATGGGATTCCTGCTCCCTAGTAGGTGCTGAAAGCCCATTTTCCAATTCATCAGTCCATTCAGCTACCGCCTTTGCCATCCAGGCTGAGGCCATAGCTGGCCTTATGACTGCCCCGGACACAGAAAAATAAGATTTTACTCACCGGTAAATCTATTTCTCGTAGTCCGTAGTGGATGCTGGGAACTCCGAAAGGACCATGGGGAATAGCGGCTCCGCAGGAGACTGGGCACAACTAAAGAAAGCTTTAGGTCACCTGGTGTGCACTGGCTCCTCCCACTATGACCCTCCTCCAAGCCTCAGTTAGGACACTGTGCCCGGACGAGCTGACATAATAAGGAAGGATTTTGAATCCCGGGTAAGACTCATACCAGTCACACCGTATAACTCGTGATATACCCAGTTAACAGTATGAAATACAACTGAGCCTCTCAACAGATGGCTCAACAATAACCCTTTAGTTAACAATAACTATGTACAAGTATTGCAGACAATCCGCACTTGGGATGGGCGCCCAGCATCCACTACGGACTACGAGAAATAGATTTACCGGTGAGTAAAATCTTATTTTCTCTGACGTCCTAGTGGATGCTGGGAACTCCGAAAGGACCATGGGGATTATACCAAAGCTCCCAAACGGGCGGGAGAGTGCGGATGACTCTGCAGCACCGAATGAGAGAACTCCAGGTCCTCCTCAGCCAGGGTATCAATTTTGTAGAATTTTGCAAACGTGTTTGCCCCTGACCAAGTTGCAGCTCGGCAAAGTTGGAAAGCCGAGACCCCTCGGGCAGCTGCCCAAGATGAGCCCACCTTCCTTGTGGAATGGGCTTTTACAGATTTTGGCTGCGGTAGTCCAGCCGCAGAATGCGCCAGCTGAATTGTGCTACAAATCCAGCGAGCAATAGTCTGCTTAGAAGCAGGAGCACCCAGTTTGTTGGGTGCATACAGGATAAACAGCGAGTCAGTTCTCCTGACTCTAGCCGTCCTGGAAACATAATTTTTCAAGGCCCTGACTACGTCCAGTAACTTGGAATCCTCCAAGTCCCTAGTAGCCGCAGGCACTACAATAGGTTGGTTCAAGTGAAAAGCTGATACCACCTTAGGGAGAAACTGGGGACGAGTCCTCAATTCTGCCCTATCCATATGGAAAATCAGATAAGGACTTTTATATGACAAAGCCGCCAATTCTGATACACGCCTGGCCGAAGCCAAGGCCAATAACATGACCACTTTCCGTGTGAGATATTTTAGATCCACGGTTTTTAGTGGCTCACACCAATGTGATTTTAAGAAACTCAACACCACGTTGAGAACCCAAGTTGCCACTGGAGGCACAACCGGGGGCTGAATATGCAGCACTCCTTTTACAATGTCTGAACTTCAGGTACTGAAGCTAGTTCTTTCTGGAAGAAAATCGACAGAGCCGAGATCTGTATCTTAATGGAGCCTAATTTTAGGCCCATAGACACTCCTGCTTCTAGGAATGCAGAAATCGACCTAGTTGAAATTCCTCTGTTGGGGCCTTTTTTGGCCTCACACCAAGCAACATATTTCCCCCATATGCGGTGATAATGTTTTGCAGTTACATCTTTCCTGGCTTGAATCAGCGTAGGAATGACTTCCTCCGGAATGCCCTTTTCCTTTAGGATCCGGCGTTCAACCGCCATGCCGTCAAAACGTAGCCGCGGTAAGTCTTGGAACAGACAGGGCCCCTGCTGCCGCAGGTCCTGTCTGAGCGGCAGAGGCCATGGGTCCTCTGATATAATTTCTTGAAGTTCTGGGTACCAAGCTCTTCTTGGCCAATCCGGAACCACGAGTATCGTTCTTACTCCTCGCCTTCCTATTATTCTCAGTACCTTTGGTATGAGAGGCAGAGGGGGGAACACATAAACCGACTGGTACACCCACGGTGTTACCAGAGCGTCCACAGCTATCGCCTGAGGGTCCCTTGACCTGGCGCAATATCTTTTATAGCTTTTTGTTGAGGCGGGACGCCATCATGTCCACCTGTGGCCTTTCCCAATGGTGTACAATCCTTTGGAAGACTTCTGGATGAAGTCCCCACTCTCCCGGGTGGAGGTCGTGTCTGCTGAGAAGATCTGCTTCCCAGTCGTCCACTCCGGGAATGAACACTGCTGACAGTGCTAACACATGATTTTCCGCCCATCGGAGAATCCTTGTGGCTTCTGCCATCGCCATCCTGCTTCTTGTGCCGCCCTGTTGGTTTACATGGGCGACTGCCGTGATGTTGTCTGATTGGATCAGTACCGGCTGGTTTTGAAGCAGAGGCCTTGCCTGACTCAGGGCATTGTAAATGGCCCTCAGTTCCAGAATATTTATGTGTAGGAAGTCACCTGACTTGACCAAAGTCCCTGGAAGTTTCTTCCCTGTGTGACTGCCCCCCAGCCTTAAAGGCTGGCATCCATGGTCACTAGGACCTAGTCCTGTATGCCGAACCTGCGGCCCTCTTGAAGATGGGCACTCTGCAGCCACCACAGTAGAGATACCCTGGTCCTTGAAGACAGGGTTATCAGCCGATGCATCTGAAGATGTGATCCGGACCACTTGTCCAACAGGTCCCACTGAAAAGTTCTTGCATGGAACCTGCCGAATGGGATTGCTTCGTAGGAAGCTACCATTTTTCCCAGGACTCGCGTGCAATGATGCACCGATACCTGTTTTGGCTTCAGGAGGTCTCTGACTAGAGATGACAGCTCCTTGGCTTTCTCCTCCGGGAGAAACACTTATTTCTGGTCTGTGTCCAGAACCATCCCCAGGAACAGTAGACGTGTCGTAGGAACCAGCTGTGACTTTGGACTGTTTAGAATCCAACCGTGCTGTTGTAGCACTTTCCAAAATAGTGCTACCCCGACTAGCAACTGCTCCTTGAACCTCGCCCTTATAAGGAGATTGTCCAAGTACGGGATAATTAAAACTCCCTTTTTTTCGAAGGAGCATCATCATTTCGGCCATTACCTTGGTAAACACCCTCGGTGCCATGTACAGTCCAAACGGCAGTGTCTGGACTTGGTAATGGTAATCCTGTACCACAAATCTGAGGTACTCCTGGCGAGGATGGTAAATGGGGACATGCAGGTAAGCATCCTTGATGTCCCGGGATCCCATGTAATCCCCTCGTCCAGGCTTGTAATAACCGCCCTGAGCGATTCCATCTTGAACTTGAATTTTTTTATGTATGTGTTCAAGGATTTTAAATATAAAATGGGTCACACCGAACCATGCAGTTTCGGTACCCCAAACCTTGTGGAATAGTAACCCTGTCCTTGTTGAAGTAGGGGCACCTTCAGTATTACCTGCTGGGAATACAGCTTATTAATTGCCTCTAGCGCAGCCTCCCTGCCTGAGGGAGTTGTCGGCAAGGCATATTTGAGGAAACGGCGGAGACAACTCGAATTCCAGCTTGTACCCCTGAAATACTACTTGAATGAAACAGGGATCCACCTGTGAGCGAGCCCACTGATCGCTGAAATTGTTGAGACGGCCCCCCACCGTACCTGGCTACACCTGTGGAGCCCCTGCGTCATGCTGTGGACTCAGAGGAAGCGAGAGAAGAATTTTGATTCTGGGAACAGGCTGACTGGTGCAGCTTTTTCCCTCTTCCCATGTCTCTGTACAGAAAGGAAGCGCCTTTGACCCGCTTGCTTTTCTGAAGCCGAAAGGACTGTACCTGATAATACAGTGCTTTCTTAGTCTGTGAGGAAACCTGAGGTAAAAATATTTCTTCCCAGCTGTTGCTGTGGATACGAGGTCCCAGAGACCATCCCCAAATAATTCCTCACCCTTATAAGGCAGAATCTCTATGCGCCTTTTAAAGTCAGCATCACCTGTCCAGTGACAGGTCTCTAATACCCTCCTGACAGAATGGACATTACATTCATTTTGGATGCCAGCCGGCAAAATATCCCTCTGTGCATCCCTCATATATAAGACGACGTCTTTAATATGTTCTCATGTTTGACAGGGTCACCGACCACGCTGCAGCAGCACGATCTGCAGGTCTCAGTCTAGTACCTGAGTGTGTAAATACAGACTTCAGGATAGCCTTGTGAGCGCCTTATCCACCCTAGGGGATATCTCCCAGCGTAACTTATCCTCTGGCGGGAAAGGGTACGCCATCAGTAACTTTTTAGAAATTACCAGTTTTTTATCGGGGGGAACCCACGCTTTTCACACACTTCATTCATTCATCTGATGGGGGAACAAAACACTGCCTGCTTTTTCTCCCCAACATAAAAACCCATTTTTAGAGGGTTAATGTCAGAAATGTGTAACACATTTTTTATTGCCGGGATCAAGTCACGGATGTTCCTAGTGGATTGTGTATATGTCTCAACCTTGTCGACACTGGAGTCAGACTCCGTGTCGACATCTGTGTCTGCCATCTGAGTGAGCGGGCGTTTTTGAGCCCCTGATGGCCTTTGAGACGCCTGGGCAGGCACGGACTGAGAAGCCGGCTGTCCCACAGCTGTTACGTCATCCACCCTTTTATGTAAGGAGTTGACACTGTCGGTTAATACCTTTCACCTAACCATCCACTCTGGTGTCGGCCCCACAGGGGGCGACATCACATTTATCGGCATCTGCTCCGTCACCATATAAGCCTCCTCATTAAACATGTCGACACAGCCGTACCGACACACCGCACACACACAGGGAATGCTCTGACTGAGGACAGGACCCCACAAAGCCCTTTGGGGAGACAGAGAGAGAGAGTATGCCAGCACACACCAGAGCGCTATATAATGTGGGGATTAACACTATAACTGAGTGAAATTTCACCAATAGCTGCTTGTATATATAATATTGCGCCTAAATTTAGTGCCCCCCCTCTCTTTTTAACCCTTTGAGCCTGAAAACTACAGGGGAGAGCCTGGGGAGCTTTCTTCCAGCTGCACTGTGAAGAGAAAATGGCACCAGTGTGTCTGAGGGAGATAGCTCCGCCCCTTTTTCGCGGACTTTTCTCCCACTTTTTTCTGGATTCTGGCAGGGGTATTTACCACATATATAGCCTCTGGGGCTATATATTGTGGTATTTTTGCCAGCCAAGGTGTTTTTATTGCTGCTCAGGGCGCCCCCCCCAAGCGCCCTGCACCCTCAGTGACCGGAGTGTGAAGTGTGTATGAGGAGCAATGGCGCACAGCTGCAGTGCTGTGCGCTACCTTGGTGAAGACTGATGTCTTCTGCCGCCGATTTTCCGGACCTCTTCTTGCTTCTGGCTCTGTAAGGGGGACGGCGGCGCGGCTCCGGGACCGAACACCAAGGCTGGGCCTGCGGTCGATCCCTCTGGAGCTAATGGTGTCCAGTAGCCTAAGAAGCCCAAGCTGGCTGCAAGCAGGCAGGTTCGCTTCTTCTCCCCTTAGTCCCTCGCTGCAGTGAGCCTGTTGCCAGCAGGTCTCACTGAAAATAAAAAACCTAATTCTATACTTTCTTTCTAGAAGCTCAGGAGAGCCCCTAGTGTGCATCCAACCTCGGCCGGGCACAAAATCTAACTGAGGCTTGGAGGAGGGTCATAGTGGGAGGAGCCAGTGCACACCAGGTGACCTAAAGCTTTCTTTAGTTGTGCCCAGTCTCATGCGGAGCCGCTATTCCCCATGGTCCTTTCGGAGTTCCCAGCATCCACTAGGACGTCAGAGAAATATGTTTTTCAAAAACCCATCCACTCTTCTGTCTGTGACATCATTTAATGATGTTGATGGCAAAGGCAAAATAGATTTTCGCACCAACCGAATGACGTGCGTATCTACCTTAGGAGGCACTTCTCTTTTTAAACAGTCCCCAGTTGGAAAAGGGAAATAAGAATACCATTTTTTTTGGAATTTTCGATTTCCTATTGGGTGTAGTCCAAGCTTCCTCCATAATTTCCGTCAGCTCCTCTGACCCTGGAAACTCAACCCTAACTGTTTTGGGACATTTAAACACCGGTGCTTTAGTTTTTATTATGGGCTCTGCTGAATCCTCTAGGGACAGAATAGCCTTCATTGCTCCAATTAACTCTGCTATATCCTCTGAGCTGATTACTTCACCATATGAAATACAGGTAGAAGGTGAGTATATGGAGCTATCCTCATCTGATGTATCATCCTGTGTAGCCTGTGAATTTGATGATATATTTACCCTTGGTTTATCAGCTTGTTGATTTGTAGAAGCTGTTGGGACTATACCATAAGAAGGGAGCTGCATGTATGGGTTAATAGTGTACCCTATTCCTGAGGTTGAAGCTGTAGGGATTAACCTGTCAGCTATACTGGACAAGGTTTGTGCAAACATAGCCCAAGGCGGATCTAACTGCCATTGAACAGGAATCTGCCTTGCAATCTGCTGAAATGCAAAACAATTTGCACATAACCCATCATGTGCCAGATGCTGAGAGGATAATCCCACCTTGCGTGATAAACATGTTATGAGTGTTGGTGTTACTGTTAATGTAACCTCGTAACCTTTGCCGCTCTTAGACATGATAAATAATCAGTTTTTCACAGTATACTAAGATAGGTAGCAGCGCTAAATTCAATTAATTAATAAAAAGTGAGATGGATTGAATGAAAACAGATTAAAATATTTATTAATAACTCTGAATAGTAACCAATAAAAAGCTTTTGAAAAAGCTGCAGGACCTGCAGCGAAACGCGTCAGGTGCCACTCTGATCACCGTCGATTTGTTGCTGAACCAGTGCCCGGACCATACTGGACGTCCAAAGTTTGCTGCAATTTGGTGGATTCTAATAGGCATACCAAGGACTTTCCCACAAGCCAAGCTCCGCATACTGGTGAGGATTGAGAACATGCTACCAACTACCAACTCCCAACTGAAGGATCCTCTATGGGACATTTCTCCCTCCAGCGGCATAAGAAGCGGTAATATTCCTATGGGACTGTGCAATCAGCTCCTAAGCCTATATATTCTGCCTAAACTGGTGTCCAGTTATTTAAAAGGAACGGACATTTCTGGTTCATTAATTCTGCCGGTGATCATATTGACTTTTTATTGGTTACTATTCAGAGTTATTAATAAATATTTTAATCTGTTTTCCTTCAATCCATCTCACTTTTTATTAATTAATTGAATTTAGCGCTGCTACCATTTCTTTCTTTGTATGCATGTTCAGGTATCAGGATTGACTAATCCTGTTGTTTAGCAGCAGCATTAGAACAACAGCCCATATCGCGCCCGAGCACCACTCTTGGTATTCCCCTTTTTTCACAGTATACTACACAATCCTTGACTGTAATCACTTTACTGTATTAAAGTGATCTCAATCTGACCCCAACCCAAGCACCAGCATTGAGGCTCAGAAGAAACCACTGACAAACATATATAAAGTCAGCACTAGCAGTCAGTCACATGTTATATATTTGTCATCTGAGCATATTATCAACTACAGAACACATTTCAAAGTATGTAGGAGTACATTTACTAAATTCTGTTCTATACAGTTATTTAACATTCAGACGCATTGTGGAGAAAACCACAGTAATGTACACAGACTCATATGCAATAGGCACTAAAGTTACCTATTCATACTAACAAAAGTAGACAGAATTTTAGTGCTGTATAACCCTTACTCCAATAGAGTGGGATACAGGGAGACTCACCCCACTTCCAGGATCGATCAATACACTTGCGGAATGCCGAGTGGATCCAGACACTACTAGTGTACACTGCCGCTATGGGAACTTTTAGTGGACACAGACGCTCATTGAACGCTAGTGCATGCAGACGCACTGGTCTGCGACCCGGTCTCCTCGCGGTAATATTTAGTGTACACAGACGTAGCGGCCTATGCTGCGACCGAAACCCCTCGTGGTAGCGCCTGAGACGGAAGTGAGGCAATCAGCGCATGACGGGAGACTCGTCGGAAACTGGTCATGAACTGGCGGGAGGGGTGACAAGGAGAGCGTCTGACTCCCCACCGCTGACATCAACCCTAGGGATCGCAGCCTCATACTAATCCTGGTGCTTATGATCCCTAAGGCCTAGCACTGGAGCACCCATGGTGGCGGCGCGCCAGCTGTTTGGTAGTCTCCTCCCAATACAGTTCGGCTGTGTCCGTATTCCCCTTCTAAGCGGAACCGATGCCTTACTTTCTCCCCGTGCTCCGGCCACAGCCTGGTAACGTCTGCTGGACGTGCTAGTTATATCCGACACAGACGCCTGTCGAGACAGCACTTGTACCGTGGGTAAGCGTTGTTGTGACCAGACGAGTTGTTGGAGCGACTCTTTCCGATATGAGTGTAAGACGCTGTTAGGAAAAGATCGCTCAAAAACAATGTAGTAAGACTTTAAAAATAAAATAAGAAAAGCTTAGGGCTGCCAAACACAGCAGCCCTGTGACCATGGTCCGGCTCCTGTCGCACAAAACAAAAAACTGATTTGCCTGAGCCAGTGGGCGGGGATATATGGATGAGCCCGTTGCATCCTGGGAGGACTGAAAGCTTGTGTTCGTTTGGTGCCAATCCGCTGTCGCTCCATCATATCCCATTGTTATCCTGTGGACCCAGCCGGAGAAAGCAAAATCTTTCTCCAATGAGCAAAAACATGTGCACTGCAGGTGGGGCAGATGTAACGTGGAGAGTTAGATTTGGGTGTGGTGAATCTAAATTGTAGTGTAAAAAATAAAGCAGCCAGTATTTACCCTGCTCAGAAACAAAATAACCCACCCAAATCTAACACTCTGCACGTTATATATGCCCCACCTGCAGTGCACATGGTTTTGCCCATTAGAGAAAGATTTATGCTTTTGCGATCAACTCTCTAGCATCCATAAGGGATATTGGTGAAATTAGTACGATGGGTATAAACATGGTCTAAAGCAGCCAGTGCACTTTAAAATTTCTTAAACTGGGTGTGCTAACTCCTCCCCTCTATGCCCCCTCCCACAGGCAGTTTAGAAAAGTGTGCCCTCAGGAGAGTATGCACATCTCTGCAGCTCCAGAGAATTATCTTCGATTTCTTTTAAAACGTATTATTTTCGGTATGCTGTCTGGGCAATAGCATACCTGCACCGTGGGAGTTGGGGAAGGGGGAGAGGGAGGCGATCACCGGCCTTATGAGATACAGAGCCGCTTCCCCGCTGCAATACCACCGTCCTGAGGGGTTGTTGTTCAGCGAGGCACTGCGCCTTGGCTGTCACAGCTGCAGCGCTGCACGCCACACAACCCTAACGCTACCAGGTGACATAGGTGGTGAGTACAAACCGGGGGCCCCACTAGTGGGGTCCCCCGGTTCAAAGTATGGGACCCTCCCTGGGGGGCCCACTATGATCCCCTGTGTAAACTGTTGCAAAACTGTTTGACTAGCACTTGTGTGATGCTTTAAGCTGTTTAGGAGACTTTGAAAGTATAAAAAATATGTACAGGTCTGGTGCCATTGGAGGGGGTGGAGCTTCCTCAGGGCGGGACTTGGGGCATTTTGACGCCTCCCTCTGCTTACTGCAGCCATCTACAGCACACACAGCACTGACTGCCTCAGACACGCTGGAAAACTGGTACAGGGTATAGCAAAGTGGGAGAGCCGCTTGTGTACACTATCCTGAGCATATTTAGGATTACAATGGTTAGTGTTTACGGTCTTCTTACAGAGCTGACAGTCTCACTGGGGCTGTGCAGCTCAGGGTGTGCTGGTATCATCCCTCTCTCTGTGTCTCCGCTCACATACAGTAGGGCAGGCTTGCAGTATAACAGTCTGTGTGTATGTTTTTGTACTTACTGTGAAATATGGGTGAGCACAAGCTGAGCAGTGTATGTCACACCAGATTCTCTCCATTATCTAATGACTCTGTTTCCTGTGAACCGTGCAGTCAATATTCACAAATTAGTGAAGATGCTGGGGCAGAGGGTCCAGAGCCCTACTGGTTAGGATCTCTTAAGACTGATGTCAGATATGTCATCCCAGCTCACTGCTAATGTGCAGAAAACTCAGCTACTGCAACAATTTGTTGCAGATTTAGCTGCTAGGGCTGATGCACAGCCCGCCCTCTCTCATGCACGTCCCCAGAAGCGTGGTTTACCTGCGCTGCTATCGGATACAGATGATGATGATGTACAAGATGATGGTGATGACCTGGATCCCATTAGTGGGGATCCCTATTCTACTCAGGGTATTGAACCCCTCATTTTGGCTATAAGGGATGTGTTAAAGCTCCCTCTAGAGGAAACTGCATCACAGCAGTCGTTTTTCTTCGTACAAAACAAGCCCAATGTCAGTTTCTCTGATTTTCCAGCGTTAGATGACTTATTCAAACAGGCCTGGATAAATCAAGACAAAAAATTACAAGTGTCCAAACAGTTTTTGTGCACTTTCCCATTTGCTCCCGAAGGTAGAAAATTTTGGGAGGAACCCCCTGGCATGGATGTCTCAGTCTCTCGCCTGTCTAAGAAGGTGGTTCTGCCTGCCCCGGGCTCCTTTACCATGAAGGATTTGGGGGATCGGAAGATAGAGACTACCCTAAAGTCTATATACACTGCAGCCGGCCTCTCCCAAAGACCGGTCATTGCGGGTTGCTGGATGACCCATGCTATGCATTCTTGGGCCATACAAATTCAGGGGGGGGGAATCTCTCAGGGGATATGCCCTTAGTTACTATGGTAACCCTACTGAAGAACATTGAGGACACTACACGTGTCCGGTGATTCCCTCAAGGAGATGGAGAACATTAATGCTCAGACGTCTGCCATGGCGGTGTCGGTACTCAGGGCCTTGTAGTTGCGTCAGTGGATTGCAGACACAGAATCCAAACGAAGTGTGGAATCCCTCCACTTTTCTGGGGAATGGCTTTTTGGGGTTGAATTGGAAACCTGGATTTCCAAAGTTACGGCTGGGAAATCCACGTTTCTCCCCTCTAGGGCCCCACCAGCGAGACGCTCCTTTCCGGGTCAGTCTGTCCAATCCTTTCGGTCTCACAGATGTCGATCAAAGGCCAGAGGTGCCTCCAATGCAGCTAGAGGCACCAGAGGTATGTCCAGAAAACCTGCAAGCACCAGTTCTTCCAATAAGGCCTCAGCATGATGGTGCCCACTCACCCCGAGGGGATCTCGAGGTGGGAGCTTGACTGCATCACTTCAGCAGCGTCTGGGAGACTTCCTTCCGGGATGCCTGGTCAATGAGCTTGTTTCTCAGGGCTACAAGCTGGAGTTCTACAGTACTCCCCCCTCCCTGCCCCAACGATTTTTCAAATCAAGCTTACCAGCTTTGGAGGATATGCAAGTTACTTTACAACAGACCATCTGGAAGTTGGTCCAGTCCCACGTCATTGTTCCAGTACCACTACCGCAACAAGAGGTTTTACTCAAACCTGTTTGTGGTGCCAAGGCCGGACGGTTCAGTCAGACCCATTCTGAATCTGAAATCCTTGAATCCTTATTTGAAGGTGTTCAAGTTCAAAATGGAATCCCTGCGAGCAGTGATTGCGGGCCTGGAGGAACAGGAATTTATGGTCTCCTTGGATATCAAAGACGCCTATCGCCATATTCCGATTTGGCCTCATCAGGCGTACCTGCGGTTTTCCTTGCTGGATGATCACTTCCAATTCCAGGCACTGCCCTTCGGCCTGTTAACAGCCCCAAGGGTATTCATGAAGGTGATGGCGGAGATGATGCTTCAACTCCGCATCCAGGGGATCAATGTGGTCCCTTATCTGGACGATCTTGTGATAAAGGCGAGATCCAGGGAGCTTTTGTTGCTCGACAGCACCATCTGCCTTCTGTCCGACCATGGGTGGATCCTCAACTTACAGAAGTCTCAACTGGAGCCAACTCAGAGGCTCCTGCTCCTGGGAATGTTGCTGGATACTGTGGCCCAGAAGGTATTTCTACCAGAGGACAAGGCGAAAACACTTCAGAAGATTGTCTGCATGGTGCTCCGACCTCCTCGAGTGTCCGTACATCTCTGCATAAGATTGCTGGGAAAGATGGTTGCCTCATACGAGGCCATCCAATATGGGAGGTTCCATGCCAGAACGTTTCAGTTGGATCTCCTGAGCAAGTTGTCCGGATCACATCCCCAGATGCACCGGATGATTCAGCTGTCACCTCAGGCCAGGATTTCCCTCCTGTGGTGGCTACAGTCCTCCAATTTCCTGGAGGGAAGGAGTTTCGGGATTCAAGATTGGACCCTCCCCACGACAGATGCAAGTCTGAAAGGATGGGGAGCCATCACCCAAGGGGCGTAGTTCCAGGGCAAAGTGGTCAGCCCATGAAAGTCTCCTTCCAATCAACATTCTGGAACTTCGGACGATCTACAATGCTCTACTTCAAGCCTCTCCTCTACTCAAGAATCACGATATCCAGGTACAGTCGGACAATGCCACAGTGGTGGCAAATATCAATCGCAAGGAGGGACAAAAAGAAGAGCCTGCATGCGAGAGGTGTCAAAGAAACTCCTCTGGGCGGAAAGAAATGCAAGAGCCATGTCAGCAATCTTCATTCCGGGTGTGGACAACTGGGGTGCGGACTTCCTGAGTCGTCACGATCTCCACCCAGGGTAGTGGGGTCTCCACCATCTGGTGTTCCAGCAGATCGCAGATCGACAGGTGGGGTTGCCCACAAATAGACATGATGGCTTCTCATCTCAACAAGAAACTTCCCTGCTATTGCTTGCGAACCAGGGAGCCTCAGGTGAGGACAGTGGACACACTGGCGTCGCCTTGGCCGTACCGGCTGGTCTACCTGTTTCCACAATATGTAATTTATAGGAGTACTGGATTGATGGATATTGATGTTGGAATGTGACCTGCACAAACATCAGAAAATCGCCTTTGGAAAGGAGTAAGAGAGTACTCAGAGTTTATATTTTAGATATGCAAAAGACCGTATTCCAGTAATTGAAAGCCAAGACCCAGGTTATACTTATTTCTTTATTAAACACGCGTGAACACTTCACTGTAAAAATCCATAAAACTCTTATAAACAAACATTTTTGTAAATAGTCTATGCTACAATAAAAGAATTTGAAACACAAAATATTTACATGCAATACTGACAGATTTGGCACTTCATGTAAAAAGAAAATATACAAAAAAAAAAATACATTTTAAAATGATTTGAGCTTTAAAAGCATGCATTTTGCAAATAATTCACAAGCACTTATGGTACAGCTAGCCAAAGGATGCCAAGCGTTTCCTCCGCCACACAACTATGTTAGACAACTTTCAGTGTGCTTCCGTAAGTCTGTTGTAAAACCACCTGAACATTATCAAGAATGAAGTCAAATGCCATATTCCATACGGATTCTACAGACTGCTGCATTAACCTGAAATAGGGGGAAAAAAAAGTGTTATCTACTGTGCAGAAAAATGTAAAATTGTATGGGGCAGAATTATCAAAGCTTGGAGAGTGGAGAAGGTACGAATCAGATCCTGTCATTTTTCAAACACAGATAGGGGCTGATTGGTTGGTACTTTATAGCTATCCACTTTTTCACTCTCCAAACTTTGATAGATCTAGCTCTATCCCAATGTTTTCAAATTCTGATCAACTAGGGCTTATGCATTTACAAATGTAAATTAAGCAAATTATTTCTAGACATTTAATAAAATAACCTTATTGAAATGAATATATACATTTTTTTTTTAGCTATCGTTATTTGAAATGTTTCCTAGGATTTGCTTATGCTGGGCATACATGCTACAATTATCTGGCTGATCTGACCAATATCAGCTGATCGGCCTCATAATTGCAGCATGTATTTGGATAACAAATCTGAAAATATCGATCGGTTGGGAATGCTGAATCGTCCAGCAAGTTTCTCAGATGCTATATTTTCTAAGTGTCATGTTGGCTGCATAGGGCAGTATATGCCCTGTCGGGTATGGGTCGACACAACTTAGGTCGACAGTCATTAGGTCGACCACTATTGGTCGACATGTAGTAGGTCGACAAATCAAAAGTTTGATATGAGGGCTTTTTCTTTTTTTTTTACGTTTTCTTTGTAAAGCGACGGGGAACCCCAATTAGTGCACGTGTTCCCTCGCATGGCTCGCGAAGCATAGGGCAAAGTGCCTCACTCCGTTACCACTGCGCTCGGCACAGGTTACTGTTCCCAATTGTATTCCACGTGGATCATAAAGTATGAAAAAGTAAAAAAAAATTAAACAAATGTGAAAAACTCATGTCGACCTTTTGAACTGTCGACCTAATGCATGTCAAACAATTGTGGTAGACCTAATGACTGTCGACCTAAGTGGTGTCGACCTAATGACCGTATCCCGCCCAACTGACGGAAATTTGTGATAACCCCATTAGTGTAACCACCTGCAATGATGTACATTATTTGGCCATTTAAAAAATAAAAAAAATCTGAACTCAAAGAAGTTAACTCCTGGATGCCTGGCCAAAGGCCTGAGAGAATATCCATGGTCCCAGTCTCCACTATTGGCTGATTGAAAAATGTTGGTACACTAAAAGTTCCTGAAGATAAAAAGGTATCCCTCACAGATGGTAAATTGAGGAGCGGAGTTATACAAAGCAGGGTGTGATCTGTCTCCGAAGAGAGGAGTGATTTTAACCAGAAGGTGATTTGTCCTGTCAGAAGAACTCCTGAGGTAGTAGGGAAGCGGAGGGGTGTGTGTGCTCTGAGGTAACAGTCTGATGACCACCGACAAGCTAAGTCAGGAGGCGGACACATCTCCATATAAGGCGGGTAGAAAGGAGGTGCCTGACCCATATAAGACAAGTGGTGGACAGCACCTGAGGGGATAAACCTTTGTGTACTGAACAGCAGAGAGAGACACAGACTTCCCCAGCTAACAACTGGAAGCAGCTTGTCCCCCCTCCCCCATACAAGCGTCAGGAGAGCTATCACAGTAAACCTTTTGTTCACCACATAATAGCTAGGAGCCATTAAAAATTCATAGACACTGAAAATATAATGCATTTAAATTATCGGCTGTTGGGATCCCTGCTGTCAGGATACGGACTATGGAATCCCGCAAGCAGACAATGCAGCCAGCCGGAATTTCCACACAACAGGCCTATTCCTACTCAGTGTACACGACACCCATAGAGTGGGAATAGATCCTGTGGCAAGCGCAGCGAGCCACTGAACCCGCAAGGGGACTCTTAGTGCTGCTGGCATGCAAGATGTTGCTGTCGGGATACAGACAGTTGGCATCCCGTATGCCAGTCATCTATACTGAACCCCTAAAAATACCCAGTGCAAATAAGTCCCTACAGTGCTGTGCATATTGAATGACTACTTTGCAGCTTCACAGTGCACTCAGAAATAGCTATGTCTGAATATAAGTTATACCAGGTAAAAGTTCATAATCTGCAGATAAGAAGGCTGCCTTCTCATTTTCAGTCAAAATGTGGTGAACACCTTTCTGTTAGAGTGTAAGCCATAGCTTTAGCCTCCTCCCCAGTAAGGACAGTCTAATAAAGCTCTGCTAGTGACTAAAAATCTCTACATATTTGCCGATGCCGAGGACAGATAGCAGAACAGAGATCTAAGAGTCTATTGGTATTTCAGAAGAATAGCGTCTCAGAGTAAACTGTGATTCGCTGCTAGCAATTACCCTCTTGTGACCGCCCTATTAGGAAAAAAGCAAAGAAGTCCATTATTACTTATGTGCACATTTCAAGGACTGAGGCAGATTACTGAGAGACTTGTAATTCCACTATCCAGTATTTTTAGGATAAAGACATCTTCCTGCTTACATACTAGACTTCACCTTCAACCAACATTTATGTGGTTTAATTGAAGATACATGATGTTAATGTACTGTGTGTGTATGTATAAAATATATATATATATATATATATATATATATATATATATATATATATTATACACAGTATGCTTCTATCATGGGTTTTGGCCCTGTCTCACTCTTTTAAAGAGACAGGAACCACACCCAAGCATATCAGTTAAACACCTGGGGAATTTCTTAACATTTAATTTACATATGGACAACAGGGGTGCAAGAAAAAGTGTCCACAAAAAATGTAAATAAATAGGCTAGAATCCACAGCACTCATACATCTGCGGTGCCAGTGGTTTTACAATGCTCAGATTTTTGAAAGTCAGTGTAGGGACTGACCAAATGGGAATGGCTGTGAAGGGGCTAGTCAGCTTAACAAACTAACATTGCCTGAATTGCAGTTTGAAGTGTTAATAATAAGAATTTACTCACCGGTAATTCTATTTCTCGTAGTCCGTAGTGGATGCTGGGGACTCCGTAAGGACCATGGGGAATAGACGGGCTCCGCAGGAGACTGGGCACTCTATAGAAAGATTTAGGACTATCTGGTGTGCACTGGCTCCTCCCCCTATGACCCTCCTCCAAGCCTCAGTTAGGAACTGTGCCCGGAAGAGCTGACACAATAAGGAAGGATTTTTGAATCCCGGGTAAGACTCATACCAGCCACACCAATCACACCATGTAACACGTGATAGGAATCCCGGTTAACAGTATGATAACAAATGGAGCCTCTGAAGAGATGGCTCACAACAAAACCCGATATTTGTAACAATAACTATGTACAGGTATTGCAGACAATCCGCACTTGGGATGGGCGCCCAGCATCCACTACGGACTACGAGAAATAGAATTACCGGTGAGTAAATTCTTATTTTCTCTGACGTCCTAGTGGATGCTGGGGACTCCGTAAGGACCATGGGGATTATACCAAAGCTCCCAAACGGGCGGGAGAGTGCGGATGACTCTGCAGTACCGAATGAGAGAATTCCAGGTCCTACTCAGCCAGGGTATCAAATTTGTAGAATTTTGCAAACGTGTTTGCACCCCCCCCAAGTAGCTGCTCGGCAAAGTTGTAAAGCCGAGACCCCTCGGGCAGCCGCCCAAGATGAGCCCACCTTCCGTGTGGAATGGGCTTTTACAGATTTAGGCTGCGGTAAGCCTACCGCAGAATGCGCCAGCTGAATAGTGCTACAAATCCAGCGCGCAATAGACTGCTTAGAAGCAGGAGCACCCAGCTTGGTGGGTGCATACAGGATAAACAGCGAGTCAGTCTTTCTGACTCCAGCCGTCCTGGAAATATAAATTTTTAGGGCCCTGACTACGTCCAGCAACTTGGAATCCTCCAAGTCCCTAGTAGCCGCAGGCACCACAATAGGTTGGTTCAAGTGAAAAGCTGAGACCACCTTTGGGAGAAACTGAGGACGAGTCCTCAATTCTGCCCTATCCATATGGAAAATCAGATAAGGGCTTTTACAAGACAAAGCCGCCAATTCTGAAACCCGCCTGGCCGACGCCAGGGCCAACAGCATGACCACTTTCCACGTGAGATATTTTAAATCCACAGTCTTAAGTGGTTCGAACCAATGTGATTTCAGGAATGCCAAAACCACATTGAGATCCCAAGGTGCCACTGGGGGCACAAAAGGAGGCTGAATATGCAGTACTCCTTTGACAAAAGTCTGAACTTCGGGCAGTGAAGCCAGTTTTTTTTTGGAAGAAAATCGACAGAGCCGAAATCTGGACCTTTATGGACCCCAATTTGAGGCCCAATGTCACCCCTGCTTGCAGGAAGTGCAGGAATCGACCCAGTTGAAATTCCTCCGTCGGGGCCTTCATGGCCTCACACCAAGCAACATATTTTCGCCAAATGCGGTGATAATGTCTTGCGGTGACATCCTTCCTGGCTTTGATCAGGGTAGGGATGACTTCCTCCGGAATACCCTTTTCCTTCAGGATCCAGTGTTCAACCGCCATGCCGTCAAACGTAGCCGCGGTAAGTCTTGGAACAGACAGGGTCCCTGCTGCAGCAGGTCTTGTCTGAGCGGCAGAGGCCAAGGGTCCTCTGTAAGCATCTCTTGAAGTTCCGGGTACCAAGCTCTTCTTGGCCAATCCGGAACCACGAGTATGGTTTTCACTCCTCGCCTTCTTATTATTCTCAGTACCTTGGGTATGAGAGGTAGAGGAGGAAACACATAAATCGACTGGTACACCCATGGTGTCACTAGAGCGTCCACCGCTATCGCCTGAGGGTCTCTTGACCGGGCGCAATATCTTTTCAACTTCTTGTTGAGGCGGGACGCCATCATGTCTACCTGTGGTTTTTCCCACCGGTTGACCAGCATTTGGAAGACTTCTGGATGAAGTCCCCATTCTCCCGGGTGGAGGTCGTGCCTGCTGAGGAAGTCTGCTTCCCAGTTGTCCACTCCCGGAATGAACAATGCCGTCAGTGCTAACACATGATTCTCTGCCCATCTGAGAATCCTTGTGGCTTCTGCCATCGCCATCCTGCTTCTCGTGCCGCCCTGTCTGTTTACATGGGCGACCGCCGTGATGTTGTCTGACTGGATCAGTACCGGCTGGTTTTGAAGCAGGGGTCTTGCCTGGCTTAGGGCATTGTAAATGGCCCTTAGCTCCAGGATATTTATGTGAAGAGAAATCTCCTGATTTGACCACAGTCCTTGGAAATTTCTTCCCTTTGTGACTGCCCCCCAGCCCCGAAGGCTGGCATCCGTGGTCACCAGGACCCAGTCCTGTATTCCGAATCTGCGGCCCTCTAGTAGATGAGCCCTCTGCAGCCACCACAGCAGCGACACCCTGGTTCTGGCCGATAGGGTTATCCGCTGTTGCATCTGGAGATGGGACCCGGACCATTTGTCCAACAGGTCCCACTGGAACGTCCTTGCGTGGAACCTTCCGAATGGAATTGCTTCGTACGAAGCTACCATTTTTCCCAGGACTCGTGTGCATTGATGTACCGACACTTTTCCTGGTTTTAGGATGTCTCTGACCAGAGATGACAATTCCTCGGCTTTTTCCAGTGGAAGAAACACTCTTTTCTGGTCTGTGTCCAGAATCATTCCCAGGAACAGAAGACGTGTCGTCGGGACCAGCTGTGACTTTGGAATGTTTAGAATCCAGCCGTGCTGTTGTAGCACTTCCTGAGAAAATGCCACCCCCACTATCAACTGTTCTTTGGACCTCGCCTTTATCAGGAGATCGTCCAAGTATGGGATAATTAAAACTCCCTTCTTGCGAAGGAGTATCAACATTTCGGCCATTACCTTGGTAAAGACCCTCGGTGCCGTGGATAACCCAAACGGCAGCGTCTGGAACGGATAGTGACAGTCCTGTACCACAAATCTGAGGTACTCCTGGTGCGGAGGGTAAATGGGGACATGCAGGTACGCATCCTTGATGTCCAGGGATACCATGTAATCCCCCTCCTCCAGGCTCGCAATAACCGCCCTGAGCGATTCCATCTTGAACTTGAACCTTTTGATATAAGTGTTCAAGGCTTTTAAATTTAAGATGGGTCTCACCGAACCGTCCGGTTTCGGTACCACAAACATTGTGTAGTAACCCTTTCCTTGCTGAAGGAGGGGTACCTTGACAATCACTTTCTGTGAATACAGTTTTTGAATAGCCACCAACACTGCCTCCCTGGCAGAGGGAGTTGCCGGCAAGGCAGATTTTAGGAAGCGGCGGGGGGGAGACGTCTCGAATTCCAGCCTGTACCCCTGAGATACTACTTGAAGGACCCAGGGATCCACTTGTGAGAGAGCCCACTGTGTGCTGAAAAACCTGAGACGTGCCCCCACCGTTCCCGATTCCGCCTGAGCAGCCCCAGCGTCATGCTGTGGACTTACCGGACGCAGGGGAGGACTTCTGCTCCTGGGAACTAGCTGTGTGCTGCAGCTTTTTCCCCCTTCCTCTGCCCCTCGGCAGAAAGGATGAGCCTCTAGCCCGCTTATTTTTCTGGGGCCGAAAGAACTGTACTTGATAATACGGTGCCTTCTTTTGCTGTGGGGTAGCCTGCTGCAAAAAGGTCGATTTCCCAGCAGTAGCTGTGGAAACAAGGTCTGAAAGACCTTCCCCAAAAAGTTCCACCCCTTTATAGGGTAAAACTTCCATGTGCCGCTTGGAGTCGGCATCACCTGACCATTGCCTAGTCCATAACCCCCGTCTGGCGGCAATGGACATAGCGCTTATTTTTGATGCCAGCCGGCAAATATCCCTCTGTGCATCACGCATGTATAAGACCGCGTCTTTTATATGGTCAATCGTTAGCAAAATATTGTCCCTATCCATGGTATCAATGTTTTCCGACAGGGAGTCTGACCACGCAGCAGCAGCACTGCACATCCAAGCTGATGCAATAGCGGGTCTCAATATAATGCCAGTGTGTGTGTATATAGCTTTTAGGGTACTTTCCTGCTTTCTATCAGCAGGTTCTTTTAGGGCGGCCGTATCCGGAGACGGTAGTGCCACCTTCTTTGATAAGCGTGTCAGCGCTTTATCTACCCTGGGGGGTGTTTCCCAGCGTGACCTATCCTCTGGCGGGAAAGGGTACGCAGCCATTAACCGTTTTGAAATGATCAATTTCTTATCTGGGGAAGTCCACGCTTCCTCACACACCTCATTTAGTTCGTCAGATGCAGGAAAAACTACTGGTAGTTTTTTCTCACCAAACATAATACCCTTTTTTTTTTGGTACCTGGGGTATCATCAGAAATGTGTAATACATTTTTCATAGCCTCAATCATATAACGGGTGGATCTATTGGAGGGTACACTCGTCTCATCATCGTCGACACTGGAGTCGGTATCCGTGTCGACATCTGTATCTGTCATCTGAGGTAGCGGGCGTTTTACAGCCCCTGATGACATTTGAGACGCTTGGACAGGCACAAGCTGAGTAGCCGGCTGTCCTATGTCGTCAAACCTTTTATGTAAGGAGCTGACACTGTCACGTAATTCCTTCCATAAGTCCATCCACACTGGTGTCGACCCCGCAGGGGGTGACATCACATTCACAGGCATTTGCTCCGCCTCCACATCATTATCCTCATCATACATGTCGATACAGCAGTACCGACACACAGCAGACACACAGGGAATGCTCTTACAGAGGACAGGACCCCACAAAGCCCTTTGGGGAGACAGAGGGAGAGTATTCCAGCACACACCAGGGCGCTATATAACACAGGGATATCACTATACAGAGTGTTTTCCCCTATAGCTGTATATATATATGTATATATATATATATATATATATGTATATATATATATATATATATATATATATATATATATACAGGTTGAGTCTCCCTTATCCAAAATGCTTGGGACCAGAGGTATTTTGGATATGGGATTTTTCCGTATTTTGGAATAATTGCATACCATAATGAGATATCATGGTGATGGGACCTAAATCTAAGCACAGAATGCATTTATGTTACATATACACCTTATACACACAGCCTGAAGGTAATTTTAGCCAATATTTTTTATAACTTTGTGCATTAAACAAAGTGTGTCTACATTCACACAATTCATTTATGTTTCATATACACCTTATACACACAGCCTGAAGGTCATTTAATACAATATTTTTAATAACTTTGTGTATTAAACAAAGTTTGTGTACATTGAGCCATCAAAAAACAAAGGTTTCACTATCTCACTCTCACTCAAAAAAGTCCGTATTTCGGAATATTCCGTATTTCGGAATATTTGGATATGGGATACTCAACCTGTATATATATATATATACACTGCGCCTAAATTGTGCCCCCCCTCTCTTTTTTACCCTTTCTGTAGTGCAGGACTGCAGGGGAGAGCCAGGGAGCTTCCTTCCAGCGGAACTGTGAGGGAATAATGGCGCCAGTGTGCTGAGGGAGTTGGCTCCGCCCTTTTCGGCGGGCTTTCTCCCGCTATTTTATCGTTTCTGGCAGGGGTTAATATACACCTATATAGCCTCTGGGGCTATATATGGTGTTAGTTTTGCCAGCGAAGGTGTTATTATTGCTGCTCAGGGCGCCCCCCCCCCCCCCCCCCCCCCCCCCCCCCCCAGCGCCCTGCACCCACCAGCGACCGCAGTGTGTGGTGTGCATGAGGAGCAATGACAGAAGTCTTCAGCCGCCGATTTTCCGGACCACCTTCTTGTTTCTGGCTCTGTAAGGGGGACGGCGGCGCGGCTCCGGGAACGGACGACGAGGTCGGGTCCTGTGTTCGATCCCTCTGGAGCTAATGGTGTCCAGTAGCCTAAGAAGCCCAAGCTACCACCACTTAGGTAGGTTCGCTTCTTCTCCCCTTAGTCCCTCGTTGCAGTGAGCCTGTTGCCAGCAGGTCTCACTGAAAATAAAAAACCTAAACTATACTTTCTGCTAGGAGCTCAGGAGAGCCCCTAGTGTGCATCCAGCTCAGCCGGGCACAGAAATCTAACTGAGGCTTGGAGGAGGGTCATAGGGGGAGGAGCCAGTGCACACCAGATAGTCCTAAATCTTTCTATAGAGTGCCCAGTCTCCTGCGGAGCCCGTCTATTCCCCATGGTCCTTACGGAGTCCCCAGCATCCACTAGGACGTCAGAGAAATTAGGGATTTAAGTGTAACATCATAATCCTTCTTAAACAGCAGCATTTAATACAACCAAGCCTGGGCTTGCAATGTATAAGGCCAACAGATCACCGCTCAGTCAGTAAAGGATTAAGGAATTGAGTGATACTTACAGTAGAAAGGCATCCATCCTTCTCCCATTAGTGCAGGAAAGGGTAATTCAGACATAGTGTGCTTTAGGGTAAACTGTGCTTCCATTATATTACCTGCCTGTATTTTTTTTTATTTTTTTAAACGGGCTACCCTGTTACCTTACAAGTGTGACCCTTTTATTTAAGATTGTTTTGTATGACCAATCGTGAACTCCTGTGCCTGAAAGAGTTACCATCCTTCACCTCTCTGCCTCAAGAGGAGCCCCTATGTGAAATGAAGGGTAACTACTGTAACGTAATGTGTTGTAGTAAAGGCATTTAAGTGGGAGTTACACATTCCTGTACTCCTTTACATGGGAAGGTATGGGGAAAGGTCTCCTCCACCTCAGGGGAATGGCACCGGTATCATGTGGCATACACTGTATGTGGCGGATATCGGCAGTAGCAGATAAAAGGATGTTCCTGTTGTTCCAATGATAATCTCCAACAGACCACATGGGAACTCTGTTCAAGCTTAGCAAAGACTGTTATCCAAAGAGGTTGCAGTGTGTCTATTGATGCATGTACAAGGACAGTTTAGTGCATATTACACCTGTGTTTCTTTTAATGCAAACAGAATGCGGCTAAAACAAAACATGAAAAAGTGCATCACACATTGTGGAAATTACTTCTGCGATCACTGTAAGGATCTATATTCCCTATCTAAAGTTCTGTTTCATTTGCATTTTGTTTTGCTCTAAATACAACACAATGCAGATCAAGCATAGAAATCACATGAGCACGCACCATTTAACATACTGCAACAATTATTCCCTTTCAGCTGTGTTTTAGACTGGATTGGCATTTATTAATATTTGTATACAGATCTTTTAGTAAACAAAGGTCCTCAGACCTAAGTGGGTAGTAGAAGTAGAGTAATGGTACCCAGTTGTTATAAGCTTGTACCATTTGTTTAAAATGTCTGGTGATATATTACAGATAGCTGCATCTCTTATTATATGCATTGTTTAAATGATTGCTATAAAAAGGTAATGTGCAGCCCTTTTGCAGGTTAGCCATAGCTGGATTAGACGGTAAGCAGTGCGAAGGAATTTTCTATATTCAACAACAAAATGCAACATGGAACATTAATGTAACGTGGAACATTTTCTTTTTCCTTTCCTAAACAAAATTAGTCACCTCTTCATATATTTTATAACCAAATCTAATTTCTCCAAATCTTTTTCTTCTATTAAATCAGTGCAGTATTTCACCACTTGCAGTATATCTTCCTCCATGGGATCTGGTGAGAAACGAGAGACAGATCACAAACCATTGGACAGTGAGGTCCCACACTATTCCTCTACTCATTTTATTTTCAGTCACATTAGTATATGTGATTATAAATAAAATCAGCAAGAAATGGAGTTAATCAAGAAGCCAGTTATTGCGAGTTGTATTTACATATTGAACATTTACTGTTTGTTGATACAATAAACACAAACGAATAGGATTTTAATTACCTACCGGTAAATTCTTTTCTCGTAGTCCGTAGAGGATACTGGGAATCTATTTAGTACCATGGGGTATAGACGGGTCCACTAGAAGCCTTGGGCACTTTAAGAATTTGATAGTGTGCGCTAACTTTTCCCTCTATGCCCCTCCTACCAGACTTAGTCTAGGAAACTGTGCCCGAGGAGACGGACATACTTTGAGAGAAGTATAGGAAAGCCATGCTAACCAAACTTCAAACATGAACAGCAACAGCTTAACAAACCAGAATACTTTACCAAGTAACAGTGCAGGCAGAACGTAGCACCAGGCGGGCGCCCAGTATCCTCTACAGACTACGAGAAAAGGATTTACCGCTAGGTAATTAAAATCCTATTTTCTCTTCTGTCCCAGAGGATATTGGGAATCCATTTAGTTAGTACCATGGGGGAAGTACCAAAGCTCCCAAACCAGGTGCAGAACTGATTGACCAAACTGAAGGTCCTCAGAGGCCAAAGTATCAAACGTGTAAAACTTAGCAAACGTGTACGAACCTGACCAAGTAGCTGAGACACCCCGGGCAGCCGCCCAAGAAGAACCCACCGACCTAGTAAAGTGGGCTTGAACAGATTTTGGAACCAGCAATCCTGCCGTGGAATAAGCATGCTGGATAGTGAGCCTGATCCAGCGTGCAATTGACTGCTTTGAAGCAGGACACCCAATTTTATTGGAATCATAGAGAACGAACAGTGAGTCGGATTTTCTGTGACGAGCTGTTCTCTTTATATACACCTTCAAAGCTCTCACAACATCCAAAGACTTTGAAGTAGCAGAGGTGTCCGTCACAGCTGGAACACAATAGGCTGGTTGATGTGAAAAGCGGACACCACCTTAGGAAGAAATTGCTGACGAGTTGAGAGTTCAGCTCTGTCCTCATGGAAAATTATATGGTGGTAATGTTTAGACGTTACCCCCTTCCTGGCTTAGATCATAGTAGAGATGACCTTGTCAGGAATCCCTCTCCTGGCTAGTATCAGCCGTTCAACTTCCATGCCGTTAATCGTAGCCGTGGTAAGTCTTGATAGACGAACGGGCCCTGTTGCAGCAGATCCTCGCGAAGAGGCAGAGGCCACGGATCTTCGATCAGCATCTCGAGAAGATCCGTGTACCAGGCCCTTCGAGGCCAGTTCGGAGCAATGAGGATTGCTTGAACCTTTTCCCTTTTAATACTTTTTAGAATTCTTGGGATCAGAGGAAGTGGAAGAAACACATACAACAGCTGGTAGACCCACGGAGTTGTTAGAGCATCTACCGCCACAGCTTGTGTCTCTCTCGACCTGGAACAATAACGCTTGAGCTTCTTATTGAGTCGAGAGGCCATGATGTCGATCTGTGGATATCCCCACCGAAGTGTCAACCACCGGAACACCTCCAGGTGGAGGCCCCACTCCCTCGGGTGCAGGTCGTGTCTGCTGAGGAAGTCTGCTTCCCAGATGTCTACTCTCGGAATGAAGACCGCCACAGCGTGTTTTTCCACCCAGAGGAGAATTCTTGACACCTTTGACATTGCTGCTCTGCTTTTCGTTCCACCCTGTCGGTTTTTGTACGTTACCGCCATTACATTGTCAGACTGGACTTGAATGGCCCGATTCCAAAGTAGAGATGAGGCCTGCAGAAGGGCGTTGTAGATTGCCCTGAGTTCCAAGATGTTTATTGGAAGGACGACTTCCTGCCTTGACCATCTTCCTTTAAACTGCACCCCCTGGGTGTCTGCCCCCCAACCTCTGAGGCTTGCGTATGTGGTTAGCAGAATCCAATTCTGAATCCCTCGACGAGATGAGAAGTCTAGTTACCACAGAAGGAAGATTCTGGCTTTTGGTGACAGAGGGATCCTCTGGTGCATGTGAAGATGCGATCCGGACCATTTGTCCAACAGATCTAGATGGAAGGGCCTCGCATGAAACCTTCTGTACTGAAGCGTCTCGTATGAGGCCACCATTTTCCCCAGAAGGCGAATGCACAGAGATCCGGGTTGGCTTCAGGAAAGCCCGAACCATCGACTGGATTTCCATAGCCTTCTCCAAGGGAAGGAATACTCTCTGAGACTCTGTGTCCAGTATCATTCCCTGCAAGGAGAGCCTCTGCGTCGGTTACAGGTGAGATTTTGGTAAGTTCAGAATGCACCCGTGATCCAGGAGTAGTCTGGTTGAGAGGCCAATGCTGTCCAACAACAGCTCCCTGGACGGTGCCTTTATCAGAAGAAGATCATCCAGGTACAGAATTATGTTCACTCCCTGTTTGCAGAGTAGAAACATCAGCTCTTCCATCACCTTAGTGAACACTCTCAGTGCCGTGGAGAGACCAAATGGCAGGGCCTGGAACTGGTAGCGGCAGTCCTGCAGAGTAAACCGTAGATAAGCCTGATGAGGCGGCCAGATCGGAATGTGAAGGTACGCATCCTTGATATCCAGAGACACTAGGAATTCCCCTTCCTCCAGACCTGAGATCACCGCTCCCAGAGACTCCATTTTGAATTTGAACACACGTAAGTACAGGTTCAACGACTTGAGGTTCAAAATCGGTCTTACCGAACCGTCCGCTTTCGGTACTACAAACAAGTTGGAATAATATCCATTGCTTTGCAGATGAGGTGGAACTGGAACAATGACCCGAGTCTGTACCAGTTTTTGAATGGCGTCCTTTAAAGGTTACACTTGCTTCCTGTGAAATTGGTAAGCCTGATTTGAAGAATCTGAGGTGGGAGCTCCTGAAACTCCTGGCATGTTGTCCAGATGTGACTGAAAATTTTTAGTCGGGCTCCCACCTGCCAGTCTTCCAGGCATCGTGGCCCACAGTCATGCTGAAGGCTTTGAGGAAGCAGAACTTGAGCTCTGCTCCTGTGAACCAGCAGTTGCTGGTTTTCGTGGTTTACCTCTAGGTGGCTGTAGAAGAACCTCTGGATTTGCCTTTAAACTTGGCAGTCCGAAGGGACTGTAGGTAGATTAGGTCCTGAGTAGGCCTTCCTGGCCTGGGGAGCTGCAGAAGGAAGATGCGTGGACTTACCCGCAGTGGCTTTGGAGATCCTTTTGTCTAATTCATCTCCAAATAAGGCCTCTCCTGTGAAGGGTAGGCCTTCCACGCCTTGCCTGGAGTCCGAGTCAGCAGTCCACTGGCGTAGCCAAAAGCCTCTGCGTGCTGACACTGCCATAGCAGCGGTGCGTGCATTAAGCAATCCTATTTCTTTTATGGCTTCCACCATAAAATTCGCAAAGTCCTGTATATGTTGCAGGAGTAAAAATCTCCCCCTGAGGCAAGCTACCTAACCCCTTAATTAGGTTACCCATTTGGCGATGGCCTTAGTAATACACCCACATGCTATAGTGGGTCTCTGCGCCACCCCAGTAGCTGTATACAAAGATTTGAGTGTATTCTCAATTCTACGATCAGCCGTGTCCTTTAGGGAGGCTGCACCCGGGACAGGCAATACAATTTTACGTGACAGCCTAGATACAGATGCATCCACTATCGGTGGATTCTCCCATTTTTTCCCTATCCTCAGGAGGAAAGGGAAAAGATGATTCAACCTTTTAAGGATTTGAAATTTCCTATCAGGATTAACGCATGGTTCTTCAAACAGGGTATTTAGTTCCTTTGACACAGGAAAAGTTGCAGAGGATTTGTTCTTTATATTAAAATAAGATTCCTCAGTCTGTTACCTTATCGGGGATATGTAGAACTTCTCTGATAGCTTCTATGAGAGTCTCTATTCAAGGTGACAGTGTAGCCTCCCCCACCTCTGAACCCACCTCCCCCATGTCTGACCCCTCATCATCAGAGTCAGACTGCAGGATATGGGCCAAAGGACATTTTTGCGGACAAATGGTAGGGGACTGAGATGCTGGTTTGGGTACCGAGTCTCTGTTCATAAACTCAGTCATCGATTTTCTTAAGTATTGCGTCTCTTTCTCATTGCGGGACAATTTAGTAGAAATATTGGAAATCATTCCCCTAATGGAATCCAGCCAAGATGGTTCTGCCCCGCTAGCCTGGGAAGGTACACTGCACGGAGTACACTGCAGTGAACCTCCTGGAGAAGAGGAACACTGTGCCTTACATGAAACATACTGTGACAGTGACAGCACACACCCACAGGAAAAGGTTAAATGCACAATTAACCCACAAAGAGCCCTTCAAGAGACACAGAGATAGCCTGGAGCCAGTACACAGCACCCTTACTGCTAATGCCAAGCTTAGCCGGGTCGCAGACTAAGTACCCAGACTGGGGACTTAGTACACTAGAAAGCGCTCCCCCCCTGCTATGGCCTCCTGGTACCGCTGAGGTAATCTGGAGTCTCTCCGGAGGAGCTGCGTGTCCCTGTCAGTCAGCATCTGTGTCCACTGCAGAGGGAAAATGGCGCTAGTGATATGCTGGATCCGCTCATAGTGAAGTCCCGCCCCTTCAATGACACGCGGTCTTCCCGCTTTTTTATACTGGCTAAGGTAATTTTAGTGCTTAAAATGAAGTCAGCCGCCTTTTAAGTCTGTAATGCCAGTCTGGGTACTGTGTACACCCGTAGTGTACTTAGACTCAGTTCACTCCCTCAGAAGCGGTGCGTCCACACTGTGTACTGAGTCTGGAGACCCAGCCGCCCCACGTGGAAGCCGTGCGTCTCCGTACCCTCATGCCGCCACAATGGATTGCGACCCGCTGACCGTAACGCCGGCTTAGTACTCACCACTCTATCTACTGGCTCTGTTAGGGTGGCGGCGTGCTGCGGGATTGTATGCTCGCCGTGGTGGGGCTTGCGAATAGTTCCCTCAGGAGCTAGTGTCCTGTCAGCGGGGAACAGGACCATTAATCCCTCAAGATGTAAATGCAGTAAACTCTTCAGGAGCTTCCAGCGAGGTGACCGGCTCCTCCGGGCACATTTTCTAAAATTCTTAAAGTGCCCCATGGTACTAAATGGATTCCCAGTATCCTCTAGGACATAACAGAAACCTTATTTACAAAGAACAATTTGCATAAAACCCTGTGCAAAATCCCCTTGTGAAAATGAAGATCTGCGATGGAAGAAGCAATGGGATCTAGTTCTCCAGAGCATTATAGTCTTCCAGACTGGAAATAACTGCCCTCAGTGATTCCATTTTGAACTTGAATCGTTTCAAGTAGAGATTCAGATTTTTTAGGTTTAGGATCGGTCTGACCGAGCCGTCCGGCTTCGTAACTACAAAAAGGCTTGAATAAAACCCCTCTCCTTGTTGTGACAAAGGTACCAGGACTATGACCTGATCCTGACATAATTTTTGGATTGCCGCTGTTACTGCTTCCCTTTCCGGAAGAGAAGCTGGCAAGGTCGATTTGAAAAATCAGCATGGGGGAATGTCTTGAAACTCCAGCTTGTATCCCTGGGATCCAGGCCAGACAGAATCCAACCTTGGCTGAACAGTTTTAGACGTGTCCCCACCCGAGCGGGCCTCCTGCAGAGGAGCCCCAATGTCATGCTGAAGATTTGGCAGAAGTAGGGGCAGACTTCTGTTCCTGGGAACTTGAAGTCGCTGTGGACTTCTTTGCAGGTAGTGGAAGGGGAAAGGGAAAGAAGCGGGAACCTCTTGCTTTTTTGTATTTATTGGGCCGAAAGGACTGCATGTGCGGGTGATATGTCTTTTTTGCCGGTGCGGGCGCAGAGGGCAAACAATATTGACTTACCTGCGGTAGCCGCCGAGACTAACGCATCCAGTCCATCGCCAAATAAGGCCTCACCTTTATATGGGAGAGCCTCCATATTTCTTTTGGAATCTGCATCCGCGTTCCATTGGCGAATCCACAACGCCCGCTGAGCCGATACTGCCATGGTAGCGGCTTGTGAACTCAAGAGTCCAATATCTTTCATCCCTTCTAGCATGTATAGAGTATCTCATCTTTATCAATCGTGTCAATTTCTGATGACACGCTTTGACCATTTTTCAATAGCGCGACTCACCCACGTGCAAGCAATAGTGGGCCTGAGCAGCGTACCATTGGCAACATAAATGGATTTCAATGTAGTTTTCATCTGTCTGTCTGCCGGCTCTTTTAGTGAAGCTGTGCCAGGTGCAGGGAGTATTACCTTCTTTGTCAACCTGGACAGTGCACTGTCTAACACAGGGGGTGACTCCCATTTTTTCCTATCCTCCACCGGGAAAGGATAAGCTATCTGAATTCTCTTGGGAATACAAAATTTATTTTCGGTATTCACCCACATCCCTTCAAAGAGAGTATTAAGCTTGTGGGAAGGAGGGAAGGTGTGGATTTCTTTTCTTTATAAAAATAAGCTTTCTCCTGAGGTACAGGAGTGGCTTCCGTGACTTCCATCACTTCCCTTATAGCTACAATCATATATGGTATATTTTTTGCCAATTTATGATCTATTTCTCTGGAGTCACTATCGTCGACACAAGAATCAGAGTCCGTGTCGGTATCAGTATTTACAATATTCGCAAATGGTCTCTTATGTGACCCAGAGGGGTCGCATGCGGATGGAAGAACAGAGCCCTGAAAAATCACATCTTCCACAGATTTTCTCCAGCACTCAGCATGAGATTCAGACTTATCTAATCTCCTATTGATATGATGCATACAATCACGTATTTCTTTCACCCATGCAGGCTCTTGGTGTGCTGGCAGCGCCACCACATTACACTTGTGTGTCCCTAAAATGGTTTCCTCCGGGGAGGAACTCCCTGCCTCTGACATGTCTTACACACGTGTGCAACACACACACAGACACACTGGGACTTATAGGGGACAGACCCACAGTAAAATCTGTCAGAGGGACACAGTTTAGGAGCAGCCAGTTCACAACCCCAGCGCCAGTATCTAATGCCTGTGAACACAGAATGCCCACTGACATGCAGCGCTTTTTACACAGTAAAACACACTTGTAAAGCACCAAATTCGCTTGTGCCCCTGTTTTGCACCCTGATACTTGTAGTCAGAAGTGAAGGGGGACCAGCGATGTCTCTGCAGCCTGAGAGAAAAAATGGCGCTGAGCAGTGTGCTGGCTGCCCGAGGAAGAAGCTCCGCCTCCGCAATGGCGCATTTTTACCTCAGAGACTTTGTGTAATATTTATACTGGCGGGGGTAGGGCTGTGCCTGGGCGTCTTATGCCCCCTTTTTGCCAGTTTATAGAGGTGTTTTTGCTGCCTAGGGCGCGCCCCCCCCCCCCGCGCCCTGCAGTGCCTGTGTGTGGGCAGCAATGGCGCGCTGCACTCCCACCAGCCGCGCTGTACCTCAGCCGTCACTTTACTTGATATAAGATATATACGTTATGGTAAGAACTTACAGTTGATAACGTGATTTCTCTTATGTCCACAGGTATCCACAGGATAGCATTGGGATATTGTCGAGCGACAGCGAAAATGGCACCAACACGGTCACGAGCTTTCTGGCCTCCCAGGATGCATTGGGGCCTCCACTATATAGTCCCGCCCACTGACTCAGTCAGATCAGTTCTTTCCACAGCGATTTTAGGCAGGAATATCAGGCAGAGACCTGTTTAGGCGATAAGAACATACATGCACACCCTTCCATACAAGAAGGAAGAGGTTTTAGTGATTGTCTAGATCCTCAAATCAGATGCGTCAGGGTGGGATCCCTGTGGATACCTGTGGACATAAGAGAAATCACGTTATCAACGGTAAGTTCTTACCATAACGTATATTTCTCTGGCTGGGTCCACAGGATTATCCACAGGATAACATTGGGATTCCCAAAGCCATTTTAGTGGTGGGGACGCTCCTGATTACACAGGCGGACCTTTCGCCCGAAGTCTGTGTCATGAGAGGCAAAAGTATCCAAGGCATAATGTCTAATGAATGTGTTTATGGAAGACCATGTGGCTGCCTTACATATCTGTTCTGCTGAAGCACCCTGTTGGGCTGCCCAAGAAGGACCTACCTTACGTGTAGTGTGCGCAGAGACATTAGCCGGAATAGGGAGATCTGCATGAGAATAAGCTTCTGATATTACAATTCGGAGCCATCTCGCCAGCGTCTGTTTACTAGCAGGCCATCCCCTTCTATGGAATCCGTAGAGGATGAATAGAGAATCTGTTTTCCTGATGGCACTAGTACGATCTATGAAGATTCTTAAAGCCCGGACCACGTCCAGCGACGCTTCTCCCGCAGAAAGTCCCGAAACCTGAAAAGCTGGGACTACAATCTCTTCATTCAGGTGAAACTTTGATACCACCTTTGGAAGATTACTAGATCTCGTTCTGAGAACTGCTCTGTCTGGAAAAAAACTTAGGAAAGGAGACTTGCATGATAATGCTCCTAAATCTGACACTCTTCTGGCTGACTGCATTGCCAGTAAAAAAAGAACTTTAACCGTTAACCACTTAAGATCTGCTCTCTCAAGTGGTTCAAACAGAGGACCCTGGAGAAATTTAAGAACTAAATTCAAATCCCAGGGAGCTGCAGGAGGAACAAATGGAGGTTGAATATGTACTACTCCTTGAAAAAACGTACGTACATCCTGTAAATCAGCAATCTTCTGCTGAAACCATACAGTTAACGCTGAAACTTGAACCCTCAAGGAAGCAACTTTCAACCCTTTATCCAATCCTGCTCGAAGGAAATCCAAAATCCTAGCTACTTTAAAAGATCTCGGATTGACATTTTTTCCAGTACACCAGTGAATATAGGCTTGCCATATTCTATGATACACACGGGCCGAAGAAGGCTTTCTTGCTCTAAGCATAGTTTGGATTACTTGTTTCGAAAATCCTTTAGCCTCTAGGATAGAGGTTTCAACAGCCACGCCGTCAAAGATAGGCGATCCAGATGACTGTGACAACAAGGACCCTGCATTAGCAGATCTTGACGTTGAGGGAGCAGTATCGGTGCTTCCATGGACATTCTCAACAGATCTGTGGACCTTCTTGGCCAAGCTGGAGCTATTAGAATGATCGCTCCTTTTGGCTGTTTTATCTTTCTCACTACTCTGGGTAACAGAGATATTGGAGGGAACAGATATGCCAGCTGAAACCTCCATTCTACTGACAATGCGTCTACCAGGACCGCTCCTGGGTCCTTTGTTCTCGATCCTTACCTCGGAACTTTGTTGTTTAGACGAGACACCATAAAGGTCCATCTCCGGTAGACCCCATCTGTTCACCAGTGTCTGAAACACTTCTGGGTGTAGTGCCCATTCGGTTTCCTGATTGGTGTGCAGACTGAGAAAATCCGCTTCCCAATTTAGTACACCCGGGACAAATAGTGCTGACAATGCCGGGAGATGGAGTTCTGCCCATTTTAGAATGGGAGTTACTTCCTCCATCAATCTCTTGCTGCGAGTTCCTCCTTGATGATTGAGGTATGCTACTGCTGTCGCATTGTCTGAGCGGATCTGGACTGGTCTTCCTTGTAGATTGTCCTTTGCCTGAACCAAAGCCAAGTAAATGGCCCTTATTTCTAACAGATTTATTGGCAGGTGACTTTCCCTTGCGGTACACTTTCCTTGGAACCATAGGCTTTCGAGTACCGCCTTGCAGGCTGGCATCTGTTGTCAGGACTTGCCACTCTTTTATCCAAAAGGGTCTCCCCTTGTTTAAATGGTCTGTCTGTAGCTACCACGCTAGAGACCTTTTTACATTTACTAGAATCTTTATCATCTGCTTCTTTATCGTCTGATGATTTCCGTTCCATTTGGTCAGAATAAGGTGCTGCAACGGTCTGGAGTGGAATTGCGCATACTCCACCATGTCGAAGGTTGATACCATCAGACACAACAGGCGCATTGCTGCATGGACTGACATTGTCTGGGCTTGCAACGCTTCCTGAGCCATGACCTGCACCTTGACTATCTTTTTCTCTGGTAAGAGAACTTTCTGTAGGTCTGAATCCAATATGGCCCCCAAATGAACCATCCGCTGTGACGGATTCAGGGACGACTTTTCCCAATTTATGAGCCACCCGTGTCTCTGTAAACAAACTATCGTCTGTTGAAGATGGCTAAGCACAGCGACTGTGCTAAGATTAACAGGTCGTCGAGGTATGGGAATATTCTTATCCCCTGTTTGCGCAGACAAGCTGCCATAACCACCATGATCTTGGTAAACACCCTGGGTGCTGTAGCTAGCCCGAAAGGCAGAGCTTGGAACTGGAAATGTTCCTGGAGGATGGTAAACCTGAGGTAACACTGATGTGATAGTGCTATAGGCACATGTAGGTAAGCATCCCGTACATCCAGAGATACCATGTAATCTCCCGGTTCCATAGCCAACATTATGGAGCGTAACGTCTCCATGTGGAACTTCGGGATTCATACGTATTTGTTCAACATTTTCAGATTTAGAATTGTTCGGTATGACCCATTTGGTTTCTGGATTAGAAATAGATTGGAGTAAAACCCCTGTCCCCTTTGTGATGTAGGTACTGGGACAATCACACCTGACTGCAGTAATTTTTGAACTGCTTCTTGCAGGGCATTGGCCTTCGACTCTATACGAGAAGGGCTGGTGCAAAAAAATCTTTGAGGAGGCTGCCTCCTGAATGGGAACTCATACCCCTGAGATACTACCTTCTGCACCCAAGCATCTGCTGTTGACTGTTGCCATATGTGTGCAAAAAGAAGGAGTCGGCCCCCAACCCTGGAATCCTCCAGGCGGAGGCCCGTCTCTTCAGGATGACGGTTTCTGTTCAGGTTTGGAAGCTGGCTTTTTGCTAGCCCACTGCTTCCTACCCCTGGATTTAAACTGGGGTTGCTTAGGCTCCTCTTTAGCTTTCGCTTTGCCAACGAAATTAGCGAAATTTTAAACCCTTGGACTTAGGGTTATAAGCAGCCGGAAATCTGACCTTTTTCGATTCAGCCTCTGATTCTAGGATATCCGATAAAGGTTTTCCAAATAATATATGACCGACAAAAGGCAATGCTTCCAATTCTTTCTTGGACTCCGCATCTGCCTTCCAGGTCCGTAGCCAAACTGCTCTACGAGCGACTACTGTCAAGGCTGAAGCTTTTGAAGCAACTGTGCGCCTACATCAATTGCTGCTTCTTCCAAATACTGGGCAGATTGTCTTAAACGGCAAAAACTATCCTCTTGTTCCCTAGTAGGAGACGGGATGTCTTTGCTACCCAGGCCGAAGCCATAGCAGGTCTTACCACTGCTCCTACTAGAGAAAAAATATTTTTCAACAGGCTCTCTACCCTTCTGTCTGTGACATCATTCAATGAGGTAGATGACAGTGGTAAAGCAGATTTATGTACGAGTCGCAGAACATGTGCATCTACTTTTGGAGGAACTTCTCTTTTCGAACAATCCACAGCAGGAAATGGATAATAAGAATCCCATCTCTTAGGAATCTTATACTTTTTACTGGGCGCTGCCCAAGACTCATCCATCATTTCCGTCAGCTCATCTGACGCTGGGAATTCAGCTTTCACTGATTTTTTTTGTTTAAATACAGGTGCTTTAGCTTTTAACACGGTCTTGGCTGGCTCTTCCAACGAGAGAACAGCCTTCACAGCATTAATAAGTTCAGCTACATCTTCTGAACTAAAGCTCTGCGACTGATCATCATACGGAGTTGAATCTATTGTATCATCATCATCCGATGTATCATCTTGTGTAGTCTGCCACACAGACGTATCTGTCTTAGTCTTACCTACCCCTTGGTTGCTTGTAGAGGCTACTGGAACCAAATCATAGGAAGGGAGCTGCATGTATGGGTTCATAGTGTAACCTAACCTCTGAGGTGGTGCTACCGGAGCTAACCTGTCCGCTATTGAAGATAGAGGGGGAAATTTACTAAGCTCCCGATTTTGACCGAGATGCCGTTTTTTCATCAAAGTGTCATCTCGGTAATTTACTAAACACTAATCACGGCAGAGATGAGGGCATTCGTAATTTTTTGCAAGTCCAAGTAAAAAATTACGAATGAATACACCATCGGTCAAAACGCGGCTGTTTAAGTATGAATCTCGGTCATTTACTAAGAAGTGCAAAGCAAAAAACAAACAAACACTGCCGTGAAAAATTACAACTCGTAAAAAAGTGCTAAAAAAAAACAGACCTTTTTTTTTTATTCGTGATTGGATAGGCATGCACGGATCCATGAGATCCGTGCATGTATATCAGTGGGAAGGGGTGGGAAAGTGCTTATTTTTAAAAAAAAAAAATTGCGTGGGGTCCCCCCTCCTAAGCATAACCAGCCTCGGGCTCTTTGAGCCGATCCTGGTTGCAGAAATATGGGGGAAAAAATGACAGGGGTTCCCCCATATTTAAGCAACCAGCATTGGGCTCTGCGCCTGGTCCTGGTCCCAAAAATACGGGGGACAAAAAGAGTAGGGGTCCCCCGTATTTTTAAAACCAGCACCGGGCTCCACTAGCTGGACAGATAATGCCACAGCCGGGGGTCACTTTTATATAGTGCCCTGCGGCCGTGGCATCAAAAATCCAACTAGTCACTCCTGGCCGGGGTACCCTGGGGGAGTGGGGACCCCTTCAATCAAGGGGTCCCCCCCCCCCCAGCCACCCAAGGGCCAGGGGTGAAGCCCGAGGCTGTCCCCCCCCCATCCAATGGGCTGCGGATGGGGAGGCTGATAGCCTTTGTTGTAAAAGAAAATATATTGTTTTTAGTAGCAGTACTACAAGGCCCAGCAAGCCTCCCCCGCATGCTGGTACTTGGAGAACCACAAGTACCAGCATGCGACGGAAAAACGGGCCCGCTGGTACCTGTAGTACTACTACTAAAAAAATACCCAAAAAAAGACAAGACACACACACCGTGAAAGTATAATTTTATTACATACATACATACACACATACATACATACTTACCTTAAGTTCCCACGCAGGTCGGTCCTCTTCTCCAGTAGAATCCAAGGGGTACCTGTTGAAGAAATTATACTCACGAGATCCAGGGGTCCAGGCTCCTCGGGAAATCCAGGGGTAATCCACGTACTTGAAAAAAATAACAAAACGGTGTCCCGACCACGAACTGAAAGGGGACCCATGTTTGCACATGGGTCACCTTTCCACGAATGCCAGAAACCCACTTTGACTTCTGTCTAAGTGGGTTTCTTCAGCCAATCAGGGAGCGCCACGTTGTAGCACTCTCCTGATCAGCTGTGTGCTCCTGTCCTCACTGACAGGCAGCACACGGCAGTGTTACAATGTAGCGCCTATGCGCTACATTGTAACCAATGATGGGAACTTTCTGCCCTGCGGTTGACCTAAAGTGACGTCACCGCTGAGCAAGAAAGTTCCCAGCATTGGTTACAATGGAGCGCATAGGCGCTACATTGTAACACTGCCGTGTGCTGCCTGTCACTCAGTACAGGAGCACACAGCCGATCAGGAGAGTGCTACAACGTGGCACTCCCTGATTGGCTGTAGAAACCCACTTAGACATCAGTCAGATTGGGTTTCTGGCAGTCGGGAAAAGGGGATCCATGTGCAAACATGGGTCCCCTTTTAGTGCGTGGCTTGGCTCTGCGTTTTGTTTTGTTTTTCAAGTACGTGGATTACCCCTGGATTTCCCGAGGACCCTGGACCCCTGGATCTCGTGAGTATAATTTCTTCAACAGGTACCCCTTGGATTCTACTGGAGAAGAGGACCGACCTGCGTGGGAACATAAGGTAAGTATGTATGTATGTGTGTATGTATGTAATAAAATTATACTTTCACGGTGTGTGTGTCTTGTGTTTTTTTGGGTATTTTTTTAGTAGTAGTACTACAGGTACCAGCGGGCCCGTTTTTCCGCCGCATGCTGGTACTTGTGGTTCTCCAAGTACCAGCATGCGGGGTAGGCTTGCTGGGACTTGTAGTACTGCTACTAAAAACAATATCTTTTCTTTTACAACAAAGGCTATCAGCCCCCCCATCCGCAGCCCATTGGATGGGGGGGGGGACAGCCTCGGGCTTCACCCCTGGCCCTTGGGTGGCTGGGGGGGGGGGACCCCTTGATTGAAGGGGTCCCCACTCCCCCAGGGTACCCCGGCCAGGGGTGACTAGTTGGATTTTTGATGCCACGGCCGCAGGGCACTATATAAAAGTGACCCCCGGCTGTGGCATTATCTGTCCAGCTAGTGGAGCCCGGTGCTGGTTTTAAAAATACGGGGGATCCTACTCTTTTTGTCCCCCGTATTTTTGGGACCAGGACCAGGCGCAGAGCCCGATGCTGGTTGCTTAAATATGGGGGAACCCCTGTCATTTTTCCCCCCATATTTTTGCAACCAGGATCGGCTCAAAGAGCCCGAGGCTGGTTATGCTTAGGAGGGGGGACCCCACGCATTTTTTTTAATTATTTTACAGTGTTTAATTAAAAAAAAAAACAAAAAAAAAACCCCAGCACGGATCACACAGATCCGGCCGAGATTGATTGTAAAAAAAGTCGGCAGTGTTTTGCTAATCACTGCCGTAAAAATAGAAAAAAAACCACGAATGACATCGACATCGGAACAAAAGAAAAACCCGAATACGACAGCTTAGTAAATTAGTCGTAATCAATTCAAAAAGTTGCAGTTTTACACTTTCGATGTCATTCGTGATTGAACTTTGACCTGAAACGGGAAAATACGAATCTTAGTAAATTTACCCCAGAGTCTTTGCGAACATATTCCATGGTGGCTCTGTTGGTGGTTGAACCAACTCCTGTTTTTTACTTCGCTGAAAAGCAAAACAGTTTGCACACAAACCCTCATAAGTGACCAATTGATTCATATCAATTACCCCTGACTTACAAGATAAGCATGTTAGGGCTGTAGGGGTGCTTGATAAATTCTCCTCATGACTTTTGCCGCTCACAGACATGGTATTAACCTGTTATTGACTACACAATTTGTGACTGAAAATCACCCTATATGTCAGTATATAGAGGTGAGATCAATCTGACCACAGTGCACCTGATTTGAGGGTCAGAACAGGACTGACATTACACAGAAAAGTCAGCACACATACTAGCAGTCAGTCACATGTTAAAGCATTAGACATTGCCATATGAGAATACAACCTCCATAACAACTTATACATAAGTAGGAAAATTGTACTTCTGTTTTAAACTGGTTCTTTTTTCCAACATAGCATGCAGAAAAACACAGTAATATACAGGTCTCATATGCAATAGGTACTAAAAATTAACAATGCATACTAAGAAGTAGAGAGAATTTTTAGTACTGTATACCCTGCCTCCGTAGAGCGGGATACAGGGAGACTCACCACACTTCCATATCCAAGCAAATACGCTCGTAAGACGCTGAGTGGATTCAGACGCTACTGGTGTACACTGACGCTCTTGATAACTGATAATGGACACGGACGCTCACCAACGGACACGGACGCTGAGCGACTTCCACGTGTATGCAGACGCTAATGCCTGCGACTCGGTCTGGGCGGGTTTATCTCCAGTGTACACAACCGCAGCGTCTAAGCTGCGACCGAGTACCCTCGTGGTAGCGTCTGAGCCGGAAGTGGTCATTTAGTTCATGAAATGAGAAACACGCGGGAACTGGCCATGAACTTGGTGGAGGGACGGCCAGGAGAGCGTCTGAATCCCCGTTGACTTAAACTCCCAGGATCGTGGCTTCTACCTAGTCCTGGCGCCTATGATCCCCGGAGCTTAGCGCTGTCGCACTCTAGATGTTCGGCGCATCAACACACTGTTTGTAGTCTCCACCAAATCAGTGTAGCTGTGTCCTGACCCCTCTAGTAAGAGTCCATAGAGTCACCGTCTCCCCATGCTCCGGCCACAGCCTGGTTATGTCTGCTGGACCTGCTAGAACATAAGACACAGACGCCCGTCGAGACAGCACTGGTAAGCGTTGTTGCAACCCGGTGAGGAGTTGTTGGAGCGACTCTTTCTAGTATGCGTTTAAGACGCTGTTAAGAGAAGTCGCTCAAAAAAAAAACAATATAGTAAGTCTATAAAAATAAAATAATAAAAGCTTGAGGCTGCTCTCACAGCAGCCCTGTGACCATGCGGCTTCCTGCCGCACCAAGCAAAAAAACTGATCTGACTGAGTCAGTGGGCGGGACTATATAGTGGAGGCCCCAATGCATCCTGGGAGGCCAGAAAGCTTGTGACCGTGTTGGTGCCATTTTCGCTGTGGCTCGACAATATCCCAATGTTATCCTGTGGATAATCCTGTGGACCCAGCCAGAGAAATGTCTTCTTCTACTCACCTGTCTTCTGACTTCTGGCTCTGTGAGGAGGGTGACTATGTGCTGTGGGAGTGAGCATCTAGACACGGCTAGCGTTCAGTACCCTTCAGGAGCTAATGGTGTACTGTCAGCCAGAAGCAGAGCCATGAAACTCTTCAGGAAGTTGGTTCCTACTTCTGCCCCCTCAGTCCCACGAAGCAGGGAGACTGTTACCAGCAGTTCTCCCAGAAAATAAAAAACCTAACATAAGTCTTTTCAGAGAAGCTCAGTCGAGCTCCCCTAGAGTGCATCCAGTCTGCCTGGGCACATTTCTAAAACCGAGGTCTGGAGGAGGGGCATAGAGGGAGGAGCCAGTTCACACCCATTGAAAAGTCTTAAGAGTGCCCAAGGCTCCTGCGGAACCGTCTATACCCCATGGTCATGAAGTGGACCCCAGCATCCTCTAGGACGTATGAGAAAACATAAATCAGGATTTTGGTACTTACCGATAAATCCCTTTCTCCGATTCCACAGGGGCCACTGGAGCGTAGTTACAATGGGGAAATAGTAGGCAGTAATTGGGAGCTGGCACTTTAAAATTCTCACACTGTGGCTAGCTCCTCCCCTACTATCTCCCCTCCAAGCCAGTCTACGTAAAACTGTGCCCGAGGAGAGCTGGAATAAACAAACCGTAAGGTAGAGGAGGTTAATGAAGCCCTGTAAACCAGGATAACAGACCAAACCTGGAACAGAACCTAACAAACAACCGGCTAGCCCGAACTCAACAAGCAGTCATATGGTGATCTGCAAACCGTTAAGCAAACAACAAGGAGGAACAGCGCTGGGCGGGCGTCCAGTGGCCCCTGTGGAATCGGAGAAAGGGATTTATCGGTAAGTACCAAAATCCTGATTTCTCCTTCATCCACTAGGAGCCACTGGAGCGTAGTTACAATGGGGACGTCCCAGAGCTCCCAAAACGGGTGGGAGAGCGCTGAGAGTCCTGTAAAACCGCTCGGCCAAACTGTGATGCAGAGGCCGCAAAAGTGTCAAACTTGTAGAATTTGACAAAACGGATGGCGGTCTGACCAAGTAGCCGCACGACAAAGTATTAATGGAGACCCCACGGGCAGCTGCCCACGAAGGTCCCACAACGCGCGTAAAGTGCGCTGAAATGGAAAACGGAGGCTCCTGAGCAACCGCCAATTAGACTGTCTGATGGTCAGATGTATCCAACAGCCCAGCATATGCTGGGACCTCGGCTATTTAGTACGGGAGCATCGTACAGAACAAAGAAGAAAAGCCCTTCGTCGAATAGCCTAAGACCGCTGTAGAGAGAGTCGGCGAGCCCTGACAACAGTCAAAGAGGACCGAAAAACACTAGTGTCAGATTTATATGAAAAACGGACATCCCCTTTGGAAGAAACGACCGCTGAGGCCGAAGCTCAACCGGGGGAGTTGCCAATAGAGAACTCCCTGAAAGAGCCCGAACTTACGGCCGCCAGGCTAATCTCTTTTGGAAGAAAACCGAAAAAAGGCAGAGACCTAAAATTCAGGTCAATGTGGTTTGAAGCGCAGCGGTGCAAAACCTCCCAGAGAAACCAAAGATGACGGCTGAATGGTAACTGAAAGAAGGGGAAAACCCCTTTTATCCTTAGTATGTCCCATACAGTTTTCCAAAAGTGGCAAAAGCGAGAAGAAGTAACAGACTTCTGAAATCGGGGCCCAGTAGGCCTAACCGAACTAGGGAACTCGTCCCTTCTGAGGTCTCGTGAACAGTCACAAGGTTAAATGAAACCAGTGTAAGATTGAATAAAGAAAAGGGGCCCTGTTGAAGTAGACAGTCCAGTCGAGGTAGGAGCCAAGGCTCCTCTACTGACAACAGGTGTAGCTGTATCTTCAAGTCATGCGTGGCCCAACCGGAGCCACCGAGAGGACTAGCACGCATATTTCCCTCCTGTGTTACCGAAAGAGAGGTAGAAATAGAAAAGGAGGCAGGATAGAATAACCAGAAAACTCCCAGGAGCCCTGAGGGCATCCTCGGCTACTGCCGCCAGAGCTCACGTCCGAGAGTAGTAAAGGGTTAAAGAGTCAGTCAGAACGCCCTGAGGTCGATCTGAAATCTCCGCCAACAGCGGACCAGTTGACAAAACTCCGGGGAATGTCCCCTCACCCGGGAGTCTGACCTGGCGGCTTGACCTGGAAAGAAGATTGTTGTCCCCCGCTCAGAGGGGAATGTAGGCGACCACTCATTGCGTCGCAGCTTGACTGAAGAAATAGAGTACCTGGTGCCGAGGAAGGAAAAATCCTCCGACGGACCGTGTTGAGAAACGTCTACGAGGAGCATAATTTTGGATCCGTGTCGAACTAGAAGCTCCTGGATCCTCCGGATATTCAGAAGCCACCTAATGTACAAAGTGGGATAGTAGCAGTAGATTGTCCCATTAGGGAACCAACGTACTTTCTGCCCTTGGGAAAGATTTATTCTGTGATCTTCCTGAACCCTGTGTGAGCGGAAGAGAGACCGAATGGAAGTGGACTGACAGTGAAAATGGATGACTTAAAGTCAGACTGGACCGAGGATGCTGAACCTCTGCTTCAGCTTTTTGCCCTGAGATCCCCTGGCGACGGAGATATCGCCCGTGTGGAGTCGAAAGCTTGAAAGGGCACAGAAAAATCTAAAGGAAAGACCGGTAAAGGTCTGCCTTGGAGCTGGGGCAGTAGTAGGAGAAAGCAAAGTGGACTTACCTCCAATGGTTCGAGAAATCCTGCAGAAAGTTCCTTCCCCTGAACCATCTGCCCCGTAGGATCTCATGTTCACCTGTCACTGTCGCAGCCCCAGAGGTCGTCGGGTTAAGACAGCCCAAGCGAAAATGCAGGTTCCGAGTCTGCAGACGTGAAGACCTCCAAAGAACATAAAGCAGAATCGTGATTCTGACCCGTACCAAAGTATCAATTGATCCTGATGCGAAACATCCTGTAACCTAGAGGACAATTGTTCCACAACCTACCTGATCCGGACAAGGTAGAACCCCGCTGTCGTATATGTGCGTTCGATGGATCCCTGAGCAAGGTTGCCTCAGGAAAAAACGGCAGCTTGTTGGACCGGCGATACATCGAGGGGTATACCCTGGAGAGGTACTGATACCATTTCCTGTCGTCTGCGGGGAAAGGATAGGAAAACAAACATTGTTTGATACCTGAAATTGTGTATTCGGGTGTCTACCGGAGCCTGCCCAGCTCATCCGATACTGGACCAGTCGCTGTCATTTCGTCATCGGCGTTGTACCCTGATGGACTTGACGTGTCCGCCTCCTTTACCTGCAGTATCAGACGAACTGCTGTATAATGCACCTGGATATTCTGAGACACTGGTTCAGACTCCACAGAAAACAGACATCATCAGTATTGTAACATGGAAGGTTAGCAAGGTTCCTTTAGAAACCTGGAGAGGTGAAATGACGTACAAGGTCTCTGGTTAAGAGTGACATTACCTGTATAATCTGAGCTGTTCAAACAGGAGTGTCCTGCAGGTGCGTGGAGGGTTAAGCAGATGGCTCCACCGCATACTTTACACCTAAGAGGGAATTCTTTGACTATCCCAGGTGAGACAAACGAAAGGAGAAAAGGTGGGTTAAATAAACACAGCCCTATGTAAGGTCTGCACTATAACGTGTAGTGACCGACACGATTCAAATAAACTTTCTGGAGCAGCGGAGACTTGAACCAGTAGCGCTGCGCTGTGGGATAGGAGTCTTAGCCCTAGGCTATAGGAGCTCCCCTTAAAGTTTTTTTTTTTTTTTAAACCTCTGTTCAGATACCCGCTACTAGCGTACTGAGCCACAGCGCTATTTGTATGATGCCTTACACACATTCCCAAATTACAAATAGCATTAGTAACTAGTGACACCCAGGAATCATAAAGGGAAGGCAACACCCCGCCCTGCGTTGAGGACTGAAGAGATGGCTGCCCCGCACAATCCCCACCTAACAGGTATTTCTCTGACTGTCCAGGTGATATGAACGAAAGGAGAAAAGGTGGGTTAAAGATGCGTAGCCCTATGTAATGTCTGCAGTATAACCTGCAGTGACAGAATAGGAGCTTTAAAGTAGGTTTTTGTTGGGATCACAACCCTGGTCCCTGTGTTCAGATGTCCCCGCTACTATCTGATGCCACACACATTCCCCAAAGTACCAGTGACATAAAGGAATAATAAAGGGAAGGAGAACCCGGATGGTCACCCCAAATGGCGGTTAGCCAGTGATAAAAGCTGGGGAGAATTGTTATGTGGCAAGGCGGAGCTATGTTAACTCTTATTCCAATATACATGGGGCTTTACTTCTATTTGTCTCTGAGTATGCAAGATTAGCCCACTAGGCTATAGGAGACACTGCAAATATGAAGCCAGGTCTGTACCTGGATGTGGCAGAGGTTTCCCCTGCAGGGAGGAAATGGCCGTCAGAGTGAAACTCCTCTGGGCTATGAGATAAAATCTATATAGTGGATGACTGGATTAGTGCTGAGCCTATTACATTCTCCCCAGCACCATGTGCATTAAACTCACATAAATCGCCCTTACACTATAACAGTGGCCGGGGAGCGGAGAGCGCTGAGCCCGCTGTACAGAGCGGGAGTTAGCTCCGCCCCCCGGTTATGGCGCCTTATTTGAAAAACTATATCTACCTAAGCGGGAAGCGCCCTGTACCCTCCGCTGGACCTGCGAGTCACCGCCGGGGAGCGGGGAGCGTTGAGCCCGCTATACAGAGCTAGCAGAGCCCTGTATCTACGAGCCGCCGCCGGGGAGTGTTGCGCTATACAGAGCGCGAGTCACCGCCGGGAAGCAGGGAGCGCTGAGCCCGCTCTACAGAGCGGGACTTAGCTCCGCCCCCTCCGTACAAGGCGCCAGATTTAAAAATTGCTTTGCGCTCCAGCGGGATCCCTGTGCCGGCTCTGTGAGTCGCGCTGAGCGGGGATCCGTGCGGGGGGAGCGGGAGCTGGGGGAGCGGAGGGGGGGGTCGCCCAATTTACAGTCCCATTATGATCATGGTATCAGAATGACACACACCCCGTTGTCAGTCAGGGTTGTGCAGGGGATCTGTATAATCTCATACTCAGCCTCCCCCATTCATCATGTCTGTTTCTCCATAAGGAGGAACAGGTAGGATACAATGCAGCACTCAGTACATTACAGCCCCAGAGAGCCCTTCTGGAGTGGGTTGTACAACAATAAACAGTGCATTGCTCTAAAAACATAAATCCACCACAAATAAAGTACAGCTCACTCACCACTGCTGCTGTTCTTGGTGGATTGGCCCCGACACGCGCCGCACGCAGCGGTGTCCGGCCCCTGATACTCACCGCTGCCTTGCTGCCGGAATCTTCTGCTGGATGGAGCGGCCCCGACACGCGCCGCACGCAGCGGTGTCCGGCCAACTCAGGAGAGCTCAATGTCTCCCTCAGCCGGGGCCCATCCCGAGCCGCACGCAGCTGCGATGGGACCCCGCCGGCAGCTCCCGCGGTGCAGACTGGCAGTGGCAGAGCTGCCAGTCTGTGTGTGTAAGTAAGAAAAAATAAAATAATAAAGAAAAAAGAAAAATTCTTCAGCTAAACCCAAGTGAACCAGCTCACCTCGGGCACAAACTAAGACTGGCTTGGAGGGGAGATAGTAGGGGAGGAGCTAGCCACAGTGTGAGAATTTTAAAGTGCCAGCTCCCAATTACTGCCTACTATTTCCCCATTGTAACTACGCTCCAGTGGCCCCTAGTGGATGAAGGAGAAAAGTGTAATAATTTATTTGATCAATTTAAGGGGTTGAATCCATTGTGCTATGTGAGCTGCCTGGGAATCTTGTATAGGAACTGTGTGAAGCTGGTCACCCCAACAAGCAGCACAGTATGTCATTCTTATTTAGGAAAAGCCAACAAAAGACCAAGGAGGGAACATAACAGGGTGTTGAGTTATTAAAAGTGTAGAGTTTCTTTTGGTTTCCAACACGCGCCTGCTCTTTTTCTTATTTGATGTAACCATCATAATTCGTTATTTATTTTGCACAATTGCCTTTCACACTTGTTTATATATTTTGTTTATTGTGCCAGTTGTAATTGGTCATTGACACTAATGGCATTACTATTTTATCTGAAGATCTGCACTGATCAATATGTAGGATATGATGGTACGAGGTGTTTTTTCCTTTCTCCTATATGCATCGTTTACATTATTTTGATCTGATGCTTAAAATAAAGATAAAAAAAACCTCCCAAAAATCTGTACCTTTAATAACCTGCAACCTATTAGACCAGGCCTGGCCAACCTGTGGCTCTCCAGCTCCCAGCATGCTCTACCAGTTTTTATATTTCCTAATATCAAAAGTGTAGACGGGCATGCTGGGACTTGTAGTTTCACAACAGCTGAAGAGCCACAGGTTGGCCAGGCCTGTATTAGACTCATCCCTCCATGTCTGAAGCAGATTTAATTCTCTGCTCTTACCAAATTATATATAATTATTTTTAGTTCTCAAATTAGAGAAATTTCATTACATGTCAATTTTTAGAAAAAAGTTAGCAAGTGGTAAATCAGTCTTCTGTATATACATACCAGCAATTGTAGTTATCCACTCTTTCAGTAATGTTTTCACATCACTAAATTCAATGGCACCAGCTAGATTAGGAGCTTTTGGTTTCGAAGTATTACACACTTCAATCAGGGATCCTCGGGCATTAGAGGTTGAGGGACCAAAATCAACCTTAAAAGTGTCAAATATAAAAATGAATACATTTTCAAATAATAACCTTAAATATTCGCATATCTGTCACATCTTACTTCACCTTACTCTAGCTGCACACCTTTATACAAAATGCATACAAAACTCTTGCTTGTTTTTTTTTTTTTACATTATATATTACAATTGAGAAAACGGTTTTGATGACACAAGCAGCATTATTATTGCTTGAGAGTCAGTCATTGCAGCACAGTATACGGTCAGCACCTAGTCTAATTTTCAGACTAAATTACATGGACTTAACTAAACAGGCTGACATACATTTACCACTCCTTGTAATTTGCCGCTTACATGCTCAAGCACTTTTTACCACTGCCTTCAAAAACCTGTACGTGAATGCGCAACTGAGCAGCGCTGCTGGGTGAAGGTGCATGGATGCCACACATGTGCCCATTCACTGCACAGAGGAGACTGGAGGTAGACCAGCAGCTGCCAGAGTGCTGGGCTCACCCCCAGCATGACATAAAAACGGGGGTGTGACATGCGCTTATGCCCCCCAAAACAACGTGCGTGTGTGAGATGAGGGTGGCGCTTCCTAATGGGACAGAGGCCACGTACTGGAGTCCCGAACTGACGTATTTCCCGGCACTTTGAGATGATATCATTAGATCTGGGAGTTTGGTGGAACATGGTTATAAATGGATATTACAGCTCTGTATTTTTATTCTTTTGTTATTTGTATTTATTTTTTTTAAACACAGTATTAATATTCATTTAACATTCAGACTGAAAAATATACCGTTATGGTAAGAACTTACTGTTGATAACGGAATTTCTCCTGTGTCCACAGGATAACATTGGGATATGCCGGAGCGACAGCGGAAATGTCACCAAATAGTCACAAGCTTTCTGGCCTCCCAGGATGCATCGGGCTCCTCCATATAATCCCGCCCACCGACTCAGTCAAATCAGTTGTTTTCACAGCAATTAGGCAGGAGTATCATGTAGAACCCTATTCAGGCGATAAGAACACACATGCACGAGGGCGTGGCCACGGCGGATAGGCAGCAGGGTTGTGGAGCTCCCCGGCCTATCAATCCTAAAGTGATCCTGGGGCCCTCTCTGAGGCTCATTTTCAGCCGTGCCGCACTGTACCACCGTGCGGGAGCGGCGGCCGTCTCCTGAGGTCTCAGCCGGAGCTGTCAGCCAGCGCCAATGGCCGCCCGAGTCTCGGGCCTAGGCCGCCGGGAAATCCCCGGCCTCAATTACCGGACCTCCGCAGTGCTGCCGCGGGATCGCGAACCCGCGGTGAAGATCGGGTCACCCGTCGCCTGGGGAGTGCGGCGCCCATCACCTACACCTTCTGAGGAGCCCGCCAGGCCACTTCTGACCCCCGAGATTGGGGTGAATATTCTGAGGGGAGTGAGACTGTAAGTCCGGCGGCCATCTTGGCTGCAGCTTTTGCTTCCACTGGAGATCCTGTATGTCTGGCTCTGACCTGTGAAGAGGCTGCAGAGCTGGAGGATTTGCCCCAGTACCAGTTGTCCCACCTTTTGCCCCTTGTCTATTACTGAATAGCACATCTTACAAAATCACCCCCCCCACACCCCCTCTGGGCCCCCCCTCTCCTTCTCTGTGATTTACTGCTGGATGCCCTGTGCTCTGGAGTACTGCTGATACTGCATCTCATCCCTACTGCTGTGCTTTCTGACACTGAATATTGGGACTCTGAGTGCTGCTTGGGCCCTGTTAAAATGGTGAGCGGTGGTCAGAGCGCAGCCGTGGCTAAATTGGAGAAGTTTGCCCGCCAACCTGCTGCCCAGCCGACGCAGTTGTCCCCTAAGCCCTCTCCTTCTACCAAACCGACTCCCCCGGCCGGGGCCAGCTCAGGCGCAGACATGCAGCCATCTACTCCTTCCATTCAGCATGTCCTGGAGGCCATAGCGGCCAGCGAACAACGCCTGTCGGACAAAATGGAGAAGGTACAGTGCGACTTATCACTGTTGCGTCAGGACGTCCAGCGTGTCCGGGAGAGGGTCGGCGAAACAGAAACACGGGTCTCTAATCTGGAGGACCTCAGCGGCCCCCTACAACGGTCTGTTTCTGCGGTTACACAACAAGTCTCGTCACTGCAAACTAAACTCCTGGATATGGAGGGGCGACTTCGCAGAAACAATGTGAGATTTGTGGGCCTGCCTGAAGACTTCCTAGAATCCTGGCTGAAAGAGGCGTATGGCGCTGAATCCTTTACACCCCAATTTGCGGTGGAGCGGGCGCACCGGGTACCTTTCCGGCCCCTGCCCCCGGGTGCACCACCGCGAACATTTATTGCCAAGTTTCTGCACTATAAAGACCGGGACTCCGTTCTGCGCCTGGGCCGTGCAAAGGGCCCCCTGCTTCGAAATGGTGTCCGGGTGTCAGCGTTTCCAGATTTTGCAGCGGATGTCCAAAAAGATCGGGCCCAGTTTTTGCCCATCAAGCGGCGCCTTCGTGACCCGAGTCTTCCATATTCAATGCTGTTTCCCCTCTAGGCTACGCGTGGTGGCGGATGGGGAAACTAAGTTCTTCAACTCTCCGGGGGAGGCGGCGGCCTGGCTGGACAGATACGCTCCGGGCGTCCGCCAGATGGCTCCGGACTGATTGACATCCAGTTTCCTCTCAACATGGGCCTACAATATGCAAGTATACGTCCGGGGAGCTTCCTTTTGTATTGGTTGTTCTGGACTTTGTTGCGTAGTGACTTTTGCGCATCGATTTTTGTAATGGGGGAGGTTTGTTTGGATCTGTATGCTACGCATAGCACTGCTGTAGGCTTTCAGATCACCAAGGTTGGAGCTCTATTAGGGATAAGAGAGTATGCCACAGTTCGGGGAGGTATACGGGGAGGGGGGATGCTGTTGGGATGATGTTAGTTTTTCTGTTGTTTTTCTATGTTTCTCTCTTTCAGTTTTTTGTTTTCCATATGTCTATTTACTAAATTGTGAGGTGACGTTGTGCTATTTAGGGGGGATTGGCTCGGGCCCGGGGCCTGCGGACGATATGGTTCTGGGATGGTACTCTGCACAGGCTGGTAGATACCCGGACAATGTTGATGGTGGTGCGCCCTTTTCACCCTGGGGGGTCCCTGCATGCTGTGTCTCAGACAACAAGACAGACAACATGCCTGCCTTAAAGATTTTGGCATGGAATGTCCGGGGCATTAATAATAAAGTAAAGCGATCCCTTGTATTCCAAATGATTAAGAAATATGGCCCGGATATCATCTGAGTGAAACTCACTTGGAGGGAAAAATAAGAATTTACTCACCGGTAATTCTATTTCTCGTAGTCCGTAGTGGATGCTGGGAACTCCGTAAGGACCATGCTGGGAACTCAGTAAGGACCATGGGGAATAGCAGGCTCCGAAGGAGACTGGGCACTCTAAGAAAGAATTAGGACTACCTGGTGTGCACTGGCTCCTCCCTCTATGCCCCTCCTCCAGACCTCAGTTAGGGAAACTGTGCCCGGAAGAGCTGACACAATAAGGAAGGGATTTGGAATCCCGGGTAAGACTCATACCAGCCACACCGTACAACTCGTGATACTATATCCAGTTAACAGTATGAACAACAACTGAGCCTCACGAACAGATGGCTCTTAACAATAACCCTTTAGTTAGTTATTCAAAGCTTATCTACGTGGTACGCTGATAGGCAAAATAGCTGCCCGCAAGATAGAGTACAGAGCGACGGAGAGACAGCTTGAATCTGAATATAGGGATCTGGAGACCCGCTATTTGGCTCAGGGAACTCCTGCGCTGAAGGCAAGTTGGCTATTAGCTCAGGAGGCCTGGCTAGCTCACCTTTCGGATAAAAATGCGCGCTCCCTTTTGTTCAGGGCCACCAACATATATATGCAGGCGGACAGGCCAGGTGGTTTATTGGCCCATTTGGTGCACTACGACCGTCCGGGGACCACGTTAGTGCAGATGACTGGCCCTGACGGCTCCATAGTAGATAATACCCTCGACATAGCGCAGATGTTCCTTTCATACTTTAAAGAGGTCTATGACTCTCAGTCGACGTGCTCCGTGGATGACTTGGACCTGTACCTGTCCAATATACCCCTTTCCAGGCTTTCCCCCCCGAGGCCAGGGATTTTCTAGACGCGCCCTTAACTTTGGAAGAGGTGACTGCGGCGGTGGGAACTTCTCCCTGTGGAAAGTCTCCGGGAAGCGATGGCATCCCCACTGAGCTGTATAAACAATAGATACAGTTATTTGGTTCCAAGCTGCATGAGATGTATACAGACATATTTGCCACTTCCTCCCTCAATGTCCGAGGCCATAATTATAGTACTGCCAAAGCCCGGTAAGGATCCCAAACTAGTGTAGTCCTATAGGCCGATCTCCCTTATCCCCACTGATGCCAAGATCCTGGCAAAAATCCTTACGGTCCGGCTCAACTTGGTCATTACATCTATAATACACCAGGATCAATCTGGCTTCATGCCAGGGAAATCCACGTCCATTAATTTGCGCAGGCTTTACACTATTTTGCAGGCTCCCCACGACTTCCCCTCGGATGCGGTTGTCGTTTCACTGGACGCGGCTAAAGCATTCGACAGCGTCGAATGGCCGTATCTGTGGGGGGTCATGACATGTATGGGCTTCGGCCCTAACTTTATGCGATGGATTAAATTGCTGTATCAAAGCCCTCGCGCCAGGATCTTGGTTAATGGCTATGTTTCTTCCTCCTTTGCTTTGACTCGGGGCACCAGACAGGGATGCCCCCTCTCCCCAGCCTTGTTTGCCATAGCCATTGAACCCTTGGCTTGTTTGGTCAGATCGCACCCGGACATTGGGGGAGTTGAAACGGGCCCATGTACTGACAAAATAGCCCTTTATGCAGACGACCTGTTACTTTTCTTACACGACTACAGTGTGGATATGCCTATAGTGTTGCAGGTCATAGAGACCTTCGGCAGCTTCTCTGGTCTCCGCATAAACTGGTCCAAATCATTTATAATGCCCATTATGGGCTCTCCTCCCCGGGTCCCAAAGATTTCCCTACCGCTAAGCTGGACAGGCCAGTTTAAATATCTTGGGATCCAGGTTACTAATGACCCTTCGGACTTCATATCCTTGAACCTTGACCCACTTGTACAGCTGATTGTACGCAAGTCGAGGGCTTGGTGTAAACTCCCGTTGACAATGACAGGCAGGGTCAGCCTTATTAAGATGATAGTTTTGCCCAAACTACTGTATGTTCTTTCGCAATCCCCTGTATATATATTCCCGGCCTTCTTTAAGAAATTAAACAGTATACTGACATCTCTGATATGGGCCAATAAAAGACCTAGAATAAAGTTAAATACGCTCACTAGACAAAAAGTTGATGGTGGCTTGGCCTTGCCTTACTTCCAAATATATTACTATGCAGCCCAGCTGGCACACATCAGTATCTGGTTGCGGTGAGGAGAGGAGGCTGGACTGAGCTGGGCATTTCTCCGATGTTACTACCCGGACCTCTCTCCGGCGCAGATTCTGGTGGGGGGGGGGGGGGAGCGCTTCTCGGCTGTCCCCTCCCATTGTTTTTCAGGCCATGAAGATCTGGCAGGCTTTGATACGTATGCTTGGGTACGATAGTATGGACCCGGATACTCCCCTTTGGCGCTCCGCATCACCCCCTGAACTGGGGTCTCTTGAGGGGGGGGGGGGGGGGGGGGGGCCGGCCCGTACTCAGTAACCTCCATATTTCAGGTATATGACAATGGTACAATGAAGTCCTTTCAACAACTAAAGGAGGAGTTTGGTCTCCCAAACTCTTATTTATACAGATTTTTACAGCTCAGGCACGCTTTATAATCACAGTTCGGGGATTCTCCCCCGGCGCTCCTCCCTTTCCCCATAAAGACCTTTCTATGCTCATTGGGTCGGGTCAAGGTGATCTCCTTCACTTACTCGTACCTTATAAAAACAATTCATGCAGACCCGCTCTCGAACCTTCGGGAGCGATGGGAGCGTGATCTGGGCCCCATAGATACAGAGGACTGGGAGGTGGCGCTGGGGAACCCGAGCCAGGTCACCAAGTCACTACGGTTCCAACAAATCCAACTCTTTATATTACATAGATCATATATGACACCGAACAGGTTGGCCAGATTTGGGGCTGGTGGCGCAGCCACCTGTCCTAAATGCGGGGCCGCTGGCGGATCATTCTGGCACCTGATGCGGGAGTGTCCATCCTTACAGGCGTTTTGGGTTGGGGTCGGGTCGATTCTGGAACGTACGGGAATACCGAGAGGAATGTTGACTCCAGGATTTTGCATTCTGGGAGTAGGAGGACCTGAATCTGGGTCTAAGTGGGAGGACTTGTATGCTCGCAGTATCTGCGCCCTTGCCAAGGTGTGCACTGCGCGGGCATGGATGGCCCAACATTCCCCTACGATGTCCGCATTTAAGGCCCTGGTGAATGACACAGTACTGAAGGATAGGTATATCTATATGAAAAATAATGTCCTTCCTAAACATGAGAAGATATGGTCCTATTGGATTAATTCTACATATTCTTCCCCTGCCCTTAGAATTTAGAACCTAAAGAATTTATAATTTGACATGCCGCACACGTCCCCTACGACAGCTAGGCTGCCCGGGTTCCGTGGGACGAGCCGGGCTTCTCTCCCGTATTACACACTATAGGGATAGCGCACCTCACTTCGCACAACTGTATGAATCTGGGCTAGATGGAGCTGTTTTGGCTTGCTCTGTTTATGGTTCATGTTGTTTTTTATTTTTTGTTTGTTTGGTTTTTTTCTGGTTGTTTCCCCCCCCCCTTTTTTTTGTTTTGGATCTCAGGTGTTTTGCAGGCTTTACTAGGCCTTCTAGTTGGGGGGGGGGGGGGGGAGAAGGGGGGTTAATCGCAGTATTTTGGGGAGAAAACAGGAAATGTTAGTATGTGTTTCAATTTTGATTGCAGTTTTCAGAGAATCTGGTATATGCGGATTGACAATATACAGTCCTGCGAATATCAGTTGCTCCACGTATTTACACATATTGTTTGAGAAGGATATGTGCATGAATATATTGTATAATAATAATTGTAGATCCCAGTATACACTGAAATGTCTAACGATTTCATCCTTGTTGAATAAAAATACTCTACTAAAAAAAACAAAAAAACACACATGCACACCCTTCCATACAAGAGGGAAGAGGTTTAGTGATTGTAAAGATCCTCAAATCAGGTGCGTTATGGTGGGATCCCTGTGGACATAGAAGAAATTCCGTTATCAACGGTAAGTTCTTCCCATAACGGTATATTTCTCCGGCTGGGTCCACAGGTTCTCCACAGGATAACATTGGGATTCCCAAAGCCATTATTAGTGGTGGGGACGCTCCTGATTAGCCAGGAGAATCTTTTGCCCGAATTCCGCATCATGAGAGTTAAAAGTATCCAAGGCATAATGTCTAATGAATGTGTTAAAGGAAGACCGTGTGGCTGCCTTACAAATCTGTTCTGCTGAAGCACCATGTTGTGCTGCCCATGAAGGACCTACCCTACGTGTAGACTGCGCAGAGGCATTAGCCGGAGCAGGGAGATGAGCACGAGAATATGCTTATGAAATAGTCATTCGAAGCCATCTTGCTAGCGTCTGTTTAGTAGCAAGACAACCTCTTTTGTGAAATCCGTAGAGAATGAAGAGAGAATCTGTCTTTCTGATGGCACTAGTACGATCTACATAAATTCTTAATGCACGGACTACGTCCAGCGACGCTTCTCCCGCAGAAAGTCCCGATACCTGAAAAGCCGGGACCACAATTTCTTTGTTCAGGTGAAAATTTTGAAACCACCTTCGGAAGATAACTAGATTTAGTTTTGAGAACTGCTTTATCTGGATAAAAGGTCAGAAAAGGAGACTTACATGACAGTGCTCCTAAATCTGACACTCTTCTAGCTGACGCCATCGTCAGTAAAAAGAGAACTTTAGCCGTCAACCATTTAAGATCTGCTCTCTTAAGTGGTTCAAACGGAGCCCCCTGAAAAATTTTAAGAACCAGATTCAAATCCCAGGGAACTGCAGGAGGAACAAACGGAGGTTGAATGTGCAACACTCCCTGAAAGAAAGTACGCACATCCTGTAGGTTAGCAATCTTTTTCTGAAACCGTACAGTTAATGCTGATACTTGAACTCTCAAGGAAGCTACTTTTAACCCCTTATCCAATCCTGCTTGAAGGAAATCCAAAATCCTGGATACTAAAAGATCTTGGATCCATACTCCTTTCACTACACCAATGAATATAGGCTTGCCATATTCGATGATAAATACGAGCTGAAGAAGGTTTTCTTGCTCTAAGCATAGTTTGAATTACTTGTTGTGAAAATCCTCTTTACTTTAGGATAGAGGTTTCAACAGCCACGCCGTCAAAGACAGACGATCCAGATGGCTGTGATAACAAGGACCCTGCATTAGTAAATCTGGACGTTGAGGGAGCAGTACTGGAGCTTCCACGGACATCCTTAGTAGATCTGTGTACCAATGCCTTCTGGGCCAAGCTGGAGCTATTAGAATTATAGCCCCCTTTGCTTGCTTTATTTTCCTCACCACCCTGGGTAACAGGGAGATTGGAGGGAACAGATACGCCAGATGGAATTGCCATTTCTCTGACCGTGCGTCTACAAGGATCGCCCCGGGATCCTTTGTTTTTGACCCATATATCGGAACCTTGTTGTTCAGATAGGACGCCATGAGATCTAACTCTAGCAGACCCCATCTGTTTACTAGAGTCTGAAATACTTCCGGGTGTAACGCCCATTCAGTTTCCTGAATGGTGTGTCGACTGAGAAAGTTTGCTTCCACGTTCAGTACTCCTGGAACCAACACTGCGGACAATGCCGGAAGATGGAGTTCTGCCCATCTTAGTATGCAAGTTACTTCCTCCATTAACCTTTTGCTGTGAGTTCCTCCCTGATGATTGAGGTACGCTACAGCTGTTGCATTGTCTGAGCGGATCTGGACTGGTCTTCCTTGCAGAATGTCCTTTGCCTGAACCAGAGCCATATATATATATATATATATATATATATATATATATATATATATATATATATATATATATATATATATATATATATATATATATATATGGCCCTTATTTCCAACAGATTTATTGGCAGGCAACTTTCCCTTACGGTCCATTCTCCCTGGAACCAGAAACTTTCGAACACCGCTCCCCAGCCCTGAAGACTGGCATCTGTTGTCAGGACTTGCCAATCTGTTATCCAAAAGGGTCTCCCCTTGTCTAGATGGTCCATCAGAAGTCACCAGGTTAGTGACCTTTTGACGTTTACTGGAAGCTTTATCATCTGTCTTTTTATTGTCTGATGTCTTCTGTTCCGTCTGGTCAGAATGAGATGTTGTAGAGGTCTGGAGTGGAATTGTGCATATTCCACCATGTCGAATGTTGACACCATCAGACCCATCAGTCGCATTGCTGCATGGACAGATATTGTGCAACAACTCCTGAGTCATTCTTGCACCTTAGATATCTTTTTCCAAGGTAAAATTATTCTTTGTAGACTTGAATCCAATATGGCCCCCAAATGAACCATCCGTTGTGACGGATTCAGAGACGATTTTGCCCAATTTATGAGCCATCCGTGTCCTTGTAGACAGACTATCATCTGTTGGAGATGGCTCAAGAGTAATTCCTGGGATTGTGCCAGGATAAAAAGATTGTTGAGGTATGGAAAAATTCTTATCCACTGTTTGCGGAGATAAACTGCCATAACCACCATAATCTTGGTAAATACCCTGGGGGCTGTCGCTAGCCCAAAGGGCAAAGCCTGAAACTGGAAATGTTGCTGGAGGATGGCCAACCTGAGGTAACACTGATGGGATCATGCTATGGGCACATGTAGTTAAGCATCCTGTATATCCAAAGATACCATGTAATCTGCTGGTTCCATAGCCAAAACTATGGAACGTAACGTTTCCATGTGGAACTGTGGAACCCAAATGTATTTGTCTAACATTCTGAGATTGAGAATTAGTCAGAATGACCCATTTGGCTTCTGAATCAAAAATAGATTGGAGTAAAAACCCTGTCCCCGTTGTGTGTGGGGAACTGGGATAATTACCCCAGACTGAAGCAATTTCTGAACTGTTTCTTGCAGGGCGCTGGCCTTCGACTCTATACGAGACGGGCTGGTGCAAAAAAACCTTTGAGGAGGCTGCCTCTTGAAAGGGAAAACATAACCGAGAGATACCACCTTCTGCACCCAAGCATCTGTCGTCGACTGATGCCATGTGTGTGCAAAGTGAAGGAGTCGGCCCCCAACCCTGGAGTCCTCCAAGCGGAGGCCCACACCCTCAGACTGATGGCTTCTGTTCTGATTTGGAAGCTGGCAGTCTAATGGCCCATTTCCCTTTTGCTCTGCCTTGCCATCAAAATGGCCGAAATTTCAAACCCCTAGGCTTAGGGTTATAACTAGCCGGAACCTGACCTTCCTGGATTCAGCTTCCAATTCTAGAATATCTGTCAATTGTTTTCCAAACACAATATCACCAGCGAAAGGCAGAGCTTCCAAAACTTTTTTCCTTTCTCTGCATCCACTTTCCAAGTACGTAGCCAAATTGCTCTGCGAGCGGCTACCGTCAAGGCTGATGCTTTAGAAGCAATCGTACCTATATCAATTGCTGCTTCTTCCAAATATTGCGCAGCTTGTTTTATTTGGCCTAGATGAGACTCCTGCTCCCTGGTAGAAGCAGTGAGGCCATTCTCTAGTTCCTCCGCCCATTCTACCATTGCTTTCGCCATCCAGGCTGAAGCCATAGTTGGCCTTACAACAGCCCCTGAGAGAGAAGAAATATTTTTCAAGAAACCAACTACTCTTCTAACTGTGACATCATTCAGTGAGGTAGATGGCAATGGTAAAATAGATTTACGCTCAAGTCGCACGACATGTGCATCTACTTTAGGAGGAACTTCTCTTTTTGGACAGTCCGCAGCTGGAAAAGGATAGTAAGAATCCCATTTACGGAAACTTATACTTTTTATTGGGTGTAGCCCAAGGTCCATCCATAATTTCCGTCAGATCTTCTGACTCTGGAAATTCAGTCCTAACTGTTTTTGGACGTTTAAACATAGGTGCTTTAGATTTTGACACTGCTTTGGCTGATTCCTCCAGAGATCGAACAGCCCTCATGGCATCAATAAGCTCAGTTAAATCCTCTGAGCTGAAACCCTCCGACGGATCATCATATGGGGTATTTGAATACACTGTATCCTCATCTGTTGTATCATTTTGTGTAGTCTGTAACATGGATTTACCCTGGTTTTACCCTGGCTACTTGTAGAAGCTGCTGGAACCAAACAATAAGGAGGGAGCAGCATGTATGGGTTAATAGTGTAACCTATTCCCGGGGGTGGAACAGCAGGTGCTAATCTGTTAGCAATTGTAGACAAGGTCTGTGCGACCACACCCCTTCTTGCAGGGCGTTGCCCCTCATAAGTAAGATACTGGGCTATTCCATGCAAAAACCCTCTTTACCAGATCAGCATGTTAAGGGTGTAGGAGTCCCTGACTTTTGCCGCTCACCGACAAGGTAAACAATCCGTTTTTTTTTTTTTACAAATACTACACTCTCTGTGACTGAAAATCACCTATATAGATATAGAAGTGATATCAATCTGACCACAATCAGAGCACCTGAATTGAGGTTCAGAAACAATACTTAACATAAAAAGTCAGCAATCACACTAGCAGTCAGTCACATGTTAATTATTAGACATCATATGAGAATATAATCAACCACAGAATACTTTTCTAGTATGTAGGATCACAATTACTGCACTTCTGTTTTTAAACAGCTATTATCACAATTTTTTTAAACATGTTATGCAAAAAACAACAGTAATGTACAGGTCTCATATGCATTGTGTACCAAAATTAACTATTCATACTAACAAGTAGATAGAATTTTAGTACTGTATAACCCTTACTCAGTTAGAGCAGGATACAGGGAGACTCACCCCACTTCCAGAATCAATCAATACGCCCGAAAGACGCTGAGTGGATTCAGACGCTACTGGTGTACACTGCCGCTCCGGTAACTGGTAAGAGACCTAGACGCCTGTCTGCGACCCGGTCTCGGCGGCCTCTAGTGTACACAATCGCAGCGTCTAAGCTGCGACCGAGTACCCTCGTGGTAGGGTCTGAGACGGAAGTGAGGTCATCAGTTCATGGACGGGAGACGCACGGAAACTGGTCATGAAATGGGGGGAGGGGTGACCAGGAGAGCATCTGACTCCCCCTGCTGACATAAACCACAAGGATCGCGGCCTCAACCTAGTCCTGGCACCTATGATCCCTGAAGCATAGCGCTGTTGCACTTAAGAGTGGCGGCGCATCAGCCACTGTTTGGTAGTCTCCTCCAATACAGTGCGGCTGTGTCCGAATTCCCCTAGTAAGTGGAATCGATGCCTTACCTTCTCTCCCCATGCTCTGGCCACAGCCTGGTAACGTCTGCTGGACCTGCTAGAACACCCGACACAGACGCCCGTCGAGACAGCACTAATACCCGCGGGTAAGCGTTGTTGCGACCCGGTGGGGAGTTGTTGGAGCGACTCTTTCCAGCATGCGTTTAAGACGCTGTTAGGAAAGATCACTCAAAACATAGTAAGACTATAAAAATAAAATAACAAAAAGCTTAGGGCTGCCTTGACAGCAGCCCTGTGACCATGGTCCGGCTCCTACCGCACCAAACAAAAAACTGATTTGACTGAGTTGGTGGGCGGGATTATATGGAGGAGCCCGAAGCATCCTGGGAGGCCAGAAAGCTTGTGACTATTTAGTGCCATTTCCGCTGTCGCTCTGGCATATCCCAATGTTATCCCGTGGATAACCTGTGGACCCAGCCGGAGAAAAACTACATTGTAACAATTGCCCAACTTCGACATTAAGTTGTGCACTAAAACTATAAAGATGGACTATAGTGAAACAATATTACTTCAGTGAATGTACTCTGCTCTTAATAGACAGTGGAAACTGGTTCCTATAAAGATCCCATGGAAACGGCAAGGTGTTCAAATCACTTTAGCTTCCGTACAGTAGCTATGCAGCAAGCATATGGTCTGGTTACCTGATGCTGCCCAGAAGGTATGGCTTCTTGTCTGAATGTCCCGTCTTTCCGATTTTGAGGACTCCCTTTAGAATCAAAGTTTTTAGCAGGGCTGCTAAAGAGCTTGTTCTTCAGAGGGCTCTGTATCTTTTTTGTAGGACTGATATGGCTTTTCTTTCTACTCTTTTTCTTTGATTTTAATGCAGGCTTTTTCAGTTGTAGCAAAGGATTTTTTGAAACTGAAAAAAAGAATGTTAGAAAACAACCTTTTGTCAGCAGCATCATTGACCTCTCCACTGCTACAGTATGTAACATATGAAATTTAATACAGTTCAGAAGGATTTATTTTCCAAATGACAATGGAAAAAGGTTCTATGCCATTTAATAGTAGTTACAGAGTAATCAATGTTTACCACATTCTAAGTGAAACAGTGCAGAGTGTCTTACCGAATGCTGGGTTGAAGTTGATGATGCTCTCTGGCTGCCTGTTCCTCTGACCATATGCCGCTCTCAGCTCCTCCTGGAGATCAGCAGGCAGGGCTGCAAATACTTCTGGATCCACCTGATACCGCAAAATGCTACAATTAGTGCATTACGATTATATAGATTTTGTAATACAAACCTAGCTACGGTACTTAGACTGAACATTTCCAGACACACCACTACACTGTTCTTATAAATGTAACAAAATAACTGCAATTCAATTATGGTAGTTATTTTTTCTTTTATAGGTAGAGAAATCAACAACCTTTATTTTGAGGACTGTAAATTCTGCAGCAAAATGTAATAAAAATGTTTCAAACCACTGAATCCATTTCTCTGGCTACATTTGGGGGACACTGCATTCTCACCCAGTTTTCACTCTGTTTAACTTTCAGCACAAAGTTAGTGTCTTTGGAAATTAAGGCATTGAATGAGTAGAATTTGATAAAACTATGGAATGTATGGAGAATCATGCCGAATCTCCACGCCGTTCTGCCTAGGAGGCACTTGCCTAACTGGTAATATGTACTGGGCTGCAATGTTCTCTGGAACTGGAGTTCACTCAAAGATCTAAGCCTGTCTGGTTGTAGCTTTAATCTGCACTATTTCATTGATAGCGTTCCTCTATGGTTGATGGCATTAAGAAACTCCATAATGCTGACAAGACACACCTATTATAATTCTAAAACATACCTCCATTTTGGGTATTAGAAACTAATTACAATAGGACTGCTTAATGAATGGCAATGAAGTGCTGCAATTGGAACAGATAGTTAGAGACCAACTACAGGAAGCTTATTATGTGGTAACACACAGGTGTAAAAGCTCATTAAGAGCAAGCATACATCAACTTACATTCTAGTCCAGAGATAGAATCATCAGTACAGTTTATGGTCCCCACCTGTGAAAAAGCTGGGAGGGCAATAACATTAATGCCAGACTCCTCCCCTTGATCAGACAGCTGTGGGATCTGTAGAAGGACAGTTGCCACTGGTTGCTCCTGCATTCCAACAGTACAAGACCTATGTAAAGACTCTCTTCTACTCTCACTAAGGGGTAACCTTTGCTGGATAGCAAATGCCTCCTCCACCTGTTCTCTGATATCAGGGGGCAGTGCTTCCAAGACAGATGGGTCAACCTGAAAAACAAAGTTTTCATTATAATCTGCCATTACTCTAGAAAGAAAACAAAAACATAGGCTTTTAATTACCTACCGGTAAATCCTTTTCTCGTAGTCCGTAGGGGATACTGGGAATCCATTTAGTACCATGGGGTATAGACAGGTCAACTAGGAGCCATGGGCACTATAGAAGTTTGATTGTGTGTGCTGCCTCCTCCCTCTATGCCCCTCCTATCAGATCCAGTCTAGGAAACTGTGCCCAAGGAGACGGACATATTTTGAGAGAAGGAAATAGATAAGGAAATTGGGGAGATTTCGAACCAGCACAACTAGAACAGGAGGTAAGCATTGCTAACCAAACTTGCAAACAGGGTCAGCAACAGCTGTACCAAACAACATTACTTAACCAGGTAACCGCGCAGGAAGAATGAAGCACCGGGCAGGCGCCCAGTATCCCCTACGGACTACGAGCAAAGGATTTACCGGTAGAGGTAATTAAAATCCTATTTTCTCTTACGTCCGAGGAGATACTGGGGATCTATTTAGTACCATGGGGAAGTACCAAAGCTCCCAAACCGGGTGGGATAGTGCTGAGGTTCCTGCAGAACTGACTGACCATACTGAAGGTCCTCAGAGGCCAAAGTATCAAACTTGTAAAACTTAGCAAATGTGTTCAAACCTGACCAAGTAGCTGCACGGCAGAGCTGTAAAGCCGAGACACCACGGGCAGCTGCCCAAGAGAAACCTACCAACTTAGTAGAGTGGGCTTGGAACAGATTTCAGAATCGGCAACCCTGCCATGGAATACGCATGCTAGATAGTGAGCCTGATCCAGCGTGCAATGGACTGCTACGAAGCAGGACACCCAATTTTATTGGGATCATAAAGAACACATTGCAAGTCCGATTTTCTGCGACGAGCTGTTCTCGTCACATAGACCTTCAAAGCCCTTACGACATCCAAAGACTTTGAAGAAGCCGAGGCATCCATAACAGACGGAACCACAATAGGGTGGTTGATGTGAAACGCAGACACCACCTTAGGAAGAAACTGCTGATGAGTTCTGAGTTCAGCTCTGTCCTCATAGAAAATTAAGTAGGGGCTATTGTGAAACAATGCCCCCAGCTCCGAAACACGTCTTGCTAAAGCCAAGGGCAACAGTGTGACTTTTACATGTAAGATACTTTACGTTTCCCTCCTGTAACGGTTCAAACCAGTCCGATTGGAAGAAGCACCAAATTGAGATCCTATGGTGCCGTGGGAGGCACAAAGGGAGGTTGGATGTGCAGAACGTCTGGACCTCAGGGAGAGAAGACAATTGATAGACAATCTGAACTTTAATGGCGTCTAGGCGTACGCCCACATCCACTCCCGACTGCAGAAAAAGTCCTGAATGGAATTCCACCATAGAATATTGTCTGCTCTCACACCAAGAGACATATTTCTTCCAAATACGATGGTAATGTTTAGACGTTACCCGCTTCCTGGCTTGGATCATAGTTGGGATGACCTTGTCAGGAATCTTTCTACTGGCTGGAATCAGCCGTTCAACTTCCATGACGTTAAATGTAGCCGTGGTAAGTCTTGATAGATGAACGGGCCCTGTTGCAGAAGATCCTCTCAAAGAGGCAGAGGCCACGGATCTTCGATCAGCATCTCAAGAAGATCCACATACTAGGCCCTCCGTGGCCAGTCCGGAGCAATGAGGATTGCTTGAACCTTTCCCTTTTTATTCTTTTTAGAATTCTTGGGATCAGAGGAATGGGAGGAAACAAGTACACCAGCTGGTAGACCCATGGAGTTGTCAGGGCATCTACCGCCACTGCCTGTGGGTCCTTCGACCTGGAACAATACCGCTTGAACTTCTTGTTGAGTCGAGAGGCCATCATATCGATTTGTGGATGCCCCCACTGAAGTGTCAACCACCGGAACACCTCCGGGTGAAGGTCCCATTCCCCCGGGTGCAGATAGTGTCTGCTGAGGAAGTCTGCTTCTCAGTTGTCTACTCCCGAAATGAAGATCGACGGCAACGCCACGGCGTGTTTTTCCACCCAGAGGAGAGTTCTTGACACCTCTGACGTTGCGGCTTTGCTTCTTGTTCCGTCCTGTCGGTTTATGTATGTTACCGCCGTCACATTGGCAGACTGGACTTGAATGGCCTGATTCCAAAGTAGAGATGAGGCCTGCAGAAGGGCGTTGTAGATTGCCCTAAGTCCCAGGATGTTCATTGGAAGGATGGCCTCCTGACTTGACCATCTTCCTTGAAACTGCACTCCCTGGGTGACTGCTCCCCAACCTTCTGATAACCACAGACGCAAGCTTCAGTGGTTATCAGAATCCAAATTTGAATCCCGAACCTCCGGCCCTCGACTAGGTGAGAAATCTGTAGCCACCACAAGAGCGAGATCCTGGTTTTGGTGATAGATGATCCTTTGGTGCATGTGAAGATGCAATCCGGACCATTTTTCCAACAGATAAGCTGGAAGGGCCTCACATGAAACCTTTCCGTACTGAACTGCTTCGTAAGAAGCCACCACTTTCCCCAGAGGGCGTATGCAGAGATGCACTGAGAGTCAGGTCGCTTCAAGATGGTGCGAACCATCGATTGGATTTTCATTGCCTTTTCCAAGGGAAGGAATACTTTCTGAGACTCTGTGTCCACTATCATTCCCAGGAACTGAAGCCTCTGCGTTGGTTCTAGGTGAGATTTTGGCAGGTTCAGAATCCACCCATGATCCAGGAGTAGCTTGGTTGAGGGGGCAATGTTTTCCACCAGCCGTTTCCTGGACGGTGCCTTTATCAGAAAATCGTCCAAGTACGGAACTATGTTCACTCCCTGTCTGGGGAGCAACATCATTGTCTCCGCCATCACTTTGGTGAACACCCTCGGCGCCGTGGAGAGACCAAATGGCAGGGCCTGATACTGGTAATGGCGGTCCTGCAGTGCAAACTGTAGATAAGCCTGATGAGGCGGCCAGATCGGAATGTGAAGGTATGCATCCCTGACATCCAGAAACGCTAGGAGTTCCTCCTCCTCCAGACCTGAGATTACCGCTCTCAATGACTCAATCTTGAATTTGAACACACGGAATTACGGGTTCAATGACTTGAGGTTCAGAATCGGTCTTCCCGAACCATCCGGTTTTGGTACCACAAACAAGCCTTGTTGTGTAGATGAGGTGGAACCGGAATAATGACCTGGGTCTGTAACAGTTTTTGAATGGCGTCGTGTAAGTTTACACTCACCTCTCGTGAAACTGGTAAACCTGATTTGAAGAATCTGTGAGGTGGGAGCTCCTGGTACTCCAGTCTGTAGCCCTGGGATATAAGGTCAATGACCCAGGGATACTGGCACGAACCTGTCCAGATCTGACTGAAGAATTTTAGCTGGGCTCCCGCCATCATGTCTTCCAGGCATCACAGTCCACTGTCATGCTGAAGGTTTTGAGGAAGCAGGCCTGTAGATTAGGTCCTGAGTAGGCCTTTCTTGCTGGCGGAGCTGCAAAAGGTAGGTATGTGGACTCGGATCCGGTCTATAGGTCGACAGTAACTAGGTCGACAGGGTCTCTAGGTCAACAGGTCGACATGAGTTTTTCACAATTTTTTCTTTTTTTGAACCTTTTCATACTTAACAATCCGCATGGACTACGATTGGAATGGTAATCTGTGCCGAGCAAAGCCGTAGCGGAACGCGGCACCTTGCCCGAAGCATGGCAAGAGAAACGAGCCATGCGAGGGGACACGGTGCACTAACTGGGGTTTCCGGTCACTCTATGAAGAAAACACCACCAAAAAAACAAAAAACTAAAGTCGACCTAAAGACCCTGCCGACCTAGTTACTGTCGACCAATAGTGGTCGACCTAGACACGGTCGACTTAGTTACTATCTACCTTCCATACCACACCCATGTGGACTTACCTGCAGTAGCTCGGGAGATCCATTTGTCAAGTTCATCTCCAAATAGGGCCTCTCCTGTGAAAGGTAGGCTTTCCACTCCTTTCCTGGAGTCTGCGTCAGCAGTCCACTGACGTAGCCATAATCCTCTGCGTGCAGACACTGCCAAAACTGTAGTGCGTGCATTAAGCAAAGCTATTTCTTTTATGGCTTCCACCATAAAATTGGCAGAGCCTTGTATATATTGCAGGAGCAAAATAATTTCCACTTGAGGTAAGGTGTCTAACCCCTCAAGTAAATTACCTGACCATTTAGCAATGGCTCTTGTAATCCACCCACATACTATAGTGGGTCCCTGGGCCACACGGCAGCAGTATACAAAGATTTGAGCGTAGTCTCAAACTTGCGATCAGCCGCATCTTTTAGGGAAGCTGTACCAGGCACAGGTAGTACAATTTTATGTGAGAGCATGGAGACTGATGCATCCACTATCGGTGGATTTTCCCATTTTTTCCTATCCTCAGGAGGAAAAAGGAAAAGATAACAACCGCCTGGGAATTTGAAATTTCTTATCTGGATTAACCCACGGTTCTTCAAACAGGGTATTTAGTTCCTTTGACAAAGGAAAAGTGGTTGAGGATTTTTTCTTAATATTAAAGTAAGATTCCTCACTCTCCTCTGTCACCTTATCAGGGATATTTAGAACTTCTCTGATAGCATCTATGAGAGCCTCTACACCCTGTGACAGAGTAACCTCCCCTACCTCTGTGTCCACCTCACCTTCCTCCATTTCTGACCCTTCATCATTAGAGTCAGAATGCAGTATATGGGCCAAGGTACGTTTTTTCGGACAAATGGTAGAGGACTGAGACGCTGGTCTGGGTACAGTGTCCTTTTTTATAAGCTCATCCATAGACTGCCTTAAGCATTGCGTCTCTTTCTCATTACAAAGATAATTTTGTAGAAATGGTGGAAATCATTCCCCTAGTGGGGTCCAGCCATGCTGGTTCTGCCCCACTAGACTAGGAAGGGATACTACACCGAGTACACACAAGTGAACACCCTGGAAAAGAGGAACACTGTGCCTTACATGAAATACACTCTTTGCCTGACATAGTGCAGTAGTGACAGCACACACACAGGAAAGCACAATGAACCCACAAAGAGCCCTTCCAGAGAGACACAGAGAGAGTATGGAACCAGCACATGGCGCCCTTAACGCTAATGCCAAGCTTCGCCGGATCGCAGACTAAGTACCTAGATTAGGGACTTCGTACACTAGTAATCACTCCACCCGTTATGTCCCTGGTACCGCTGAGGTAAACTGGAGGCTTTCCAGGGGAGCTGTGCGTCCCTGTCAATCAGCGTCTGTGTCAGCTGCAGTAGGAAAAATGGCACTGGTGAGCTGCTGGGTCCGCTCATAGTGTAGCCCTGCCCCTTCAATGGCGCACGGTCTTCTTTATGCTGGCTTTTGTGTCTGGGTGCATAAAACGTAGACGGACTCAGTTTATGGCTGTGTTGCCTGGGTACTGTGTACACAACAGCGTATTTAGTCAGGAGACTCATTCCGCCTCGCATAGAGCTGTGAGTCTCCGTACCCTCATGCCACCATAATGGCCGGTGACCCGCTAACCGGGACGCCAGCTTTGTACTCACCACTCTTCTTTCTTCTGGCTCTGTTAGGGGTGGCGGCGTGCTGCGGGAATGTACGCTCGCTGTGGTGGGCCTTGCGAATAGTTCCCTCAGGAGCTAGCTTCCTGTCAGCGGGGAATGGGACCATTAACCCTTAGTGGGGTTGGGTGAAACAAATGCAGACAACTCTTCAGAAGCTTCCAGAGACGTGACCGGCTCCTCCGGGCACATTTTCAAATCTGAGTCTGGTGGGTGTGGCATAGAGGGAGGAGCCAGCACAATCAAACTTCTATAGTGCCCATGGCTCCTAGTAGGCTAGTCTATACCCCATGGTACTAAATGGATTCCCAGTATCCCCTGGGACGTAAGAGAAATACACAAATAGATTCATAAGATAAACACCATATATTTTTGTGGCACCAATGAGTTAATTAGGTAGAAAAAAAAGCACAACCTTACTTATTTTCTACAATACCCAAGTGCCACTGTATCACTGCAGATCTTGCAAAACTCTCACAACGGATTCCACCAAAAAATGAAAGCAATACTGAATGACAATTCTTTTAAAGTATTCTTGGCAGTCAGTATATCCATACATCATTGTTGCTAACAATAATAAAGCATCACTATCATATCATCGTAAAGCTCTATGTACTAAGGTTCTTGGTGCAGAAAGGTTCTACATTTAACAGGTATTACAACAGATACTAAGATAGATAGCTAGCTAGCTAGATTTTCTTAAAATAGGGCACAAATGGCAGTGGATTTATTTAGGGTACAGGACGGAGGAGAAGGCGCCATGCAACATGTCACACAGTACATATTAATATTATAACCAAGTGGCATGTACACTCACCCTTGCCTCCTCTTAAGAGCAGAACCCTCTAATGGATGGCCATACAAAGCATCTTCAAGGAGGCAAGTGTGGAGGAAAGAATGGAAATATGCATTTCCTCCATATTTATTATATACTTTTCTTTCTGAAGAATCTGCCTGCATACAGCAGAGAAACATACACGTTTTAAAGGATTTTTCTTCCAGACTGGGAATTCATGTGGAAGTACAGTCAGGATTCCTCTCAGACTTAAGTATTACTATTGGAGAGTAAACAGGCTCATGAACTCCATTTATATTTCTGACGAGGATATTGTACTGGATTCATTTACTGCATCTTTGCCAATACACTGAAGTGACGGAGCACACCAGTCCTGCAATTCTCATCTCAATCATCATTGCCATCTATATACCTATATACTTGCCTGCATCTCTGATGAGGATTTTTCAATCTAGGGTCTTTATGTTCCTTACACCTTATGCCATAGTCCAATGTATTAATAGCTTCACATGCTTTATAGAACTTTATTTAATACATTTTTTTTTATTTTAGCTTTTTAATAAAAAAAAAAAAAATTAAATAAAGGTTATTCTACAGCGGAACACTGGTTGTTGATCCTTCATGTAGGATTTTTGTGGCCGTTAATACATATATTTTTATATATTTACAACACATCATTTACAGCATTTCTTCCATATCTGCCGCTTTCTATAGACTACATAATATTATTTACACCATTATAAGCATAACTCACCTGTGAAGGAGAAGGAACTTCAATGGTAAGGTGAACTCTTGATTTGGCACCGACTGGGGAGAGCAGGCCATTCTTCTTCCCAACAAACTCTGCTTTGCTGGTACTTGGTTCCTGACTGGATGAATTGGAAGCACAAATCTCTGATGCTGATGGTATGCCAACGGCCAAAGCAGCAGTAACAACTGAGGAATCGAAGAGGCAGAGTCAATGATGCATACTTGTTTTAGATAGAAAACACACAAAAAATTTAGAAAAAGGTGTAGCCCCCCTCCACAAAAATTAAAATTTTGGGGAAAAAAAAAAAAAAAAAAAAGACTTGCACCAATATTGTGCAACACGATGTTTGAAAATGGAAGCACCTGGGGAGATAAATAATGGAGTTTAACAGTGTTCTTAAATTAAGATGTCTAAAAAAAATAGTTGAGATTAAAATGTATTTTATCATGTTACACTTAAAGGGCCTCAGTTGCCTCAAACAAAATGTATAAAAAGGATGTATGAAAACAAGTTGGTCATAGCTGAAGATACACTCAACTCAAAAACAATAATATTTATGCAGAACCAACAGTGTGTTAATAAATTCCAAAATCACATTTCCATATTTGTAAAAAATATGAAGTAATTATTTTACGAAAAGTACTTAATAAGGCGTCACAAGTGGTCTGCAGCGCCATACATCTAGCAACAGTAAAACAGGGTACACAGAACATTACATTACAGTAAGCAAAACATAAAACAGATTACAAGTAACAATTAGCACCACAATTCTCAATACAGCTGGGAAGCAAGGTGAGCGAGGGAGTAATCGGCATAGGGTGGAACCTGTCTTCAATAGTGATGGTACAACTAGCAGGAGTAAAGCTGCTGGAAGAGACAAACGGCTATAAGGAATTCCGAGCTAAATAACCACTGAGTAGGTGAAGGCCGTCAATGAAGTGCTAGAGAAGAGGGCTGTGAGAACAGGAGGGAGTAGGATCCTGTACCTAGGAGCTAGGGGAGACAGAAAGATGACATGAGGTGTATGTGGATGGGGACCCAAGGGCAGGAAGTAGGCAAGGTAGAGATCGGCGAGGTACGAGGGTGTGGTAGGCGACCTGGTCACAAGGTTATGTGGTTGAAGAGTACGCTTTGGTGAGCAGGTAGGTTTCTAGTACACATTTAAAGCTATGCAAGGTTGGATAGAGCATGAAGAGGGAGCAAAGAGGGACTGCATAGGCAAAATATTGGATTTGAGCAGGAGATGCAGTAGCCAGGGTAGAGGAGAGGTGACAGTCATAGGCCAACCGGAAAGGGTGGGTGGGAGTACGTAAGGAGATGAGGTTGGGGATGTAGGGACTACTAGGAGTTAGAGCAGGCCTTGTGAGGGTGAAGAGTTTGAAGAGGATTCTGTAGGGGAATGGGAGCCAGTGCGGGTTCTGGTAGATATGGGAGAGGGAGACGAAGACAAGTCCAGCTGCAGCATTGAGAAAAGATTGGAGAGGAGTGAGATGGGAACATGGGAGGCCATTGAGAAGGTGGCAGTAGTTAAGCCAAGAAATTATAAGTTTAGTAGCATTCTGGGAGAGGAATGGTCTTATGAAAGTGATGCTGTGTAGCTGGAACAGACAGTACTGAGCTAGGGGCTGAATGAGGGTCGAGTCAAGTTTGACACCCAAGCAGTGGAATTGAGGAAAAGGGGAGATGATAGAGTTATCGACAATAACTAGAGATTGCAGGAGTGGAGACTCTGTTGAGGGAGGGGGGGAGATGAGGAATTTGGTTACGTCCTTGTTAAACTTCAGACATCCAGGTGGAGATGGCAGCTAGATATCAGAGAGAGGACAAAAGGGGAGAGGTCAGGAGAGAAGCGGTATAGTTACGTGTCATCAGCACAGAGATGGTATTGGAGGCTGAAGGACCTGATGAGTTCTCCCAGGGAAGAGGTGTACAGGTAGAAGAGCAGGGGGCCAAGGACAGAACCCTGTTGGATGTCAACGGGAAGGAAGAAAGCCAGAGGTAGACACAGAGAAGGAGCGGTTGGTGAGGTAAGAGGTGACCTAGGCATGGATGGTGCTAGAGGCCAATGGTTTGAAGGGTTCAGAGGAGGGGAGTATGATCCACGACGTTGAAGGCTGCACAGAGGTCCAGTAGAAAGAGTCCCTGGATTTGGGCGAAACTATGTCTATGACTTTGACCAGGGCAGTTTCAATGGGAGTGAAGTGGGCAAAAGCCAGATTGGTAACAAGGAAATCGAGAAAGATTGTCTCTTGGTTGGCACACTATAGAGAGATGTTGAATTTATATTAAAATGTAACCTTTAATAGTCAATTAAAAAGTAATGTGAAAAATGTATACAGGTTGAGTATCCCTTATCCAAAATGCCTGGGACCAGAGGTATTTTGGATATCGGATTTTTCCGTATTTTGGAATAATTGCATACCATAAGGAGATATCATGGTGATGGGACCTAAATATAAGCACAGAATGCTTTTATGTTACATATACACCTTATACACACAGCCTGAAGGTCATTTTAGACAATATTTTTTATAACTTCGTGCATTAAACAAAGCGTGTGTACATTCACACAATTCATTTATGTTTCATATACACCTTATACACACAGCCTGGGGGTCATTTAATACAATATTTTTAATAACTGTGTATTAAACAAAGTTTGTGTACATCGAGCCATCAAAAAACAAAGGTTTCACTATCTCACTCTCACTCAAAAAAGTCCGTATTTCGGAATATTCCGTATTTCGGAATATTTGGATATGGGATACTCAACCTGTATATATATACAAAGATTTTTTAAACAAATAAAGATATCATATCTATTAAAAACAGGTTCGCTGTGTCATATTTATTCAACTTTGTATTTTTATAAGTGTGTTAACATTTCATGGTGCCTAGTCTACTACACAATTGTTGCACAATTTTACCCTTATACTGTCACAGGTATATATTCCTGTGTGACAATGTATACAACAAATTGTTAAAGGATGTGACACAATAGCAGATAAAAAGATAATGCTCTAAATTTGCATAATTAACATGAGTTGTACCTTAATGTTGTCCCTTATCTTATACTGATAATCATTCATATATTATTGTGGGACAGGTCTATTATGCTGGTGTATAAATGGGTTGTGCAAAAATCTTACACCAAGTGGTTTAGGGGCTTATCATGCCCATAAGGCCACCTATATGTGCAAATGCTTCAAATGTAGCTGGCCTTAAGGGACATGTGTCCTTGCTATTTAGGTCACATTCACATTTGAAGCATGGTTGTTCTGCACATATAGGTGGCCTTATGGGCATGATAATCCCCTAATCAACTTAGTGTAAGATTTTTGCACAACCCATTTATACACCAGCATAATAGACCTGTCCCACAATAATATGAATGATTATCAGTATACGATAAGGGACAACATTAAGGTACAACTCATGTTAATTATGCAAAATTAGATCACTATCTTTTTATCTGCTATTGTGTCACATCCTTTAACAATTTGTTGTATACATTGTCACACGGGAATATATACCAGTGACAGTATAAGGGTAAAATTGTGCAACAATTGTGTAGTAGACTAGGCACCATGAAATGTTAACACACTTATAAAAATACAACGTTGAATAAATATGACACAGCGAACCTGTTAAATAGATATATCTTTATTTGTTTAAAAAATCTTTGTATATATATATATATATATATATATATATATATCACAAATAGAAATGGATTCTCGTGGGAGCCAATATGCCTTTTGTATGACAATAATTAAAAGTTTTTATTGTACAGAAACAAACGATATTTATCCTAAGCGTTCGTTATTGACACAACCTTCTAAAAATTCATATAAAACAATATTACAATCTTATACATAAATTACAGTTGGATGTGAGGATTTTACAGCCAGGTGATCACAGTCAGAACTCGAAATGGATGTATCTCCAACCAGATGTTTGTGATAAGGACTTTGTTAACCAGACGTTGCAAAACCCAACGCGTTTCGTCCGTTAGGACTTCATCAGGGGTTTGGAATCTGGATAGTTACAAATGGAAATATATAAATCATATAGTCTTCATTAATAAGACATATTATTATCCAGGTAAGTATTCCATTGAAATCTATTGTGGATTAACATACATACCAGTTCTTATAGTAGGAGTGATTACCATTGATTAGAAAGGTTTAGAATATCCAATGATTACATCCAATCACATATTCAATTCGATAAATATAATATCTGAAACATTATCGTTATAATAATCAATAAACATTATCCTTATACAAATGATAAAAGGAAGAGGGAGGGAGAGTCAAAAGAAGAGAAAAGGGAGGGAAAGTCGAAAGAATATTATGAATGTCAATATAAATCAAATAGCTCCGTATTTATCCACATAATCAACATCAATTCAGCTGATGGAAATGATACAAAGGGCAGGGTCTACAAGTATCAGAAACCACCAATAGTTATAGAACACTCCAATTAAAGTCCACATAAAACTTCAAATTCACAATATACACACAATTATATCCACATTACAACTCATTGTACAATACATACCTAGATAGACTTCAAAAAAATATATATAAATTTGGTTGAAATTAGATGATGTTACGTTCCCTAAAAGGGATAAAGATAAAATAGTTTTTTGTCACTCAAATGATTGTTAATAGGAAATGTTCCTGTAACATCCTGTTTACCATTAAAATAACATAGATGCTACCAACATTTAATGGTAAACAGGATGTTACAGGAACATTTCCTATTAACAATCATTTGAGTGACAAAAAACTATTTTATCTTTATCCCTTTTAGGGAACGTAACATCATCTAATTTCAACCAAATTTATATATATTTTTTTGAAGTCTATCTAGGTATGTATTGTACAATGAGTTGTAATGTGGACTGTTTGAATGTTTGAAGTTTTATGTGGACTTTAATTGGAGTGTTCTATAACTATTGGTTGTTTCTGATACTTGTAGACCCTGCCCTTTGTATCATTTCCATCAGCTGAATTGATGTTGATTATGTGGATAAATACGGAGCTATTTGATTTATATTGACATTCATAATATTCTTTCGACTTTCCCTCCCTTTTCTCTTCTTTTGACTCTCCCTCCCTCTTCCTTTTATCATTTGTATAAGGATAATGTTTATTGATTATTATAACGATAATGTTTCAGATATTATATTTATCGAATTGAATATGTGATTGGATGTAATCATTGGATATTCTAAACCTTTCTAATCAATGGTAATCACTCCTACTATAAGAACTGGTATGTATGTTAATCCACAATAGATTTCAATGGAATACTTACCTGGATAATAATATGTCTTATTAATGAAGACTATATGATTTATATATTTCCATTTGTAACTATCCAGATTCCAAACCCCTGATGAAGTCCTAACGGACGAAACGCGTTGGGTTTTGCAACGTCTGGTTAACAAAGTCCTTATCACAAACATCTGGTTGGAGATACATCCATTTCGAGTTCTGACTGTGATCACCTGGCTGTAAAATCCTCACATCCAACTGTAATTTATGTATAAGATTGTAATATTGTTTTATATGAATTTTTAGAAGGTTGTGTCAATAACGAACGCTTAGGATAAATATCGTTTGTTTCTGTACAATAAAAACTTTTAATTATTGTCATACAAAAGGCATATTGGCTCCCACGAGAATCCATTTCTATTTGTAATCTACTTTTAATACCTTATCTGACAGAGGGTATTTCTTGTTGGTTTGAGACTAGAGGTATAGCGCAAGATATTAGGGTTGATTTTTTGTTTTATATATATATATATATATATATATATATATATATATATATATATATATATATATATATATTTTTTTTTTTCACATTACTTTTTAATTGACTATTAAAGGTTACATTTTAATATAAATTCAACATCTCTCTATAGTGTGCCAACCAAGAGACAATCTTTCTCTATTTCCTTGTTACCTTCCACTTTATTGTCTATGGCAGCACCCCCAACATATGATTAAAAAAAGTAAAATGACAATACATATGAAAAATGGGGAATTCTCATTATACATTTAGTGAACTGCTAATTTACCAGTGACTTGTGAAGAGGATATCCCTTTCCCCTTTTCCTTACTTAATAAAAGCCAGATTGGAGAGGATCAAGGATGGAGTTGTCAGAGAGGTAGCTGGTAAGACGGATGTAGAGAAATGGGGCAGTAGCTAGTGGGTGAGGACAAGTCGAGGTTGGGTTGTCTAAGATGGCGAGGGAAAAGTGTCAGAGAAGTTGAAGAGGTGGGCCAGGTGGGAGCAGGCAATAGCGGGGAGGGAGCGGAGGAGGCATGAAGTCCAGGGGGCAGGTGGAGGGGGGAGAGGGCAAGATGAAGGAATGGACTTAGTCGCCCCACAATTACATAGTTTCGGCCAAATCCAGGGATCACTTCTCTCTACTGAACCTCTCTGCAGCCTTCAACATCGTGGATCATACTCCCCCTCCTCTGAACCCTTCAGGCCATTAGCACCATCCACGCCTAGTTCACCTCTTACTTCAACCACTCCTTCTCTGTGTCTGTTCTGGCTCCACCTCAGCCCTTCCATCCTTCCCGGATGGATGGATCACTAGGTGGGGTGGCCGAGGGAATTGCCTCAATTTTGACAGAGAAGAAGCAAAGTCATTCTCAGTGAGGTAGGATGGGAGAAGGAGTGTGTTCAAAGTACCAAAGACGTGCGGGGATTGAAGACTGAAATAGATTAGTGACAGGAAGAAGGATTGCATGGCGAGGCACAGGGCAGAGCTGTAGGAAGACAGGACTTACTTGAAGTGGAGGAAGTCCACCAGAGCGCGAGATTTCCTCCATAGATACTCGGCAGTGTGCAAGCATTTTTGCAGGAACCAGGTCAGTTTAGAGTGACAGGGTTGGGGGTTGGAATGACAGAGTGGGACAGAGGAGATGGGGGCAATGGAATGGAGATTGGAGGTGAGGGTGATGTTGTAGAAGGAGGCTGCCTGGTTGGAGCAGGCCATGGTGTATAGAGGAGAAAGGACATTATCGAGGAGGAAAGGACAGCGGGGTCGAGAGTCTGGCAATTGCGCGTCTGATGATGGTGGAGTGGAAGAGATGAGAGAGTGAAGGAGAGTAGATGGTGGTCGGGGAGGGGGAGGCAAGAGTTGGAGAAGTCAGAGAGCACTCAGATCGGTGAAGATTAGTTCAAGGGGTGGCCGAGACAGTGGGTGGGGGTGGAGGTCCATTGAGAAAGGCCAAGGGAAAAAAAAAAGATTGGTGGATGTGGGATTAGTATTTTCATTACTGGTTTTCCAGGGGGAACAGGCAAAGTGCAAGGCTTTGCAAGAAGACAACCATGTTTTAGTTGCAGTGGGTGTAATTATCTCATTGTCAGCAGAACAGAGGGAGACCTTCAAACCTTTTAAACGTCAAACTCCTTACAGAACGTATGTTCACATACACAGATTCAAGATGGAATTGTTGAGATTTGCCATCAATTCCATGGAGACATTAAGGATGCATGTTTCAAACTAGGATGGTCTATAAGAGTCCTCAGATTTCCAGTTTTAGCCTCTCAAGGTAAGGCTAGAAACTGCTCTTTGCGTGTTCACAAATATTATGGCTGTCGTGGCAGTGATTGCAGTGTCCTGGACCGGGGAAAGAGATGACACCAATATGAACTACCACAGTTGGGTTACCAACTTTCAGAAATTCAATGAGGTTCTCACCCAAACTTGTTTTCGGTGTTTGCTTTTCAAAACATGACAGGGTTTCTTCCAGGATACAAGACCAAAGCTTTACACAGAGCAGTAAGCTGTCTAGTATATCGCAGACAGAACTTGGTTTTGTCCTGCAATATATCCCTGGGGAAAATGTTCTCAAAAGTCAAAGTTGTGAACTTTTTAAGGTTTCATTTAAGGCCATTTCAGATCAAACTAATTTCAAGATGGAACAAGTCACAATCATTTGAACAGACATGTAGACTCTGTTTCTACAAGTGTTCTCAGTGTAAGTCACTCCTCTGGTGGTTGATAGGTGATAACGTCAACAGGTGTTCTCCTTCATGGCGCTTTGCTGTTGCCTTTCAATTTCAGTGGTTCTTCGCACAAACCAGGCTTCTGATCAATATTGTAGCGTTAAGATACAAGCTAAACCCTCTAATTCATGGACATAATCTGTCTAGAAATGTATTATGGAGGAAACCAGAAGGATCATACAACGGGCAGTACAGAATGTTATGGCAATACTGTCTCTTTATTACAAGAGTGAAAAACTGTTAAACAGATCTTTGCATTCATTCCAGAAAGGAATGGCACTCTTACGAGAAGTTTTGACCTTCTGACAGGCATGACGCATGCAAAACAATGTTTGAATCTTCCTCTAAGTCCCTTTGGACTTGCATTTAATGTTGTTGTCATTACAACCACCTCTGGAATCAGCAAAGATAAAATAATTCAAGTGAAAGTTATTTTTTTCAGGCCATTTACACTATGACATTGGTATGAGAAGTGGGGGGGGGGGGGGGTTATTTGGAGAATCCTCATTGTTTGACAGGTGAAAGTCTCTTTTTAGGTAGAAAAACATGATTTAAACCGGAATTAATTTCCAAATACTTAACACAGGGCAATTTAAGCCCTTTGATTAGATGTCCAATTGGCTTTAGTTGTAGCCTTTGTTAATTAGACCTAGTATATGTTAGCATTCAGTTATGGGGCAGTTGTCTGAGGGGGCAGTTGTTTGAGTTTAGAAATATACGAAGTTTGGAAATTACAAAGTTAGGAAATATTAAAAAGAACAGTTAAACCAACAGTTGAACAAACATTGAAAAACAGGTAATTTCACCATTTAACTAACGTTTTCCATAAACACTTACCTATCTATACTTTTCTCTTTAAAAATAAGATTTTACTTACCAGTAAATCTATTTCTCGTAGTCCGTAGAGGATGCTGGGGACTCCGTAAGGACCATGGGGAATAGACTGGCTCTGCAGGAGATAGGGCACTTTAAGAAAGACTTTAGGATTCTGGGTGTGCACTGGCTCCTCCCTCTATCCCCCTCCTCCAGACCTCAGTTAGGGAAACTGTGCCCAGAGGAGACGGACAGTACGAGGAAAGGATTTTAGTTAACCTAAGGGCAAGATTCATACCAGCCACACCGCATAACCTGTGATAAACTATCCAGTTAACAGCATGAACAACAACATAGACTCGGTTCGAACCGATGAAACTATAACATAACCCTTATGTAAGCAATAACTATATACAAATCTTGCAGAAGAAGTCCGCACTTGGGACGGGCGCCCAGCATCCACTACGGACTACGAGATATAGAATTACCGGTGAGTAAATTCTTATTTTCTCTGACGTCCTAGTGGATGCTGGGAACTCCGTAAGGACCATGGGGATTATACCAAAGCTCCCAAACGGGCGGGAGAGTGCGGATGACTCTGCAGCACCGAATGAGCAAACCCAAGGTCCTCCTCAGCCAGGGTATCAAACTTGTAGAACTTTGCCAAGGTGTTTGAACCCGACCAAGTAGCCGCTCGGCAAAGCTGTAAAGCCGAGACCCCTCGGGCAGCCGCCCAAGAAGAGCCCACCTTCCTTGTGGAATGGGCTTTTACTGATTTTGTATGCGGCAATCCAGCCGCAGAATGAGCCAGCTGAATCGTGCTACAGATCCAGCGAGCAATAGTTTGCTTTGAAGCAGGAGCACCCAGCTTGTTGGGTGCATGCAGGATAAACAGCGAGTCAGTCTTCCTGACTCCAGCCGTTCTGGAAACATATTTTCAAAGCCCTGACTACGTCCAGCAACTTGGAGTCCTCCAAGTCCTGAGTAGCCGCCGGCACCACAATAGGTTGGTTCAAATGAAACGATGATACCACCTTTGGGAGAAATTGGGGACGAGTCCGCAATTCTGCCCTGTCCATATGGAAGATCAGATAGGGGCTTTTACATGACAAAGCCGCCAATTCTGACACACGCCTAGCCGATGCTAAGGCCAACAGCATGACCACTTTCCACGTGAGATACTTTAGTTCCACGGTCTTAAGTGGCTCAAACCAGTGGGATTTCAGGAAATCCAACACAACGTTAAGATCCCAAGGTGCCACTGGTAGCACAAAAGGGGGCTGAATATGCAGCACTCCCTTAACAAACGTCTGAACCTCAGGCAGTGAAGCCAGTTCTTTTTGAAAGAAAATGGATAGGGCCGAAATCTGGACCCTTATGGACCCTAATTTTAGGCCCATAGACACTCCTGACTGTAGGAAGTACAGGAATCGACCCAGCTGGAATTCCTCTGTAGGGGCCGTCCTGGCCTCACACCAAGCAACATATTTTCGCCATATACGGTGATAATGCTTTGCTGTCACGTCCTTCCTAGCCTTTATCAGCGTAGGAATAACTTCATCCGGAATGCCTTTTACCGCTAGGATCCGGCGTTCAACCGCCATGCCGTCAAACGCAGCAGCGGTAAGTCTTGGAACAGACAGGGCCCTTATTGCAGCAGGTCCTGTCTGAGAAGCAGAGGCCATGGGTCCTCTGTGCTCATTTCTTGCAGTTCCGGGTACCAAGTCCTTCTTGGCCAATCCGGAACAATGAATATTGTTCTCACTCCTCTTTTTCTTACAATTCTCAGCACCTTTGGTATGAGGGGAAGAGGAGGAAACACATATACCGACTGGAACACCCACGGTGTCACTAGCGCGTCCACAGCTATCGCCTGAGGGTCCCTTGACCTGGCGCAATATCTTTTTAGCTTTTTGTTGAGGCGGGACGCCATCATGTCCACCTGTGGCAGTTCCCATCGATTTGCAATCTGTGTGAAGACTTCTTGATGAAGTCCCCACTCTCCCGGGGAGGTCGTGTCTGCTGAGGAAATCTGCTTCCCAGTTGTCCACTCCCGGAATGAACACTGCTGACAGTGCTTGCATGTGATTCTCCGCCCAACGAAGAATCTTTGTGGCTTCCGCCATTGCCACCCTGCTTCTTGTGCCGCCCTGGCGGTTTACATGGGCGACCGCCGTGATGTTGTCTGACTGAATCAGCACTGGTTGGTCTCGAAGCAGGGGCTCCGCTTGACTCAGGGCGTTGTATATGGCCCTTAGTTCCAGTATATTTATGTGCAGGCAAGTCTCCTGACTTGACCACAGCCCTTGGAAGTTTCTTCCCTGAGTGACTGCCCCCCATCCGCGGAGGCTTGCATCCGTGGTCACCAGGACCCAGTCCTATATGCCGAACCTGCGGCCCTCGAGAAGATGAGCACTCTGCAGCCACCACAGAAGAGACACCCTGGCCCTGGGGGACAGGGTGATTAACCGATGCATCTGAAGATGTGATCCGGACCATTTGTCCAGTAAGTCCCATTGGAAGGACCTCGTATGGAACCTGCCGAAGGGAATGGCCTCGTATGAGGCCACCCTCCTTCCCAGGACTCTAGTGCAGTGATGCACTGACCCCTGTTTTGGTTTTAATAGATTCCTGACCAGTGTCACGAGCTCCTGAGCTCTCTCTCTATCGGGAGATAACCCTTTTCTGGTCTGTGTCTAGGATCATGCCTAGGAGAAGCAGATGAGCTGTAAGAACCCACTACGACTTTGGAATATATAGAATCCAGCCGTGTTGCCGTTACACTTCCAGAGAAAGTTATACGCTGTTCAGCAACTGCTCTCTTGATCTCGCTTTTATGAGGAGATCGTCCAAGTACGTGATAATAGTGACACCTTGCTTCCGCAGGAGCACCATCATTTCCGCCATTATCTTGGTGAACATTCTCAAGGCCGTGGAGAGACCAAACGGCAACCTCTGAAATTGGTAATGACAATCCCGTACCGTAATTCTGAGGTACGCCTGATGAGGTGGATAAATGGGGACCTGAAGGTATGCATCCTTTATGTCCTGAGTCACCTTTCAGGCTTGCAATAACCGCTCTTAGCGATTTCAACGTGAACTTGAACCTTTTCAGGTATATGTTCAGGGATTTTAAATTCAATATGGGTCCCACCGAACCGTCAGGTTACGGGACTACAACATGGTCGAATAATAACCCCCTCCTTGTTGAAGGAGGGGAACCTTGACCACCACCTGGTGAAGATACAATTTGTGAATTGCAGTTAACACGGTTTCCCTCTCGTGGGGGGAAGCCGGCAGGGCCGTCGGTGAGGGGGCATCTTCTCAAAATCCAGCTTGTATCCCTGAGACACAATATCTATTGCCCAGGGATCTAACAGGGAGTGAACCCACTTGTGGCTGAACTTACGAAGGCGTGCCCCCACCGGGCCCAGCTCCGCCTGTGGAGCCCCAGCGACATGCAGTGGATTTTTGTAGAGGCCGGGGAGGACTTCTGTTCCTGGGAACTAGCTGTGTTGTGCAGCTTCTTTCCTCTGCCCCTGCCTCTGGCAAGAAAGGACGCACCTCGGACTTTCTTGTTTCTTTATTTGAAAGGCTGCATTTGATAATGTCGTGCTTTCCTAAGCTGTGCAGGAATATAAGGCAAATAGTTAGCTATAGTTGTGGAGACCAGGTCCGAGAACCCTTCTCCTCACAATCCTCAGCCTTCCATATGCCTCTTAAGTCGGCATCATCTGTCCATTGCATATTCTACAGGACACGTCAAGCAGAAATCGACATAGCTTTGACTCTAGGACCCAGTATACTCATGTCTCTTTGGGCATGTTATATATATATATATATATATATATATATATATATATATATATATACACACACACACACACACACACACATATATATACATACATATCTCTTGAGACAGCATCTTTAATATATATATATGGTCACGAGGAGGTCCTGTCAAGATTGGTTGATACTCACAACCACTCGGAGAGCCCGGTCAAATTCACTCTCAATACCCATCTGTCCGAAATTTGTTTTCTGGACATTAAAATCATGATACGAGAGGGAAAGATAGAGACCACTCTATACACAAAACCCACAGACCGTAATACGCTGCTCAGACAGGACAGCTTCCACCCGCCTGCGCTGATTCAAGGTTTACCCTATTCCCAGTACCTCCGTGTGTGCAGAATTACCAGCGCCACAGAGGACCGTGAAATTCAACTAGAAGCCATGACCCAAAAGTTTTTACAAAGGGGGTATCCCCCTACATTATTGAAGCAAGCATGTGCTAAGGCAAGATCAAAAAATAGACACGAGTTACTGCAGGCCAAAACACGCAAAGATCAAGCCACGAAGGTTGTGTGGGTTAATCAATATAATACCGCCAGCAAGGTAACCTGTAAAAAAGTGAAACAAATGTGGCCCATTGTAACTACCGACCCTAGCCTACAAGTGCTTAAAAACAGCCGCATCATGCCGTGCTACACCCGTAGCGCCAATTTAAAAGATCTTTTAGCAAAGAATGATGTGACTGGGTTCAAAGTGACACAGCCTAACATTCACTTTATGACACGTAAGGCAGGCTGTTACAAATGTTTGGGCTGCACAACCTGCAGCTATATGCTGACAGGTGACTCCATCTCGCACCCCCATACAGGGAGGAAGATCAGAATCCCCCACGTACTCTCTTGCAGTTCAACTTTTGTCATCTATGTGCTTGTGTGCCCCTGTAGTCTATACTACGTAGGCAAAACTCAATGCACTTTCAAGGAAAGGATGGCCCAGCATCGATCTGCCATCAGGGCAGTCTTGATGACTGGCAAGAGTGACCAACCTGTGGCACGTCATTTTGCACAGATGCGCCACAGCTTGGCATCGGTACGTTACAAAATTGTGGATCAGGTCCTTGATTCACTACGGGGAGGCAACCGTGCCAACAAATTACTACGCTTAGAGGCACGGTGGATTCATAAGCTAGACACCATTTACCCACGGGGTTTAAATGAATATCTTAGCCTCAACTGTTTCCTATAATGCCCTCTTGCATGCCAGCTGGCAGGTGCTTCCATCTACAATCAGAGGCTCCGAGGCAGACATAAGATCTGCCATGTTTACGTAGGAGCACGGTAGTTGTATCATATATGTGAAAATCAAAGAAAAATAGTGGCTCATAGATCTGGAGCAGAAGCTAGTTGCATCATGTGAACGGCTCATTAGTCCAGTAGGAAGCAGCCATAAAATAGGAACTGATAGACCCAAGTGAGATAGCCTTGAGCAAAGGGATGCTACCTTTATGAACAGAGATGTTGTATTTTTGCACATTGCAGCACTATAACTGTATGTTTTATGAAATATGTTGGATTTTAGGCATGTTCATTTAGTTTGTCATCACACTCTGACAATAGACAGGGTGTGTCTTATTGGTGCACGGGGTTTCTTTTCACATGTACCCAGTTTTTAATGTTCATATTGTGTATTTCCACTAGATGTGGCTAGAATTTTAATGTAATGTCATTTTTTCAGAGGTTGCCTGTTTGTTTATTCATAACCCCATGGCAACGTGTTGTCACTTCCTGCGTCCCCCTGCAGCAGCGGCAACCCACGTCTGCGGAAAGGACGTCACGACCGGAGGGCGGAGTCTCCTGCACCCGGAAGTGCGGGCGCCGTGGAGCGGGACGCCGCTGGCTGCAGCGGGAACGGGCGTACCAGGGGTTGGTAAGTCTTTTTAAACGTTGTATTGCACTTGCACTTTTGTTTGCTGTGTCTTGAAGAAGGGAGTACGTCTCCCGAAACGTCGATTAAAGCACATGTTTTTCACCTGATGACAGCCTCTGAGTGCCGCCTTCCATTGCACATACATTGAGCTTTTACAGCCTAAGGAGGGCACCTGAGCAGTTACCCAGCAGGGACGAGGAGTGCCGGACCCTTTTGCACAATATATATATATATATATATATATATATATATATATATATATATATCTATATATATCTATATATACATATATATCTCTCTATATATACATATATATATCTATATGCATACTAGGGTCTCAATCTCTGCTGATAAGGTACCTGTCCACGCTGCCACAGCGCTATAAACCCATGCCGACACAATCGCCGGTCTGAGTAGTGTACTAGAATGTGCACGCTATCTGCAGGATCCCTGAGAACAGCTAGTGCTACCGTCTGGGCGAACGTGACACCCTAGGGGAAGATTCCCATCACATCCTGGCCCTAGTGGGGATAGTGGAAAGGATACTGCCTGAGAATTCCTTGTGGGAAGCTGCAGTTTCTTGTCTGGAGATTCCCGCCCTTTTTCCTCATGAGAGGAGGGAAATTTACCTCAGCTTTCTTCCCCTTAAACATGTGTACCCTTGTGTCAGGGACATGAGTCATCAGTGATATGCAAATCATCTTTTATTACAATAATCATATATTGAATACCTTTCAGCCATTTTGGCTGTAACTTTGCATTCTCGTAGTCGACACTGGAGTCAAACTCCGTGTCGATATCAGTGTGTATTATTTTGGATAGTGATCATTGTGAGACTCTGAAGGTCTCTGCGACATAGGGACAGACATGGGTAGATTTCCTGTCTGTTCTCTAATCTTTTGTGCAATAAATTCACCTCAGCACTTACACATATCCAAACAGGTGTCGGCGTTGTCGACGGAGACACCCTCTCACACACATATTTTCTCTATCTCCTACTTAGGGGAGCCTTTTACCTTAGACATGTCGACACACGCGTACCGACACACCACACACACAGGGGATGCTCTATTTGAAGACAGTTCCCCCACAAGGCCCTTTGGAGAGACAGAGAGAGAGTATGCCAGCACACACCCCAGCGCTATATAACCCAGGGATTACACTACAACTCAGTGTTTACCCAGTAGCTGCTGTATATACAAATTTGCGCCTAAATTTATGTGCCCCCCCCCTCTTTTCACCCTTTGTGTATCTGGATACTGCAGGGGAGAGCCTGGGGAGCTTCTTTCCAGCGGAGCTGTGAATAGAAAATGGCGCTGGTGTGCTGAGGAAGAAGGCCCCGCCCCCTCAGCGGCGGGCTTCTGTCCCGCTTTCTGTGAAAAAATGGCGGGGTTTTTTACATATATACAGTGCCAGACTGTATATATGTATTTTTATTGCCAAAAGGTACTTCAATTGCTGCCCAGGGCGCCCCCCCCCAGCGCCCTACAGTGACCGGAGTGTGTAAGTGTGCTGGGAGCAATGGCGCACAGCTGCGGTGCTGTGCGCTACCTTAAATGAAGACAGGAGTCTTCTGCCGCCGATTTCGTCGTCTTCAAGCTTCTGTTCTTCTGGCTCTGCGAGGGGGACGGCGGCGCAGCTCCGGGAACGGACGATCGAGGACAGGTGCCTGTGTTCGAACCCTCTGGAGCTAATGGTGTCCAGTAGCCTAAGAAGCACAAGCTAGCTGCAAGCAGGTAGGTTTGCTTCTCTCCCCTTAGTCCCACGTAGCAGTGAGTCTGTTGCCAGCAGAAGCTCACTGAAAATAAAAAACCTAATACTTTCTTTACTAGTAAGCTCAGGAGAGCCCACTAGGAGCACCCAGCTCTGGCCGGGCACAGATTCTAACTGAGGTCTGGAGGAGGGGCATAGAGGGAGGAGCCAGTGCACACCAGATAGTACCTAATCTTTTCTTTAGAGTGCCCAGTCTCCTGCGGAGCCCGTCTATTCCCCATGGTCCTTACGGAGTTCCCAGCATCCACTAGGACGTCAGAGAAATGTGCTTTATGGAATGCACGCTCTGTTTGCAACAAAGTAACATATTCATGACCTTTTCATGGCAAAAAATAAGATTTTATTTACCGATAAATCTATTTCTCATAGTCCGTAGTGGATGCTGGGGACTCCGTCAGGACCATGGGGAATAGCGGCTCCGCAGGAGACAGGGCACAAAAGCAAGCTTTTAGGATCACATGGTGTGTACTGGCTCCTCCCCCTATGACCCTCCTCCAAGCCTCAGTTAGGTACTGTGCCCGGACGAGCGTACACAATAAGGAAGGATCTTGAATCCCGGGTAAGACTCATACCAGCCACACCAATCACACCGTACAACTTGTGATTTGAACCCAGTTAACAGTATGATAACAATGAAGTAGCCTCTAAAAAAGATGGCTCACAACAATAATAACCCGATTTTTTGTAACAATAACTATGTACAAGTAATGCAGACAATCCGCACTTGGGATGGGCGCCCAGCATCCACTACGGACTATGAGAAATAGATTTATCGGTAAGTAAAATCTTATTTTCTCTAACGTCCTAGTGGATGCTGGGGACTCCGTCAGGACCATGGGGATTATACCAAAGCTCCCAAACGGGCGGGAGAGTGCGGATGACTCTGCAGCACCGAATGAGAGAACTCCAGGTCCTCCTCAGCCAGGGTATCAAATTTGTAGAATTTTGCAAACGTGTTTGCCCCTGACCAAGTAGCTGCTCGGCAAAGTTGTAAAGCCGAGACCCCTCGGGCAGCCGCCCAAGATGAGCCCACCTTCCTTGTGGAATGGGCATTTACAGATTTTGGCTGTGGCAGGCCTGCCACAGAATGTGCAAGCTGAATTGTACTACAAATCCAACGAGCAATAGTCTGCTTAGAAGCAGGAGCACCCAGCTTTTTGGGTGCCTACAATATAAACAGCAAGTCAGACTTTCTGACTCCAGCCGTCCTGGAATTATATATATATATATATATATATATATATATATATTTTCAGGGCCCTGACAACGTCTAGCAACTTGGAGTCCTCCAAGTCCCTAGTAGCCGCAGGCACCACAATAGGTTGTTTCAGGTGAAACGCTGACACCACCTTAGGAAGAAACTGGGGACGAGTCCGCAGTTCTGCCCTGTCCGAATGGAAAATCAAATATGGGCTTTTGTAAGACAAAGCCGCCAATTTTGACAATCGCCTGGCCGAGGCCAGGGCCAACAGCATGGTCACTTTCCATGTGAGATATTTCAAATCCACAGATTTGAGTGGTTCAAACCAATATGATTTGAGGAATCCCAACACTACGTTGAGATCCCACGGTGCCACTGGAGGCACACAAGGGCTGTATATGCAATACTCCCTTGACAAACGTCTGGACTTCAGGAACTGAAGCCAATTCTTTCTGGAAGAAAATCTATAGGGCCGAAACTTGAACCTTAATGGACCCCAATTTGAGGCTCATAGACACTCCTGTTTGCAGGAAGTGCAGAAATCGACCTAGTTGAAATTTTTTCGTGTGGCCTTCCTGGCCTCACCCACGCAACATATTTTTACCACATGTGGTGATAACGTTGTGCGGTCACCTCCTTCCTGGCTTTGACCAGGGTAGGTATGACCTCTTTCGGAATGCCTTTTCCCTTAGGATCCGGCGTTCAAACCGCCATGCCGTCAAACGCAGTCGCGGTAAGTCTTGGAACAGACAAGGTCCCTGCTGGAGCAGGTCCTTTCTTAAAGGCCGATGCCACGGTTCCTCTTGGAACAGACATGGTACTTGCTGAAAGCAAATCCCTTCTTAGCTCCCGAGGCCATTAGTCCTCTGTGAGCATCTCTTGAAGTTCCGGTTACCAAGTCCCTCTTGGCCAATCCGGAGCCACGAGTATAGTTCTTACTCCTCTATGTCTTATAATTCTCAATACCTTGGTTATGAGAAGCAGAGGAGGGAACACATACACCGACTGTTACACCCACGGTGTTACCAGGACGTCCACAGCTATCGCCTGAAGGTCTCGTGACCTGGCGCAATACCTGTCCCATTTTTTGTTCGGGCGGGACGCCATCAAGTCCACCTTTGGTCTTTCCCAACGGTTCACAATCATGCGGAAAACTTCCCGATGAAGTTCCCACTCTCCCGGGTGGAGGTCGTGCCTGCTGAGGAAGTCTGCTTCCCAGTCGTCCACTCCCGGAATGAACACTGCTGACAGTGCTATCACATGATTTTCCGGCTAGCGAAAAATCCTTGCAGTTTTGCCACTGCCCTCCTGCTTCTTGTGCCGCCCTTTCTGTTTACGTGGGCGACTGCCGTGATGTTATCCCACTGGATCAATACCGGCTGACCTTGAAGCAGAGGTCTTGCTAAGCTTAGAGCATTATAAATTTGCTCTTAGCTCCAGTATATTTATGTGGAGAGAATTCTCCAGACTTGATCACACTCCTTGTGTGACTGCTCCCCAGCCTCTCAGGCTGGCCTCCGTGGTCACCAGCATCCAATCCTGAATGCCGAATCTGCGGCCCTCTAGAAGATGAGCACTCTGTAATCACCACAGGAGAGACACCCTTGTCCTTGGATATAGGGTTATCCGCTGATGCATCTGAAGATGCGATCCGGACCATTTGTCCAGCAGATCCCACTGAAGAGTTCTTGCGTGAAATCTGCCGAATGGAAGCGCTTCGTAATAAGCCACCATTTTTACCAGGACTCTTGTGCAATGATGCACTGACACTTTTCCTGGTTTTAGGAGGATCCCGATTAGCTCGGATAACTCCCTGGCTTTCTCCTCTGGGAGAAACACCTTTTCCTGGACTGTGTCCAGAATCATCCCTAGGACCAGCAGACGTGTCGTCGGAACAACTGCGGTTTTGGAATATTTAGAATCCACCCGTGCTGTCGTAGAACTACTTGAGATAGTGCTACTCCGACCTCCAACTGTTCTCTGGACCTTGTTCTTATCAGGAGGTCGTCCATTTTCTTTGAAGACGAATCCTCCTTTCGGTCATTACCTTGGTAAGGACCCGGGGTGCCTTGGACAATCCAACGGCATCGTCTTGAAACTGATAGTGACAGTTCTGTACCACGAACCTGAGGTACCCTTGGTGAGAAAAGGCAAATTTTGGGACATGGAGGTAAGCATCCCTGATGTCCCGGGACACCATATAGTCCCCTTGTTCTTTGCTATCACTGCTCTGAGTGACTCCATCTGGATCTGAACCCTTGCAAGTGTTCAAATTTTTCAGATTTAGAATAGGTCTCACCTAGCCTTCAGTACCACCATATAGTGTGGAGTAATACCCCTTTCCTTGTTGTCGGAGGGGTAATTTTATTATCACCTGCTGGGAATACAGCTTGTGAATTGTTTTCAATACTGCCTCCCTGTCGGAGGGAGACATTGGTACAGCAGACTACAGGAACCTGCGAGGGGGGAAACCTCTCGACATTCCAATCTGTACCCCTTGGATACTACTTGTAGGATCCAGGGGTCCTGTACGGTCCCAGCGTCATGCTGAGAACTTGGTAGAAGCGGTGGAGGGCTTCTGTTCCTGGGAATGGGCTGCCTGCTGCAGTCTTCTTCCCTTTCCTCTATCCCTGGGCAGATATGACTCTTATAGGGACGAAAGGACTGAGGCTGAAAAGACGGTGTCTTTTTCTGCAGAGATGTGACTTAGGGTAAAAAACGGTGGATTTTCCAGCAGTTGCCCTGGCCACCAGGTCCCATGGACCGACCCCAAATAACTCCTCCCCTTTATACGGCAATACATCTTTGTGCCGTTTGGAATCTGCATCACCTGACCACTGTCGTGTCCATAAACATCTTCTTGCAGATATGGACATCGCATTTACTCTTGATGCCAGAGTGCAAATATCCCTCTGCGCATCTCGCATATATAGAAATGCATCCTTTAAATGCTCTATAGTCAATAAAATACTGTCCCTGTCAAAGGTATCAATATTTTTAGTCAGGGAATCCGACCAAGCCACCTCAGCTCTGCACCTCCAGGCTGAGGCGATCGCTGGTCGCAGTATAACACCAGCATGTGTGTGTATACCTTTTAGGATATTTTTCAGCCTCCTATCAGCTGGCTCCTTAAGTACGGCCCTATCCGTAGATGGTACCGCCACTTGTTCTGATAAGCGTGTGAGCGCCTTATCCACCCTGAGGGGTGTTTTCCACCGCGCCTTAACTTCTGGCGGGAAAGGGTATACCGCCAATAATTTTCTATCGGGGGAAACCCACGCATCATCACACACTTCATTTAATTTATCTGATTCAGGAAAAACTACAGGTAGTTTTTTCACCTCACACATAATACCCTTTTTTGTGGTACTTGGAGTATCAGAAATATGTAACACCTCCTTCATTGCCCTTAACGTGTGGCCCTAAAAGAAAATACGTTTGTTTCTTCACCGTCGACACTGAAATCAGTGTCCGTGTCTGGGTCTGTGTCGACCGACTGAGGTAAATGGGCATTTTACAGCCCCTGACGGTGTTTGAGACGCCTGGACAGATACTAATTTGTTCGCCGGCCCTCTCATGTCGTCAACCGGCTTGCAGCGTGTTGACATTGTCACGTAATTTCCATAAATAAGCCATCCATTCGGTGTCGACTCCCTAGAGAGTGACATCACCATTACAGGCAATTTGCTCCGCCTCCTCACCAATATTTTCCTCATACATGTCGACTGCAGGACTCACTGAAAAGAACCTAAAAACTTTTTCTAAGCAACTCTTTAAGAGAGCCACCTAGATTGCACCCTTCTCGGCCGGGCACAAAAACCTAACTGAGGCTTGGAGGAGGGTCATAGGGGGAGGAGCCAGTACACACCATGTGATCCTAAAAGCTTGCTTTTGTGCCCTGTCTCCTGCGGAGCCGCTATTCCCCATGGTCCTGACGGAGTCCCCAGCATCCACTAGGACGTTAGAGAAAAATCAATAAGCTAGCTATAACAGAAACATGGCTCACACTATCAGACACAGCCTCCCCTGCAGCACTGTCACATGGTGGCCTCCACTTCACACACACACCCAGGCCTGGTAACATTAAAGGAGGTGGTGTTGGAATATTACGGTCCAAATCTTACACACATCATTTTACCACCTCTTTCCCTCACTTACATTCACATCATTTGAAGTACAATCTATTAGGATTTTCACCCCTTTCTCTCTGCGTGTTGCAGCTATCTATCGCCCTCCTGGACAACCAAAAAAGTTTCTGGAAGATTTTTCTGCTTGGCTCCCTCACTTTCTATCCTCTGACATCTCCACCATCATTATGGGCGATTTCAATCTCTCTATTGACAGTCCACAATCTCCCCATGCCTCTAAACTACTTTCTCTAACCTCCTCTCTTGGCCTCTCCCAATGGACTGACTCCCCTACTCATCAGGAGGGCCACTGCCTTGATCTTGTATTCACCAGACTATGCTCTTTTTCTGAACTCACTAACACTCCTTTCCCTCTCTCAGATCACAATCTTATCACCTGCATGCTCTCCTTAATTACTTCAAACTCAATGTCCCTGAAGTCTACAAAGACGCCTCTAACCCGCAGAAATATTAACGCTATTAATTTTCAACAACTATCTACCTCTCTGCAACCACTGCTCTCACCAATTTCTACATTCCCCTCTCCTGATACTGCTGTGTCACACCTTAACCAAACTCTAGAAACAGCACTTGATGAAGTGGCTCCAGCTACCCATCACACTCCACGTAGACTTAGATGTCAACCGTGGCACTCTAAATACACTAGACACCTACGAAAACGCTCACGTAAAAGTAGAACGCCAGTGGCGTAAATCTCGTAGTTCAAGTGACTCTCTCACATATAAGACCACCTATCACTCTTATCGTAATGCTCTGTACACTGCCAAACAAACATATTTTCAATCTCTCATCTCTGCTCAAGCCTCTAACCCCAAGCAACTTTTTAATACATTTAAATCACTTCTTGTCCCTCCCTCACCCAACCCACCAGCCACTGTCCGTGTGCAAGATCTTGCTTCCTATTTCAAGGACAAGATTGACAAGGGGGGCAATTCCAAGTTGATCGCAGCAGGAAATTTTTTAGCAGTTGGGCAAAACCATGTGCACTGCAGGGGAGGCAGATATAACATGTGCAGAGAGAGATTTGGGTGTGGTGAGTTCAATCTGCAATCTAAATTGCAGTGTAAAAATAAAGCAGCCAGTATTTACACTGCACAGAAACAATATAACCCACCCAAATCTAACTCTTTGCACATGTTATATCTGTTCCCCATGCAGTGCACATGGTTTTGTCCAACTGCTAAAAAAATTTCCTGCTGCGATCAACTCAGAATTACCCCCAAGATCCGAAATGAAATGTTATGCTCTTCCACAGCAAGTGACCTGCTCAATTACCTTCCTGAACCCTCTAACACCTTCTCTTCCTTTGATCCTACAAATGAAGATGAAGTATCTGCACTCTTTTTATCTGCCTACTCTAATACCTCTTCCCTTGACTCTATACCCTCACAAATTAGTAAAAGCTCTGTCTGCTGTGCTCATCCCAACCTTAACGAAAATCTGTAATCTCTCTCGGTCTACTGGTATCTTTCCTTCTCTATACAAGCATGCAGTGATTACTCCCATTCTGAAAAAACAAAACTCTGACCCTAACTCTCTCTCTCAAACTACCGTCCCATCTCTCAGCTGCCATGCCCCTCCAAGCTACTTGAGAGACTTGCCTACACACGCCTCACACACTTTCTTAACTCACACAGCCTACTGGACCTACTTCAGTCAGGATTTCGTGCCCAACACTCCACAGAGACAGCACTGACTAAGGTAGTGAATGATTTGGTCACTGCTAAATCTAAAGGACATTACTCTCTACTTATTCTCTTGATCTCTCTGCTGCTTTTGACACTATTGACCACTCTCTTCTCATACAAACACTACAATCCCTAGGGATTCAGGACACAGCCCTTTCTTGATTCTCATCCTACCTATCTAATCGCTCCTTCAGTGTTCGTTTCTCTGATTCCACCTCCTCTTCGCTACCTCTCTCAGTTGCAGTACCGCAAGGCTCAGTCTTAGGTCCTCTGCTTTTCTCTATCTATACCACATCTCTTGGCAAACTAATCAACTCTTTCGGATTTCAGTACCATCTGTATGCTGAGGATATTCAAATCAACCTATCCTCCCCTGATTTGTCACCATCTGTATTGGGCCGTGTCACTGAATGCCTTTCTGCCATTTCATCTTGGATGACATCTTGCCACCTCAAACTTAATATTTCCAAAACAGAATTAATTATATTTCTACCGGACAATAATAGTTTCCAACCTGATATCTCTATCACTGTTGAGAACTCGGCAATCATCCCTACCCCACAAGCTCGCTGCCTAGGTGTCATTCTTGACTCTGAACTGTCCTTTGTTCCCCACATTCAATCTGTCTCAAGATCATGTTACATACATCTAAGAAACATATCCAAAATACGACCATATCTTACACAAGACACAGCAAAAACTCTAATCCATGCTCTCATTATCTCCCGCACTGATTATTGTAATAGTCTCCTGACCGGTCTTCCCAAACATAGGCTCTCACCACTACAATCCATTTTGAATGCAACTGCAAGGCTAATCTTCCTCGCTAGACGTTCATAGTCTGCAGATCCGCTCTGTCAGTCCCTCCATTGGTTACTGGTATTCTACTGTATTAAATATAAAATACTTTTACTGACATACAAGGCTATTAACCAAACTGCACCAACATACATCTCTTCACTCATCTCAAAATATGTCCCTACCCGACCGCTCCGCTCTACACAAGATCTAAGTCTATCATCCACACGCATTACTTGTTCACACTCAAAATTACAGGACTTTATCCGGGCTTCACCCACTCTGTGGAATGTCCTCCCATGCACAATAAGACTCGCCTCTAGTCTCCAAACCTTTATACGTTCCCTGAAAACTCACCTCTTCAGACAAGCCTATCAAATTCCAGACCCACCCCACATAACCTTCAGTGCTTCCATATCTAATTACATCCTCTCTGTACAGTATACATAACATCACATATTTTGTCTTTCTTTACTCTCACACCCTCCTGACACTTGGCCAACATTGCGGGGTATCATCATACAACCCATTAAGAACCTAGCAATCTGGTGGACCATTATGCAATAGATAGTATCTATCCTTGTGTATCTAAGCCTATTTCCCTATAGATTGTAAGCTTGCGAGCAGGTCCTTCCTATCCCTATGTCTTTCTGTTTTTACCCAGTTTTGTTTTATTACTGTTCTAATTGTAAAGCGCAACAGAATATGCTGCGTTATAGAAGAAACTGTTAATAAATAAATAAATAAATTCCATTTCAATCAGGACATTGAAGACTCACTGACAAAAAGCCAGAATCAGAGGAAGAGGGATCGCTTCACTCAGTTGGTTGCAGTTAGGTTATTGAAGATCTAGGTAAAAAGTCCACGAAACTCTAGGAAAAATGTTGATCTTTTAGTTCTGTATGATGGTCACAAAAATATTGTCCTGCCTCCAAACAGATAACTGCTAGGTCGATTATTTCAGAGATTCAGTACGTTTACAGTGAGGCACGGAAAAAGGCACATTCTACTACATCAATGAGCAAATCTAATGGGGCCAGATGGGATACATCCAAGAATATTAAAAGAGCTTAAAGAGGTGCTGATAGCACCATTAACAGAATTATTCAACCAGTCATTAGCTACAGGAGTAATTCCAGAGGACTGGAAAAGAGCAAACATGGTCCCACTGCACAAAAGTGGAAGCAAGGAAGAGGCAAACAACTACAGACCAGTGAGCATTAAGGTGTGTATACATAGTTAGATTTATCTGTCCAATCTGTCTGGTGAGAACAAAAATCGTGTAATGGATGAGAGTAAATGACAATCGACCATTTACTCCCAACCACTGGAAAAATAAGAATTTACTTACCGATAATTCTATTTCTCGGAGTCCGTAGTGGATGCTGGGGTTCCTGAAAGGACCATGGGGAATAGCGGCTCCGCAGGAGACAGGGCACAAAAGTAAAGCTTTCCGATCAGGTGGTGTGCACTGGCTCCTCCCCCTATGACCCTCCTCCAGACTCCAGTTAGATACTGTGCCCGGACGAGCGTACACAATAAGGGAGGAATTTTGAATCCCGGGTAAGACTCATACCAGCCACACCAATCACACTGTACAACCTGTGATCTGAACCCAGTTAACAGTATGATAACAGAGGAGCCTCTGAAAAGATGGCTCACAATAACAATAACCCGATTTAGTTAGCAATAACTATGTACAAGTATTGCAGATAATCCGCACTTGGGATGGGCGCCCAGCATCCACTACGGACTCCGAGAAATAGAATTATCGGTAAGTAAATTCTTATTTTCTCTATCGTCCTAGTGGATGCTGGGGTTCCTGAAAGGACCATGGGGATTATACCAAAGCTCCCAAACGGGCGGGAGAGTGCGGATGACTCTGCAGCACCGAATGAGAGAACTCCAGGTCCTCTTGCCAGGGTATCAAATTTGTAGAATTTACAAACGTGTTCTCCCCCGACCACGTAGCTGCTCGGCAGAGTTGTAATGCCGAGACCCCTCGGGCAGCCGCCCAAGACGAGCCCACCTTCCTTGTGGAATGGGCCTTAACAGATTTAGGCTGTGGCAGACCTGCCACAGAATGTGCAAGTTGAATTGTGCTACCAATCCAACGAGCAATCGACTGCTTAAAAGCAGGAGCACCCAGCATGTTGGGTGTATACAGGATAAACAGCAAGTCAGATTTCCTGACTCCAGCCGACCTGGAAACTATATTTTCAGGGCCCTGACAACATCCAGCAACTTGGAGTCCTCCAAGTCCCTAGTAGCCGCAGGTACCACAATAAGCTGGTTCAGGTGAAACGCTGACACCACCTTAAGGAGAAACTGGGGACGAGTCCCAGCTTTGCTCTGTCCGAATGGACAACCAGATATGGCTTTGTGAGACAAAGCCGCCAATTCTGACACTCGCCTGGCCCCGGCCAGGACCAACAGCATGGCCACTTTCCATGTGAGATATATCAAATCCACAGATTTGAGTTGTTTTAAACCAATGTGATTTTAGGAATCCCAAAACTACGTTGAGATCTCCCAGTGCCACTGGAGACATCAAAGGGGGGTTGTATATGCAGTACTCCCTTAACAAACTTCTGGACTTCAGGAACTGAAGCCAATTTTTTTTCTGGAAGAAAATCGACAGGTCGAAATTTGAACCTTAATGGACCCCAATTTGAGACCCATAGACACTCCTGTCTGCAGGAAATGTAGGAATTAACCTAGTTGAAATTCTTCCGTGGAGCCTTCCTGGCCTCACACCATGGAACATATTTTCACCTAAGCGGTGATAATGTTGTGCGGTCACCTCCTTCCTGGCTCTGACCAGGGTAGGGATGACCTCTTCCGGAATGCCTTTTTCCCTTAGGATCCGGCGTTCACCCGCCCTGGCGTCAACGCAGCTGCGGTAAATCTTGGAACAGACATGATTCTTGCTGAATCAAGACCCTTCTTAGTATCTCTAGAAGTTCCGGGTACCAAGTCCTTCTTGGCCAAACCGGAGCCACGAGTATAGTTCTTACTCCTCTCCTTCCTATCATTCTCAATACACTGGGTATGAAAGGCAGAGGATGGAACACATACACCGACTGGTACACCCTCGGTGTTACCAGAGCGTCCCAGCTATTGCCTGAGTGTCTCTTGACCTGGCGCTTCATGTGGGACGCCATCATAACCACCTTTGGTCTTTCCCAACGGTTTACAATCATGTGGAAACTTCCAGATTAAGTTCCCACTTTTCCGGGTGGAATTCATACATGCTGAGGAAATCTTCCCAGTTGTCCACTCCCGGAATGAACACTGCTGACAGTGTTATCACATGATTTTTCGCCCAGCGAAAAGTCCTTGCTATCATTGCCCTCCTGCTTCTTGTGTCGCCCCGTCTGTTAACGTGGGCGACTGGTATGATGATGTCCTACTGGATCAGCACCGGTTGACTTTGAAGCAGAGGTCTTCCTAGGCTCAGAGCATTGTAAATTGCCCTTAGCTCCAGTATATTCATGTGGAGAGAAATCTCCAGACTTGACCACACTTCCTTGGAAATTTCTTCCCTGTGTGATTGCTCCCCAGCCTCTCAGGCTGGCATCCGTGGTCACCAGAACACAGTCCTGAATGCTGAACGTGCTGCCCTCTAGAAGATGAGCACTCTGCAGCCCCCACAGAAGAGACACCCTTGTCCTTGGAGACAGGATTATCCGCTGATGCATCTGAAGATGCGATCCGGACCATTCGTCCCGCAAATCCCCCTGAAAAATTTTTTTTTGCGTGAGATCTGCCGAATGGAATCGCTTCGTAAGAAGCCACCATTTTTCCCAGGACTCCTGTGCATTGATGCACTGATACCTGGTCTGGTTTTAGGAGGTTTCTGACTAGGTCGGATAACTCCCTGGCTTTCTCCTCCAGGAGAAAACCTTTTTCTGGACTATGCCCAGAATCATCCCTAGGAACAGCAGACGTATCGTCGGAAAACGGCTGCGATATTTGGAATATTTAAAATCCACTCGTGCTGTCGTAGAACTACTTTAGATAGTGCTCTTCCGACGTCCAACTGTTCTCTTGAACTTGCCCTTTTCAGGATATCGTCCAAGTAAGGGATAATTAAGATGCCTTTTTTCTTTGAAGAATCATCTTTTTGGCCATTACCCTGGTAAAGGCCCGGGGTGCCGTGGATACTTCAACGGCAGCGTCTGAAACTGATATTGACAGTTCTGTACCACGAACCAGAGGTATCCTTGTTGCGAAGGACAAATTTGGACATGGAGGTAATCCTTGATGTCCAGGGACACCATATAGTCCCCTTTTTGGTTCGCTATCACTGCTCTGAGTGACTCCATCTTGATTTGAACCTTTTTATGTAAGTGTTCAAAGATTTCAGATTTAGACTACGTCTCACCAAGCCGTCTGGCTTCAGTACCACAATATAGTGTGGAAGACTAATACCCTTTTCCTTGTTGTAGGAGGGGTACTTTTATTATCACCTGCTGGAAATACAGCTTGTGAATCTTTTCCAATACTGCCTCCCTGTCGGAGGAAGCCGTTGGTAAAGCAGACTTCAGGAACCTGCGAGGAAAAGATGTCTCGACTCTCCAATCTGTACCCCTGGGATAATACTTGTACGATCTAGGGGTCAACTTGCGAGTGATCCCACTGCGCGCTGAGATTCTTGAGACTACCCCCCCACCTCACCTGAGTCCGCTTGCACGGCCCCAGCGTCCTGCTGAGGACTTGGCAGACGTGGTGGAGGGCTTCCTTTCCTGGGAAGGGGCTGCCCGCTGCAGTCTACTTCCCTTACCTCTATGTCTGGGCAGATATGACTGGCCTTTTGCCCGCTTGCCCTCATGGAAACGGAAGGATTGAGGCTGAAAAGACGGTGTCTTTTTCTGCTGAGATGTAACTTGGGGTAAAAAGGTTGGATTTCCCAGCTGTTGCCGTGGTCCCCAGGTCCGATGGACCGACCCCAACTAACTCCTTCCCTTTATACGGCAATACTTCCATGTGCCGTATGGGATCTGTATCACCTGACCACTGTCTTGTCCATGACATCTTCTGGGAGATATGGACAACGCACTTATCTTGATGCCAGAGTGCAAATATCCCTCTGTGCATCTCGCGTACATATATATAGAATGCATCCTATTAAATGCTCTATATCAATAATATATTTTCAGTCAGGGAATCCGACCAAGCCAACCCAGCACTGCATCTCCAGGCTGATGGCGATTGCTGGTCGCAGTATAACCACCGTATGTGTGTATATACTTTTTAGGATATTTTTCCAGCTTCCTATCAGCTGGCTCCTTGAGGGCGGCCGTATCTGGAGACGATAACGCCACTTGATAAGCGTGTGAGCGCCTTATCCACCCTAAGGGTTGTTTCCCAACGCGCCCTAACTTCTGGCGGGAAAGGGTATAACGCCAATATTTGCTATCGGGGTAACCCCACGCTTCATCACACACTTCATTTTATTTTATCTGATTCAAGAAAAACTACAGGTAGTTTTTTCACTCCCACATAATACCCTTTTTTGTGGTATTTGTAGTATCAGAAATATGTAACACCTCCTTCATTGCCCTTAACGTGTGGCCCTAATGAGAAATACGTTTGTTTATTCACCGTCGACACTGGATTCAGTGTCCGTGTCTGTGTCGACCGACTGAGGTAAATGGGCGTTTTTAAAGCCCCTGACGGTGTTTCTGAGACGCCTGGACCGGTACTAATTGTTTGTCGGCCGTCTCATGTCGTCAACCGACCTTGCAGCGTGTTGACCTTCTCACGTAATTCTCTCAATAAGCCACCCATTTCGGTGTCGACTCCCTAGAGAGTGACATCCCCATTACAGGCAATTGCTCCGCCTCCTCACCAACATCGTCCTCATACATGTCGACACACACGTACCGACACACAGCACACACACCGGGAATGCTCTGACAGAGGACAGGACCCCACTAGCCCTTTGGAGAGACAGAGGGAGAGTTTGCCAGCACACACCAAAAACGCTATAATATATATAGGGACAACCTTATATAAGTGTTTCTCCCTTATAGCATCTTTATATATATATTAATATCGCCAATTAATGCCCCCCCTCTCTGTTTTAACCCTGTTTCTGTAGTGCAGTGCAGGGGAGAGCCTGGGAGCCTTCTCTCCAGCCTTTCTGTGAGAGAAAATGGCGCTGTGTGCTGAGGAGATAGGCCCCGCCCCTTTCTCGACGGGCTCGTCTCCCGCTCTTCAACGGATTATGGCAGGGGTTAAATATCTCCATATAGCCTCTGGGGCTATATGTGAGGTATTTTTAGCCAATATATAGGTTTTCATTTGCCTCCCAGGGCGCCCCCCCCCCAGCGCCCTGCACCCTCAGTGACTGTGTGTGAAGTGTGCTGAGAGGAAAATGGCGCACAGCTGCAGTGCTGTGCGCTACCTTTAGAAGACTGCAAGAGTCTTCTGCCGCCGATTCTGGACCTCTTCTTACTTCAGCATCTGCAAGGGGGCCGGCGGCGCGGCTCCGGTGACCATCCAGGCTGTACCTGTGATCGTCCCTCTGGAGCTGATGTCCAGTAGCCAAGAAGCCAATCCATCCTGCACGCAGGTGAGTTCACTTCTTCTCCCCTCAGTCCCTCGTTGCAGTGATCCTGTTGCCAGCAGGACTCACTGTAAAATAAAAAACCTAAGCTAAACTTTTTCTAAGCAGCTCTTTAGGAGAGCCACCTAGATTGCACCCTTCTCGGCCGGGCACAAAAATCTAACTGGAGTCTGGAGGAGGGTCATAGGGGGAGGAGCCAGTGCACACCACCTGATCGGAAAGCTTTACTTTTGTGCCCTGTCTCCTGCGGAGCCGCTATTCCCCATGGTCCTTTCAGGAACCCCAGCATCCACTAGGACGATAGAGAAATAGACAATGGTTGTTCAAACAAATAGGTTAAATCAGTGTGTTTGGAAACATTTGTTAAATCAAATCATTTAATCCATTTTCCAGTGTTTGGGAGAAAATGGTTGATTGTCATTTGCTCTCTTCCATTACCAAATTTTTGTTCTCACCAGACAGATTTGACAGATAACTCTCACCGTGTATACACACCATTACTTCAGTAGTACAAATTGATGGAAACACCCTTAAAATAAAGAGTTTTAGATTATCTCACATCCAGCAAATTACAGGATCCCAAACAGCATGGCTTCACTGGGGGAAGATCATGTCAAACAAACCTTATTGATTTACAGTATTTGACTGTGTGACTAAAGTGATGGCTAAAGTGAATCCATGGATATAGTTTATCTAGAATTTAGTAAGGCTTTTGACACTGTTCCACATTGCAGACTGCTAAATAAACTCGAAAGCTTGGGATTGGATACTAAAATTGTTGAATGGATAAGATCTTGGTTGCAGGATTTAAAACAGAGCTGTAATAAATTGAGTGCATTCACAGGAGGGAAATGTTACCAGTGCAGTAGCCCAGGGATCTGTACTTGGACCAGTGCTTTATAATATCTTTATTGGTGACATTGCAAATTGCATTAAAGGGAAAGTATGCGTTTTTGCAGATGACACAAAGGTATGTAACAGGGTAGATACACCAGGAGGGGTAAAACAAATGATTGCGGATCAAGGTAAACTAGAGGAATGGTCAAGAGTGTGGCAATTACATGTTAATGCCAAAAAATGCAAAATCATGCACTTGGGTCTCAAAAATCCAAAGGCTAAATATAGTAATGGCACTATACTGGAAACTACTGAGGAGGAAAGGGATCTAGTCACTATGTCAGGTGACTTAAAGGCAGGTAAGCAATGTAACAAAGCAATAAGGAAGGCTTGTCAGATTGGCTGCATTGGGAGAGGAATCAGCAGCAGAAATAAAGTAGTAATAATGTATAGGTCATTGGTACGGCCTCATCTAGAATACCGTGTTCCAGTCTGGAGGCCATATCTTCAAAAGGATATTACTACATTAGAGATTGTACAAAGAAGGGCAACTAAAATGGTGCAAGGCCTACATCACAAAACATACACAAAGACTAAAAAATCTCAATATGTATAGTTTGGAGCACAGAAGGGAAAGGGGGGACATGATAGAAACGTTCAAATATATCAAGGGCTTGACAACGTCTAGAAGGGAAACATTCTTCAAATGAAGGGAAGCAATAGGACACGGGGACATGCACTGAGACTGGAGGGAGGTAGCTTCAGGGGAAATTTGAGGAAAATTAAGGTTTGAGATAAAAATATGTTAAAAAAAAAAAAAAAAAAAGATTTTACTCGCCGTTAAATCTATTTCTTGTAGTCCGTAGTGGATGCTGGGACTCCGTAAGGACCATGGGGAATAGCGGCTCTGCAGGAGACTGGGCACAACTAAAAGAAAGCTTTTGGTCTACCTGGTGTGCACTGGCTCCTCCCTCTATGACCCTCCTCCAGACCTCAGTTAGGATACTGTGCCCGGAAGAGCTGACACAATAAGGAAGGATTTTGAATCCCGGGTAAGACTCATACCAGCCACACCAATTACACCGTATAACTCGTGATACTATACCCAGTTAACAGTATGAACAATAACTGAGCCTCTCAACAGATGGCTCAACAATAACCCTTTAGTTAAATAATAACTATATACAAGTATTGCAGACAATCCGCACTTGGGATGGGCGCCCAGCATCCACTACGGACTACGAGAAATAGATTTACCGGTGAGTAAAATCTTATTTTCTCTGACGTCCTAAGTGGATGCTGGGACTCCGTAAGGACCATGGGGATTATACCAAAGCTCCCAAACGGGCGGGAGAGTGCGGATGACTCTGCAGCACCGAATGGGCAAACTCTAGGTCGTCCTCAGCCAGGGTGTCAAACTTGTAGAATTTAGCAAATGTGTTTGACCCCGACCAAGTAGCTGCTCGGCAAAGTTGTAGAGCCGAGACCCCTCGGGCAGCCACCCAAGAAGAGCCCACCTTCCTCGTGGAATGGGCTTTCACTGATTTAGGATGCGGCAGTCCAGCCGCAGAATGTGCAAGCTGAATCGTACTACAGATCCAGCGAGCAATAGTCTGCTTTAAAGCAGGAGCACCCAGCTTGTTGGGTGCATACAGGATAAACAACGAGTCAGTTTTCCTGACACTAGCTGTCCTGGAAACATAAATTCTCAGGGCCCTGACTACGTCCAACAACTTGGAAGCCTCCAAGTCTTTAGTAGCCGCAGGCACCACGATAGGTTGGTTCAAATGAAAGGCTGATACCACCTTAGGGAGAAACTGGGGACGAGTCCTCAATTCTGCCCCATCCATATGGAAAATCAGTTAAGGGCTTTTACATGACAAAGCCGCCAATTCTGACACACGCCTGGCCGAAGCCAAGGCCAACAGCATGACCACTTTCCACGTGAGATATTTTAATTCCACGGTTTTAAGTGGCTCAAACCAATGTGACTTTAGGAAATCCAACACAACGTTGAGATCCCAAGGTGCCACTGGAGGCACAAAAGGGGGCTGAATATGCAGCACTCCCTTAACAAAAGTCTGAACTTCAGGTAGTGAAGCCAGTTCTCTTTGGAAAAAAATCGATAGAGCCGAAATCTGGACCTTAATGGAACCCAATTTTAGGCCCATAGTCATCCCTGACTGTAGGAAGTGCAGAAAACGGCCCAGCTGAAATTCCTCCGTTGGGGCCTTCCTGGCCTCACACCAAGCAACATATTTTCGCCAAATGCGGTGATAATGGTTTGCGGTCACTTCTTTCCTAGCTTTAATCAGCGTAGGAATGACTTCCTCCGGAATGCCCTTTTCCTTCAGGATCCGGTGTTCAACCGCCATGCCGTCAAACGCAGCCGCGGTAAGTCTTGGAACAGACAGGGCCCCTGCTGCAGCAGGTCCTGTCTGAGCGGCAGAGGCCATGGGTCCTCTGAGATCATTTCTTGAAGATCCGGGTACCAAGCTCTTCTTGGCCAATCCGGAACAATGAGTATAGTTCTTACTCCTCTTCTCCTTATTATCCTCAGTACCTTGGGTATGAGAGGAAGAGGAGGGAACACATAAACCACCCACGGTGTCACTAGAGCGTCCACAGCTATCGCCTGAGGGTCTCTTGACCTGGCGCAATATCTTTCTAGCTTTATGTTTAGGCGGGACGCCATCATGTCCACCTGTGGCCTTTCCCAACGGTTTGCAATCAGTTGGAAGACTTCTGGATGAAGTCCCCACTCTCCCGGGTGGAGGTCGTGCCTGCTGAGGAAGTCTGCTTCCCAGTTGTCCACTCCCGGAATGAACACTGCTGACAGTGCTAACACGTGATTTTCCGCCCATCGGAGAATCCTTGTGGCTTCTGCCGTCGCCGTCCTGCTTCTTGTGCCGCCCTGTCGGTTTACATGGGCGACTGCCGTGATGTTGTCTGACTGGATCAGCACCGGCTGGTTTTGAAGCAGGGTTTTGCCTGACTTAGGGCATTGAAAATGGCTCTCAGTTCCAGAATATTTATGTGTAGGGAAGTCTCCTGACTTGACCATAGTCCTTGGAAGTTTCTTCCCTGTGTGACTGCCCCCCAGCCTCGAAGGCTGGCATCCGTGGTTACCAGGACCCAGTCCTGTATGCCGAATCTGCGGCCCTTTTGAAGATGAGCACTTTGCAGCCACCACAGCAGAGACACCCTGGGTCCTTGGAGACAGGGTTATCAGCCGATGCATCTGAAGATGCGATCCGGGCCACTTGTCCAACAGGTCCCACTGAAAAGTTCTTGCATGGAACCTGCCGAATGGAATTGCTTCGTAGGAAGCTACCATTTTTCCCAGGACTCGCGTGCAGTGATGCACCGACACCTGTTTTGGTTTTAGGAGGCCTCTGACTAGAGATGACAGCTCCTTGGCCTTCTCCTCCGGGAGAAACACTTTTTTCTGTTCTGTGTCCAGAACCATCCCCAGGAACAGTAGACGTGTCGTAGGGACCAGCTGTGACTTTGGAATATTTAGAATCCAACCGTGCTGTTGTAGCACCTCCCGAGATAGTGCTACCCCGACCAACAACTGCTCCCTTGACCTCGCCTTTATCAGGAGATCGTCCAAGTACGGGATAATTAAAACTCCCTTTTTTCGAAGGAGTATCATCATTTCGGCCATTACCTTGGTAAATACCCTCGGTGCCGTGGACAGACCAAACGGCAACGTCTGGAATTGGTAATGACAATCCTGTACCACAAATCTGAGGTACTCCTGGTGAGGATGGTAAATGGGGACATGCAGGTAAGCATCCTTGATGTCCAGTGATACCATGTAATCCCCCTCGTCCAGGCTTGCAATAACCGCCCTGAGCGATTCCATCTTGAACTTGAATTTTTTTATATATGTGTTCAAGGATTTCAAATTTAAAATGGGTCTCACCGAACCGTCCGGTTTCGGTACCACAAACATTGTGGAATAGTAACCCCGTCCTTGTTGAAGTAGGGGCACCTTTACTATCACCTGCTGGGAATACAGCTTGTGAATTGCCTCTAGCACTGCCTCCCTGCCTGAGGGAGTTGTTGGCAAGGCAGATTTGAGGAAACAGCGGGGGGGAGACGTCTCGAATTCCAGCTTGTACCCCTGAGATACTACTTGAAGGATCCAGGGATCCACCCGTGAGCGAGCCCACTGATTGCTGAAGTTTTTGAGACGGGCCCCCACCGTACTTGGCTCCGCCTGTGGAGCCCCAGCGTCATGCGGTGGACTTGGAGGAAGCGGGGGAGGACTTTTGCTCCTGGGAACTGGCTGTATGCTGCAGCTTTTTCCCTCTACCTCTGCCTCTGGGCAGAAAGGACGCGCCTTTAACCCGCTTGCCCTTATGGGGCCGAAAGGACTGTACCTGATAATACGGTGCTTTCTTTGGCTGTTGCTGTGGAAACGAGGTCCGAGAGACCATCCCCGAACAACTCCTCACTCTTATAAGGCAAAACTTCCATGTGCCTTTTAGAATCTGCATCACCTGTCCACTGCCGAGTCCATAACCCTCTCCTGGCAGAAATGGACATTGCACTTATTTTAGATGCCAGCCGGCAAATATCCCTCCGTGCATCTCTCATGTATAAGACTGAGTCTTTAATATGCTCTACGGTTAGCAATATAGTGTCCCTGTCTAGGGTATCAATATTTTCCGACAGGGAATCTGACCACCCAGCTGCAGCACTGCACATCCATGCTGAAGCAATAGCTGGTCTCAGTATAATACCTGTGTGTGTATATACAGACTTCAGGATAGCCTCCTGCTTCCTATCAGCATGCTCCTTTAGGGCGGCCGTATCCGGAGACGGTACTGCCACCTTCTTTGACAAGCGTGTGAGCGCTTTATCCACCCTAGGGGATGTTTCCCAACGTGACCTATCCTCTGGCGGGAAAGGGTACGTCATTAGTAACCTTTTAGAAATTACCAGTTTCTTATCGGGGGAAGCCCACGCTTCTTCACACACTTCATTTAATTCCTCAGATGGAGGAAAAACTACTGGTAGTTTTTTCTCTCCAAACATAATACCCTTTTTTGTGGTTCCTGGGGTAACATCAGAAATGTGCAACACATTTTTCATTGCCTCAATCATGTAACGTGTGGCCCTATTGGAAGTTACATTAGTCTCATCGTCGTCAACACTGGAGTCAGTATCCGTGTCGACATCTGTATCTGCCATCTGAGGTAGCGGGTGTTTTAGAGCCCCTGATGGCTTTTGAGACGCCTGGGCAGGCACAGGCTGAGAAGCCGGCTGTCCCATATTTGGTATGTCGTCAAACCTTTTATGTAAGGAGTCGACACTGTCACGTAATTCCTTCCACATAACCATCCACTCAGGTGTCGACCCCGCAGGGGGTGACATCACATTTATCGGCATCTGCTCCGCCTCCACATAAGCCTCCTCATCAAACATGTCGACACAGCCGTACCGACACACCGCACACACACAGGGAATGCTCTGACAGAGGACAGGACCCCACAAAGCCCTTTGGGGAGACAGAGAGAGAGTATGCCAGCACACACCAGAGCGCTATATAACACAGGGATGAACACTATAACTGAGTGATTTTCCCTTATAGCTGCTTATATATATACTGCTGCGCCTAAATTTAGTGCCCCCCCTCTCTTTTTTACCCTTTGTAGTCTTGAAACTGCAGGGGAGAGCCTGGGAGCGATCATTCCAGCGGAGCTGTGAGGGAAAAATGGCGCCAGTGTGCTGAGGGAGATAGCCCCGCCCCTTTTTCGGTGGGCTTCTCCCGCTTTTTTATGGATCTCTGGCAGGGGTATTTTTCACATATATAGCCTCTAGGACTATATATTGTGATTATTTTGCCAGCCAAGGTGTTAATATTGCTGCTCAGGGCGCCCCCCCCCAGCGCCCTGCACCCATCAGTGACCGGAGTGTGAGGTGTGCATGAGGAGCAATGGCGCACAGCTGCAGTGCTGTGCGCTACCTTGTTGAAGACTGAAGTCCTCTGCCGCCGAATTTCAGGACCATCTTCTTGCTTCTGGCTCTGTAAGGGGGATGGCGGCGCGGCTCCGGGACCGGACGATCGAGGTCGGGCCCTGTGTTCGATCCCTCTGGAGCTAATGGTGTCCAGTAGCCTAAGAAGCCCAAGCTAGCTGCAAGCAGGTAGGTTCGCTTCTTCTCCCCTTAGTCCCTCGTAGCAGTGAGTCTGTTGCCAGCAGATCTCACTGAAAATAAAAAAAATTAAAATATACTTTCTTTTCTAGGAGCTCAGGAGAGCCCCTAGTGTGCATCCAGCTCAGCCGGGCACAAGATTCTAACTGAGGTATGGAGGAGGGTCATAGAGGGAGGAGCCAGTGCACACCAGGTAGACCAAAAGCTTTCTTTTAGTTGTGCCCAGTCTCCTGCGGAGCCGCTATTCCCCATGGTCCTTACGGAATCCCAGCATCCACTTAGGACGTCAGAGAAAAGGGGCAGACTAATTCTATGTTTCTACGTATTGGGCCTTCACAAAATGTGTGCGTAAAATCAATGGGAATCGCTGTGTACCTCTACTTTATGAGCATAGCCTTCCATAAGGACTCTAGGACTTGTCAGTGATGCAGTGTCCAAAGATGTATGATAAAACAGAATTTTTATAATTACCCAAAATCTGTTTCCCTGAATCTATTGTGGAATAACCAGCCAATTATGCTCTAATTTTTGGTTTAAGTCAAAAGGTATTTTTCAAGGGGTGATATTATTTCTCTTTGTTCCATTTATTTCTGATTCTGTTCTTTGGGGTTTGGTTAGACAGATAACGGAGTTCTGTAAAGAATGGGGACATAGTGGGCAAATATATGAAAGATTTTCAAGTGCCAAAGTCCTAGTACACTATGTAGAAAAAAGTGGTTGGACAGCAAATAGATACGAGACTTTATTGATGTATGTACTCTGTAAGCCCACCACATGCAGTGATTACTACAGACATCCTTATGGCAAACTGTCCACAAGCTCCTGAACAACAAGTTGCGGTATGTTTTGCCATTTTGCCTTAAGTTCATAAGTAGTGACCAACTGTGACAGTGAAGGAAGTCTGACTAGAACGCACCTGTTCCTACAATTCATTACAGATGTTCTCAACGGGGTTAAGATCTGAACTCTGAGCTGGCCAGTCCATACGGGTTATCGACTTTTCTGTATACCAGTCCAGAGCCGCCCTGGAAACACGACAGGTGGCATTGTTGTCCTGATAAAAGTATCAAGCACATCTCTATACTTCTCAGAGCTAATGGACCAAGCATTACAACTAGTGGACCTTTGACAAACCAGCCCAACAGCATAACACCACCACCTCCATGCTTTACTCTAGGTACTGTAGACTGGCATCAGATGTTCTCCTGGCTATCGCCAAATCCAGACACATCCATCTGATTTGAAAAGTGTAAATCGTGATTCGTCACTCCATAACACTCGCCACTATTGTTCCACTGTCCAGTTTTTGGGCTCTTTACACCAATGTAAGCACTGGGTTGCATTCTACTTTGTGATTATTTGTTCATGAGGGGGAGGCATTTGATATGCCGGCTGTCGGTATCCCGGCACTCAGCATACCGGCGCCGGGATCCCGACAGCTAGCATACTGACAACTATTCTCCCCCTTGGGGGGCCACGACACCCCTGGAGGGAGAATAAATAGCGTGGTGCGCGTAGCGCGTCACCGAGCCCGCAAGGGGCTCTTTTGCGCTCACCCTGCTGCCGGCAGTGATGATCCCTGTGCCGCTATGCTGGGCGCCGGGATCCCGACAGCCAGCATAACGCAGTAGGCCCTCATGAGGAGCTGATCGCCCATAATATCAAAGGGCATGGGCTTCCCTATGAGGTGTTCTTGTTGAAACCGACACATTAATGGCCATTTGAAATTTTGCGTGCAATGGTATACATAGGGCGACCCGTTCTTTCACAGCTCCATGGTTCGCACTCTCCGGTAGCTGGGTTGCAGATTCAGGGGTCTTAATGACAAAAGACACAGTGGATTTAGGCACTTTACTAACATCCGCAATGGTGCTCACACTCATACCTCCGATCGAGCAGCCTATGATGATTCCCTTTTCAAACTCTGTTAGCGTCTTCCAAGAAAGCCAATTCGTTAGCAAATGATCTAATCAATGTCCTTCTACCCATTTTAGATCTTGACGAACACTTGTCTGCTGAAGGAGCACACCATTTCGCTAGTGCGGGGGGTGTAAAAATCACTTTTGTCTACATAGTGTAGGAGACTCCACGGTGCAGTAGATTCAGAGAAAAGGATTAAAGTATGTATAAAAATAAGTTTTTTTACCAATTAATGAGATGGCTTGTTTTTAGAAACAAAATGATTAAATTATTTTTGCACAAGTTTCCAATTTTCTAAAGGTTACTTTATAGCTGTTAATATTCAATTTGTAGACAGCAGTCAAGGAATGAAAGTAAAATCCCCATCATTATCACATCCTGCATTCCTACTGGTAATAGATCTGAGGAAAGGATTCTGAGAAGAAAAAAAAAATGTGTGGCAGCATCCACCCACACCCACCCCAGTGACAAAAAATGTCCTTTCCCATTACTCCCCTCCCTCTGTCATAGCTCCTCCCCTCACCTTATTGCAGAGAACAGAAGAATGTGGGTCAGTGGGGACTGTTCATCAGTCCTACCTGCTGCAGCTTGTTGTGCTGAAGGGGGCCGTAGCAAGAGGAATAAATCCATTCTGCAGAATACGTTTCCTCCATACAGGAGACTGCGAGGCAACACTGACGTATGGGATATTACTTGGTCAGGTAATGCACTCCTGTCTGCTATCTTATCCCATACACTAGTGCCAGTTAAGTGGTTAGGAGGCAGATGTACTAAGGCTTGGAGAGTCATAAAGAAGGGAGGGAGAGGGAGAGAGACAGTGCCAGCCAATCAGCTGGAGCCTGAAACACATCGTGCCTTTATGGGTCAGGTAACCCACCCTCTCTCTCTCCACTTTATCACTTCCCAAGACTTAGTACATCTCTCCCATAATCTTTAACTCATATTACATTTGATGGCCCAAATGTAGTAATTTGTAAGTTTTGGACAGTAGCAAAACTTCAGTAACTTAGAAAATCCCACAAATTATATGTCCACTCTTTACAACAAACAAGATTCACTCAGATGTCTGTCAGAAAAAATATGACCTCTTTTGCCACCTTGTTCGTCTGCTGGTTTCTTTTTCTTTTGCTCTTGAAACATATTAGTCAGGGAGCGGCAGCCGCCAGGCAAAAGACCCGATTTCAATGACAAGGGACCAAAGTTAGATGTATGTACTGGAACCAACTGGTGCATCTGGAGTCCAACCTTAAAACAAACAAAAGATCATGACCCATAAAAAATGTAGGCACCTAGAAGTACAATACCTGAGCAGCAAGTCAGTCATAATATAATATAATAGAACACATTTTTTCCATTTAAGTACAGTAGTAGTTGTTATACAGAAGGTATGAGAAGCAATTTATAGCTATGAGACATATTATGAACACAAGGTAGGAGAGGAAGGAATAAGTGGACAATATCAATGATCAAACTACATACCCCTCTAATATCTGAAACATTCAGCTTCATTGATTGAAACATTTTTAGAGCTTCTTTTCCAATCACACTGACATTATCTGTGGCTTGATCAACCGTTGCAGTCCTGCAAAACCAGAAAGGAAAAGGTGTTTTTCTTCTAATTGCTCTGAAGAGCTTCCATTTAGGAGGAAATTCAATTAGCTGCGATAACAGGGCTAAATGCAACTTAACACGGTCAGGTGCAAATTTTTGCTATTAAGTTAGCCGCAAAAATTAAGCTGCGCTAACTCTACACAGGATTTGTAGCCCCTGAGAAGGTGAAAAGTTTTAGAAACAGATATCAAGTTTGAGAACTTGATATCAGAATCCACAGGAAAGCCCCCTTCCCTAATAATTAATGAGGCACTCAGAAGTTTGTAATTAGATTTATTTGCCCCTTTTCTTTGCGTAGATATTCTGCAAAATGCATAATAATTGGTTAAATGATGCAGGGCAGGTATATGGGGCACTGTATTTATGGGACATGTGATTTTAGTCTTGCAAGTGGGAGTTACAGGTGTTTAACAAATTTTAACAAGTGGCAAAAATTACAGAAAAACAATATCTACTTCCAGACATTTATCTAAAGCAGAAATTTGCTTAAAATAACAAATTGCTTTCTAGCCACTTGACACCTTTAAAAAGAGCCATTTGAGCATTAATAGCTTTCTACACTGTAATCCAATAAAAGTTGGCACTGTTGTGGGGTACAGGTAGATTTCCCATTTTTCCCCACACAATGCAGCAATAATCATAGAAAAATCACTGCACGATTGCTTGGATAAGCATTTTCCAAGTGAATTGTGAGCTGGGCAGGAGTGCAAACAAACGCGATAAGTGAAATTATCACGTTATAAGCAAATTAATTCAAGCTGCTGTAAAGATTGTACTGCAGCTAATAGAATTTCCCCCTTAGTACGTAAAGACTGCATGTTATGTTTTAATTTAGAAAAAGTCAAATAACCAATATCAAATAGTATATAGTATGTGTCTGCTGCCTCATTATATGGATAAGAGAACCAGGTATTCAATAGGGATGTGTAATACAGAAACATCAAAGATAACTGATGAAAAAATAGGATTTTGGTTACCTACTGGTAAATTATTTTCTCGTAGCCCGTAGAGGATGCTGGAGTCCACATTAGTACCATGGGTTATAGACGGGTCCACTAGGAGCCATTGGCACTTTAAGAGCGAGTGTGTGGGCTGGCTCCTCCCTCTATGTCCCTCCTACCAGACTCAGTCTAGAAACTGTGCCCGAGGAGACGGACATCTTCGAGAGAAGGATTACACAGATAGTGGCAAGATTCACACCAGCTCACACTAGCTTGAAACTCAGTAACCGCTGAAACATTACAAACCAAGTAACAATGCAGTACTCAACTAAAACGAAGTTGTACTGAACCAAATAACGACAGCAGGAAAACGAGCGCTTGGAGAAAAGGATTTACCGGTAGGAAACCAAAATCTTATTTTCTCTTGCGTCCTAGAGGATGTTGGAGTCCTCATTAGTACCATGGGGATGTACCAAAGCTCCCAGAACGGGAGGGAGAGCACGGAGGCTCCTGCAGAACTGATTGACCAAACTTCAGGTCCAAAGTATCGAACTTGTAGAACTTTGCAAACGTGTTCGACCCAGACCAAGTTGCTGCTCGGCAAAGTTGTAACACCGAGACACCCCGGGCAGTCGCCCAGGAAGACCCCACCTAACGAGTAGAGTGGGCCTTAACAGACGTAGGACACGGCAATCCTGCCATAGAATACTCATGCTGGATAGTGAACCTGATCCAGCGAGAGATCGTCTGCTTAGAAGCAGGACACCCCATTTTCTTGGGATCATACAGGACAAACAGCGAGTCGAATTTTCTGTGACGAGCAGTCCTCCTCACATAGATTTTTAGAGCCCTTACAACATCTAAGGAACTTGATGAAATTGAGGAGTCAGTCGCAACTGGCACCACAGTAGGTTGGTTGATCTGAAATGCCGACACAACCTTCGGAAGAAACTGCTGACGTGTCCGAAGCTCTGCTCTGTCTTCATGGAAGATCAAGTATGGGCTTTTACATGACAAAGCCCCCAACTCCGACACACGTCTAGCAGAAGCTAAGGCCAACAAAGGGACAGCCTTCCACGTGAGAAACTTGACCTCAACCTCCTGTAGAGGTTCAAACCAGTCAGACTGGAGGAACTGCAACACCACGTTAAGATCCCAAGGCACCATAGACTGTACAAAGGGAGGTTGGATGTGCAGAACTCCCTTCAAAAAAAGTCTGAACCTCAGGGAGGGCAGCCAACTGTTTCTGGAAGAAAATGGATAGGGACGAAATTTGGACCTTTATGGATCTCAATCTCAGGCCCATATCCACACCTGTCTACAGGAAGAGGAGAAAACATCCCAGTTGAAACTCCACCACAGGAAACTTCTTGGATTCTCACCAAGATACATATTTTTTCCAAATACGATGGTAACGGTTTGACATTACTCCTTTCCTAGCCTGTATCAGGGTAGGAATAACCTTGTTTGGAATGCCCTTCCGAGCTAGTATCTGGCGTTCAACCTCCATGCCATCAAATGTAGCCGTGGTAAGTCTTGATAGGCGAACGGCCCCTGCTGCAGCAGGTCCTCCCGAAGAGGAAGAGGCCTCGGCTCTTCTAGCAGTAGATCCGTGTACCAAGCCCTTCTTGGCCAGTCCGGAGCAATGAGGATTGCCTGAACTCTTGTTCTGCTTATGAGTTTGAGAACTCTTGGAATGAGTGGAAGTGGAGGAAACACGTACACCGACTGGAACACCCACGGAGTCACTAGGGCGTCCACCGCCACTGCTTGCGGGTCCCTCGACCTGGAACAATACCGCCGAAGCTTCTTGTTGAGACGAGAGGCCATCATGTCGATTTGGGGTACGCCCCAAAGATCTGTTACCTCCGTGAACACCTCCGGATGGAGACCCCACTCCCCTGGATGGAGATCGTGTCTGCTGAGGAAGTCCTCTTCCCAGTTGTCTACTCCCAGAATGAAGATTGCTGACAGCGCCAACACGTGTTTTTCTGCCCAGAGGATGATACATGTCACCTCTGACATTGCAGCTCTGCTCTTCGTTCCACCCTGTAGGTTGATGTAAGCCACTGTCGTTACATTGTCCGACTGCACTTGAATGGCCCGATTTCTCAGAAGATGGGCCGCTTGGAGAAGACTGCTGTAGACGGCTCTTAGTTCCAGAATGTTTATCGGCAGGCCGGCTTCCAGACTTGACCACCTTCCTTGGAAGGTTTCCCCTTGAGTGACTGCGCCCCAGCCTCGGAGACTTGCACCCGAACCTGCAGCTCTCCAGGAGGTGAGGTAGTTGCAACCACCAGAGAACTGAAATCCTGCCCTTTGGCGACAGACCTATCCTCTGGTGCATCTGTAGATGGGATCCCGACCACTTGTCCAGGAGATCCAGTTGGAAGGACAGAGCATGAAACCTCCCCTACTGTAGAGCCTCGTAAGAGGCCACCATCTTTCCCAGAAGGCGAATGCACTGATGAACCGATACCCGGGGTTGCTTCAGGACATCCCAGACCATTGTTTGTATCACCAACGCTTTTTCCTCTGGAAGAAACACCCTCTGCACTTCCGTGTCGAGGATCATTCCTAGAAAGGACAACCTCCTGGTTGGCTCCAAATTTGATTTTGGAAGATTCAGGATCCAACCGTGTTTCCTGAGCAGGTGGGTCGTGAGAAGAATGGACTGTAACAGCTTCTCCTTGGACGATGCCTTTATCAGCAGATCGTCCAGATATGGAATTATGTTCACCCCCTCTCTGTGGAGGAGAACCATCATTTCCGCCATCACCTTGGTGAATACCCTCGGTGCTGTGGAGAGGCCAAATGGCAGAGTCTGGAACTGATAGTGACAGTCCAACAGTGCAAATCGAAGATAAGCCTGATGCGGCGGCCAAATCGTAATGTGGAGGTACGCATCCTTGATATCCAGGGATACCAGGAATTCCCCCTCTTCCAGACCTGATGTCACCGCCCTTAGAGACTCCATTTTGAACTTGAAATCCTTCAGAAAGAGATTTAGCGATTTTAGGTTCAGAATGGGCCTGACCGAACCATTCGGTTTCGGTACTACGAAAAGGTTCAAATAGTAACCTTTGTTTTGCATATGAGGAGGGACTGGTACAATAACCTGTGCCTCCAGCAATTTCGGGACGGCAGCCTGCAGGACAGTCCTGTCTGCCAGCAAAGCTGGCAAGCCTGATTTGAAGAATCGGTGAGGAGGGAGATCTTGAAATTCCAGCCTGTACCCCTGGGACACGATATCTTGCACCAAGGGGTCCTGGCCGGACGACACCCAGACGTTACAGAAATGCCTTAGTCTCGCTCCCACCGGCTCCACCTCCGGGGCGTGCAGTCCACCGTCATGCGGAGGACTTCGGCGTACCTGAAGCAGGTTTCTGTTCCTGGGAACCCGCAGCAGCAGGTTTCTTGGATTTGGGCCGGCCTCCCCTAAAGAAGCTGTTGGGCGGTCTGGCCTTCCGTGGCTTGGCAGCCGATAGGGCTGTGATGCAGTTGAAGAAAAGGGTTTCTTCGTAGCAGATGCAGCTGAGGGAATAAAGGGTGAGTTACCCGCTGTAGCTGTGGAGATCCACGCATCCAATGCTTCCCAAAAGAGAGCCTGACCTGTATAGGGTAGGGTTTCCACACTTCTCCTGGATTCCACGTCGGCAGACCAATGTCGTAGCCACAGTCCTCGATGAGCTGAGACAGACATGGAAGGAATTCCTGCAGCCATGGAACCCAGGTCTTTCATGGATTCTACCAGAAATCCTGCCGAATCCTGAATGTTACGCAAAAACAATTCAACATCAGATTTATACATAGTATCCAACTACTCAAGTAATGTGCCCGACCACTTTACTATAGCTTTGGCAATCCAAGCACTGGCAATAGTGGGACGTAGTATAGCCCCTAAAGCCGTGAACATGGATTTGAGCGCATTATCAATTTTACGATCAGCCGGCTCTTTCAAGGCAGTGGATACTGGAACAGGTAAAATCACCTTTTTTGAGAGTCTGGATACAGACGCGTCAACAATGGGTGGGTTTTCCCATTTTTTTCTATCCTCCACAGGGAAAGGAAATGCCACCAGGACCCTTTTAGGGATCTGGAATTGTTTCTCAAGGCTTTCCAAAGCTTTTTCAAAAATAGCATTTAATTCTTTTGACGCAGGGAAGGTTAGCGAAGCTTTCTTATTTTCAGTGAAAAAAGCCTCCTCAACATGCTCAGGTGTGGTATCATTAACATTTAACACATCCCTGATAGCCTCTATCAACAATTGCACCCCCCTTGCAAGAGATGCAGACCCCCGCAACATATCCCTATCACCATCTGTAGTGTTAGAATCGGTATCCGTGTTGTCTTGTGTGACATACACAAGCGCACGTTTGTGGGGGTATATAGCGGTGTGTCCTGAGGTACCAGACACAGGCCATACTGCCATAGAGCTCTGTAATACCTGGGTTGCAGATTCATTACTGGCAACACTGTCAGAAATCTGAGAAATACAAGTTTTGATAGAGGAAAACCACTCTGGTTCCCTTGCTGGCATCTGTGCTAAACCAGTACTAACCTGATTACATGGAATGGGATCATCCTGTGAGGACAAATCCTCTGCAGCATATGACACACTATCCCTGGACATAGCTAAAGGAGACCAAATACTCCCCACACACACAGGTGGGGGCAGGCAGGGGGGGGTCGGTGACTAACTCACCACTCTCTTCAGCTCTGTAAGGGGTAGGCGGCATGCTGCTGGGGCGAGCGGTACCCCTGTGGCGGAGACCGATCAGACCCCTCTGGAGCTCAGTGTCCAGTCAGCGGAGTCAGTGGCTCAGACCCCGCAGGGCGGACACTGCTCCCCTCCTTAGTCCCTCGCTGCAGGCAGGCTGTTGCCAACAGCCTCCTGTAAAAAAATAAACTCTAAATTAAAACTTTACTAGAAAAGCTCAGGAGAGCTCCCCTAGCTGTGACCGGCTCCTCCGGGCACATTTTCTAAATGGAGTCTGGTAGGAGGGGCATAGAGGGAGGAGCCAGCACACTCTCTCAAACTCTTAAAGTGCCAATGGCTCCTGGTGGACCCGTCTATACCCCATGGTACTAATGTGGACCCCAGCATCCTCTAGGACGTAAGAGAAAAGAAGTGATAACAATAAGATGTTTAGAGAAGTTATGACAGTGTGGGGTTAGCTTTGAGGCAGCAGACTATAGGAGAGCTGTATCACACCTTCTATAGAAGATGGGTTTAGAAATTGCCCATAGTAACCCATTTGCTTCTAGCTATCATGTACTTCATATGAGCAACTTCTCCACCTGTCCTCTTAATTTATTTGGACAGTTTTTTAGATCACCTTGCAATGTTGTCACAAATACCATGACCGCCATACTTTGCAGGCTCTACAGGTGCCCCAGCTTTTCGCACCATAATCTTCATTGTTAGCTTCTTGCCTTTCATTTTCACTGACTGAAGCCTTCGTTGGAGTTCTTCTGAAAGGCTCATCAAAAAGGTTTCTGCTTCACTGGGCTGTAGACAAATACTTTTTTGTTAATTAAACTAATCAACACACAGATATTACCCATCAGGTTTACATACAAACAGTATCTGCACAGCTCAAAACTGTATGATGCGTTAAAATAGAAGCATAGATGTTGATGGCAGATAAGAACCACTTAGAACATTAAGTCTGCCCCTTTTTTATCCTTTAGGTAATCTCAACCCTTTTTGAACCTTAGGGCCTAAGTCAGATCTGATTGCAGCAGCAAATTTGTTAGCAATTGGGCAAAACCACGTGCACTGCAGGTGGGGCAGATATGAAATGTGCAGAGAGTTAGATTTGGGTGGGTTATTTTGTTTGTGTGCAGGTGTATAGGTTTCTGTATGAGGTGTATATGAAACATAAATGCATTCTGTGCTTAGACTGGGGTCCAATCGCCATGATATCTCATTATGGTATGCAGTTATTCCAAAATATGGAAAAATCCAATATCTAAAATACTTCTGGTCCCAAGCATTTTGGATATGGGATACTCAACCTGTATATAAAGAAAGCCATTTGACCATTAAGGAAACCAATGTAAATCTGATACTTTAGTTGATCAATAGATCCTCTCTATTACCAAACAAGTCTAAGCCATGACAGAACCACTAAAACCACTGCATGTCCCAAGTACCCATACCCAAGATGTACCTGTGTAAAACGGATGCCATAGTTAATTTCAGCAGATACAGATTTTCGCTCTCTCTCTTTGCGAATAGGTCGATCATCTAAGCCTCGGCAGAATCGGTACAACATCTGACCTGTTTTTGGGCCAAACTCCTTCTGGAGTTTCAACATTGTAAGATTTTGGAGATCACCACACGTTTTAACATTTAAGGATGACAATTTATATTCCATAGACCTTCCAACACCTAAATGTGATATATCAAGGAAAAATAAATAGGTTTCACTAGAATGCAAAGACAGTGGTATTTAAAAGTTTTTGTTTTTTTTTAAATACTGTGCGTGCCATTTTGGTCATATTATATGTCGTTCTCCAACTTGTTTTTATTAATGTGTACAGAAAAAAAAAAGTTCTAAACCATAACGGCATATACATTTTTTTATTCATATACAGTATATCCAGTGTTTTGCTTTTTTTTGAGGTAAAGAAGTACGAGTCTTTTCTATTCACTCATGACAACAAAATGATAATATATGGTTGCACCTTAGCTCTTCTAAAACCGTGTTCTCTCTATTTTGCCATATTCAAATAAAGACTATAAATTGCTCCGTTTGGGCGACCATTAATAAGGACTGCCCATTGAACAATTCTCCCTTTATATTTTTAGGTTGGTACTTCACTACCTTTTTGTTGAACACCATTACCACTCTTACAGTAACCCCCTAAAGAATATTCTATTGGAGGCAACATCTCACAATTACATCTATTACGTAAGGGATAATTGCACCAAAAAACTTTGAACGTGGAATAATCAGCATTTTATGGCGGTTACACACACAAAAATTCTTACTGGGATTCCAAGACTCATGTGATCAATCATTAATAGTGAAAAATCATGACATGAAATTACCTGGCAAAGTACTGACTAGTTGACCTCTAATAAAATCGTCTACTTCCTCTGGTTTTAAATGATACTGTCCATCTGGTTTGGCTCGTCGGGTTGCCATTCTAGCAAGAAGAATATTGGATCCTACAAGGAAAAAGCAAATAAAATACTTATATTTCTGAAGACTGCAAATTCCCATGTAAGACTATAAAAGGAAAGTCAGCTGGTGTGTATTCACTACAGACTGCAGCAGCTGAAACAATTGTCAACACTTAAACATTGGAACGCCATACTGGCAATTGCTTAAATAATTGAAAACAAACTGAATAAGTCATTTTGAAGTTATAATGTGTGTAATACATTGCAATATTATTTTCACACCAGTTGAGAATGCCTTACTTAATATTAATACTACCTAGAACAGGCATGTCCAAACTGTGGCCCTCCAGATGTTGAGAAACTACACATCCCAGCATGCCCTGACACAGCTTTAGCATTCTCTGACAGCAAAACTGTCAGGGCATGCTGGGATATGTAGTTTCACAACAGCTGGAGGGGCGCAATTTGGACATGCCTGACCTAGAAGATACAGGAATTGGATTATTTTTATCTTTGGTAAGTTAATATTTTGTACTACTGGCGGGCTGTCAGGTGAAGAATCACTTCCACATTTAGCATTTCATAACAGGGCACCTGGTAACACTAACAATTTCCATTAGTTAACCAATCATGCTGTACAATACTTAAGACAAATGTGCTTTCTGCTTTTACTGTGCATGGATGAATATCTTGCATTTGATCTATGGATGCTATAAACCCAGAAAATGATAAGCTCCCATAAAATATGGAATAGATACAATATAAAAAAAAAGATCACAAAAATACTATATGTTATTAATACCATATTATTTGTAAGCAACAGTCAGCAGCTTATACAAGCATACAGCAGACCCTGTTAACACATGCCAACAAGGTTTCGGCAACATGGATGAAAATTGTAGTTTGCTGTTAACTTTTATGCGTGGTTTCAGAATATGACACTGACAATGTTCTATCACGTTACATGTTTTATAGACAAGCAAAAATATCTTTAAAAACGTTAACAATGCTTACAAACTGACAACACTTATGTTGTATTTAGTTATAAAAATAGGCACTATAATTACAGTTTACATGTGGAGGGATGGCGATTGCAAACAATATGTATTGTTCCACTCCTTATGAGAAAACATTAATATATTTCTGATAGACTGCCATCTGTGTTATGTGGCTGCCAGGAGTGTAATAATCAATAAAGTGTAAATATGAACCAAATACAAAACAAATGTTTATTTCAGAAGACTGTTTTGGTTTAGAATCTGCAGTGGCAGGTTGTCTAGTTTGAGTGTGTTGTTTTGAGAAATATTTTTAAATGGAGTAAAAACATTTATGTATACAGTCACTAAACAGATTTTGCTATATTTGTGGACAAGTTACAGTCAGTCAAACAAACAGAAGTCAGTACAAGCATATTATGTTTATTTTGGCAGCAGTGTGGGTGAGCAAGATAAAATTTGGCCAAAACATATGTGCTGCATAACATGTTATGTAGGTCTGATAAAATAGATGAAGGGGGACAATAGTATGGCTTTTATGGTTGTCTAACAAAAACTGAGGGATTTTCAAAGAAAAGTGAAGTTAACAATGAATATCCCATTCTCCCATCCGCAATAAGGGCCCGATTCAGATTTGTATGGAAAAACCTACGCTCTATAGATTTTTCGGCTACAGTTAATCATCACAAGTGAAGCTGCCGCCCATAAAAGAATAGAGACGCCCACCAGAGTCATTGCAAAGTTCCCAACAACTGATACACACAGTACCGACACAATAATGTGGAACATAAACTCCCGGAGTGAGTCTATGGTCACGCAGACTGGCTGTGGCAGTAGCGACACTGGCACCATGTTTCTCTACGTACATGATAGCAGCTGAAGGGCGATACGCACACCCCAAAATCAGCCGTTACATGCCTATGCCTTCGCCACCACTCCCCGTTCTCTCCCCCAAAAAGTCCCTTCCTGGCATGTGTGCAGTGCGATCGCAGCGCATTCAGTCTACTGATAATTGCTCAGTAGCGTCAACATCGCTACATTGCGTACAAACATGAATTAGGCCCTAAGACCAGTGTCACATACACCTGAACTCACAGTTCCTTTTCCTCCATGTAACTGGGAGGAATTCACCATTCCAGAAGAAAAAAGTGTTACCTGAGAGCACTGCTGGTCCCTCTACATTTTGAAATCCCAATACTGCCCCGAGCATGACAAAAAACACACTTAATTGAGCAAAGTGAAGTTAAATTACTTTCAATGCAACAGGCCAGTATATTAGGGTTGTTCCAATGCAACATGCTTTCAAAAGACATGAGAGTTTCTGTGTTTAATTTCATAATAACATGAAAGGTTTTCATGTAATTTTTTAAAGGTTCCCTCTGCATCTGTAAAGATGTACATGGGATGATGGATGAACTAGGCTTTCATCACAACACCGGAGGATGCAGATAATTCATTGAGTCTTCTAAATCAAGTTTAAAAGCTGTTTTATTAAATAATAGAAAAACAAACTATCAGTACCAGTGGCTCATTCTGTAGCTATGAAAATAAGTATTTACTTACCGATAATTCTATTTCTCATAGTCCGTAGTGGATGCTGGGGACTCCGTAAGGACCATGGGGAATAGCGGCTCCGCAGGAGACTGGGCACATCTAAAGAAAGCTTTAGGACTAACTGGTGTGCACTGGCTCCTCCCCCTATGACCCTCCTCCAAGCCTCAGTTAGGATACTGTGCCCGGACGAGCGTACACAATAAGGAAGGATTTTGAATCCCGGGTAAGACTCATACCAGTCACACCAATCACACCGTATAACTTGTGATCTGAACCCAGTTAACAGTATGATAACAGAGGAGCCTCTGAAAAGATGGCTCCCAACAATAATAACCCGATTTTTGTAACAATAACTATGTACAAGTATTGCAGACAATCCGCACTTGGGATGGGCGCCCAGCATCCACTACGGACTATGAGAAATAGAATTATCGGTAAGTAAATTCTTATTTTCTCTAACGTCCTAAGTGGATGCTGGGGACTCCGTAAGGACCATGGGGATTATACCAAAGCTCCCAAACGGGCGGGAAAGTGCGGATGACTCTGCAGCACCGAATGAGAGAACTCCAGGTCCTCCTCAGCCAGGGTATCAAATTTGTAGAATTTAGCAAACGTGTTTGCCCCTGACCAAGTAGCTGCTCGGCAAAGTTGTAAAGCCGAGACCCCTCGGGCAGCCGCCCAAGATGAGCCCACTTTCCTTGTGGAACGGGCTTTTACAGATTTTTGCTGTGGCAGGCCTGCCACAGAATGTGCAAGCTGAATTGTACTACAAATCCAACGAGCAATAGTCTGCTTAGAAGCAGGAGCACCCAGCATGTTGGGTGCATACAGGATAAACAGCGAGTCAGATTTCCTGACTCCAGCCGTCCTGGAAACATATTTTCAGGGCCCTGACAACATCCAGCAACTTGGATTCCTCCAAGTCCCTAGTAGCCGCAGGCACCACAATAGGTTGGTTCAGGTGAAAACGCTGGAACCACCTTAGGGAGAAACTGAGGACGAGTCCTCAATTCCGCCCTGTCCGAATGGAAAATCAGATAAGGGCTTTTACAGGATAAAGCCGCCAATTCTGACACGCGCCTGGCCCAGGCCAGGGCCAACAGCATGACCACTTTCCATGTGAGATATTTTAACTCCACAGATTTAAGTGGTTCAAACCAATGTGACTTTTGGAACCCAAACTACATTGAGATCCCAAATTGCCACTGGAGGCACAACAGGAGGCTGTATATGCAGTACCCCTTTTACAAACGTCTAAACTTCAGGGACTGAAGCTAGTTCTTTTTTGGAAGAAAATTGACAGGGCCGAAATCTGAACCTTAATGGACCCCAATTTCAGGCCCATAGACACTCCTGTTTGCAGGAATGTAGGAATCGACCCAGTTGAATTTCCTCCGTCGGGCCTTACTGGCCTCGCACTACGCAACATATTTTCGCCAATTGCGGTGATAATGTTTTTGCGGTTACATCCTTCCTGGCTTTTGATCAGGATAGGGATGACTTCATCCGGAATGCCTTTTTTTTTTTCAGGATCCGGTGTTCAACCGCCATGCCGTCAAACGCAGCCTGCGGTAAGTCTTGGAACAGATAGGGTCCTTGCTGGAGCAGGTCCCTTCTTAGAGGTAGAGGCCACGGATCCTCCGTGAGCCTCTCTTGAAGTTCCGGTTACCAAGTCCTTCTTGGCCAATCCGGAGCCACGAATATAGTGCTTTCTCCTCTCCATCTTATCAATCTCAGTACCTTGAGTATGAGAGGCAGAGGAGGGAACACATACACTGACTGGTACACCCACGGTGTTACCAGAGCGTCTACAACTATTGCCTGAGGGTCTCTTGACCTGGCGCAATACCTGTCGAGTTTTTTAATCATGTGGACGACTTCTGGGTGAAGTCCCCACTCTCCCGGGTGGAGGTCGTGCTGAGGAAGTCTGCTTCCCAGTTGTCCACTCCCGGAATGAATACTGTTGACAGTGCTATCACATGATTTTCCGCCCAGCGAAGAATCCTTGCAGCTTCTGCCATTGCCCTCCTGCTTCTTGTGCCACCCTGTCTGTTTACGTGGGTGACTGCCATGATGTTGTCCGACTGGATCAACACCGGCTGACCTTGAAGCAGAGGTCTCGCTAAGCTTAGAGCATTGTAAATGGCCCTTAGCTTCAGGATATTTATGTGAAGTGATGTATCCAGGCTTGACCCTAAGCCCTGGATATTCCTTCCCTGTGTGACTGCTCCCCAGCCTCGCAGGCTGGCATCCGTGGTCATCAGGACCCAGTCCTGAATGCCAAATCTGCGGCCCTCTAGAAGATGAGCACTCTGCAACCACCACAGGATGGATACCCTTGTCCTTGGTGACAGGGTTATCCGCTGATGCATCTGAAAATGCGACCCGGACCATTTGTCCAGTAGGTTCCACTGGAAAGTTCTTGCGTGGAATCTAACGAATGGGATTGCTTCGTAGGAAGCCACCATTTTTACCCAGAACCCTTGTGCATTGATGCACTGAGACTTGGTTCGGTTTTAGGAGGTTCCTGATTAGCTCGGATAACTCCCTGGCTTTCTCTTCCGGGAGAAACACCTTTTTTTCTGGACTGTGTCCAGGATCATCCCTAGGAAAGAGAAGGCAAGTCGTCGGAACCAGCTGCGATTTTGGAATATTGAGAATCCAATCGTGCTGCCGCAACACTACCTGAGATAGTGCTACACCGACCTCCAACTGTTCCCTGGATCTTACCCTTATCAGGGAATCGTCCAAGTAAGGGATAACTAAAATTCCCTTCCTTCGAAGGGATATCATTTCGGCCATTACCTTGGTAAAGACCCGGGGTGCCCTGGACCATCCCTACGGCAGCGTCTGAACTGATAGTGACAGTTCTGTACCATAACCTGAGGTACCCTTGGTGAGAAGGGTAAATTTTGACATGAAGGTAAGCATCCTTGATGTCCCGAGACATCATGTAGTCCCCTTCTTCCAGGTTCGCAATCACTGCTCTGAGTGACTCAATCTTGAATTTGAACCTCTGTATGTAAGTGTTCAAAGATTTTAGATTTTAGATTTAGAATCGGTCTCACCGAGCCGCCTGGCTTCGGTACCACAATAGTGTGGAATAATACCCCGTTCCCTGTTGCAGGAGGGGTACCTTGATTATCACCTGCTGGGAATACAGCTTGTGAATGGCTTCCAAAACTGCCTCCCTGTCAGAGGGAGACGTCGGTAAAGCCGACTTTTGGAAACGGCGAGGGGGAGACGTCTCGAATTCCAATATGTACCCCTGAGATATTACCTGAAGGATCCAGGGGTCTACTTGCGAGTGAGCCCACTGCGCACTGAAATTCATTGAGAACGGGCCCCCACCGTGCCTGAGCTTGTAAAGCCCTAGCGTCATACTGAGGGCTTGGCAGAGGCGGGAAAGGGTTTCTGTTCCTGGGAACTGGCTGATCTCTGCAGCCTTTTTCCTCTCCCTCTGTCACGAGCAGAAAAGAGGAACCTTTTGTCCGCTTGCCAACAAAGGACTGCGCCTGATAATACGGCGTCTTATTTTGAGAGGCGACCTGGGGTACAAACGTGGATTTCCCAGCTGTTGCCGTGGCCACCAGGTCTAAAAGACCAACCCCAAATGTCCCCTTTCAAAGGCAATACTTCCAAATGCCGTTTGGAATCCGCATCACCTGACCATTTTACTGGTAGAATTGGACAACGCACTTATACTTGATGCCAGTCGGCAATTATTCCGCTGTGCATCATGCATATATAGAAATGCATCTTTTAAATGCTCTATAGGCAATAATATACTATCCTAATATTTCCAGTCAGGGAATCCGACCATGCCCACCCAGCACTGCACCTCCAGGCTGAGGCGATAGCTGGTCGCAGTATAACACCAGTATGTGTGTAAATACCTTTTTGGATACCCTCCTGCTTTCCATCAGCAGGATCCTTAAGGGCGGCCATCTCATGAGAGGGTAGAGCCCTTGTTCTTACAAGCGTGTGAGCGCCTTATCCCCCCTAGGGGGTGTTTCCCAACGCACCCTAACCTCTGGCGGGAAAGGGTATGCAGCCAATACTTTTTAAGAAATTATCAATTGTTATCGGGGGGGAAACCCACGCATCATCACACACCTCATTTTATTTCTCAGATTCAGGAAAACTACAGGTAGTTTTTCCCTCACCGAACATAATACCCCTTTTTGGTGGTACTCGTATTATCAGAAATGTATAAAAACATTTGCCATTGTCTCAATCATGTAACGTGTGGCCCTACTGGAATTCACGGTTGTCTCTTCACCGTTGACACAGGAGTCAGTATCCGTGTCGGCATCTGTATCTGCCATCTGAGGTATCGGCCGCTTTAGAGCCCCTGACGGCCTATGAGACGTCTGGACAGGCACAAGCTGAGTAGCCGGCTGTCTCATGTCAACCACTGTTTTTTTATATAGAGCTGACACTGTCACGTAATTTTCAACAGTACATCCACTCAGGTGTCGACCCCCTAGGGGGTGACATCACTGTTACAGACACTCTGCTCCGTCTCCACATCATTTTTCTCCTCATACATGTCGACACAAACGTACCGACACACAGCACACACACAGGGAATGCTCTGATAGAGGACAGGACCCCACTAGCCCTTTGGGGAGACAGAGGGAGAGTATGCCAGCACACACCAGAGCGCTATATATATATACAGGGATAACCTTATATAAGTGTTTTTCCCCTTATAGCTGCTGTATGTTTTAATACTGCGCCTAAATAGTGCCCCCCTCTCTTTTTTTAACCCTTTCTGTAGTGCAGGGAAGAGCCAGGGAGCTTCCCTCCAACTGAGCTGTGAGGGAAAATGGCGCCAGTGTGCTGAGGAGATAGGCTCCGCCCCCTTTTCGGCGGCCTTATCTCCCGGTTTTTTGTATATTCTGGCAGGGGTTAAATGCATCCATATAGCCCAGGAGCTATATGTGATGCATTTTTTGCCATGTAAGGTATTTCTGTCATGTTTTATTGCGTCTCAGGGCGCCCCCCCCCAGCGCCCTGCACCCTCAGTGACCGGAGTGTGAAGTGTGCTGAGAGCAATGGCGCACAGCTGCAGTGCTGTGCGCTACCTTATTTAAAGCCAGGAACGTCTTCTGCCGCCGCTTTCTCCGGACCTCTTCGCTCTTCTGGCTCTGTAAGGGGGCCGGCGGCGCGGCTCCGGGACCCATCCAGGCTGAACCTGTGATCGTCCCTCTGGAGCTAATGTCCAGTAGCCAAGAAGCCCAATCCACTCTGCACGCAGGTGAGTTCGCTTCTTCTCCCCTTAGTCCCTCGATGCAGTGAGCCTGTTGCCAGCAGGTCTCACTGAAAATAACAAACCTAAACTAAAACTTTCACTAAGAAGCTCAGGAGAGCCCCTAGTGTGCACCCTTCTCGTCGGGCACAGAAATCTAACTGAGGCTTGGAGGAGGGTCATAGGGGGAGGAGCCAGTGCACACCAGTTAGTCCTAAAGCTTTCTTTAGATGTGCCCAGTCTCCTGCGGAGCCGCTATTCCCCATGGTCCTTACGGAGTCCCCAGCATCCACTTAGGACGTTAGAGAAAAACACTTAAGATGCCATGATAATCTTGTTAAATGCCATCAACTATAATTTGCTGGCAAATCTGTTCCGACTTGAAAGTTGCTACTTTGTTGCTTGCACTGCAGGGTGGTTTTACCAAGTACCTGTATTGTTGTTTTCTGTGTTTATGGGATAATCGGCATGGGAGCAGCATTACATTGTGAAGGCCTGGCCCATCAGAGGAGTTTGTCCCTGGAAAGCACAATATCAAGTATAGATCTTAAAGTGAATACTACTTCTCCCTCCATATTTTGCAGGCCCACAAATTAGACTATTTTTATAAACTTAACACGGCAGAATTGGCTGCATAGAAATTATTTGGTTCTGTGATTTGTGGAATTTTAGAAAATAAAAAAAGCCTACAACTATAAAGAGCTAAGGAGCTGAATTACTATAAAAAAAAAAAAAAAGTCATGGTGCCTTATGTTGTTGAAGATACATTTACCTACATTCTCACCTGGACTTATTTCCGGACAATTTGGGGACTGCGAGTGATCAGCAGTGGGAACTATTCCATCAAGATACTTGCACAATATGATGACTGATTATTACTGTTATATGGGAGGACCACACTACTCTTAAGCAGAATTTTTTTTTTATCTACCCTCCTTTACATTTATTTGTGTGTGCCTTACACAAGGCTTTTGTTATCAAATGTGACTGTTTTCACAATATTATCCCTGATTTAAGCCACTCCGTTAAATTGTAATTAAATTTACCAAAGAACACAATACTATAACATAAAAATGTGACCTGTTAAAACTTTTTGAAGGCAGTCATGTTCTGTACAATTTAAGCAAATCCTCCTATTTCATTCATGTTGTCGAAAATAAAGTTTAACATTGTTGACTAGTGTTAATTGTCCTACAAAAACAGACAGAATGGGGTTTAGCTGTTCTGTACAAACATTGCTACTTGTAAAAGGGGGTGTAAAAATCTAGTAAGACATGTTAGAAAGAAACAGAAACTTAAATAACTGAATATACAGAGCTAAGGGGCACACACGTTAATATTGTAGAAGACAAAGATACACTATTCAAAACCTTCTCAATGCATTAAGTACTATTGTACTCTGGGGGTAATTCCAAGTTGATCGCAGCAGGATTTTTTGTTAGCAATTGGGCAAAACCATGTGCACTGCAGGGGAGGCAGATATAACATGTGCAGAGAGAGTTAAATTTGGGTGTGGTGAGTTCAATCTGCAATTTAAATTGCAGTGTAAAAATAAAGCAGCCAGTATTTACCCTGCACAGAAATAAAATAACCCACCCAAATCTAACTCTTTCTGCACATGTTATATCTGCCTCCCCTGCAGTGCACATGGTTTTGCCCAATTGCTTTCAAAAATCCTGCTGCGATCAACTCAGAATTACCCCCTCTGTACCTAGTGTCACAATTGTTGCACAGACTTCTCTGAATGTTACACGCATGAACGTAAAAGTAAAGCACAAGGAGAAGAGTGGATGTCATTCTAAATCTGCCATTAAACAAGCAAGGGTTCTATTCCATTCTTTACCCAAGGGAAACTTGTTATGAAATGTCAGTGTTGTACAACCTATTGGAAAAATTGCATTATGCAAAACAGGGCACCTGTGGGCCACAGAAAAGCAGTAGGGCCTTATCTGGTACAAAACATTATTAAAGGATTAACAGCAAAAGTTAATAAATAAGTGTATCTGCAAAGTGTACTAATTTGTTGTTACTCTCCCCATAACACTCCCTCATAATACACCCTGGCCCTTTCAGGTACAGTACAAAATGACAAGATTTACTATTTTTTCTTCCTGCAATATCTGGCAAGTCAACAAAACAAGCTAGAGTACGCCTAATTTGGTTTTGCAAATATCTTGGACATAGGGCCTAATTCAGAGTTGATCACAACAGCAAATTTGTTAGCAGTTGAGCAAAACCATGGGGGTCATTCCGAGTTGTTCGCTCGCAAGCTGCTTTTAGCAGCTTTGCACACGCTAAGCCGCCGCCTACTGGGAGTGAATCTTAGCTTATCAAAATTGCGAACGAAAGATTAGCAGAATTGCGAATAGACACTTCTTAGCAGTTTCTGAGTAGCTCCACACTTACTCGGCATCTGCGATCAGTTCAGTCAGTGTCGTTCCTGGTTTGACGTCACAAACACACCCAGCGTTCGCCCAGACACTCCTCCGTTTCTCCAGCCACTCCCGCGTTTTTCCCAGAAACGGTAGAGTTTTTTCACACACACCCATAAAACGGACAGTTTCCGCCCAGAAACACCCACTTCCTGTCAATCACATTACGATCAACAGAACGAATAAAAAACCTCGTAATGCCGTGAGTAAAATACCTAACTGCATAGCAAATTTACTTTGCGCAGTCGCACTGCGGACATTGCGCATGCGCATTAGCGACTAATCGCTCCGTTGCGAGAAAAAAATAACGAGCGAACAACTTGGAATGACCCCCCATGTGCACTGCAGGGGGGCAGATATAACATGTGCAGAGAGTTAGATTTGGGTGGGGTGTGTTCAAACTGAAATCTAAATTGCAGTGTAAAAATAAATCAGCCATTATTTACCCTGCACAGAAACAAAATAACCCACACAAATATAACACTCTCTGCAAATGTTATATCTGCCCCCATGGCAGCGCAGCATGGTTTTGCCCAACTGCTAACAAATTTGCTGCTGCAATCAACTCTTAATTACCCCCATAGGGCGATATTGAATCGGCAGTGGTAACCGACCGCAGGTAATTGACCCCCCAGGGATATTCAATCTCCCGAACTGTGGCTGCCGGCAGCCCTTTTTGGGGACTTCATTTCACCTGTCGGAGGCAGACGGACACAAATCCTTGATAATCCGCCCTATCAGCCCCGTTTCTTGTGAAAACTCTTAGGTCTAGGAACTTATCCAGAATTCTGTGCGATTTCACAAGAAAACAGGAATATTTTTGCGTGAAATAAAGGGGTATAATTGAATAGATGCGAAAACATTGGGTAAAAATTGCGATAACATCCCTTTTTTGCATAAAAATTAAGCGGGGACAATTGACTTTACCACTTAGAAAAGTAGATTAAAGGATTTATTCCAAATCATAACAACCCCCCCCCCCCCCTAAATTCAACAGACTTTCCAATCAAATGAGAAAACTTTTGTCTAATACAAGTAAAAGGCTAGACTGAAGAAAGAAAAATAATGAACAAACGACTGGCCAATTAGTCTAAAATGAAAACAACTAGATCCTTACTATCCTTAAGAATAAGATGAGAAACACTCAACTCTGTACAATACCTACCTGTGCATTTTCCAGTAGCTGTAGTTTACTAGATTAATCCACTTACAGTAAGCCTTTACTACAGCACTAAAGTCATCCTTGACGAACAGCAGACAATCTATAGCAAGGCAAAACAAGCTCTATAGGGAAGCAGAGAAAAATGCAAGAGTCATGGTTGGGCTATACAGATATTTTGAAAATATCTTAAAACAGAATTTATATCAGCTCAGGATAACTGACTTCGCAAGTATTAACATAAATCTAATATTTTAACGCAGTTAAATGCCAAAGCTACAGAAGCAGCAGTTTGTTAGGCACAATAAAGCTATAATTTACAAATGAAATTACGCACAATGCCTGTAAATATTTACATAAATTGTGGCACCAATTCAGCAGTTATTAGGATCACCTATGCATGCCTCAGGGGTAGACGGAGACAAACACTCAACGTTTTGTCCTATATATAGCAATGAAACCTATGCTTGGTGCGTTTACGTAATCGCAGAATGGAATTCTTGGCTGACTTAATAGTTTAAGAGAGTCCCATGTCAATCTGACACACACTGATTGCCACCAAACTACATTTCCAGACTGCGAAAAAGCAGACAGCAAATAACATATCCTCACATTCATCTGAGCATGTTTACATGCATGATGAATGACAATGCAGCAGTTTGCTAGTGTCCAGATTGTCTAATATGCTGCAAAAATAGATTTTGTTCTTAATGGAACAAGCTAACGTTGCACAGATTGCAGGTTACAAAGAGGGAGAGATTGGCTAAAGAGTATGTACAATTCGGCTGCAGCAACAAAATCACCTAGGTCAGGATTTCTCAAGGTTTCTTTTAAAGTAAGCATTCGGTCTTACAAGGTTTCCCCAGCACCCCTTTGTATGTGAAGCAGGAATCTTCCTTCCCCAGTCTAAGATTTTATTTATTTTGCGGTCTATAGTTTTCGGTGACATGTAGAAGGCTGAAGTATTCTTAAAAAATGTAAAAGGCCTGCATTACACATACACCATATTAGAACACACATAACAAGAGAGACAAAAGCAAGAGGACTTAAAATCACACATGTCTAAAAGGGAACCAATAAGAGCAGGAATATATTGCACGGGAAACAAATCATTAAAGTTGCCAGAATTAAGAAACCCCTAATTATTTTGGTATCCTAGCAGAGGTGTGTACCTGGCGATTATTGGCTGCTGCGGGGACCCGGCATTTGCAAATGCATACACACCATGCTGCAGAATGGCCTTTCTGAGTTATATCTTTAACTTTCTCATCTAGTGTGTATGGGGTTTTAAGGGTATATTTACTAATGTGCAGGTTTTTAAAAGAGATGTTGCCTATAGCAAAAAAACGAGATTTATAATAAGAACTTACCTTTGTTAAATCTCTTTCTGCGAGGTACACTGGGCTCCACAAGGATAGACATTGGGGTGTAGAGTAGGATCTTGATCCGAGGCACCAACAGGCTCAAAGCTTTGACTGTTCCCAGAATGCACAGCGCCGCCTCCTCTATAACCCCGCCTCCCTGCACAGGAGCTCAGTTTTAACCAGCCCAATGCAGTAGCAGGAAAAGAGACGACAATGGTTAGTAGCCACATACACCACACTCTCACGACAGGAGAAGTGTCAGCGGTTAATGCCATACCAACCCAAAGAAGCTAAGGGCGTCAGGGTGGGCGCCTTGTGGAGCCCAGTGTACCTCGCAGAAACAAATTTAACAATGGTAAGTTCTCGTTTTCTGCTGCGGGGTACACTGGGCTCCACAAGTATAAACATTGGGGATGTCCTAAAGCAGTTCCTTATGGGAGGGGACGCACTGTAGCGGGCACAAGAACCCGGCATCCAAAGGAAGCATCCTGGGAAGTGGCAGTATCGAAGGCATAGAACCTTATAAACGTGTTCACTGAGGACCACGTAGCCGCCTTGCACAATTGTTCAAGGGTCGCACCACGGCGGGCCGCCCAAGAAGGTCCAACAGACCGAGTAGAATGGGCCGTAATGTGAGCAGGAGCCGGCAGACCAGCCCTCACAGTGGCGGATCTTGCCACGGGCAAGCGGTACTTTTGCCCGGAGGGCGCCGCACCAGGGCAAGATCCGCCATTGTGCCCCCCGCAGTGCCCCGCTGTGCCCCCTCCCCGCTTTGAAGGGAACCAGACGCGTAGCGTCTAGTTTCCCTTCATTGAGAGGACCTTAGTTGTGCGGTGCGCGATGATGTCATCGCGCACCGCACAGTAAAGGTCCTCTCCATGAAAGGAAACTAGACGCTACGGTCTAGTTTCCTTTCATGTAGAGGACCTTTGCTGTGCGGTGCGCGATGACGTCATCGCGCACCGCACAGCATAGTGGCACAGACACTAGGGGTCATAATTGACCTAGTGTCTATGCTGTTCTATGGGAGAGACGTAATAATGTCTCTCCCATAGATCGAGGAGAGGAGAGAAGAAGAGCGGCGCCGGCGGAGGAGGTCTGCAGCGGTCTGGATCAGGAACGGGGATGGTAAGTATACGTTTATTTTATTTTTTCTTTCAGCGTCGCTACAGGGGGCATACATGAAGGCGTAACTGACCACGCCCCCATTTGAAGCCACGCCCCTATACTTTGCCCGGGGCGCCACAAGGCCAAGAACCGGCCCTAAGCCCTCACATAAAGCAGGTGCAATCACCATTCTAATCCATCTGGCCAAAGTCTGCTTGTGAGCAGGCCAGCCATGTTTGTGAAATCCAAACAGTACAAAGAGAGAATCAGATTTCCTAATGGAAGCAGTTCTCTTCACCTAGATACGGAGAGCCCGTACCACATCCAAAGACCGCTCTTTGGGAGTCAGATCAGGAGAAAAAGTGCCGGAACTACAATCTCGTGGTTAAGGTGGAACGAGGAGACCAACTTAGGTAAATAACCGGGACGAGTCCTCAGAACCACCTGGTCACGGTGAAATATCAGATATGGGAAACTACAGGACAAGGCTCCCAAATCAGACACTCTTCTAGCTGAAGCAATAGCCAGCAGAAACACCACCTTAAGGGAAAGCCACTTAAGATCAGCTGAACCAAGAGGTTCAAACGGAGACTCTTGTAACGCCTCCAAAACTACCGACAAGTCCCAAGGAGCCACAGGCGGGACATACGGAGGTTGGATACGCAACACACCCTGAGTAAAGGTATGCACATCAGGTAAGGTCGCAATTTTTCTCTGAAACCACACCGACAAGGCAGAAATATGAACCTTGAGGGAGGCCAGACGCAGGCCTAAGTCCAGGCCCTGCTGAAGAAAAGCCAACAACTTGGCTATACTAAACTTAGAAGCGTCATAATTGTTAGATGCGCACCAAAGTAGGAATGCCAGACCCTATGGTAAATCCGAGCAGAGGCCGGTTTCCGGGCCCGCAACATAGTTTTAATGACCTCTTCAGAAAAACCCTTAGCCCTCAAGACGGAAGCTTCAAGAGCCACGCCGTCAAAGACAGCCGGGCTAGGTCCTGGTAGACACAGGGGGTCTGAACGAGGAGGTCTGGGCGTTGTGGAAGTAGAATTGGACGCTCTGACGATAGGCCCTGCAGGTCTGAGAACCAGTGCCGTCTGGGCCACGCTGAAGCTATGAGAAGCAGATTTCCTTTTTCTTGCTTGAACTTCTGAATTACCCTGAGCAGGAGTGACACCGGAGGGAACACATACGGCAGCCGAAACCTCCACGGCACCGCCAGCGCATCCACGAATGCTGCTTTAGGATCCCTTGTCCTTGCTCCGAAGACCGGAACCTTGTGATTGTGTTGAGACGCCATCAGATCCACGTCTGGAAGACCCCACTATTCCACGAGGAGTTGAAACACTTCTGGATGGAGGCCCCACTCGCCGGCATGTACGTCCTGACGACCGAGAAAGTCCGCTTCCCAATTCAGGACTCCCGGAATGAATATTGCCGATATGGCCGGTAGATGGCGTTCCGCCGAACGTAGAATCCGTGAGACTTCCTTCATTGCCAAACGGCTTTGAGTGCCGCCTTGATGATTTATGTAAGCCACTGTGGTGGCGTTGTCCGACTGTACTTGAACAGGACGATTCTCAATTAAATGCTGGGCCAGGTTCAACGCATTGAAGACCGCCCGCAATTCCAGAATGTTGATCGAGAGGAGAGATTCCTCCTTGGTCCACAGAAGGGACGACCCCTGCACAATTGTAGGTCCCGGAGCCACCAGTGTAGCGACAGACGGACCTCCGGAGTCAAGATGATCATTTGAGATCTGATCCGGTGAGGCAGGCCGTCCCACTTGGCTAGAATCAGCCTCTGGAGGGGGCGAGAATGGAATTGAGCATACTCCACCATGTCGAATGCTGATACCATTAGGCCCAGCACCTGCATTGCCGAATGTATCGACACTTGCGGACGAGAAAGGAAGCAACGAATCCTGTCCTGAATCTTCAGGACTTTCTCCTGAGACAAGAACAACCTCTGGTTGTGAGTGTCTAACAACACTCCCAGGTGCACCATGCTCTGAGCAGGGACCAGGGAGGATTTCTTCCAGTTGATGAGCCACCCGTGGGCTTGTAGAAACCGGACAGTCATATCCAGATGACGCAGGAGAAGATCTGGGGAATTTGGCAGGATTAACAAGTCGTCCAGATACGGCAGTATCCTGACCCCTTGACGGCGGAGTACCACCGTCATCACCGCCATAAATTTGGTGAAGTCTCGCGGAGCTGTTGTTAAACCAAAAGGTAACGCCCGAAACTGGTAATGTGGGTTGCCAATAGCGAACCTCAGGTATTGTTGATGTGACACTGCTATAGGAATATGCAGGTAAGCATCCTGTATGTCCAGGGAGACCATGTAGTCCCCAGGTTCCAAGGTCAGAACTATAGAGCGAATGGTTTCCATACGGAACTTGGAAACCTTCACAAACCTGTTCAATGCCTTGAGGTTGAGAATGGTCCGGGAGGACCCATTCGGTTTCGGACTAGAAACAGCGGAGAATAGTACCCCCGGCCCCTCTGAGCAAGAGGCACCTGTACGACAACTCCTGTATCCAGGAGGGTCTGTACCACCGAGTGTAGAGCTTTTGCCTTTGTCTGGTCCAAAGGGACGCCTGTCTGGCAAAATCGATGAGGGGGTCGGTATTTGAAGGCTGTGGCGTAACCTCGAGTAACTACTTCCTACACAGGCATCTGAAGTGGTCTTCAACCATTCCTGGGTATATCCTAGAAGCCGATCCCCCAGGGGGAGGCCCGCCCCATCATGCGGCAGGCTTATCGGTCTTGGCAGCTGGCTGACTGGCAGCCCAGGCTCTTTTGGGCTTCGGCTTACCAGGTTTGGAAGTGCGGGCCTGCTTATGGTACGCCTGACCTTTTGCTTTACCTGAAGGACTATTATATAGAAGCAAAGATTGTGTACATACAGATGGAGCGCTCACCAATTAACATATTAACCCCATGTGTGACATGACGGACAAAGTGATAGGGAATAAATACATTCACCCTTAATAGGATGATGATCCTCAATGGAAAAATGAAATGGTAATTTCCTGAAAGGTTCTTTTCCTTCACATGCAAGGCATAAGTGGAACTGGTATATCCTGAAACAAAAAAGTACCTCTCTTCCCAATATGAATGAGAATTTTAGAGAGGTACTGTGTAGAAAGCTCTGATGACTTTCATCAGTGGCCAGTGTCCTTTGCTGCAGTGGTGCTGTCGCTTCACAGCTGAGTCCCAGGGACTGCTGACAAAAAGGTGAGGTGCGGGCCAGAGCCAAGTCAGCCACAATCTTATTTAAGTCCTCCCCAAACAGAATATCTCTCTTGAAAGGGAGTACCTCCAGGGTTTTTCTAGAGTCCAGATCCACAGACCAGGATCTCAGCCACAATATCCGGCGAGCTAGGACTGATGTAGTAGAGGCCTTGGCTGCTAGAATACCGGCATCAGAAGCCACCTCTTTTATATATCGAGAAGCTGTGACAATATATGACAAGCATTGTCTAGTATGGTCAGAAGAGATTTCAGCTTCTAACTCCAAGGCCCATGCCTCAATAGCCTCTGCAGCCCATGTACCTGCAATAGTGGGCCTTTGTGCAGCACCCGTGAGGGTGTAAATCGCTTTCAGACAACCCTCCACACGTTTATCCGTAGGCTCTTTTAGAGACGTGACGGTAGTGACAGGTAGAGCTGAGGAAACCACCATCCTAGCCACATGTGAGTCCACTGGAGGAGGCGTTTCCCAATTTTTAGACAGCTCTGGCGCGAGGGGATAGCAAGCCAGCATATTCTTTTGAGGCACAAACTTCGTACCCGGGTTTTCCCAGGGTTCCTGACGTATATCCACTAGGTGGTCAGAGTGAGGTAAAACTTGCTTAACCACCTTCTTACGCTTGAACCTATCTGGTTTCTTAGGAGGGACAGATGGCTCGGGATGATCCGTAATCTGCAGAATTAATTTAACCTCCAAAAGATCAGGAACATCCACATGTGAACTACCCTCCCCATCAGCCGTATCCGAGTCATAACCTGAGGGGTAAGTATATGTGTCGTCTTCATCAGACGAGGTGTCAGTGACAGCAGTGGATTGTGAGGAGATAAGCGCTCGCTTAGAGGACCTCTTGGACTTAGGCGAGCGTTGGTCAGACTTTTTAGTAGTCAAGGACTGGTTCAACTTCTTTAATTGAGCAGATAAATCGTCCGTCCACGGCGGGTTAGCTGCAGGGACCACATACGGTTGTACCGGCATTAGGGGTCCCATAGGGGGAGTTAGTTTATGAACTAGCGTATGCAGAAGCGTGGAAAAAGCGGCCCACGGTGGGTCAGTATGTGCCTCCGTTGCCACAGTCCCACTGGGGGGCAAGGAGCCCCCAGAACCAGAGCCCACAGCTGCTATATTCTCCTCATATGGCCCTGTGGCGTCAGCAACACCGGCAGTGTGTTCAGCCCCAGAACCGTTACCCTCAGAAGCAGACATGATATAACTTGCAGTATGAGGTTAACACAGTACAATTATCAGCAGCACTATACCTCTGAACCCAAACCCCTGCACAGTGTAGTCAGCACTAGCAGAGATAAAGGAGAGATGTATTGACTAAATCACAGAGAAAAATACGTAATACAGTATATCTTTGTGAAAATCCTATATTAGATAACACCTGACGCACCAAGCCCCCTCAGGTTATGGAATATAGGGATAGCAGGTTGATTGAAAGACACGAAATGGACACCACTCAGCTATCAAATGCACACACAGAAAGTCACAGTTTGTACAATGCAGAGGTTATTACTGACAATAATACTGCACTGGACTAGCTTACACAGCTATATAACTAGATATAACAGTACACAGTAAGAACTGGATGTATATCACAGGGTAATTTGTGCTATAAAACCCTGACTAAGTGCACTCTTTCTTAACTATCACTGTCTAAAAAGGCAGGTAGAATACTTAAGTGTCATATAAAGGCACAGCGCTGACAACCAGGCGGCTTTACATAGGAGGATTTGCCCAAGCAGTCCCAGGAACAGTGAGCTGAGGGATAATGGCACCGCAGACACTGATAGGGAGTGAGGAAAAGACAGATATGCAGCTCCAGGGCGGGAACACTTGCTAGAAATGGCGCCCTGGGGGAAGGGCTTCAGGTCTAAGCCTTCTCCCCTCTGCTGGCAAAACCACCGGGTATTGTGGGCGATATAAGAATTGGTTTAGAGAGAAAAGCTGACCTGCCCCCATGCCCTGGTGATCTAGTGGGATCGCCTGTACTGCCACAGTGTCCACTGACCGCGCCGGATCGCGATAAAGACTGGGTCCCGCGATCGGGACCCACTTACCACCTCCCGAAGCGCTGCCACGCGATCCTGGAGAGCCCCAGCCGTGTGTGTCTAACGTGAAGAAATCCGGAGCCTCCGCTGTAGGTACCCGGCAACCAGTGCTCGGTAGTGTACAGCGCCGCTGGGGAGAGCTGGAGCTGCAGCAGTGAATGTCACAAGACATTTACCACCGCTGCTGCCCTTGAAGTCTTCACTTTTTACCTTCTAAAAAGCTTTTCTTAGCGCTGCTTGGAGCAGCCCCTCTGTTCAGTACCTGCTTACTGCAGCACAACTTACAAAACTGAGCTCCTGTGCTGGGAGGCGGGGTGATATAGGAGGCGGCGCTGTGCATTCTGGGAACAGTCAAAGCTTTGAGCCTGTTGGTGCCTCGGATCAAGATCCTATTCTTCACCCCATTGTCCAATCCTTGTGGAGCCCAGTGTACCCCACAGCAGAAAAGGCAGGTAGAATACTTAAGTGTCATGTAAAGTCACAGCACTGACAACCAGGCGGCTTTACACAGGAGGATTTGCCCAAGCAGTCCCAGGAACAATGAAGCGGAGAGATAATGGCGCCCAGACACTGACGGGGAGTGAGGGTGAGACAGATATGCAGCTCCAGGGCGGGAACATTTGCGGGAAATGGCGCCCTGGGGCTGGGGGAGGGGCTTCAGGTCTAAGCCTTATCCCCCTGCTGGCAAAACCACTGGGTACTGTGGGCTACTGAAAATGGTTTAGAGAGAAAACCTAACCTGCACCCATGCCCTGGTGATCTAGTGGGATCGCCTGTACTGCCACAGTGTCCACCGCCAGTACGCGCGGCCCGCCTCCCACTGACCGTGCCGGATCGCGACAAAGACCGTGTCCCGCAAGCGGGACCCACTCACCACCTCCCGAAGCGCGGCCACTCGATCCCGGACAGCCCCCGTCGTGTGTGCCTGATGTGAAGAAAACCGGAGCCTCCTGCTGTAGTTACCCGGCAACCAGGGCTCGGGAGTGTACAGCGCCGCTGGGGAGAGCTGGAGCTGCAGCAGTGAATGTCTTCTGACATTTACCACCGCTGCTGCCCTTGAAGTCTTCACTTTTTTCTTCAAAAAAAGCTATTTTTAGGGCTGCCTCGAGCAGCCCCTCTGTTACGTGCCTGCTTACTGCAGCACCAACTACAAAACTGACCTCCTGTTCAGGGAGGCAGGGTTATAGGGGAGGCGGCACTATGCATTCTGGGAACAGTCAAAGCTTTGAGCCTGTTGGTGCCTCGGATCAAGATCCTACTCTACACCCAAATGTCTATCATTGTGGAGCTCAGTGTACCCCGCAGCAGAAATCGGAGTCTAGCTATTATCTTCTAGAAGGAGCTACATAAATGGCAAGTACAATCTGATTGGTTGCCACGGGCAACATCTCCACTTCTAAAAACCAGCACATTCATAATTAAATACACCTGTGCTTTAAATTAAACCAGTGCTTTATTGCCATAAAGTCACAGAAACATGACAGAGCAGTTTATTTAACTGTTGCTGAGAGGGGACAAAGATGCTCTCTGCATACAAGGATTTCCAATTGGGGAAAGCACAACCCAGCAATTTCATATGCTATGGCAACAAACATTTCCAGGCTGAGATCAAGTACTGTATATGCATGGCTGAAAAGCACAGAAGGCAGCAAGAAATAAACCAATGCCTTGAGGAAAAGCTAAAGTAGTTTTGATGATTTTGTCCAGAGTATAATCATTGCCAGGTGCTGCAGAATGCAACTTAATGACATCCCACACTTACTATTCTAAATGAACAATACATACTGTTTTGTTTCTGAAGTGTTCAGATTTATTTGGACATACTCATACTTTATTCTCATGAGAGTCTTGCATTTCACAAAAATACAACACGCTTAAACACAGTACCATGATGAATTTAATGCCCCATTACTGCTTTTCTGTGGCCCCCAGTGTCCAAGAACTTCTTTGTATTGCATGACATGGTCTCTAAAAACAACATATACAGGACCACTAACGAGGATAGAACAGCACCAAGATACAGCAAAATAGGCAGGCTAAATCACAATTCAAAAAGAAAATGCTTATACTATAAGTAAGGTGAGGCAGATTGTTTTTAATCATGTCATTGGTTGTATGCATTGTTTATTTGTAACTATGGAGACAGTGATGGACGTCAGTTCCTGACCAGGCCACAGACATGACCGGAAACAGGAACCGGCATTTGATCACGGCCCGGGGGAGCGGAATATTCAAAGTTGGTAAGTTGTATTTTTCACTTGTTTGCTCAAATAAAATGAGCTGAGACGCTGCAACCCATGCAGTGATGTGGAGTCTCGTTTATTAGTGCAGAGTGCATAATAATATTATTTATTTATATATATATATATCTATATATATCTATATATATCTATATATATATACACACACACACACACACATATCTATCTATCTATCTATCTATCTATCTATATATATATATGTAACAATAGAGGAATAGGCGCCCTTGGGATATACTTCCTCCCAATAATAAATAGGATTCAGCAGGAATCTCTAGACATGTATAAGTATATGTTTGCTCAATATTTTAGAGCATAAAAATCACATTAACATGTTCCATATAAAATTTATTAAAACATAAAAACACAAGCAATGGTACAGAGAATTAAGTATCCATCCTTAACAAATTACACCAAACAATTATACAGAGGACAAGTAGAATAACTTTTACAGACTCCTCCTTCTCCTTATAGCAAGTTTGGAGATTGGTGTAACAAATAGAAAAACCCAACGCGTTTCGTCTTGCGCAAAGACTTCATCAGGGGTATATCTCGAATGCTTGATAAAAATTGATAGAATGTCAAATGAATTAACAAATAGGCGTTCAGGATACTTGAATACTACCCACACATCAGTGGGATATATAGATGAAAAATAGATTGGGCCTTTTATTTCAAATGCTTGACTGACAAGTTCAAATACACAGGTCTAACAAGGGTTCATATAGATGTGTGACCCTCCAGCAGATCAGCAGTGTTAAGCTCAGTTCCACTGGAACTGAGCTTAACACTGCTGATCTGCTGGAGGGTCACACATCTATATGAACCCTTGTTAGACCTGTGTATTTGAACTTGTCAGTCAAGCATTTGAAATAAAAGGCCCAATCTATTTTTCATCTATATATCCCACTGATGTGTGGGTAGTATTCAAGTATCCTGAACGCCTATTTGTTAATGCATTTGACATTCTATCAATTTTTATCAAGCATTCGAGATATACCCCTGATGAAGTCTTTGAGCAAGACGAAACGCGTTGGGTTTTTCTATTTGTTACACCAATCTCCAAACTTGCTATAAGGAGAAGGAGGAGTCTGTAAAAGTTATTCTACTTGTCCTCTGTATAATTGTTTGGTGTAATTTGTTAAGGATGGAGACTTAATTCTCTGTACCATTGCTTGTGTTTTTATGTTTTAATAAATTTTATATGGAACATGTTAATGTGATTTTTATGCTCTAAAATATTGAGCAAACATATACTTATACATGTCTAGAGATTCCTGCTGAATCCTATTTATTATTGGGAGGAAGTATATCCCAAGGGCGCCTATTCCTCTATTGTTACATATTTCTATTTTTAGTCCCTCCTAACAGGGGTCTTAGCGGAATTTGGGCAGCCATATCTATATTCCCCATTTTCTTGTTGTGTAAAAGCGCAGAGGGAGAGTATTTGTTTATATATATATATATATATATATATATATATACATACATACACATACATACATATACACACACACGCTTGGGGCCAGAAGTATTTTGGATATATACATACATACATACGTACACACACACACACACACACACACACACAGGTTGAGTATCCCATATCCAAATAATCCGGAATACAGACTTTTTTGAGTGAGTGAGATAGTGAAACCTTTGTTTTTTGATGACTCAATGTACACAAACTTTGTTTAATACACAAAGTTATTCAAAATATTGTATTAAATGACCTTCAGGCTGTGTGTATAAGGTGTATATGAAATATAAATGAATTGTGTGAATGTACACACACTTTGTTTAATGCACAAAGTTATAAAAAATATTGGCTAAAATTACCTTTAGGCTGTGTGTATAAGGTGTATATGTAACATAAATGCATTCTGTGCTTAGATTTAGGTCCCATCACCATCTCTCATTATGGTATGCAATTATTCCAAAATACGGAAAAATACGATATCCAAAATACCTCTGGTCCCAAGCATTTTACTCAACCTGTATATATATTATATATATATATTTATTATCCTGATGATGGGGTGAGATTCACTGAAACCTTGATGCACTTCCAAAGCTGTTCTCAAATGTGGGAGTGCCCCCTTTATATATATATATATATATATATATATATATATATATATATATATATATATATATATAGTCATTGCCCAGAGCTTCAGGGACTGAGCAGTATAAACATCCACCATTGCTAATAGCAGCCCTGCACTTGAATCACAGTAGCTGTCATCCCTGTAAAATAAGGAGTGCCAGCTTGTGTGGCTGCAACTTTCAGGCCCTAAATTCCTGCATAGATCTGAAAGCACAGTGTCCAGCACTCAGATGTAGGCACTCTGTTAGGACATAGTAAAGATATGTTGTGAAGAAACACGGGCCTATTTTAAAACAGTGATACATTTTTGAGTTGATGAATAGCAGATGGAGGGTTTATAAATTAGTTGAGATAATGAGATTTGAACAGGGGATTAATCAGTGAATGCATTGTGGGTTTGTATAGAGAAAATAGAAACATAGCACTGAACAGCAGTTGTAATGTGACATTGTTTATCTGCTGAAGTGCCCTGTAGTGACTATTAATGTTACTAGTGCCAGAGCGCGGACATTGCTGCATGTGAAATAAGCAGTGTCATGATGTAAGGGGGGTGAGAGGTCAGCAAAGCAAGCGGTCACAGCTAGATAGCGGAAGGACGGGATACAGTTACACTGCCGGCAGTCGGGATCCCGGTGGTCAGGATACAGATGCCAGAATCCCGAATGCTGACGATGCCACCAGACGGAATCCCAGCTAACAGGGGCTATTCCTACTCGTGGATGTCCCCGACACCAATAGAGTGGGAATAGAACCTGTGGCAAGCACAGCGAGCACGCTAACTCATCGCGTGGCGAACCCGCAAGGGGCTTGCTAGTGCTCGCCCCACTGCTGGCATTCTGGTGGCCAGGATCCCGGCGTTAGTATGCTGACCGCCGGGATCCCATACCTCTCCCGGAAGGACTAGGGTACCAAATACACAGAGTAGCCATGTGATGTTCCTATTTAACTGATGCCTGTAAATACTTGACTGAGATGTTCCCTCATTGCTGTATGTTTCAATTAAACATTTATAAGCTGAAAAGGTATAATAGTTCTTTTGCAAGTTGCAACTTCCATTCAGGAAGTGGATTTTTTTTCTTTCATAAACTTACATCAACAACATTACAATAGAAAAATAGGCACACCAAAAGACAGATTTGCCATTTGACTAGTTAACCTCTGAAAGGGCAGCTGTGCAGGGGAAGAACTGTGTGCTTTCCATAGCGCACGTTACTCTGCTGTGGCCTTTGCAAAGGGACACTGCCAGTTACAGAACACTCCAAATAGAAATAAAATTTTGCACCAGCTCACAGCAGGACCCTACATAACTCCATGTAAGATGATATCAGAGAAGAACACTTCCAGGTGTACGCAAGATATTGTTAGACTGCATCTCCTCCTGCCCTCATATTTACCTGGGCCATGCAGCGGAATGGTATCGAAAGCCCAACAGTCGCTATCCCAACTGCCAGAATGTCGAAAGCGGCATTCCCGACAGATCCCAGTAAGTATTGTAACCTTACCTACCCCTAACCCACCCCTTACCCCTTCCCCAGTCTAACCCCAACCCCATTACTTACAGTCAGTATGCCACTGTCTGTTTTCTGACTGTCGGGATCCTGTTCGCATCCTTATGCATCCCTGACAGGCATGATGACACACTAGAGAAGCGGGTGAGGTTCAGACTGTAAATTAAGATGGTTAAGAGCCATATAGTCTCAGGACTACTGGTGTACCCAGAACTTCCCCGGCTGTAGTATGTTATCTTCATCTTTAAATGCAATCAAATAGACTTTAAGGTGGATACGAGGCTTCTACACAAATATCTGCAGGTAATCTACAAAGGTGTGACACAATCCAACACAATCACTGGCCTAATGAAGAAGACAATGACTGTGTTATGCAATTATTTGTTACTTAAAATATAGAGTAATGAGTACAGTACACACTACAACACTTCTCTAACCGTATGATGGACAGATATAATGTATTAATCTACCACGGTCGCATGCACAAGGCATAATCCGCCATATGATGACATGCTTAAAGTAACTAAACTGCTTTGTATGTTGCATCATCCCATGTGATGTGTTGCACATCAGAGTTACTACAACACAATTTATTAAAGAAGTGTTTGCAGGTACCATGACTGCACAACAAATCATACAGTGTGTTCCCAGCTTTAACTTAGTCTGGAGAAAAGAAAAGACCAAAATTGAGGTTAGATTTGCTGTAAATGAGGTGGTTTAGCTCTCTCTCAAAGTTATAATTATTTGGCATCGCAGAGATGCCAAATCTCACTTTGATGTCCGTAATATAGTAGATACAGTATGAACCAAGGATGCTAGGAGATACTAGGCCAGATGTACTAAGCCTTGGAGAGTGATAATTTCACAGTGATAAAGTACCAGCCAACCAGCTCCTGTTATTTTTCAAACCCATCCTGTAACATGGCAGTTAGAAGCTGATTGGCTGGTACTTAATCACCGTGAAATGTATCAGTTTTTAAGGCTTAGTACATCGCCTTCTTAATGAGACAACAGTAGTGGCCTGAGCTACAGATGAGTCCTCATACATAGTTACTGCAATTGCACCAAACAGCCCCTCTCAGCATGCCAGGTCCTGTGAGACTCTGCTAGCATTTGGAGACTTTTTTGCGTTTTGTCGAAAATGTGACTTTGTCGCAATGAAACTAGGATGCACCAGGAGACTCTGCTGATTAATTTGATATTCAATACTAGTATATCTGTGCGCTACTCCCATTTCAACCAAGACGTATTTTCTGCCAAAAACACCTGACGCTAGCAGAGCTACACAGAACCTGGAGGCTCATTCGCGCCAGGCATCTCTTGCTGCATGGCGTATTGGGGCTAGATGTATAAGGACATGCTCTCCCTTTAAAAACACAATCGAGCACAATTACTTTATGGTAAGGGGTTTGGAATGAAGGGGTAAAGATCTATTTTTGGGTAAACCTTTATTGCCAGACCCAGTGTATCTTCCTGATGTAGAGACAATTAGTAAAGTACAGCAGGGTACACATGTAGTGATGTGTCCTGAGCGAACACAGAACGCTCAGCACACAATCTAAAGGGGCATATTCAGAAGCAGTTAAGACATTTATATATTACTTATACTTCACAAAGGAAAAGTGACATACCTTGTGTTATCATCTATGAACATTTGTACACTGTTGAAAACAAACATTGGCTTCTCATGTGTACTGTATGCCACAATGTAAACACACAGCTCCTCAAAAATAGTTGAAATTAAAAAATCATTCCTAAAATTCCTTTGCTGATGCTTCATATTTAAATATATGTGTTGCTACATTTACACTGTCTCAGGAGATACAGGAGGAAATTCACCAAAACAGCGAGCCAATGCAATGCTCTATGTATGTATGTTATGCTCTAGAATTAAAATTTTTGTAGACACTTTAAATGCTTGAGCATATATTACTAAGAAGAAAAATAAAAACGGACAATACAAACCCATTCCAACAGAAGCAGAACACAAAGTTTTCTCTTTAACCTCAGCACGAATAGCACTAGCAACTTCGTCAGGAGCGAGTTTGGTCTCCGCAAGCACTTGTGCGATATCAACCAGGGCTTCATCACAGCTTACAGCTTCAATATCATGAGTATAGCTAGTGAAACAAAATGCAAAGACACAGACAAAATGTTCACTCTGTATTGGGATCAAACTTTAACAGTGACACTACACTGATTAACTTGATATCCGACACTTGAATATATGTGTACGACTGAGACTGAATCTGTATACGAATTGCTATGATGCAGCGGCCGCTGCTTTTTCCACACCAAGTTCCATTGTGCTAACTGTAAAGACTGTGTCACCTAAATTAATCAGCAGTTTCCTGGTGCAACCTAGTTGCATTGCACTAAAACTAAAAAGGATAAAAAGACGAACCACCCACCCAAAAAAAAAAAAAAAAAAAACAACAACCAAAGATGGCAGACAATAGCATTCTCGCATTGGGACTTAGCGGTGCACTCGTGCCAGGTGTATCATGTCATATGGCGTATTGAGGCTAGTTGTAAGAGGACACATCTGTATCTGCAGACTATGGGCTATGGGGGATATCCAATAAGCCCCGGAAAACATCGGGGTCGCGATTTTTTATAATTTTTTTTTTTTGTTTAACAGGCTCTCCAATTGATCGCCTGTAAAAAAAAAAAAAAAAAAAAAAAAAATGCCCTTTCTCCCAAAAACACACAGATTCAGTGAAACCTGTGTGTTTCGGTAGAAAAGTAGATTTATAGTAAGACTTGCCATTGTTAAATCTTTCTGTGAGGTACACTGGATTCCACAGGGAATAACATCAGGGTGTAGAGTTGGATCTTGATCCAAGGCACCAACAGGCTAAAGCTTTGACTGTTCCCAGGATGCACTGCACCGCCTCCTCTATATCCCCGCCTCCAGGCACTGGAGCTCAGTTTTGTTAACCAGTCCAATGCAGTAGCAGGTAAAAGACGACAGTAGTTAGCAGCCACAGATACCGTCTCCTGTTGTGAGAATGGGGTTACCAGCGGCTAATGCCATACAAACCCAAAGACGCTATGTGCGTCAGGGTGGGCGCCCTGTGGAATCCAGTGTACCTCACAGAAAGATTTATCAATGGTAAGTCTTACCATAAATCTCCTTTTCTGCAGTGGGGTACACCTGTATTCCACAGGGAATAATATAGAGGATGTCCTAAAGAAGTTCCTCATGGGAGGGGACGCACTGTAGCGGGCACAAGAACCCGGCGTCCAAAGGAAGCATCCTGGGAGGCGGAAGTATGAACGTGTTCACTGAGGACCACGTAGCCGCCTCACACAATTGTTCCAGGGACGCACCACGGCGAGCCAGAGTAGAATGGGCCTTGATAGTAGCAGGAGCTGGAAGACCAGCCTGTACATAAGCTTGTGCAATCACCATTCTAATCCTTCTGGCTAAGGCTTGCTTATTCGCAGGCCAGCCACGTTTTTGAAAACCAAAAAAGGACAGAGAATCAGACCTCCGAAAAGAGGCTGTTCTCTTCACATATATACGGAGAGCCCGTACCACATCCAAAGACCATTCTTTGGAGGACAAACCAGGAGAGATAAATGCCGGAACCACAATCTCTTGGTTAAAGGTGGAAAGACGACACCACCTTAGGTAGATAACCAGGGCGAGTTCTACGAACCGCACGGTCACGGTGAAAAATCAGAAAAGGGTGACCGACAGGATAAGGCACCAAAGTCTGAAACCCTTCCAGCAGAGGCAATAGCCAGCAAAAATAAGACCTTAAGTGTAAGACATAAAAAGGTCCACAGACTCAAGGAGGTTCAAACGGAGACTCTTGTAGGGTATCCAGAACAACCGACAAATCCCAAGGAGCCACAGGAGGAACATAGGGAGGTTGAATCGGTAAAACACCCTGAGTGAAAGGATGAACGTCATGCAGAGTCGCAATTTCTCAGAAACGACACCGACAAGGCCCTGTTGCAGAAAAGCCAAAAGTTTGGCAGTACTAAACTTGTACAAATCATAATTCTTAGCCGCACACCAGGTGAAGTAAGAATTCCAGACCCTATAATAAATCCGAGCCGAAGCCAGTTTACGGGATTTCAACATAGTTTGAATGAATGCCTAAGAAAATCCCTTGGCCCTCAGAACTGAAGCTTCAAGAGCCACGCCATCAAAGCCAGTCGGGCCAGATCCTGATAGACACAAGGGCCCTGAACGAGGAGGTCTGGGCGTTGCGGAAGTAGAAGAGGATGCTCTATTGAGAGACTCTGCAGGTCTGAGAACCAATGCAGTCTAGGCCATGCTGGAGCGATTAGAAGTAATTATCCTCCTTCTTGCTTGAACTTCCTTATTACCCTGGAGGGAACACGTACAGCAGCCAAAAGTTCCATGGAATTGCCAGGGTGCCCATGAACACTGCTTGAGGATCCCTTGTCCTTGCTTCGAAGACCGGACCCTTGTGATTGTGTCGAGACGCCATCAGGTCTACATCTGGTAGGCCCCACTTGTCAACTAGAAGTTGAAAGACTTCCGGATGAAGGCTCCACTCTCCGGCATGTACGTCCTCACGGCTGAGGAAGTCCGCTTCCAAGTTGAGGACCCCCGGAATGAACACTGCCGATATGGCTGGCAGATGGCGTTCCGCCCATAGAAGAATCCTTGACACTTCCAACATTGCCATGCGGCTTTGAGTGCCGCTTTGATGATTTATGTACGCCACTGTGGTGGCGTTGTCAGACTGTACTTGAACAAGCCTGTTCTGTACCAGAGGCAGGGCTAGTTTCAGGACATTGAACACTGCCTGCAACTCCAGAAAGTTTTTCGGAAGGAGAGATTCCCCCCCTGGTCCACCGACCCTGAGGAGCGTGTTGCTCCAACCCCGCAGACTGGCATCCGTCGTTAGGAGGACCCAGTTGGAGATCCAGAAGGGATGACCCCTGCTCAATTGTTGGTCCTGTAGCCACCAGCTCAGTGACCGACGGACCTCCGGAGTCAAGGAGATCATTTGAGACCTAATCCGGTGAGGCAGGCCGTCCCACTTGGAAAGGAATAACCTCTGTAGAGGGCGGGAATGAAATTGAGCGTACTCTACCATGTCGAAAGCCGACACCATGAGGCCTAGTACTTGCATCGCCGAGTGTATCGACACTCTTGGACGAAAGAGGAAGCATCTGATTCTGTCGTGAAGTTTCAGGACCTTCTCTGGAGACCAGAACAAACGTTGGTTGTTTGTGTCCAGTAACGCCCCCAGGTGCACCATGCTCTGAGCAGGGACCAGCGAGGATTTCTTCCAGTTGATGAGCCAACCGTGGGCTTGTAGGAATTGGACAGTCAGTTCCAGATGACAGAGAAAAATCTCTGGGTAGTTAGCCAGGATCAACAAGTCGTCCAGATACGGCAGGATCCTGATACCTTGACGGCGGTGAAGGGCCGTCATGACCGCCAAGACCTTCGTGAAGATTTGTGGAGCCGTGGTCAGTCCAAAAGGCAAGGCCTGGAATTGGTAATGTAGGTTGCCAATAGCAAAACCGCAGATACTGCTGATGAGACCTGGCAATAGGTATATGTAGGTAAGCATCCTGTATGTCCAGGGATACCATATAGTCCATGGGCTCCAAGGCCAGAACAATAGAGCGAAGAGTTTCCATACGGAATTTGGATACCTTCACAAATTTGTTCAAAGACTTGAGGTTAAGAATGGGCCGTGAGGATCCATACGGTTTTGGAACTAGGAACAGCGTTGAATAGTAGCCCCTGCCTCCCTGAGCCAGAGGTACCAGCATTATCACTCCTGTGTCCAGGAGGGACTGTACCACCAAATGTAGAGTATTTGCCTTCAACGGATCCGAAGGGATATTTGTCAAGCAAAACTGGCGAGGGGGACGTTTCTTGAAAGAGATGGCGTATCCGTGAGTGACGACTTCCCTCACCCAGGTGTCTGAAGTGGTCTGTAACCATACTTGGGCGAACCGCAGAAGTCGGCCTCCCACCCTGGGGTCCCCCAGGGGGTAGGCCCGTCCTGTCATGCAGCAGGCTTGTCCGGTTTGGAAGCCGGCTGACGGGCAGCCCAGGAATGTTTAAGTTTGGGCTTAGAGGTTTTGGAAGTGCGAGCCTGTTTCGGGTACGCCTGACCCTTTGCTTTACTTGGGAGTTCAAAAGGAACAAAAGGTGGTACTTTTAGCCTTCGGAGCCGAAGGATTAGTACTCAGCAGACATGCAGTTTTAGCAGACACTAAGTCAGCAACAATCTTGTTCCAATCTTCCCCAAAAAGGATGTTTCCCTTAAAAGGGATCACCTCCAAGGTCTTTTTAGATTCCAGATCCACAGACCAGGACCGTAAGCACAAAATCCAGCAAGCCAGAATGGACGTAGTAGACGCTTTGGCTGCCAGGACACCGACATCAGAGGCCGCCTCCTGAATGTAATGAGAGGCTGTGGTAATATATGAAAGACACTGTCTGGCATTATCAGAAAATTAGTAGGTAGCTCCACTTGAACTTCTTGAACCCAAGCTTCAATAGCTTTTGCAGCCCAAGAAGCTGCTATAGTAGGTCTATGTACAGCACCCGCAAGAGTGCAAATAGACTTCAAGCAACCCTCCACACGCTTATCCGTCGGTTCCTTCAGAGAGGTGACGGTAGAGACAGGCAGAGTAGATGACACCACCAGACGTGCGACAAGCGAGTTCACCGGCGGCGCTGTTTCCCAATTTTTACTTAACTCTGCAGCGAGGGGATAACGATTTAGCATCTTTTTAGACAGGGAGAATATCTTTCCTGGAGACTCCCAGGATTCCTGACGTATGTCAACTAAATGGTCAGAATGTGGCAAAACTAATTTAGTAACCTTCTGACATTTGAACTGATCAGGTTTCTTAGACGTATCTGGAGGTTCAGTTTCATCATCGATCTGAAGAATCAGTTTGATAGCCCTCCAAGAGGTCAGGAACATCCACCTGTGTTGTATATTCTCCATCAGAAGCATCTGCATCAGTGTTTGATGGCTCAGTACAGTATATACGCCATCTTCATCGGATGAAGTATCCGAAACATGCGTGGATTGTGAGGAAGAAATGGCCCGCTAACATGACCCCTTAATCCTAGGGGGGCGAGGGTCAGGCTGTTGTTTAACCAAAGACTGATTTAACTGCTGTAACTGAGACGACAGAGAATCCACCCATGGTGGATTTACAACAGGGACAATATGTGATTGTACAGGCACAGAAGGTCCCACATAGGGCGCAAGTCTCGTTATTAGCGTAGTCAGTAAATTAGAAAAAGCAGCCCAAGGTGGGTCTTGGTGTGCCACCGGTGCTGCAGGCTGACCGAGGGGTACAAAACCCCCAATACCTGGACCCTCAGCTGGAATATTTTCCTCATACAAATCTGTGGCCCTTAGCACTGCATGATGCAGGATCAGCCACAGATCTCCCGCTCTGTGACACAGACATTATTGGAGATTGTATCTCTAGGGAATAACAGTACAATATAGCCAGACACAGTACCTGACAAAAAAAAACCTGTGGAGTGTAATTGCAATGCAGCTCACAAACAGGTGTTTTAAGTGTTATAACGTGACTGAAATACACAGAGAAAAATACCAAACAGTATATCCTGTGAAACACTGATTATATATATAATATATTTGTGAATGAACCCACAAACACCAAGTATCTTCTATTAGTCCGTGGGTGCTCGGTTAGCACAATTGAATACACAACAGTCCTCACCATGAGGCTCCAGCCGGGGCTATGGTTAGGAAGAACCAGCACTCCATGCAGCAAATTGAGGTAGCTTTTAATGTCCTTATTCTTTAGACAAGTCACATATGAGCTCATATGTGACTTGTCTAAAGAATAAGGACATTAAAAGCTACCTCAATTTGCTGCATGGAGTGCTGGTTCTTCCTAACCATAGCCCCGGCTGGAGCCTCATGGTGAGGACTGTTGTGTGTGTTATATATATATATATATATAGATATAGATATAGATATAGATATAGATATAGAGAGAGAGAGAGAGAGAGAGAGAGAGAGAGAGAGAGAGAGAGAGAGAGAGAGAGAGAGAGAGAGAGAGAGAGAGAGAGAGAGAGATATCCCTGACGCACTTATCCCCCTCAGGGTACAGAATATGTGATACATGGAATGGAAACCTCACAGCAGCTATTGGCGCACACAAAGTCACATGTACAATGTAGGAATTATTACAACCATCAATAAAACTGCACTAGACTAGCAATACTAAGTAAAGCTATGTATGTATACAGATATATAACAATGCACAGTAAATACTGGATATATTTCACAGGATACTTGTACTAAATATCCTTGTAGTTAAGCACTTGTTCTTAACTAACACTGTCTAAACAGGTAGAATACTTAAGTGTCCTGTAAATGCACAGCGCTGATAAGGCAGGCGGCTTTACAGAGGAGACAGTGCCCAGCAGTCCCAGAATCAGCGCAGATCTGTGTAATGGTGCCCAAACGCTGACAGGGAGTGAGGGAGAGAGAGATGCAGCTCCAGGTCGGGAACATCTGTCATATATGGCGCCTGGGGGAGGGGCTACAGGTCAGAGCCTTATCCCCTCTACTGGACTTCACCACCGGGTACTATGGAGCCTGTACTAAATGGATTTTAGTAAATCCGACCTGTGCTCCTTGCCCTGGTGGATATAGTGGGGTCCCTGAACGGCCAGTGTCCACGCCAGCAGCACGGCCCGTCTCTGGAGACCGCGCCGGACCGCGATTTCAGCGCGTCCAGTCTGGGGGACCCTCTTACCTCCTCCCTATCGTGAGGCTACGCGATCCAGGAGAGCAGCGGCGGTATGTGTGCCTGATGAGACCGGAGCACCTCCGGCAACCAGGGAGCAGGAGTATACAGCGCCGCTGGGGGAGGTAAGGGAGCCACAGCACGATATGTCAGTTTGACATATAGCACAAAGTGCCGATGCTGCAGCCCTTGAAGTCTTCTTTCTTGTCAGAAGAGCTCTTTCCAGGACGGCCTAGCGCAGCCCTCCCTGTTAGCTGCCTGCTCTGCAGGCACCAACTTACAAACTGAGCTCCAGTGCCTGGAGGCGGGGATATAGAGGAGGCGGTGCAATGCATCCTGGGAACAGTCCAAGCTTTAGCCTGCTGGTGCCTCGGATCAAGATCCAACTCTACACCCAGATGTTATTCCCTGTGGAATACCAGTGTACCCCGCTGCAGAAACATCCCCGTTTTCACACAAAAACAGGCTGTTTCTGGGGATTTGGTTTTGCCTGTTTGAGCAGGTGAAACAAAATCCCTGATAAGCCGCATCTCGTGCCGGCTTATTGGGACTAATTAGATTGTCCCTTGTGGGACAATTAGCCCCAGTTAATTACCCGAACTAATTGGATATCCCCCTATGTCAGAACTACAAAAGAAAGGGGAAAAAAATTATAGGCTTCAAATGGATGAACAGTACAGTATCTGGACTGCTCTGGAATGAGCTGGACAGAAGAGTGATAGCAAAGCAATTAACATGTGGAGCACATTCTGCAACAGTGCTGGAAATAAGCTTTCCAAGTATTAACCTGGAGAAGGCATAAGGAAGTGATAAACCAGTGATATGTGCAAGGTGATAAAAGGCAACAGCCAATCAGCTCCAATATGTAAATTAACAGTTAGGATCTGATTGGCTGGTGCGTTTATCACCTTGCACATATCACTGGTTTATCACTTCCTTATGCCTTCTCCAGGTTAATACATATGCCCCAATGTCACAAGTGTGTTCAGCAGTTATGTCTGCAAAAGGTGACTACATTGAATCACACATTTAAATACATTTTATAAAACAAAATGATTCTAGGATTGTGTTTATCTCCAATTGTTTATTCTATGGTTTAATTTCAGTGTACATTAATACACTTGGGGCCGGATTCAATTAGCTGCGGTTCATTACCAAGGGCTAATTGTTCTGCCGTAGCTATTCAATTATAGCCCACAGGCTACAGTTAACGCGGATTTCTGTTTGAGCCTGAGGAGGTTCCGCGAACCCATATCTCCTAGAACTTGTCCCGGATTCTATGGGTTAACATAAGTTAACAGATAATTTACAACACAAGGATAAGAGGCTGTAATTGAATAGCCAATTCAATCCGGCCCTAAACGGTATCAATTTTGATAAAAACAGGAAAAAAGGGGGTGCAAAACTTTTGACCGACAGTGTATTTATATACTTTTTTGTTCTTAATGGCTTTATATGAAAATAGTACACTTTTTATCAATGACACAAAAAATAAGATTTTACTTACCGATAAATCTATTTCTCGTAGTCCGTAGTGGATGCTGGGACTCCGTAAGGACCATGGGGAATAGCGGCTCCGCAGGAGACAGGGCACAAGAATAAAAGCTTTAGGATCAGGTGGTGTGCACTGGCTCCTCCCCCTATGACCCTCCTCCAAGCCTCAGTTAGGATACTGTGCCCGGACGAGCGTACATAATAAGGAAGGATATTGAATCCCGGGTAAGACTCATACCAGCCACACCAATCACACCGTACAACTTGTGATCTGAACCCAGTTAACAGTATGATAACAACGAAGGAGCCTCTGAAAAGATGGCTCACAACAACAATAACCCGATTTAGTTAACAATAACTATGTACAAGTATAGCAGACAATCCGCACTTGGGATGGGCGCCCAGCATCCACTACGGACTACGAGAAATAGATTTATCGGTAAGTAAAATCTTATTTTCTCTGACGTCCTAGTGGATGCTGGGACTCCGTAAGGACCATGGGGATTATACCAAAGCTCCCAAACGGGCGGGAGAGTGCGGATGACTCTGCAGCACCGAATGAGAGAACTCCAGGTCCTCCTCAGCCAGGGTATCAAATTTGTAGAATTTAGCAAACGTGTTTGCCCCTGACCAAGTAGCTGCTCGGCAAAGTTGTAAAGCCGAGACCCCTCGGGCAGCCGCCCAAGATGAGCCCACTTTCCTTGTGGAATGGGCTTTCACAGATTTTGGCTGTGGCAGGCCTGCCACAGAATGTGCAAGCTGAATTGTACTACAAATCCAACGAGCAATAGTCTGCTTAGAAGCAGGAGCACCCAGCTTGTTGGGTGCATACAGGATAAACAGCGAGTCAGACTTTCTGACTCCCGCCGTCCTGGAAACATATTTTCAGGGCCCTGACAACGTCAAGTAACTTGGAGTCCTCCAAGTCCCTAGTAGCTGCAGGCACCACAATAGGTTGGTTCATGTGAAAGGCAGAAACCACCTTAGGGAGAAATTGAGGACGAGTCCTTAATTCTGCCCTGTCAGAATGAAAAATTAAGTAAGGGCTTTTATATGATAAAGCCGCCAATTCTGACACACGCCTGGCTGAAGCCAGGGCTAACAGCATCGTCACCTTCCATGTGAGATATTTTAAGTCCACAGTGGTGAGTGGTTCAAACCAATGTGACTTAAGGAACCTCAAAACAACATTGAGATCCCAAGGTGCCACTGGAGGCACAAAAGGAGGTTGTATATGCAGTACCCCTTTTACAAATGTCTGAACTTCAGGTACTGAAGCCAGTTCTTTCTGGAAGAAAATCGACAGGGCCAAAATTTGAACCTTAATGGACCCTAATTTTAGGCCCATAGACAGTCCTGTTTGCAGGAAATGGAGGAAACGACCCAGTTGAAATTCCTCTGTAGGGGCCTTCTTGGCCTCACACCACGCAACATATTTTCGCCAAATGCGGTGATAATGTTTTGCGGTTACATCCTTCCTGGCTTTGACCAGGGTAGGGATGACTTCATCTGGAATGCCTTTTTCCTTCAGGATCCGGCGTTCAACCGCCATGCCGTCAAACGCAGCCGCGGTAAGTCTTGGAACAGACAAGGCCCCTGTTGGAGCAGGTCCTTTCTTAGAGGTAGAGGCCACGGGTCTTCCGTGAGCATCTCTTGAAGTTCCGGGTACCAAGTCCTTCTTGGCCAATCCGGAACCACGAGTATCGTTCTTACTCCTCTCCTTCTTATGATTCTCAGTACTTTTGGTATGAGAGGCAGAGGAGGGAACACATACACTGACTGGTACACCCACGGTGTCACCAGAGCGTCCACCGCTATTGCCTGAGGGTCCCTTGACCTGGCGCAATATCTGTCTAGTTTTTTGTTTAGACGTGACGCCATCATGTCCACCTTTGGTTTTTCCCAACGGTTTACAATCAGGTGGAAGACTTCTGGGTGAAGTCCCCACTCTCCCGGGTGAAGGTCGTGTCTGCTGAGGAAGTCTGCTTCCCAGTTGTCCACTCCCGGAATGAACACTGCTGACAGAGCTATCACATGATTTTCCGCCCAGCGAAGAATCCTTGCAGCTTCTGCCATTGCCCTCCTGCTTCTCGTGCCGCCCTGTCTGTTTACGTGGGCGACTGACGTGATGTTGTCCGATTGGATCAATACCGCCTGACCCTGAAGCAGGGGTTTCGCTTGACTTAGGGCATTGTAAATGGCCCTTAGTTCCAGAATGTTTATATGAAGAGATGTTTCCATGCTTGACCACAAGCCCTGGAAATTTTTTTTTTTTTTTTCCCCTGTGTGACTGCCCCCCAGCCTCTCAGGCTGGCGTCCGTGGTCACCAGGACCCAATCCTGAATGCCAAATCTGGGGCCCTCTAGTAGATGAGCACTCTGCAGCCACCACAGAAGAGACAACCTTGTCCTTGTCGACAGGGTTATCCGCTGATGCATCTGAAGATGCGATCCGGACCATTTGTCCAGTAGATCCCACTGAAACGTTCTTGCATGGAATCTTCCGAATGGAATCGCTTCGTAAGAAGCCACCATTTTTCCCAGGACCCTCGTGCACTGATGCACTGACACCTGGCCTGGTTTTAGGAGGTTCCTGACTAGCTCGGATAACTCCCTGGCCTTCTCCTCCGGGAGAAACACCTTTTTCTGGACTGTGTCCAGAATCATTCCTAGGAACAGTAGACGTGTCGTTGGAATCAGCTGCGATTTTGGAATATTTAGGATCCACCCGTGCTGACGTAACACTACCTGAGATAGTGCTACTCCGACTTCTAACTGTTCCCTGGACCTTGCCCTTATCAGGGGATCGTCCAAGTAAGGGATAATTAAGATGCCTTTTCTTCGAAGAAGAATCATCATTTCGGCCATTACCTTGGTAAAGACCCGAGGTGCCGTGGACAACCCAAACGGCAGCGTCTGAAACTGATAATGACAGTTTTGTACTACAAACCTGAGGTACCCTTGGTGAGATGGGTAGATTGGGACGTGGAGATAAGCATCCTTGATGTCCAGAGACACCATATAGTCCCCTTCTTCCAGGTTTGCTATCACCGCTCTGAGTGATTCCATCTTGAATTTGAACCTCTTTATGTAAGTGTTCAGGGATTTTAGATTTAAAATTGGTCTCACCGAGCCGTCCGGCTTCGGTACCACAAACAGCGTGGAATAATACCCCTTTCCCTGTTGTAGGAGGGGTACCTTGATTATCACCTGCTGGGAATACAGCTTGTGAATGGCTTCCAAAACTGCCTCCCTGTCGGAGGGAGACTTTGGTAGAGCAGACTTCAGGAACCGGCGAGGGGGAAACGCCTCGAATTCCAGTTTGTACCCCTGCGATACCACCTGTAGAATCCAGGGGTCCACTTGCGAGTGAGCCCACTGCGCGTTGAAATTCTTGAGACGGGCCCCCACCATGTCTGAGTCTGCTTGTAAAGCCCCAGCTTCATGCTGAAGACTTGGCAGAAGCAGGGGAGGGCTTCTGCTCCTGGGAAGCGGCTGCATGGTGCAGTCTTTTTCCCCTTCCTCTGCCCCGGGGCAGGAAGGAATGGCCTTTAGCTCGCTTGTACTTATGGGAACGAAAGGACTGAGTTTGAAAAGACGGTGTCTTTTTCTGCTGATGTGAAGTGACCTGGGGTAAAAAGGTGGATTTTCCAGCCGTTGCCGTGGCCACCAGGTCCGATAGACCAGCCCCAAATAACTCCTCCCCTTTATACGGCAATACTTCCATATGTCGTTTGGAATCCGCATCGCCTGACCACTGTCGCGTCCATAACGCTCTTCTGGCAGAAATGGACATAGCACTTACTCTTGATGCCAGGGTGCAAATATCCCTCTGTGCATCACGCATATATAGTAATGCATCCTTCAAATGCTCTATAGTTAACAGTATATTGTCCCTATCCAGGGTATCAATATTTTCAGTCAGGGAATCCGACCACGCGACGCCAGCACTGCACATCCAGGCTGAAGCGATTGCTGGTCGCAGTATAACACCAGTATGTGTGTATATACTTTTAAGAATATTTTCCAGCCTTCTATCTGCTGGTTCTTTGAGGGTGGCCGTATCAGGAGACGGTAACGCTACTTGTTTAGATAAACGTGTGAGCGCCTTATCTACCCTAGGGGGTGTTTCCCAACGTGTCCTAACCTCTAACAGGAAAGGATATAGTGCCAATAATTTTTTAGAAATTAGCAGTTTTTTTGTCGGGGGAAACCCACGCTTTATCACACACCTCATTTAACTCATCTGACTCAGGGAAAACTATTGGTAGTTTTTTCACACCCCACATAATACCCTTCTTTGTGGTACTTGTAGTGTCAGAAATGTTCAATGCTTCCTTCATTGCCGTGATCATGTAACGTGTGGCCCTACTGGACATTACGTTTGTCTCCTCACCGTCGACACTAGACTCAGTATCTGTGTCTGGATCTGTGTCGACCCACTGAGGTAACGGGCGTTTTAGGGCCCCTGACGGTGTCTGAGACGCCTGGACAGGCACTAATTGATTTGCCGGCTGTCTCATGTCATCAACCGTTCTTTGCAAAGTGCTGACATTATCACTTAATTCTTTAAATACGATCATCCAGTCAGGTGTCGACTCCCTAGGGGGTGACATCACTAACCCAGGCAATTGCTCCGCCTCCACATCATTTTCCTCCTCATACATGTCGACACACACGTACCGACACACAGCACACACACCGGGAATGCTCTGATAGAGGACAGGACCCCACAAGCCCTTTGGAGAGACAGAGGGAGAGTCTGCCAGCACACACCAAGCGCTATATATATATATATATATATATATACAGGGATAACCTTATATAAGTGTTAATCCCTTATAGCTGCTGTTTATATAGTTTTTAGCTGCCAATAGTGCCCCCCCTTCTCTTTTTTACCCTGATTCAGTAGCAAGTCTGCAGGGGAGAGTCAGGGAGCCGTCCTTCCAGCGGAGCTGTGAGGGAAAATGGCGCTTGTGTGCTGAGGAGATAGGCTCCGCCCCTTCACGACGTCCTTATCTCCCGCTTTTTCTGTAAAAAATGGCAGGGGTTAAAATACATCCATATAGCCCCAGAGCTATATGTGATGTATTCTTTAGCCAATCTAAGGTATATCATGTTATATTGCGTCTCAGGGCGCTCCCCCCCAGCGCCCTGCACCCTCAGTGACCGGAGTGTGAAGTGTGCTGAGAGCAATGGCGCACAGCTGCGGTGCTGTGCGCTACCTTAGTCTGAAGACAGGATCGTCTTCTGCCGCCGATTTCACCGGACCTCTTCGCTCTTCTGGCTCTGTAAGGGGGCCGGCGGCGCGGCTCCGGGACCCATCCAGGCTGAACCTGTGATCGTCCCTCTGGAGCTAATGTCCAGTAGCCTAAGAAACCCGATCCACTCTGCACGCAGGTGAGTCCGTTTCTTCTCCCCTTAGTCCCACGATGCAGTGAGCCTGTTGCCAGCAGGACTCACTGAAAATAAAAAACCTAAAATATACTTTTATTCTAAGCAGCTCAGGAGAGCCACCTAGCCTGCACCCTTCTCGTTCGGGCACAAAAATCTAACTGAGGCTTGGAGGAGGGTCATAGGGGGAGGAGCCAGTGCACACCACCTGATCCTAAAGCTTTTATTCTTGTGCCCTGTCTCCTGCGGAGCCGCTATTCCCCATGGTCCTTACGGAGTCCCAGCATCCACTAGGACGTCAGAGAAAATAGTGTTAGGGTGCACTCACAGGTGACAATTATTTACTACTTTCGTAGGACTGAAAAAAAAATGGTGCTTCTGAAGATTTGCAGCACAAACCATGTATCCTGTCAGTGAGACATGTGGATGGTTTTAGGACATAAAACTATATTGGTTCTGGATTATGGTTAAGTCACAAAAGCAGATAATAAAAATGAAGACAAGTACAGGCCTTACGCTTTTGGCAATAAAAATGGATACTTAAAAATAAAAATAATGTTAATTTTATTATCTTGTTAGGGAAATGTAAAACAAGCACAGAAACATGCTTACCTAGCCAAGGTTTTGTATAAAGTCATGGAAACCTCCTTATAAGCATCAAAGTCATATGGAACGACTTGTAACTCAGGGCACAGCTGCTTTGCCTTTCCGAACATCATTCCATTCCTTACACCAGCCTGTCTGCAGAGCAGCAATGGGAAGTACATGAGAGAAAAGCAGAGAAAAGGTTAAATGGAAACCCAGTGGCATTCAGATGTCAATTATTGTACTTATTGGGATTTCTGAATTCAGTAGAAATGTACAACACAATTACAGGCCAAGATATGGAGAACATCAATTTTGTGAAATTTTCTTTTATCTCATGCCATCATTAAGGATTCACTTTGACTAACGTCGCTGCATTATAAATGTATTATATGCACAACTTTAGGGGTGAAGTGAGGTGTGATGTCTTTGTTTATTGAAGTAACGCACGCAGCAAGCCTTCAAAACACAAAATCCTTTGGGCTAAAGAAATTAGTATTATAGAACAAGCAAAGAAACTTCAAGAAAAAAAAAATAAGATCAAGTAATGTTTCATATGAAAAATAATAATTATCAATCAAATTCTTAAGCATATGTCATTCAATAAATATATTGATGTTCAATACCTTGCTTCATAACTACATGATGCAATTTCTGCTAATGATAGCTGTGAGGTGTCCAGGTCTGTTCCCTGTTTCAGTGGAAGATCTGGAATGTCCCAAGAAGATGTTTCCACCTCCTGTCCATTTCTCTGTGAAGAATCTGGTTTGCTCCATGCAGATGAATCTAAATTTGTTAGGAATTTTAACAAAGAAGAGAAATGGCTTCCACTGTGTAATACTTAAAACATTCCCTGACCATCCACCCACAGTGTATAGATTTTGTTTACATTCTTAAAACATAATTTCCCTTTTTATTTTCCTAAAAAAAAAAAAAAACGAAACAATCATGTGGAAGGGACAGCCATTTCCCCAATACCAAGGGAATCTGGGTGTATTCAGTGCTGTCCTCTACATCAGAAGAAGAAGATTGAGGGTGTCCTGAAATTGGGTAATTACTCTGCTCATTACCGGTCATTCAAAATGGCATACTTGCCTGTTTTGCCTTTCATTATCCTATTCTGATAGTATTGTAGCTCTAATTGAGGATTAGCTCCTTCCCGGGAAGATGTTCTCCCACTACCTCTATTGCTTGTAACAGCAACTGGTCTACCTATAAAGAACAAAGAAAATACAAATAAAACACTAAAAATCAGCAAAAAGTAAAAAGTGTCAAACAGATGTAACTACCACAGTTTACTCTGTAAACAAAAAACAAACTAAAAAACCAATGTGCATATCAACTTCAAAGAATCTCACTGTGAAACATATACTAATGAAGTTGCTTAAACTTTCTGGAACAAAGCATTTGTGTTTATAGCTGGTTTACCAGGATGCAGTCAATTTGCCAGCAGTCGGGATCCAAGCGTTCAGGAAACAGACGCCGAAATCCCGATAGCAGACAATGCTGCCAGCCAGAATCCCGATGCACCAGGGCTATTCGCACATGTGGGTGTCCACGACACCCATAGAGTGGGAATAGATCCTGTGGCAAGCACAGTGAGCCTGCAGGGGGACTCTTAGAGCTCACCCCGCTGCCAGCATTCTAGCGGGTGCGATGCCGATGTCGGGATATGGACAGCCGGTAATACATACTGAACACGTATTACCACCTCCACAGCAATATATTTAAGTTCACTAACTCCCCTAATCTGGACGGGAGGGAGGGTGAGCCACTTGCTGTGAGGTCTGGTGGCCAGTGCAGGGTGGCGGTGAGGTCCGGCGGCTGAGCAGTAGGGCAGTGCGGTGGTGAGCTCCGTCGGGTGGCTGCGCAGTGTGACATCTGACTTCACGTCACGCTGCGCACTGGCGGAGCGAGAGGGAGGTAAACAGGGGGAGCCGGGCAGCATGCGAGCCTCCTGGGGAGGGGGTGTGGGGAAATTTTTTTTTTTTTTTTAAAAAGACACTCATCACTTAGTTCCATTTCTCTTTCATCCACTAGGGGACACTGGAGTCCTATACAGTAGGGGTGTGAAGCTTGCAACCGGAGGTGTGGCACAATCTAAAAATTAGCATTGTCTGCACAGCCGGCTCCTCCCCCTTCACATCCCTCCTCCCTCAATTTGAAAGCACTTGAGATCCTGACTAAAAATCATTTAAAGTGCTGCGTCAACCTATTAAAAGGGGGACAAAGCTCACTCATACTGGAGAGACAAAGACCCCTTTTAAAGGGGCCTGCATCTCTCCACAGGAGATCCTCGTCAGTTTTTTCTGAGTAAGTACTGGTCTGTTTCAAGGGTTTGTATGGTCTATAGGGAGCTATTAGCCTCAGAGATAGAATGCCCTGTTTTATTTTAGTATATTTGGGCTATACATACTAGTTAAAGTGGGTCTCACCTATGCTAGAAGCTGTGCGGGAGACGCTGGGAAGATGAGTCCCGTGGCGCACGCTGGACAGAGCTAAGACTTATGTCGCGCGGCTGAGGAGATACCTCGGTCGCGTGGGAGAGCGCAGGGCAGCCCTTCTCTTCTACGAGACGTTACACTTGGATGTAGTGGCACCGCTGTGGGACCGAGTGAGAGCGGTCCCGCAGTGCGCGCGCTGGCGGAGAGACGCCGCAATCACGCAGCTGAGGAGATCCTTCAGCAGCGTGGGGCAGGTTTTTAATAGCGCACGGTGTCCGCGGGTTAGAGGATCTGCAAATATAGTAAAGGGTCCTTTGTTAGGTGAACATCCACGGGGCCATTGTTTTAAGTATAAGGTGGATGTTACAGGCATCAAAGTGGCAGCCATATTAATTATAACATTTGGGCGCCAACCTGAGGGGACAAGGGTCCTCCCCCTCGGTGAATAACATAGGGGAAGGTCTTTTTAGTACAGAAATAGCACCCCCTGCTGTTCAGACTGAATAGTTTTGCTAACAGCTCCCTCTGCTGGTAAAGAATATATATTACGTTATGTGAGGATCTCCTGAAAGTAATTATACTATACTGATTATATTTTCAAAAGAATTCTGTTTGAAAGATCCTGAAGAAAATACACAGAAGCAAGCAGATACCAACTCTAACATCGTAGTTAATTACAGTTGGAGTGTGAGGGTTGCGAAACGGCTGGTGTTTTAATTTTTTTTTTAAGTAAATTATTATTTTGTCCTGCCCCTTTTCTATCTAAAGAAGGGAAGAGTAATTACAGCCGGATCCGATACCTTTGCTTCAGTCATCTCTCAGTCTCTTCTTCCTAGTTTAAAGGGTGAAAGCGCTGCGTAATACCCTGGAAGGGTGTTTAAACAGCATGTCTAAAGCAACCAAGACTTCCAAGACCTGCTAGGCTTGTACGAAGTGTAACAAGAAAAGCACGCGGGTTGGCAGCTCCGGGGTGTGCGACTCCTGCTTAGACAAGGACGCTACACCTGGGAGCAGTGCTCCGTCTAGGTCATGGGAAGACAACCTTGCAAACAGAATCTCCAAGGAGATGGCAGAATCACGCAAGCAGCAATCGGAATAGGCTGCAGGATTCTCTAAGACGATGGAGGAATTCCTCATCAAGTTAACTCCTCCCGCACATGCAGAAACGAATGTGCGCAAGGCAGTTAAACGACCTCTATTATACCGGAAACACACGAGGAAGAGGATCTTCTCATTGATAAAGAGGAAGGTGAGTTGATTGAATCTAAACTAGATGCCGATTTTCCAGAAGAGGACACGGCAATCTCAGGTCTTGAGTCTTTAATTGAAGCGGTAAAGGAGATCCTAAACTTCAAGGTAGAAGAAGCAAAGGAGCCAGAAGAATTCAAATTGTTCGAATCCCAAAAGCCGCGTTCAGCAGTGTTTCCCATTCCTAAATCCCTCCAATCTCAAATGGAGAAGGCTTGGAAACAACCTGACAAACGCTTTCAATTTCCAAAAAGGTTTCAAGTAACTTATCCCCTACCTAAAGGTGTAATGGATAAGTGGGAGAATCCACCAATAGTGGATGCTTCTCTAGGAAGGTTGTCTAAGAAGACAATCTTACCAATACCTAATGTGACTACTTTAAAGGATGCTTCAGATCGTAAGGTTGACACAGCTTTAAAGTACATTTTCGTAGCAGCTGGTGCAGCACAGAGACCGGCGATAGTCTGTGCTTGGGTCAACAAGGCCATGGGAGCATGGTCTGGACGTATTGTACAGGCTATTGGAGGAGGAAAATAGCTTAGAAGAGATTACCCAACTGGCGGAACACATTCGAGAATCTGCTTCATACTTGTGTCAAGCCTCAAAGGATATTAGCAGAATAGCACCGTGCATCTCCGCATCGGCCATATCGGCTAGGCGGATTTTATGGCTCAGAGAATGGCAAGGAGACTCTGACACCAAGAAGGCGGTAGAACCCATCCCCTTTGGGGGTGAGATGCTTTTCGGTTCAGAGTTGGACAAGTGGATTTCGCAGGCTACGGCAGGGAAATCCACTTTTCTACCTACTCCTTATACAAGAGCCGCTCCACAGGTTAGGAGAGGTTATTCGGGACCAGCATTTACATCATTTAGATCGCAGTCCTTTCGAGCCCGAGGAAGAGGTTTCGGTACACAAGTACGTGGGGGCAGAGGTAGAGGCCGCTCACAGGCAGCAACCAGAAAGCAGGATAAACCTGCTGACAAGACCGTGGCATGACGGCCTCCTGGCTCACCTGGGGTCCCCTTTGGTGGGCGCACGTCTGGAAAGTTTTCGGGACATCTGGACCAAAACCTCACCAGAACCTTGGATAAACAACATAATTTCACAGGTGCCCTCAGAAAGCAAAAGCACTATGGACAGCAATTCAAAAATTTCTACAGTTAGAGGTCATTATTCCAGTTCCCGCCTCTCAGAGAGGAACGGGTTTCTATTCCAATCTTTTTGTCCTGCCAAAGCCAGATGGAACAGTCAGACCAATACTCAATTTAAAAGTTTTAAACCAGTTTCTAAGGGTCTACAAATTCAAGATGGAATCAATCCAGTCGGTCATTGCAGGCTTAGAACAGGGCGAATTCATGGTATCCATGGACATAAAGGATGCATATCTGCATATCCCAATCTGGACTCCTCACCAGGCTTATTTAAGGTTTGCACTAGTGACGGATCACTACCAATTCAGGGCCTTACCGTTCGGTCTATCATCAGCCCCAAGAATCTTCATGAAGATCATGGCAATCATGGTTGCAGGTTTGAGACTATTGGGGGTCACGATTATACCTTATCTAGACGATCTACTGATCAAGGCATCATCTCCGGAACAGCTGATCAAGGATGTTCGGACATCTCATTCGACATGGGTGGATTGTGAATTTCCAGAAATCCAACCTCATGCCGACTCAACGGATTCAATTCCTCGGTCTCATCTTGGACACGGTACAATTAAGGAGTATTCCTACCAGAAAACAAGGTCCAAGACCTACAGCGATTAGTTGCTCAGGTACTGAGAACACAAACTGTTTCTCTACACCTCTGTGTGCAACTTCTCGGGAAGATGGTGGCGTCGTTCGAAGCTCTCCAGTACGGCAGACTTCATTCCCGACCATTCCAGATGAACCTCATCGCTCAGGGAGAAGGTTCACACTGGCTTCTATATCGAAGAATCAGACTTCCACCGCACATACGAACCTCCTTAATTTGGTGGTCGTTGCACAGGAATCTCACAGCAGGCAAGAGATTTGGCATTTGGGATTGGAGGATCCTAACAACAGATGCCAGTCTCAGAGGCTGGGGTGCTGTCCTGGAGGAACATCAGTTTAAGGGCAGATGGACGCTACAGCAGAGCAGTCTCCCCATAAACATTCTCGAGCCGAGAGCGGTTTAAAACGCGCTTCTCTTAGCCGAAGACCTAGTCATGGGTCAACATTTAAAAGATACAGTCGGACAATGTCACAACGACGGCTTACATAAACCGTCAAGTAGGAACAAAGAGCAGGATGGCGTTACAGGAAGCCACAAAGATCTTGTTGTGGGCAGAAAAGGCGAAACATCATCCTCTCGGCGGTGTTCATTCCAGGTGTGGAGAACTGGGAAGCAGATTATTTCAGTCGCCAGGACATGCATCCGGGAGAGTGGAGCCTACATCCACGGATTTTCAACATGGTGGTGAGGAGATGGGGTCTACCTCAGGTCGACCTAATGGCATCTCGACAAAACCATCAGCTGCCCAGATATGTGTCCAGAACAAGAGATCCAGCAGCAGAAGGAGTGGACGCATTAACACTTCCTTGGTGTTACAGAAGGGTTTACATTTTTCCACCTTTCCCCCTCATACCCAGGTTTCTGAAAAGGTTGAAATGAGAGCGAGTGTGGGCGATTCTAAATCGCACCAAATTGGCCCCGCAGGAGTTGGTACTCAGACCTGCGAGGGTTACTAGCGGAAGATCCTTGGCGGACACCTCAGAGAGAGAACCTGCTATCTCAGGGACCGTTTCAACACCCAGACCTGAACAGGCTGCGTTTAACGACGTGGCTATTGAAACCCGGATCTTAAGGAATAGAGGGATACCAAGAGCGGCTATTCCTACGATGATTGCTGCTAGGAAGCCGGTCACAGCCATGCACTACTACAGAATTTGGAAGAGGTACATGGACTGGTGTCAAGAACGTGGGTGGAATGCGACGAACTTCCACTTATCCAGACTTCTACTCTTCCTTCAGGCCGGTCTGGATATAGGATTGCGGCTGTGCTCTCTGAATGTTCAAATTTTGGCTCTCTCCATCCTATTTCAACAGCGGTTAGCATCCTTGCCAGAGGTTCAAACCTTTTTACAGGGGGTTCTGAGGATACAACCCCCTTTTCGTCCTCCAACTGCACCATGGGACTTAAATTTGGTGTTGGCATTTTTGAGATCATGAAGTTTTGAGCCGTTAGCAGGAACAGACCTGAAATATCTCTCTTGGAAGGTCACGTTGTTGCTTGCCTTGGCTTCGGCCAGGCGGGTTTCTGAGTTGGGTGCGTTATCGTGTAAGAGTCCTTTTTTCATTTTTTCATGAGGATAGAGCAGAACTCTGTACAAGAGCAGATTTCCTTCCTAAGGTTGTTTCGGGGTTTCATGTAAACCAGCCAATTGTGGTCCCATCTTTCCAGGGTCTCGCAGATGGGGACGTGTCCTTGGATGTTGTCAGAGCTTTATGGATATACGTACAAGTTAAGTCGTCCTTCAGAAAGTCGGACCATTTGTTTGTTCATTATGATGGGCCTAAGAAGGGTTGGCCAGCATCTAAGCAGTCTTTGGCTAGATGGATTAGGCTTGCCATTCGGCAAGCTTATATTTCCTGTGGCAAACAGGTTCCGGTTCAGACGGGTGCTCATACCACTCGCTCAGTGGGTGCCTCATGGGCGGCTGCCAGAGGCGCTTCCACTACTCAACTTTGCAGAGCGGCGATGTGGTCCTCAGCCCACACGTTCGCAAAATTTTACAAGTTTGATACCTTTGCGTCCGGAGACTCTAAGTTTGGACGTTTAGTTTTGCAGGCCACCGACAGCACTCCCTCCCTGGGGGATAACTTTGGGACGTCCCCTACTGTATAGGACTCCAGTGTCCCCTAGTGGATGAAAGAGAAAAGAGGATTTTGGTACTAACCGATAAATCCATTTCTCTGAATCCACTAGGGGACACTGGATGCCCGCCTCGGTGCTGTCAACCTGCTGTGTTCAAAGTTCTTGTTCAATCGGTTCGTACAAACAGTGTTGGTTTTTCTGTTAAGAGTTTCTTGGATGCTGTTTGATATGTTGTACGGTTCGGTTCCTCGCCATGTGCTATAGTATCATGTCCTATTCTCTCAGTCAAATTTTCCAAACTGAGGGATCTGAAGGGGGAGGAGCCGGCTGTGCAGACAATGCTAATTTTTAGATTGTGCCACACCTCCAGTTGCAAGCTTCACACCCCTACTGTATAGGACTTGTCAAAGTCAGAAAAATATCACGATGCACACTGCCATATTTGCACCTCATACAGGTCTGCGCTGCGCATGCGTGCGCTCTCCCGTGCGTGCGCATACTCGCTGTTGCGGGCACCCGCGGGCGCGCGGTATGTGCATTTACGGTAGAGTTCATGTGTTCGTAGCGTGCGACTCAATCGTTACATATTTTCACCATATAATGTATTTTGTAGATCATGGTCCCTTTGATAGAATCTGAAAGTTTGGTTAATGTAGAATGTTCATGAACAGAGAAATCCCCCTTTGTTTGATACGAAGGGTCAGACAGGAGTAATACAGTGGTGTTTAGTATCCATCGGAAGAGTATTTAATTAGCAAAATTCCGGTGTTGGTTTGAAGCGGATTAATCGCTCGTGCGAATAGTTATGGACATAAGAAGTTTATGTCCATTTACTATTATTTGCACTTACTTATCCATGCGGCGGGAAACCTAGTTTCCCACCCACCTGAGCAGTTGGAAATCGTCACAGCCCACCTGTATGAATCAACCTATGACCTTTTGTTATAATGCGAGGAGGAATTCCTATGTCCAATGAACAATGAGATTGTAGGGACCATTGAATTGTATTGTGTGTGGGGCATAAATAGACAAGCCGATCACATCCAGCTCTCACTCTTCAACGGTTATCATTGCTGAAAATCGGGAGCTGGATGTCCAGAGGCGCATGCGATCGTTTCCTTTGTGCGTAAGTTTTCTCAGCAATCATATTGTCTTTCTTGTTGTTGTGGGCCATATCTCTCTCTCTCTCTCTCTTCTCCTCTTTCTCTCGTATTCTCTTAAACGTAATAGTATTGTATTTCATGTGTAGTTATCTGGTTAGGTAGTCTATGTTATATTGTAGTGTATGACTTGTATTGTAATAATTCTTTTGCAAGTATAACATTCATAATATATATATATATATATATATATATATATATATATATATATATATATTTATATATTAGGCGTTGGACCCTAAGAACGGTATCTGTGTATTTCTTATAGTGTTAAGTATTCTCAGAGCTTCGGTGACGCTCAAACAGCTTTTAAGTTAATAAGGTTACACTGTGTTGCATCTACACCCTATCTCTACACTAAGGTTTTACAGCATATTACATTGCTTATGGTTTAGATATAAAAGTTTAACATTGTGAGCGTCAGCGCCGCTGGTGATCTCCTCGTAGTCCCGAGCGTCCGCTACGCTATAGCGAATCATTACGTTAGTCGGCAGCCAATAGCGTGCCTGCCTGTGATCTCTTTGCCGTGAGCGAACGTGACGCTTGAGCGTCTCGACCACGGCTAAGCGATTGTTACGCAACGAGCGTACCCTTACGGTACTCCATACGTAAATAGCGTACAGTGTTCTTAGACCTCATAAAGGGTTTTATATAAGATAAATATTTAGCTTTATCAATTGGCGGCTCGTCCTGTCCTTCACATATCTCTGCTAGGTAATTTCAGCAGACATTATCCATCAGCAAAGGGCGGGAGATCATATTCTTCGCAGTGCTGACGGGATAAGCGTCTGCTTCGCTTAGTAAAGGGTTCGCTGAAGACCCTGATATAAAGGTCAGAGGTAGAGCAAGCAACACCTGCAAATTATGGGGGCCAGTTGTTCAGGAAGGGGGCGATCAACCTCGGTTCGGGTTGATTCTGTAAACCGACCAGTCGGGTCGGCAAAGTATGTAATGTGTGAAAAATACGGAAGACACACAAATTTTATGTGATGAATGGGAAAGAATGACTGTACATGACGGGGAGAAATTCCCAAGAATAGGTAGCTTTAGCCCAGAAGTGTTACTAAATCTAAGGAGAAGGATAGGTCTTATTAAACCAGCAAAGAGACGGATCAAACATTATGATTGTTTAAAATTATGGCAACAGGAAAGTGAAATGCAAAGAGAGTTAACTGACATATCTGACTCTCATCTTGGGAGGAGAGACATGGCAATGGAGAGAATTATGGTTGCGGAGAAAGGCACAATGTTGAACAATAAAAACGCACTTAGCAACTGTAGTATAGATGATAAGAATAAGTGTAATAAACATAACAATGATAATTGTAATGCTGTTAAATGTACAACTATTAACCCGTGCAAGTTGCACCCCATGTCAAACTTCCCTCAGGAATACGAGCAAGAAAGTGAACCCAACACGATGTCAGCACCTCTTCCAGCAGCCATCACACAAGACATCCAGGTGGACGCGACCAAATCGGTAAAGGCAATAATCAAACCCCCTAACGGAGGGTCAGGTGAGGTCGTGTCCACAGGTACGTACAATGTTTTATATCACGCACAAACAAATGTACCCCATATTGTAAGACCAAAACAAGGTGATGTAATTGAGTTTAGTCCTGTCAGGGTGATCACAGTCCCCAATGGGAAGACTGACGATCAGGGAATCCTTCCCGTCAAGGACAGTGCAATGCGCTGTCCCTGGTCCCAGATGGAATTGAGATCAATTATGTCTGAATTTCCTGATCCCAGGAAAAATCTAGTAGCATGTCAAAGGTTTGTTAAAGAACTAGGAAACTCCACAGAACCCACCAACAAAGAGTGGCGGACAGTGCTGAGGGCATGTCTGCCCTCCAGTGTTGACCCTGCGAAATTTATTGCTGATTGTAAATTAGACACGGAGGTACCTTGTACAGAGGAACACAATCAGGAATGTATTAAGCAGATCAACCGACAGTTAGAAATATATTTCCCAGCCATTGTCGAGTGGAACAAAATCTTCTCCATAAGACAAAACGAAGGGGAAAGTATTTCCAATTATTTCAATCGAGCACTGCAAGTAATGGCTAGGAACACTGGGATCACAGACATCAAAACAAGTGCACCGCACAGAGAAGTAGCAGTATCTGTGCTAATGGATGGTTTAAGGGAAGTGTTGAGAGCAAAGATACAGATCACCAATCCATACTGGAGAGATAAATCAGTAACTGCATTAAGGGACTCTGCTGTTGGGCATGAGCAAAGCATCATCAAGCACAGGGAAACAAAGAAGCCTCAGATCCCTGTGGTTAAGCCAAAGGTGACAAGGTGTTATAATTGCCAGAAGGAAGGTCATTTTGCAAGAGATTGTAGATCAGGAAGTAGACAAAAGTCACATCAGCCCCCTAGACAACGACATAATCATGGTATCCAAGGAATCAGGGAAGCACAGGGAAAACGGTTGATGGCGATGAGCATCCGAGCGTTTGAGGAGGCATCAAATCAACCAAGACCTCAGGTCATTGACACTTGGAGGAAACCCAGGATTTGTTATCATTGTAGAAGAGAAGGGCATTATGCCAGCAACTGTAATAACCCACATAAAGTCAGACCCCCTAGACAAAGTTATGAGCAAAATTATAACACACACAATTATAAACAGGGATCATATAGGAAGAATTTTGAGCCACACCCATAAATGTGCAATCAGGAAAGGTGATCATTAGGACTGATGGTAAGCCTGAGGTTATAGTTAATAAATTGAGAGGTCATTCCCTGAAGACACAGGAATGACCGGGTGAAACGTCGTAAATGTATCTGTGAAATGTTTCTTTTTCTCTCTCCCCATCTCTGACGATTATTGGTAGGATTCAAACATTGCATATATACTTGGTCTTTGCAGAAGTCTACCAAACCCCAGCATGACCTATCCGCATCAATGTATTCTGGCCAGATACAGACAGTGGAATATGGAAGTGCTGGGGGGAGGGACTGCGCAAGGAAACCATTGGACATGTAGATATGACAGCCGGATGATCTGACAATGTTTTAGAAAACGTTTATGTTTGAAAAATGTTTTTTTTCCCTGTTGTTGTTCTCTGTTGATTTATGTGATATATACATATATGAATTGTTCTCTCTCTCTTGTTTTTTTTTTTTTGTTTTCTCTCTTCTTTCTCATGTTTTCATGTTTTAAAGATGGTATGTCACACTTCAGTTAGGCAAATGGTAATGCAAGATTTTTTGCTCCTTACAGAAAGATCGCTGGTTTGGAGGGAATATTGCATCACCGGAATGTTCGTTTGGAAGACTGAGAGACAGCACCTTTGAGATGACAGCAGAACAAGAAGAACAACAAGACTAGAGAACTTAATTATCGTAACAAGTTTCTCTCCCCCTCAAACTGGTTTTCTGTACCCCCATTACAAATTTCGTCTTTTCTCCTCCTGTAAGATGGACTTGCCCCAAGAGACTGTGATATGGATTTTCCTGTTGACCATGATGTTGACCAGAGCAGTCTGTTCCGGCGAGAGTACCATGGAGGTCGAGAGAGGTTCTGGAATGGGTTCTGATGACAGAGATGGAGGCGTAGTTTTCCGAGAACAACATAATCAACAAGCAAAGGCGAGTATCAGAAAACGATCCGATAGCATTGACCATAGAAGGAATTGTGAAGGATTGTTAGCTGAAGAAAACTGTATCTGTAGGCTCTGTGACAACGTAGTCGAGGATGGGTGCATTAAGAAATGCCAATCCAGTTTTAATATCCACATGGACCGGCGTCCCTTGAGTGACTATCACTCTTTAGTGGGTAGTGTGCAAAATCAAACAGATTGTTGGGTATGCTCTCAAGTACCTCAAGGTCATAGCAAATCAGGACTAGTACCATTTCCTTTAACGATAGGGGAGGTACTTGAGCTAAGTGGTGGGAGGCCGGTGGACAGGAGGTTTAATATCTCCAGTCCTCCTAGTTTGAAGCTCCACCAATATCATGTGGATAGATCCCTCATATGTTTTAACATTTCCAATCCCCGAAAGCCGGGAAATTGGGAAGTGTCATGGAGTAACCAAACCATGACCTTTTCATATAGAGCAGATAGAATGCCGACAGATACAGAGCTTATACGCCACATAGCCAGTAGAGGAAAATCTTTCCGATATAGGTATACCCTAGGAAATAGGATTACGAGAGTTGGAGAGGTATCACCAGGATACTGTGCACATATCGTACAAGCGGATACGTGTACTAGACAGATGGGAGAATTAGGGTTAGGAGATTTCACATGGAAGATGTGTAATATGGTTATGTCCTACTCCGTCCCATATGTTCTCCCCGATGATGCATATTTCATATGCGGGAGGAAGGCGTATAAGTGGCTTGCCCCAAACTCTGAAGGATTGTGTTATATTGGAAAAGTATTGCCTGAAGTAATGACTGTATCACATGCCAAAATGAAAGATATACACCGTGTTGCCCAAGCTCCTTATACTCACACCCATTACGAGCACGTAGTTAAACGGCACCTGATAGAAAGAACAGAGCATCCGGCCTCTGACATGATCCATGAATCCACCGGGATTCAGTTTCTAATCGCGTTAGACATCACTCGCACCGCCAGAGGAGTGCTGAATTATAAATACATATCTGCGCTCGAAAATTTGTTAGACAATATCACAGAAATGTATGATGACACGTTTAGGTATACTGGAAGAGAACTTCAAGCTTATAAAACAGAACTAGTTCAGCATAGAATGATTCTCAATTATCTCACAGCAGTAACAGGTGGATATTGTGTCACACTGGCAACGCAGTACGGCGTGAAATGTTGCACATATATTACAAAGAGTACCGAGGACCCGGTCGAGGTCATAGACCAAAAGATGGACGATATTCTCCAATTGAAGTGGGAATTTCGCAGGAGACACAATCTCACCCTTGCTGCTGTGAGTAATGAGCTGACTGGTTGGGTGTCATGGTTGAACCCGCGAAAATGGTTCTCCGGTTTAGGAGAATGGGCTCAAGGAGTCATAATGGATGTAGGGAAGTTTCTCCTATGTATCTTAGGTGTTATCATAACGATTGGCTTGATATTTAGATGCGGTCAGGCTTTAACGAAGTGCAAACGAAGTACCAGGGTGATGAGTTTAAGGAGTGAGGAAATTGTAATTCCAATGGATTTGATTTATGACCCAAATGTAGAAACAATGATGTGATGAAAATGCGATTTCTACGGTCCGTTTCTTTCACCTGTTTTTCCGTTTTCTCCAAGGTAAAAAGACCCACTTGGACGAGGAATTTGATGATCCTGTATACAGACAACTGATGGATTAAAGAAGAAGTTTTGACAACCTTATACACAGATTTTTGATGAACTATGCCATAGATCCCCAGTTTCCCTAGAAATTTTAAAATTACGCTAGCCCAACACTTTTGTAAATCTATGGACATTGACAAAGCTTTTGCCCGCACCTTATGGGCAAAAGCACAAAGAAGACTGCAACCAACAGACACCGAACAAGACTTCAACCGACAAATGTTCATTTACCTGACATAGAATACCACTGCATTTACCGTAATTATGTCTTTTCTTCAGCTCTACAACCTTCAGGTAATTACACACATAGTATAGGGAATACAGGCACAGATATCAGCAATCACATATTCCCCCATTCATGTATCATCAACTAAAATGTGCTCCCCATTTTGTTGCAACCAAAATCCGAAAAGAGCTCGGTAAAGTTTGACAGCCCATCCACAGACCCGTACCGCGGGATAAGAAGGAATTCAAATGTATACTTCGCAATACCTCGAAGCTTGATTTAAAACACGTACGGCACGATGATACAGGACCCCAAAGCACGGATTCATACACACATGCTTCTGCTATCTCACTAGGTCATACCCTTTTCCTACCTTCTCCTCTCCTCCCCTACCCAACCATGTAAATGTATTAACCCCTGACATATATTTTTCTCGTTTTGAAATGTTTTAGGAAGTGGCAGTTATTGTTGACTGCCAAAGGGTGGACTGTCAAAGTCAGAAAAATATCACGATGCACACTGCCATATTTGCACCTCATACAGGTCTGCGCTGCGCATGCGTGCGCTCTCCCGTGCGTGCGCATACTCGCTGTTGCGGGCACCCGCGGGCGCGCGGTATGTGCATTTACGGTAGAGTTCATGTGTTCGTAGCGTGCGACTCAATCGTTACATATTTTCACCATATAATGTATTTTGTAGATCATGGTCCCTTTGATAGAATCTGAAAGTTTGGTTAATGTAGAATGTTCATGAACAGAGAAATCCCCCTTTGTTTGATGCGAAGGGTCAGACAGGAGTAATACAGTGGTGTTTAGTATCCATCGGAAGAGTATTTAATTAGCAAAATTCCGGTGTTGGTTTGAAGCGGATTAATCGCTCGTGCGAATAGTTATGGACATAAGAAGTTTATGTCCATTTACTATTATTTGCACTTACTTATCCATGCGGCGGGAAACCTAGTTTCCCACCCACCTGAGCAGTTGGAAATCGTCACAGCCCACCTGTATGAATCAACCTATGACCTTTTGTTATAATGCGAGGAGGAATTCCTATGTCCAATGAACAATGAGATTGTAGGGACCATTGAATTGTATTGTGTGTGGGGCATAAATAGACAAGCCGATCACATCCAGCTTTCACTCTTCAACGGTTATCATTGCTGAAAATCGGGAGCTGGATGTCCAGAGGCGCATGCGATCGTTTCCTTTGTGCGTAAGTTTTCTCAGCAATCATATTGTCTTTCTTGTTGTTGTGGGCCATATCTCTCTCTCTCTCTTCTCATCTTTCTCTCGTATTCTCTTAAACGTAATAGTATTGTATTGTATTTCATGTGTAGTTATCTGGTTAGGTAGTCTATGTTATATTGTAGTGTATGACTTGTATTGTAATAATTCTTTTGCAAGTATAACATTCATAATATATATATATATATTAGGCGTTGGACCCTAAGAACGGTATCTGTGTATTTCTTATAGTGTTAAGTATTCTCAGAGCGTCGGTGACGCTCAAACAGCTTTTAAGTTAATAAGGTTACACTGTGTTGCATCTACACCCTATCTCTACACTAAGGTTTTACAGCATATTACATTGCTTATGGTTTAGATATAAAAGTTTAACATTGTGAGCGTCAGCGCCGCTGGTGATCTCCTCGTAGTCCCGAGCGTCCGCTACGCTATAGCGAATCATTACGTTAGTCGGCAGCCAATAGCGTGCCTGCCTGTGATCTCTTTGCCGTGAGCGAACGTGACGCTTGAGCGTCTCGACCACGGCTAAGCGATTGTTACGCAACGAGCGTACCCTTACGGTACTCCATACGTAAATAGCGTACACTGTTCTTAGACCTCATAAAGGGTTTTATATAAGATAAATATTTAGCTTTATCAGACTCCAGTGTCCCCTAGAGGATTCAGAGAAATGGATTTATATAAGTACCAAAATCCTCTTTTTCTCTCCTGTAATTGAATAGCAGAACCCCACAGCTGTGGGAAAACCCAGCGGCACGTGGTTTTTCACATTTCCTACCCTGAATTCACTGGTAAACTTGTTTACCTTGTAAATGATTGCCACTTTAAAAAAAAAAAAAAACCGTATGAGTTCGGCTGGAATATCAGAGCTCCAGCCGTCTCGCACTGTATTATATCTGTCCCCTTATGTCTTATTAGGCAATTTTTTATGTTTTCTCAAAATGAGCAATAACCATCATATCAAAGACTCTTTTAGACATTGTGCTCTATGACAAATATATGGCATACATGTTTGAGTAGACCACTAGCAAAGCAAAAGAATGTTCCAGCACTGACAATTACTTGATCATTAGTAATGACTGCTGTGCACATTAGTATTCTGCTCATTGCCCAGTCCAGCAACATTCGATCTGAGTCTTCTTTCAACATCGAAGATTTGCTCTAGACTGCCTGTCTCCTCCTGTGCATGATTCTAATACTACTCATGGCGCTGTCACCGCACTGGACAAATCAGTGAAGGTCAAAACTGAGCCCGATCCACACTAATTTAATTACGAGTACAGACATAAAAATAGGATTTGAATACCTACCGGTAAATCCTTTTCTCTAAGTCCGTAGAGGATGCTGGGGACACTTCAAGAACCATGGGGTATAGACGGGATCCGCAGGAGACCTGGGCACTTTAAGACTTTAAAAGGGGTGTGAACTGGCTCATCCCTCTATGCCCCTCCTCCAGACTCCAGTTATAGGAACTGTGCCCAGGGAGACTGACATTTAGAGGAAAAAGGATTTATTTTGATTTAAACTAAGGTGAGACCACCTCACACCTCAAGCATGCCGTACAACATGGCATTTAACCCAACGCATGCAATGGCATGAATAACGACAGCAACAGGCTGACTATAAACGCAACACAACATGTGTGTAACTATAGCCAATAGCTGCAGATACAGTACGCACTGGGACGGGCGCCCAGCATCCTCTATGGACTAAGAGAAAAGGATTTACCGGTAGGTATTAAAATCCTATTTTCTCCTACGTCCTAGAGGATGCTGGGGACACTTCAAGAACCATGGGGTTTATACCAAAACTCAACGGGCGGGAGAGTGCAGATGACTCTGCAGCACCGATTGACCAAACAAGAGGTCCTCCTTAGCCAGGGTATCAAACTTGTAAAACGTTGCAAAAAATGTTTGAACCCGACCAAGTAGCTGCTCGGCAAAGCTGTAATGCCGAGACCCCCCTGGCAGCCGCCCAGGATGAGCCCACCTTTCTGGTAGAATGGGCCTTCACCGCTTTCGGTAACGGCAATCCAGCCGTAGAATGAGCTTGCTGAATCATATTACAGATCCAGCGTGCAATAGTCTGCTTGGAAGCAGGAGCCCCAATCTTGTTGGGACCATACAGGACAAACAGAGCCTCCGTTTTCCTAATCTGAGCCGTTCTGGCTACATAAATTTTCAAAGCTCTGACCACATCTAGAGACTTCGATTCTGCTAAGGCGTCAGTAGCCACTGGCACCACAATAAGTTGGTTCATGTTAAACGATGACACCACTTTCGTCAGAAATTGCTGACGAGTTCTCAACTCTGCTCTATCTTCATGGAAGATCAAATAGGGGCTCTTGTGAGACAAAGCCGCTAATTCAGACACCCGCCTTGCAGAGGCCAAGGCCAACAGCATGATCACTTTCCAAGTGACGAATTTCAACTCTACCTTACGTAAAGGTTCAAACCAATGAGATTGGAGGAACTGCAACACCACGTTAAGATCCCATGGTGCCACCGGGGGCACAAAGGGAGGTTGGCTGTGCAGCACGCCTTTCACGAAAGTCTGAACTTCCGGAAGGAAGGCCAATACTTTTTGAAAGAAAATTGAGAAGGCCGAAATTTGTACTTTAATTGAGCCTAATTTTAAGCCCGCATCCACACCTGCTTGCAGAAAATGGAGAAAACGGCCCAGCTGAAATTCTTCTGTAGGAGCCTTTTTGGATTCACACCAAGACACATTTTCTCCAAATACGGTGATAATGTTTTGCCGTTACTTCTTTTCTAGCCTGAAGTGTGGGAACGACTTCACTGGGAATACCCTTTCGGGCTAGGATCCGGCGTTCAACCTCCAAGCCGTCAAACAAAGCCGCGGTAAGTCTTGGTACACGCACGGCCCCTGCTGTAACAAATACTCTCGTAGAGGAAGAGGCCAGGAATCTCCTACGAGCAATTCCTGAAGATCTGGATACCAGGACCTCCTTGGCCAGTCTGGAACAATGAGGATTGCATGAACCCTTGTTCTTCTTATGATCTTTATCACTTTTGGAATGAGTGGAATCGGAGGGAACACCTATAACGACTGAAACACCCACGGTGTCACTAGGGCGTCCACCGCTATTGCTTGAGGGTCCCTGGACCTGGAACAATATCTCGGAAGTTTCTTGTTGAGGCGAGATGCCATCATGTCTATTTGATGAATTCCCCAACGACTTGTCACTTCTGCAAAGACCTCTTGATGAAGACCCCACTCTCCTGGATGGAGATTGTGTCTGCTGAGGAAGTCTGCTTCCCAGTTGTCCACACCTGGAATGAAGACCGCTGACAAGAGCGCTTACATGCCTTTCAGCCCAGCGGAAAACTTTTGTGGCCTCTGCCATTGCCGCTCTGCCCTGGCGGTTTATGTACGCCACTGCTGTTATGTTGTCCGACTGAATCAGGACGGGCAGATCGCGAAGAAGATGTTCCGCTTGTAGAAGGCCGTTGTAAATGGCCCTTAATTCCAGAATGTTTATGTGTAGACAAGCTTCCTGGCTTGACCATTTTCCCTGGAAATTTTCCCCCTGTGTTACTGCACCCCAGCCTCGGAGACTCGCATCCATGGTCACCACGATCCAGTCCTGGATCCCGAACCTGCGTCCCTCTAGGAGGTGAGAGCTGTGCAGCCACCACAGGAGTGAGATTCTGATCTTGGAAGACAGGGTTATCTGTCGGTGCATGTGCAGATGGGACCCGAACCACTTGTCCCACAGGTCCCACTGAAACACTCTGGCATGGAATCTGCCAAACTGAATGGCCTCGTAGGCCGCCACCATCTTCCCCAGCAACCGAGTGCATTGATGAATCGACACTCTTGCTGGTTTCAGAATCTGTTTGACTAGGTTCTGAATTTCTAGAGCCTTTTTCACTGGAAGAAAAACTCTAATTCCGTGTCCAGTATCATACCCAAGAACGACAGACATGTCGTCGGAACCAACTGTGATTTTGGCAAGTTTAGGAGCCAACCATGTTGTTGCAGAATTGTCAGGGAGAGCGTAATGTTCTGCAGTAATTGTTCCTTGGATCTCGCTTTTATCAGGAGATCGTCCAAGTACGGGATAATTGTAACTCCTTGCTCGCGCAGGAGAATCACCATTTCCGCCATTACTTTGGTGAAAATTCTCGGAGCCGTGGACAGACCAAACGGCAACGTCTGAAACAGATAATTGCAATCCTGCACTGCAAACCTCAGGTAAGCCTAACGTGGAGGAAAAATGGGAACATGCAAATAGGCATCCTTTATGTCTACCGACACCATAAAATCCCCCTCCTCCAGACTGGATATCACTGCCCGGAGAGATTCCATCTTGAATTTCCGTAGGTAGAAATTGAGGGATTTGAGGTTCAGGATCGGTCTGACTGAGCCGTCTGGCTTCGGGACCACGAACAGGCTCGAACAGAAGCCTTCTCCCTGTTGCGACAAAGGAACCCTGACAATGACTTGATTTTGACACAATTTCCGTATTGCTTCGCATACCACCTCCCTGTCCGGAGGAGAAGCTGGTAAGGCCGATTTGAAAAATCGGTGAGGGGGAACGTCTTGAAACTCTAGCTTGTACCCCTGGGACACTATTTCCAAAACCCATGGGTCTAGGGCCGAACGAGCCCAGAACTGACTGAAGAGTTTGAGATGTGCCCCCACCGGTGCGGACTCCCGCAGAGGAGCCCCAGCATCATGCGGTGGATTTGGCAGAAGCCGGAGAGGACTTCTGCTCTTGGGAACTTGCCACAGCCGGTGACCTCTTTCTCGTTCCTCTTCCTCTAGAAGCAAGGAAGGAAGACCCTCGCCCTTTTTTGAATTTATTGGGCCGAAAGGACTGCATCAGATAGTGGTGCGTTTTCTTTTGCTGTGCAGGAACATAAGGTAAAAAGGATGACTTACCCGCGGTAGCCGTAGATACCAGGTCAGCGAGGCCGTCACCAAACAAGACACCATCTTTATACGGCAGAGACTCCATCGTCTTCTTAGAGTCAGCATCAGCATTCCATTGATGAATCCACAATGCTCTCCTAGCTGAGACTGCCATGGCATTGGCCCTTGATCCCAAAAGGCCAATACCCCTCGCAGCTTCCTTTAGGTAGGCTGTAGCGTCCCTGATATAGCCCAGCGTCAAAAGAATGCTATCCCTATCCAGGGTATCTATCTCAGATGACAAGTTATCTGCCCATTTTTCAATAGCGCTACTCACCCACGCCGATGCAACGGCAGGTCTGAGCAGCGTACCCGTAGTGACATAAATGGATTTCAATGTATTTTCCTGCTTACGATCCGCAGGTTCCTTTAGGGCTGCCATGTCAGGGGACGGAAGCGCTACCTTTTTGGACAGCAGTGATAGGGCTTTGTCCACAGTGGGGGGTGACTCCCACTTTTCCCTATCCCCAGAGGGGAACGGATATGCCACCGGAATTCTCTTGGGAATCTGAAACTTCTTGTCAGTATTTTCCCAAACCTTTTCAAAAAGAGCGTTCAGTTCATGAGAGGGAGGAAACGTTACCTCAGGTTTCTTTCCTTTAAACATACAGACCCTTGTATCAGGAACAGCAGGGTCCTCCGTGATATGTAACACGTCTTATCACCACAATCATTTCCTGAGTGCTATTAGCCAGTTTTGGATTTAATCTGGCATCACTATAGTTGACACTGGAGTCAGAGTCCGTGTCGGTATCCGTATCTGCTAACTGGGTAAATGAACGCTTTTGTGACCACGAGGGGGTCTGAACTTGTGACAACACATCCTCCACGGATTTTTTCCATGCCTGGCTCCGAGACTCAGATTTATCTAATCTCTTATTTAACAAAGCCACATTCGCATTCAAAGCACTCAAAACATTTACCCAATCAGGAGTCTGCGGTGCTTACAGGGTCACTCCCACAGCCGTTTCTTTCCCTAATCCAGTCTCCTCCTGGGAAGAGCACTCAGCCTCAGACATGCCGACACACGTGTACCGACACCCACAAACACACTGGGCATATAGGAGACAGACCCACAGTAAAGCCTGTCAGAGAAACACAGAGGGAGTTTGCCAGCTCACAACCCAGCGCTTATCCCGGTTCTGAAATCCCTTATATAAAGCCTCAGACCCGTTAGCTCTTTTATAATTACATATACAGCACCAAAATAACTGTGCTTTCCCCCCCCCGTTTTGCACCCTGTTACTTGTACAACAGTGTAGAGGAAGGACCAGCATCTCTGCAGCTCTGTGAAGAGAAAATGGCGCCGATGAGGGCTGTGAGGGCTAAGCCCCGCCCCCTTAATGGCGCGCTTCAGCCCCACTATTTTGTAAAATATTTATACTGGCGGGGGTTCGGATTTAGTGCCTAGGCACTTAAAAACCACATTGCCAGTCCATATTGAGGATTTTTATGCTGCCAAGGGCGCCCCCTCCCCGCGCCCTGCACCCTGTAGTGCCGTCTGTGTGTGGGAGCATGCCGCTGTGCGGTACCTCAAAGCTGTCACTGAAGTCTTCAGATCTTCTTCTACTCACCCGTCTTCTGGCTCTGTAAGGGGGGGGACGGCGGGCTCTGGGAACGAGCATCTAGGCGTACCTAGCGTTCAGACCCTCAGGAGCTAATGGTGTCCTGTAGCCAAAGAAGCAGAGCCTTTAACTAAGAAGAAGTAGGTCTGCTTCTCTCCCCCAAGTCCTACGAAGCAGAGAGCCTGTAGCCAGCAGTTCTCCCTGAAAATAATAAACCTAACAAAAGTCTTTTTCAGAGAAACTCAGGAGAGCTCCTCAGAGTGCATCCAGTCTCACTGGGAACAGAATCTAACTGGAGTGTGGAGGAGGGGAATAGAGGGAGGAGCCAGTTCACACCTCTTTCAAAGTCTTAAAGTGCCCATGTTTCCTGCGGATCCTGTCTATACCCCATGGTTCTTAAAGTGTCCCCAGCATCCTCTATGACGTAGGAGAAAGAGGTGTTTTCTACTTGCAAAAAAAATAAAAAATTATATTATATTATGTATATATATATATATATATATATATATATATATATATGAATAAGCAAAAAAAAAGCCTAATGTGTATTCTATACCTGCACTAGTCATTATGTGATACAGGTTGAGTATCCCTTATCCAAAATCCTTGGGACCAGAGGTATTTTGGATATCGGATTTTTCCGTATTTTGGAATAATTAGATACCATAATGAGATATCATGGTGATGGGACCCAAGTCTAAGCACAGAATGCATTTATGTTTCATATACACCTTATACACACAGCCTGAAGGTCATTTTAGCCAATATTTTTTATAATTTTGTGCATTAAACAAAGTGTGTCTACATTCACACAATTCATTTATGTTTCATATACACCTTATACACACAGCCTGAAGGTCATTTAATACAATATTTTTAATAACTTTGTGTATTAAACAAAGTTTGTGTACATTGAGCCATCAAAAAAATAGGATTTTGGTACTTACCAGGTAAATCCATTTCTTTGAATCCATAGGGGGCACTGGAGTACTCTTGGAATATGGACGGCTTCCGCAGGAAACAGGGCACTGAATATTTCAATTTAGAACTCTCCACCCCTCCATATCCCCGAGTACCTCAGTGTTTTTTACTGAGCCGAACAGGAACTATAGAGAGAGGTTGACAATGGAGAATTACATATAACATAACGGACAACAACAAAGTTGACACATAACGTTACTGACAACTAAACAGTTGACACCATAACCGATAGAACCTTATAATTTGAACCAGTCGGTGAAAATGTGTTACCATAAGATCCCCTGAGCTTAATACAAACCAGGTAAAACTGCTCTGGGTGGGTGTCCAGTGCCCCCTATGAATTCAAAGAAAAGGATTTACCTGGTAAGTACCAAAATCCTATTTTCTTTTTCATCCACTAGGGGTCACTGGAGTACTCTTGGGGCGTACCAAAGCTTCCCCCGTGGGCGGGCGAGCTGTTTGGCACCTGTAACACTAGGCGGCCAAAGCTAGATGCTGATGCCGCAAATGTATCAAACGTGTAAAAGCGCACAAACGTGTGCACTGAAGACCATGTAGCCGCACGGCAAAGCTGCGTCGTAGAAGCTCCACGACCAGCTGCCCATGAAGTTCCCACAGAACGTGTGGAATGAGCTGTTACTGATGTAGGCGGCTGTAACCTAGCATTAAGGTAAGCCTGACGTATAGGCAGTTGTATCCATCTGGATAAGGTCTGCTTAGAAGCTGGCCAACCCATCTTGGCAGCATCATAGAGAACAAACAATGCATCCGTTTTACGAACTGTAGACGTTCGGGATACATAAACGCGTTATGCGCGTACCACATCCAGAGTTCCAGAATGTCCGGTTAACACAGGAACTACTCTTGGTTGATTGATGTGAAAAGATGACACTACGTTTGGTAAGAAAGCGGGATTCGTCCGAAGTTCCGCTCCGTCATCATGAAACACCAAATACGGTGGCTTGCCTGACAAGGCACCCAAATCTGAAACACGCCTTGCCGAAGCTAAGGCTAGAAGAAAAATTGTTTTCCAAGTGAGAAACTTTATATCCACTTGCTGTAAGGGTTCAAACTATGAAGACTGTAATAAATCTACAATCAGATTCAAGTCCCATGGCGCTGTAGGTGGAATGAATGGAGGCTGTACTCTGAGGACACCTTGCAGAAAAGTGTGTACAGACGGCAATAGAGCCAATCGTCTTTGAAAATAAATTGACAACGCAGATACCTGCACCTTTAGTGTAGATAAACGCAGTCCTCCATCTAACCCCCTCTGTAGAAATAACAAAAGACGGGATAACTTGAAAGATGATGTCGGAAACTTCTGAGCTTCACACCAACCTATATAGGCACGCCAAATTCTGTAATAATGAGCTGCCGTAACCGGCTTCCTAGCTCGTAACATGGTTGGTATAACCGATACTGGAATGCCCTCTCCTCTTAAGAGGGCGGTCTGAACAGCCACCCCGTCCAACGCAGCCGCGCTAAATCGGGGTAAAAGAACGGACCCTGTTGTAACAGGTCTGGACGTAGTAGGAGCGGCCAAGGATCTTATGCGAGTAGTCCGCGGAGATCCGAGAACCAAGCTCTCAGAGACCAATGAGGCACCACTAGTATGACTGTGACGGACTCTTTTTTGATCCGTTTTAGCACCCGAGAGAGCAGCGGAAACGGTGGAAACAGATACACGAGGCTGTACGGCTACGCGATTGTGAGAGCATCCACCACCACTGCCTTTGGATCTCTCGTTCTGGACACATACTGGGGCGTTTGGTAATTGTGGCGAGGTGCCATCAGATCCACCTGAGGGTAACCCCACCTGTGGACCAACATGTGAAACACCTCTGGATTTAATGCCCAGTCTCCTGGATGAAAATCCCGACAGCTGAGATAATCCGCCTCGCAGTTATCCACTCCCGGTATGAACCCAGTCGACAATATCACCTGGTGGTATTCTGGGCAATTGAGGATTCGAGCTACTTCCCGCATTGCCATGCGGCTTCTCATTCCTCCCTGGTTGTTGATGTATGCGACTGCCGTCGCGTTGTCTGACTGCACTTGGACAGTCTGAGAGCGAAGCATGTAGTGCATTGTAAATTGCGCGGAGTTCCAGGACATTTATAGACAGCAATCTGTCGTGATCTGCCTAGAGACCCTGTCGCTGACCATTTTAAACTACAACTCCCCAACTTCTGAGACTCTCGGCCAGGGTAGAGACACCCTCGCCCTTGGCGACAACCTCACCCTGTGGGGAATCTGCCTATGCGAGTGCGACCACTGTTGTTGAAATGGACGCGAGTGAAAACCTCCGAACTGAAACGCTTCGAAAGCCACCACAATTGTTCCTAATAGGCGAATACACAATTGTACCGATAGTGTGCGTGGCTTGAGCACTAATTGTACCAGATGGCGAATAATCTGTCTGGTGTAGTAGGTAAATTCTTTGATTTACCGTATCTGGAATCATACCTAGGAATTGAAGTCGTTGAGACGGAATTAGATGGGATTTCTTGAAGTTGACACTGCAACCGTGGTGTACGTTAGCAGCGCAATTTGGAGGAACATCTGTTGAGACGGAGCTCTTATGAGCAGATCATCTAAGTACGGAACGATTGTCACTGCCAGGGATCTGAGATGAGCTATCATCACAAACATCACTTTGGTGAATACCCGAGGCGCTGACGAGAGGCCAAACGGTAGAGCCTGAAACGGTTAATGGTTGTGGCGTATTGCAAAACCCAAGAACCTCTGATGAGGTGACCAAACCGGAATGTGTAAGTACGCATCCTGGAGATCAAGCGCAATTATGCAATCTTGTGGCCCCAAATCTGCAATTACTGACCGCAGAAATTCCATCTTCAATCTGTAGTAAGTGACTTTCTGATTGAGACTGTGACGGAGCCCTCCGGCTTCGGTACCACAAACAGACGGGAATAATAACCCTGTATTAAAAACTGCTGAATCCAGCAGAGACTGAATGGCAACCTGCCAAAAACGCCTTCTTGTCGTCCGACAGAGGCAGTCCTGTCTTGAAAAAACGCAGTGGCGGGAGCCAGCTTTCCGTTAACACTAAATAGCGGATACATCCATCAGTGGATGTCTGGAATCCCGGCAAACGTAACGTCTAAAGGCGCGCTCCCACAATTGGAAATCCGCGATGGGCTGGGAGCCTGTCAAGCCACTGGCTTGTTGGTGACTTTAGCGCCCTGGCGTTACAAGGCGTGACTGTTTTTGCACCACAGCCTTGAAAAGACTGAAGTCTAAAGGATTTAAACGCCGGACCAGAGTATTTCCGTCTTGGTACCGGAGGAGGCAGTGGCGGGAAACTAGACTCCCCCCCCCCCCCCCCCCCCAACCACCCCCCCACACACACACACATTTATATATATATATATATATATATATATATATATATATGGCCGAAATGCAGTTTACATGGCCAGCCTATGTGAAACCTGAACCAAAATTCCCACTAAAACCCCTGCGCCTCTGGTGGACTAGAGATGTAGGGCAGGAACGTTCTGGAATTACAAACAGGAAGAAACAGGAAGCATGGTTAAAATGGCCCCCATGCCATGCTTACACTGATAATCACAGGCAGGTTACAATACATGCCTCCTGACTGCAGTTGAATATAGGCTCATAGTCTATTAATACAATCTATAGACTCATAGTCTATTAATACAATCTATAGATATGGCAGCCTGTCATACAGGCTATTCTTCCCCTTAAGATTTTCCCCCTTGCAGCAGCGCTGTAATCAGACCTGTCCCCCCCCTTCCCCCTGTGCTCCCTGTAGCGCTGTGTCTCAGCGGGGAGCGTTGCAGGGAGGCGAGGGACACTTATTGCAGAGCAGCGGAGTTCGGCTGCCTGGAGCGGCGCGTAGCGGCTTCCGGCATCGCTAGCCGAGCTGCGGCAGTTCTCCCCTCTCAGCGCTGGTACTTGCATAACGGAGCGGCTGGGGCGGCCGGACGGAGCGGCTGGGGCGAGCGGCGGGTGCGGGCGGCTGATAACACGGACCCACACACAGCGGGGCGGTCAGCATACCTTGTTGTAGGGAGGGCTGCGACGGGGCTTCTATCTGTAAGCTCCGTCCAGCTCGTCAGTTCATGGCTGCGACGGGGCTTCTTCCTGTAAGCTCCGTCCAGTTGTTCAGTACATGGCTGCGACGGGGCTTCTCTGTGTAAGCTCCGTCCAGCTCTTGCAGCAGGCAGTGGGCTGCGTGTGGCTGTGAGGGTGCTCTTTGTGAGGACCGACACTGCATGCGCTGCTCCGTGCAGCGGCACTATCCCGGACCCATGTTTTTACAGAAACTGGGAAGGGATGTGCTAAGTGCAAAAGTAAAATGTAAAAGTAAAAATTAAAAATTAATAAAATATTCAACAAAGTGTGGGAGCTCCACACAAGCCTTGTTAGTGCTGTGAGCACAGAAAAAACACTGAGGTACTCGGGGATATGGAGGGGTGGAGAGTTCTAAATTTAAATATTCAGTGCCCTGTTTCCTGCGGAAGCCGTCCATATTCCAAGAGTACTCCAGTGACCCCTAGTGGATGAAAAAGAAACAAAGGTTTCACTATCTCGCTCTCACTCAAAAAAGTCTGCATTTCGGAATATTCCGTATTTCTAAATATTTGGATATGGGATACTCAACCTGTATATCAGAATGGGCAATGTGGATTCATGCATCTGCAAGCAGAACCTGTGGCAACCACTGATTTTTTTTTTATTGATTTTTTTTTTTACAGTCATTAGCATTGGCGTTTGCACAAGCTCCATGCTAGGACCAAGGGATCAGTCAGATCTGCTACGCCTGAGAGATCAGTCCCTTCCCCGTACGCACAACTCTGAATCACACAGATCTTTTCATACACTTCCATGACACTCCCACAAGACAGGGCAGGTCACTGTACTCAGATTGTTGCCTCCCCAAAACGACCAATTTGACGGAAAGACAAATCCGGCCAATGTCCCATCGACTCAGACCAGTACAGACATATATGCAAAGTGCATCAATTTGCACATGCGCTATATGCAAAAGCTCACCATTTGCTCCCAATCTTCCCACTTTCATTCAATTTACACTGAAATAATCCCCTCAGAGCTAAATAGAAGGAAATCTACCATCAGACACCACAAGAGGGAATGAGATTTCACCATGAGGGTAGTGGAGGCCAACACTTGCATAACTTTTTAGCTAGTACTGTGCAATAGCTTTGCCCTGTATATAAAGAGTAGAAAAACAGGACTTCGGCTACATTTTACCTCTAAAGTACATTAGAAGGAACATATTTTCCCCATACCACAGTAAATTACAGCACATTGTATAAATAACTATGCATAACATTAAGTGGTACATACATATAAAGGTCATCACTTACCTTTCAGCTCTGGTCTGTTCCGTATACCCACAGATACAAAGAAACAATCCATATCGACATGTATAATGCAGTTCTGGCACTTGGAAAAGCTGGATGCAGATGTCACTCCTGTCATAGCAAAACAGATAACTTTTAAAACAGATATACTGCATATGTATTGCAAACAATTATTATTGTTAACACCACCAATAGGTAGTAAACAGTAAATAAAAAGCAAAAACATTTCTACAACTGCTTATTTTACAGAATCATTTACAAGTCAGTGTAACTAGACCTAACAGATAATTAATGTAGTTTAAGAGACGATGAGGCATCTAAACATCATTAAGTAAATATCCAACACACACAGAAGTACAGGGAGTCCCTCCGCAGTGAACGCAGTCTCTGATCGCAGATATCCTCTGCAACCGTGGGAAGACAGAGAGGGACAGTACTTAACACTGCCGGGTGTATCCGGTTAGCCCCGACCACTAACACTTATCAGGAGCTATGTTCCACATGCCACAGCGCACAGGACTGCGGGGAGACTTTCTTAGCGCACAGGCACTGCGGGGAGACTTTCTTAGCGGACAGGCACTGCAGGGAGACTTTTTGAACTTCTTGTATAAACAGAATAAAATAACTTGCACCACACAACATAAATGTATTAAGAGATCGGTCATTTAGAAAGTTTTTTCTGACTAAGAAGGTTTTATGGAATTTGAAGACTATAATATCCTTAAGTAACATAAAATGAATTTGCCTTTCCCACCACTGCCCCAAGCATTCCCTTAATGGTGATGCTCCTCACAAGGAGTCTGCATGTCATAAGATGCAGCAATTATTTCAGATTTGTTCTACGGGGCAGCATGAGGTCCCACTGGAGTATGAAAAAACATAGTACGTATCATTGAAGACAAATATTCTATATTTGGGTACACCCCTTTACAGGAGGTTGATGTAAAGTTTGTTACGTGGAAGACCGTTACTTTGCTGGCCTTGGCTTCGTCAAAATGCGTGTCGGAATTAGGGGCATTGTCTCACAAGAGCCCCTATTTGATTTTTCATGACGATAGAGCTGAACTCAGAACTCGGCAGCAATTTCTTCCAAAGGTGGTGTCTGCGTTTCATATCAACCAGCCTATTGTGGTTCCGGTACTTACTGACACCTCTTCCACTTCAAAGCCCCTGGATGTTGTGCGGGCTTGGAAACTATGTCAAACGGACAGCTCGTCACAGAAAATCGGACTCGCTGTTTGTACTCTATGATCCCAATAAAATTGTGTCTCCTGCTTCCAAGCAGTCTATTGCTCGCTGGATCAAGCTTACTATCCAGCATGCTTACTCTACTACAGGTTTGCCGGTTCCTAGATCTGTACATGCCCACTCTACTAGGTCGGTGGGTTCTTTCTGGGTGGCTGCCCGGGGTGTTTCGGCCTTACAGCTCTGCCGAGCAGCTACTTGGTCTGGTTCAAACACGTTTGCTAAGTTCTACAAGTTCGATACTTTGGCCTCAGAGGACCTTTAGTTTGGTCAATCAGTTCTGCAGGACCCTCAGCACTCTCCCACCCAGTTTGGGAGCTTTGGTACATCCCCATGGTACTAATGTGGACCCCAGTATCCTCTAGGATGTAACAGAAAATCGGTTTTTAATTACCTACCTGTAAATCCTTTTCTCGTAGTCCGTAGAGGATACTGGATGCCCGCCCGGTGCTTCGTTTCTGCACTGTTACTTGGTTAAGTACTGGTGGTTCAGCTGTTGCTGTTCCCGTTTCATATTTGGTTAGCATGGCTTTCTCCAGCTGGGTCCACAGGTTATCCACAGGATAACAATGGGATATGATGGAGCGACAGCGGATTGGCACCAAACGATCACAAGCTTTCAGTCCTCCCAGGATGCAATGGGCCCATCCATATATCCCCGCCCACTGGCTCAGGCAAATCAGTTTTTTGTTTGGTGCAGCAGGAGCCGGACCATGGTCACAGGGTTGCTGTTTCTTGGCAGCCCTAAGCTTTATTTTATTTTTTATAGTCTTACTATGTTTTTGAGTGATCTTGGAAAGAGTCGCTCCAACAACTCTCCACCGGGTCGCAACAACGCTTACCCACGGTACAAGTGCTGTCTCGACGGGCGTCTGTGTCGGATTTACTGGCAGGTCCAGCAGACGTTACCAGGCTGTGGCCGGAGAACGGGGAGAAGGTAAGGCATCGGTTCCACTTAGAAGGGGAATACGGACACAGCCGCACTGTATTGGGAGGAGACTACAAAACAGTAGCTGGCGCGCCGCCACCACGTGTGCTCCAGCGCTAGGCCTTATGGATCATAAGGCACCAGGAATAGCATGAGACTGCGATCTCTATGGTTGATGTCAGCGGTGGGGAGTCAAACGCTCTCCTGATCGCCCCTCCCCCCGGTTCGTGACCAGTTTCCTTCGGTCTCAGGCCATGAACAGACGCTACCACGAGGGGTTCGGTCGCAGCGTAGCCGCTGCGTCTGTGTACACTAAGCGCTACCGCGAGGAGACCCGGTTGCAGTACAGGCATCTGTATGGCCGGTGCGTCTGCATGCACAGTGCGTCTGTGTTCACTAAAAGTTCCCGGAGCGGTAGTGTACACTAGTAGCGTCTGGATCCACTCAGCGTTCGCTAACGTATTGATCGATCTTGGAAGTGAGGCGAGTCTCCCTGTATTCCACTCTACTGAGTGCGGGTTATACAGCACTAAAATTCTATCTACTTTTGTTAGTATAAATAGTTAACTTTAGTGCCTATTGCATATGAGCCTGTGTACATTGCTGTGGTTTTCTTCGCATTGCGTCTGAATACGTTAAAATCTGTATAGAACAGAATTCAGTGATATGTACTCCTACATACTTTAGAATGTGTTTGTAGTTGATATTATGCTCCTATGACTAATATATAACATGTGACTGACTGCTAGTGTGATTGCTGACTTTAATATAAATGTTTGTCAGTTGATCTTCTAATCCTCAATGCCGGTGCATGGGTAGGGTCAGATTGATATCACTTTAGAGAGATAAAGTGGTTACAGTCACAAATTGTGTAGTACACTGTGAAAGTGCTGATTATTTATCATGTCTAAGAGCTGCAAAAGTAACGAGGGTACACTTACAGTAACACCAACATTGATATCATGTTTTGTAAAAGCTGTATTATCCTTTATGATCTGGTCAGGATGGTTTGTGTGTAAAATGGTTTGCTGTTCAGCATAATACATCCCTGATCTACATCAGGTATAGACAGACCCACTTGGGCAATGTTTCCACATACATACAGCTCTCTACATACGGTATGTCCCCAACAGCTTCTCCCATAAGACAGGCTGATAAACCGAATGTAAATAAATCATCAACTTCACAGGCTACACATGATGATCATCAGACGATGAAAGCTCTATATACTTTACTTAAGCAAATGAAGAACACAGTTAAAAGGTATCAGCTTGGGGCGTGGCCACGACGGCTGAGGAGTAGGCAGCAGGTCTCGGGACTTCCCCGGCTACCAAACTCCTGATACCCATCCTGACTCCCTCTGGTGCTTCTACCCGGCCGAAACGCTCACCCCGTACTGCTGGGCACTGACTGGCGTCCCTCTCCGTGGTCTCCGGGTCCCGTAGAGGCGGCACTCACCGACGTCCGGCCCTGCGGCCTACAAATCCTCCGGATCCCCGGCCTCGATTTTGGCGGCCTCAGCCGCGGGACACCCGGAGCTCGAGGGGTGGGCTGCTGCTGCCAGACGCCGCAAAAAGACTGTGGGGAGGAGATAGCCTCTCCTCTGCCTCTCGGGCTGTGACCTGGGACCCTGAAGATAGGAGGATAAGCAGGTACTCCTGGGGAAGGGGAAGGGACACTGCGGCCATTTTGGGAGTGGATTATAAAGGCTGCTGCCCATGCCTGCACATCTGATGGGCTGCCTGATGGGATTCTCCAGTGACCAGTGAACTGTTTTTGATCTCTGAGACCTTACTGTCAGTTGCTCTCATTCATTCTCAGCCTCTCAATATCTATATTACCTATATTAACTCAACATACCGTTGGAAGCACAGTCGGGTGTTCTCGCTGCGCAGCTCTCCCATTCTACCACATAGGAGCTGCATATAGATTGGAACTGACTACGCTGCTGTACTGCACTAATATCCTTCAGTGTACTACACACCAACATCCTGCCCCTGCCTCCCGAAATTGCTGCAGGATATTCCCTCTCCAATATTCCTGTCCGTATTGCTGCTACTTCTACACAAGCCTGTATTTTCTATCCATTGATATTTTGACACAAAGACCGGGCACGGTTGCTTCCCGCCACTAATTGTGTGCGTCCTTGCTGCTACCGCCTTCTAATTACACTTCTATACAGAAAACCCTGCCCTAGGGTGGATGTGACTGCTCCTGTCCAATATGGTTAAGGGAGGCCAGAGTGCGGCCGCGGCCAAACTAGAAAGATATGCCAGGCAATCCATTCCCAAGGTGTCATCGGCTCCTTCTCAGGGAGCCTCTCCGACCCACTCGGATTCCCCCTCTGTGTCTGCGGACGGCTCCCTGGGCGTGGCGGAGGCGCCGTCTATTCAGCAGGTGCTGGAGGCTATTGCTGGCAGTGAGCAGCGTCTCTCCGATAAGATGGAAAAGGTGCAGTGCGACCTCTCCTTACTCCGACAAGATGTTCAGCGTATCCGTGAGAGAGTGGGTGAGGCGGAAACACGGGTCTCCCACCTGGAAGATATGTGTGGCCCCCTGAAGCAGTCCGTGTCCACAGTGACCCAGCAGGTTTCCTCCCTTCAGACCAAGCTCTTAGACATGGAGGGACGGCTGCGCAGGAATAATGTAAGATTTGTAGGCCTGCCTGAAAGAGAAGAGGGCTCGCAGCCGGAGGACTTCCTCGAATCTTGGCTTAAGGAGATGTATGGCGCAGAGTCCTTTACGGCTCAATTCACGGTGGAGCATGCACATAGGATACCATCTCGGCCGCTACCTCCTGGTGCCCCTCCTCGCACCTTCATCGCCAAATTCCTGCATTATAAGGACCGGGACTCAGTTCTCCGCATAGGTCGTACGAAGGGCCCGTTGGTCCGTAATGGAGTCAAGGTGTTGGCCTTCCCGGATTTTGCCGCAGACGTCCAGAAGGACCGAGCCCAATTTATGCCCATTAAACGGCGTCTGCGAGACCTCAACATCTCATATTCCATGCGGTTTCCTTCAAGGCTCCGAGTTGTGGCGGATGGGGAGACCAAGTTTTTTAATTCCCCTAGAGAAGCGGCACAATGGCAGGACAGATTTGCACCGGGTGCTCGGCAGCTGGCTCCGGACTGATCTCCTGCGTTGCAGAAGCTGGGGCCTAGACTACCGGAGGGAACGATCATAGATCGGGGAGCCCCCCTCCTTTGCATTGGTGGCTCAAGACTTTTACGTCCAAGTGGTGTTGATTAGGGAAGGGTTGGAGGTTTAGTTGAGGATCTAGGCTTTCTTAACACTTGGAAGTTTGGGTTGTTGGTTTGGGATATAAGTATGCCGATGTTCGGGGGGTGTACGGGGAGGGGAGGGATAATTGGGAAACTGCTGGTTGCGGCTTCCTTTGTTGCTGTTTTTGTTTTGTTTTCTTTAGTTTGTTATTTTTCTTACCTAAGTTTTTTCTGAAGCAAGGATGTTAAATGATTCAGACGCTATGGCTTATAGCGCGGGGCTTATATACGTCATGTGTTGCTTGTATTAATACTGTTGATTCTCAGTCAGTCATATTTTGGGAAATGTCTATCCGGGAGATACATAGAATCTACATGGGGTTATGATTAACCTGAAAATTCTGGCATGGAATGTCCGAGGTCTGAATAACAAAATCAAACGCTCCTTGGTTCTAAATATGATTAAGAAATATGACCCGGATATTGCATGCCTCAGTGAGACCCACTTAGAGGGAAATAGGTTATTGTCTTTACGACGGGCCTGGGTGGGATGGGCTTACGATGCCTCTCATTCTTCCTTTTCTAGGGGTGTCTCGGTTCTGATTAAAAAATCAGTGCAATTTGAATTGTTGTCGATCAAAACTGACCCGTATGGAAGATTTGTATTTATGGAATGTAAACCGAGTTCCCAGCCCTATTACATTTTAGCGGTGTATGTCCCCCCTCCTTTTTCATATGCTGTGCTGCAGCAGGCTGCCTCTTTTATTGCTCCTTCTCCTACCACCCCAGTGATATGCCTGGGCGATTTTAATAATATCCTAGATTTATCCTTGGACCGATGGCACTCCCCGAATGTTGCGCTAGCGGGTGGTGGCCCTACCAAATTTGCTGACTTCTTGGATAGTTTGCAGTGGGTAGATGCGTGGAGACTCCGTCACCCTGCGGCCCGTCAGTTCTCCTGTTTTTCCAGTACTCATGGCTCCTTCTCCAGGATTGACCTGATGCTGGTGTCCCCTGCCCTTGTCCCTAGGATCATTGACATCCACTATGAGGCTCGAGGGGTCACTGATCACTCCCCTCTGTTGATGACTATTGTTGTAGAAAGTCAGAAGGGGCACTCTTATTGGAAGCTGCACCCCTCTTGGCTAACCCAACTAGGTGACTGTAGTGACATGGAGACTCAGTGGGGGGGGGGGGGGGGGGGGGTACTTTAACGATAATGTAGGGTCAGCCCCGGGTACGGTAGTTTGGGATTCATTTAAGGCGTTTTTGAGAAGTTCCTATATTGGACGCATAGCGGCTCATAAAATGTCCTCAAGGAAAGAGAACAGGCCCTTGAAAGTGACGCCAGGGAACTAGAGTCCCAATACTTGCTAGATGGTGCCCCCGCGACGAAGGTACGCTGGCTAGTGGCTCAGTCGGCTTGGATGGCCCACCTGTCCGATAAAAACTCACGTTCCCTCCTTTTTAAAGCTACTAATATTTATATGCAGGCTGATAGGACGGGGGGACTCCTGGCCCGTCTGATACATTATGATCGTCCTGGGTCTACGATCACCCAGATGTCTGATGGGGATGGCTCCTTTGTTGACACCACGCCGGACATTGCGCAATTATTCAGATCTTATTACTCTGAGATATATAGCTCACAATTGACGTGCTCTACTCTAGATCTCTCATATTACCTGAGGGGTATTGCGCTGCCCACACTTTCCTCTGGAGCCTGTGAGCTGCTGGAGGCGCCCTTGACGCTCAAGGAGGTGACTGCAGCCATTGGTATGTCCCCTAATGGCAAGGCTCCGGGGTGTGACGGGATTCCCTCCGAGGTCTATAAGAATCATATCGATTTTTTTGGGCCCAGACTCCATGCCCTATACTTAGATATATTTGCCAATAACGAACTTCCCCTTTCTATGTCAGAGGCGATTATAATAGTGATTCCAAAGCCCGGTAAGGACCCTGGGTCTCCAGACTCCTATAGGCCGATTTCCCCGATTCCCACCGACGCAAAGGTCCTGGCAAAGATATTGGCAGTAAGGCTTAACACAGTAATCACCTCCCTCGTTCACTCGGACCAGACTGGCTTCATGCCAGGGAAGTCCACATCTATTAATCTACGTAGATTATATACCATTTTGCAACTCCCACATGACTCCCCTTCTGATTCGGCTGTGGTCTCGCTAGACGCGGCCAAGGCCTTTGACAGCATTGAATGGGCTTATTTATGGGAGGTGATGGCTTGTATGGGCTTTGGACCCAACTTTATCAGATGGACTAAATTACTGTATCAACATCCGAGTGCCAGGATCTTGGTGAACGGCTATGTATCCCCCTCTTTTCAACTGTCCCGTGGTACTAGGCAGGGCTGCCCCCTATCCCCCGCACTGTTTGCCCTGGCCATCGAGCCCCTGGCCTGTTTGATAAGATCGCACCCAGATATTGTGGGAATCGGTATGGGTTCACGTGAGGATAGAATAGCTCTTTATACCGACGACATGTTGTTGTTTCTACAGGATTATACCAAGTCAATGCCCACTCTGCTCCGTGTGATTGAGTGCTTTGGTAATTACTCGGGTCTTAGAATTAACTGGTCTAAATCATACATTATGCCAGTCATAGGCCCCCCCCCTACTATTCCCAAAATCCCCCTGCCATTATGTTGGACGATACAATTTAAATACCTCGGGATTCAAATAACTAATGACCCTTCTGATTTTGTCCCTCTAAACCTGGACCCAGTTATGCGGTGGGTCGTGGATAAATCCAAGGCCTGGTGTAAACTTCCACTGACGGTGTCTGGCAGGGTTAATCTCATTAAAATGATTATACTGCCCAAACTTTTATACATTATTCTCCAGTCCCCGGTATATATTTATCCGCCATTCTTTAGGAAATTGAATAGTGTCCTATCCTCTCTGATATGGGCTAACAAGCGACTAGGATACAACTAAATACCCTTACCAGGCAGCGCTCTGACGGTGGCCTGGCTCTGCCTAATTTTCAGATATATTACTACGCTGCTCAGTTGACAAATATTAGTGTGTGGGCGCAGGATTCTGAGGTTAACTCTTTACATTGTGAGTTCATTCGCTGTTACTTCCCCCACCTCTCTCCTATGCAGGTGCTGCTGAGTGGGAGCATAGCTCGGTTTCTTCCCCCTATTATTTTCCAGGCCTTAAAGATATGGCGGGCCCTGAGAGTCCTTTTGCGATACGATGGTATGGACCCAGATACCCCCCCTTTGGTACTCTGACTGGCTCCCAGAATTGCATGCGCTTGAGGGGCGGGAGGTATGGGCCCCTAGATTGGTGGTTTCTATTTCTCAACTCTACCTAGATAATGTACTCAAATCCTTTCAACAACTGAAAGATGAGTTTGACTTACCCAATTCCTATTTTTTCAGATATCTCCAGCTCCGTCACGCCCTCCGGTCCCAGTTTGCCGAGTCCCCCCCACGAATCCTCCCATTTCCCATCAAGACCTTTGTGGCTACTTTGGGTCGAGCTAAGATGGTCGAGCTAAGATGGTCTCCCTGGCGTATGGATATTTGCTTACTAAGCTCCATGCGGACCCTCTGACACGTCTCCGTGGAAGGTGGGAGGAGGATATGGGTTTAATAGCTGAGGAGGACTGGGCCCTTGCTCTGGAATACCCTGCCAAAGTTACCAAGTCTCTCAGATATCAGCAAATTCAATTCTTCATTTTACACAGAACATATATGACTCCAGCTAGACTGGCTACTTTTGGTACAGGCGGATCTGGCCTTTGTCCTAAGTGCGAGGGGGAGGTGGGAACATTTTGGCATCTACTGTGGGATTGCCCGAGGCTGAGGGTGTTCTGGTTGGGGGTTAGGTCAATTCTGGAGAGTACGGGAGTGACTGGCGGACTGCTTACCCCTCAATTCTGTATTCTGGGGATGGGATGCTCTACTTCTATGTCCGTTTCGTTGGGTCTTTATGCTCACAGTGTATGTGCCTTGGCTAAGGTTTGCATTGCGAGGCTATGGATGGCCCCTAGAGCCCCTTTGGTTTCTGCGCTTCAGACCTTAATCAATGATACAATAATTAAAGAAAGATATGTATATATGAAACAAAACACATCAGCTAAATTCGAGAGGGTCTGGTCTCCATGGCTTGACTCCCCCCATTCTCACCCGATCCCACAACTATAGAGGACACTGAAGTGCTAATTTTCCAAGATTTACTGTTTCATGATGTATTTGAGACGCTTGGCGGCTGAGCCCTGCGTGGTCGTCTATTCAACTGCACGATTAATGTGGTCCTGAGTCAGGATATTCCTTCTCACTTTGCTTCTGTTTTTTTTTTTTTTTTTTTATGTTTCCTATTGGTTAGTTTAAGGGCGTTAATATAAAGAATTTACTTACCGATAATTCTATTTCTCGTAGTCCGTAGTGGATGCTGGGGACTCCGTAAGGACCATGGGGAATAGCGGCTCCGCAGGAGACTGGGCACATCTAAAGAAAGCTTTAGGACTAACTGGTGTGCACTGGCTCCTCCCCCTATGACCCTCCTCCAAGCCTCAGTTAGGAAACTGTGCCCGGACGAGCGTACACAATAAGGAAGGATTTTGAATCCCGGGTAAGACTCATACCAGCCACACCAATCACACCGTATAACTTGTGATCTGAACCCAGTTAACAGTATGATAACAGAGGAGCCTCTGAAAAGATGGCTCCCAACAATAATAACCCGATTTTTGTAACAATAACTATGTACAAGTATTGCAGACAATCCGCACTTGGGATGGGCGCCCAGCATCCACTACGGACTACGAGAAATAGAATTATCGGTAAGTAAATTCTTATTTTCTCTAACGTCCTAAGTGGATGCTGGGGACTCCGTAAGGACCATGGGGATTATACCAAAGCTCCCAAACGGGCGGGAGAGTGCGGATGACTCTGCAGCACCGAATGAGAGAACTCCAGGTCCTCCTCAGCCAGGGTATCAAATTTGTAGAATTTTACAAACGTGTTTGCCCCTGACCAAGTAGCTGCTCGGCAAAGTTGTAAAGCCGAGACCCCTCGGGCAGCCGCCCAAGATGAGCCCACTTTCCTTGTGGAACGGGCTTTTACAGATTTTAGCTGTGGCAGGCCTGCCACAGAATGTGCAAGCTGAATTGTACTACAAATCCAACGAGCAATAGTCTGCTTAGAAGCAGGAGCACCCAGCATGTTGGGTGCATACAGGATAAACAGCGAGTCAGATTTCCTGACTCCAGCCGTCCTGGAACATATTTTCAGGGCCCTGACAACATCCAGCAACTTGGATTCCTCCAAGTCCCTAGTAGCCGCAGGCACCACAATAGGTTGGTTCAGGTGAAAACGCTGGAACCACCTTAGGGAGAAACTGAGGACGAGTCCTCAATTCCGCCCTGTCCGAATGGAAAATCAGATAAGGGCCTTTACAGGATAAAGCCGCCAATCATGACACGCGCCTGGCCTAGGCCAGGGCCAACAGCATGACCACTTTCCATGTGAGATATTTTAACTCCACAGATTTAAGTGGTTCAAACCAATGTGACTTTTGGAACCCAAACTACATTGAGATCCCAAATTGCCACTGGAGGCACAAAAGGAGGCTGTATATGCAGTACCCCTTTTACAAACGTCTAAACTTCAGGGACTGAAGCTAGTTCTTTTTTGGAAGAAAATTGACAGGGCCGAAATCTGAACCTTAATGGACCCCAATTTCAGGCCCATAGACACTCCTGTTTGCAGGAAATGTAGGAATCGACCCAGTTGAATTTCCTCCGTCGGGCCTTACTGGCCTCGCACTACGCAACATATTTTCGCCAATTGCGGTGATAATGTTTTTGCGGTTACATCCTTCCTGGCTTTTGATCAGGATAGGGATGACTTCATCCGGAATGCTTTTTTTCCTTCAGGATCCGGTGTTCTACCGCCATGCCGTCAAACGCAGCCGCGGTAAGTCTTGGAACAGACAGGGTCCTTGCTGGAGCAGGTCCCTTCTTAGAGGTAGAGGCCACGGATCCTCCGTGAGCCTCTCTTGAAGTTCCGGTTACCAAGTCCTTTTTGGCCCATCCGGAGCCACGAATATAGTGCTTACTCCTCTCCATCTTATCAATCTCAGTACCTTGGGTATGAGAGGCAGATGAGGGAACACATACACTGACTGGTACACCCACGGTGTTACCAGAGCGTCTACAACTATTGCCTGAGGGTCTCTTGACCTGGCGCAATACCTGTCGAGTTTTTTAATCATGTGGACGACTTCTGGGTGAAGTCCCCACTCTCCCGGGTGGAGGTCGTGCTGAGGAAGTCTGCTTCCCAGTTGTCCACTCCCGGAATGAATACTGTTGACAGTGCTATCACATGATTTTCCGCCCAGCGGAGAATCCTTGCAGCTTCTGCCATTGCCCTCCTGCTTCTTGTGCCACCCTGTCTGTTTACGTGGGTGACTGCCATGATGTTGTCCGACTGGATCAACACCGGCTGACCTTGAAGCAGAGGTCTCGCTAAGCTTAGAGCATTGTAACTGGCCCTTAGCTTCAGGATATTTATGTGAAGTGATGTATCCAAGCTTGACCCTAAGCCCTGGATATTCCTTCCCTGTGTGACTGCTCCCCAGCCTCGCAGGCTGGCATCCGTGGTCACCAGGACCCAGTCCTGAATGCCGAATCTGCGGCCCTCTAGAAGATGAGCACTCTGCAACCACCACAGGATGGATACCTTTGTCCTTGGTGACAGGGTTATCCGCTGATGCATCTGAAAATGCGACCCGGACCATTTGTCCAGTAGGATCCACTGGAAAGTTCTTGCGTGGAATCTAACGAATGGGATTGCTTCGTAGGAAGCCACCATTTTTTCCCAGAACCCTTGTGCATTGATGCACTGAGACTTGGTTCGGTTTTAGGAGGTTCCTGATTAGCTCGGATAACTCCCTGGCTTTATCTTCCGGGAGAAACACCTTTTTTCTGGACTGTGTCCAGGATCATCCCTAGGAAACAGAAGACAAGTAGTCGGAACCAGCTGCGATTTTGGAATATTGAGAACCCAATCGTGCTGCCGCAACACTACCTGAGATAGTGCTACACCGACCTCCAACTGTTCCCTGGATCTTACCCTTATCAGGGAATTGTCCAAGTAAGGGATAACTAAAATTTACTTCCTTCGAAGGGATATCATTTCGTCCATTACCTTGGTAAAGACCCGGGGTGCCGTGGACCATCCCTACGGCAGCGTCTGAACTGATAGTGACAGTTCTGTACCATAACCTGAGGTACCCTTGGTGAGAAGGGTAAATTTTGACATGAAGGTAAGCATCCTTGATGTCCCGAGACATCATGTAGTCCCCTTCTTCCAGGTTCGCAATCACTGCTCTGAGTGACTCAATCTTGAATTTGAACCTCTGTATGTAAGTGTTCAAAGATTTTAGATTTTAGAATCGGTCTCACCGAGCCGTCTGGCTTCGGTACCACAATAGTGTGGAATAATACCCCGTTCCTTGTTGCAGGAGGGGTACCTTGATTATCACCTGCTGGGAATACAGCTTGTGAATGGCTTCCAAAACTGCCTCCCTGTCAGAGGGAGACGTCGGTAAAGTCGACTTTTGGAAACGGCGAGGGGGAGACGTCTCGAATTCCAATATGTACCCCTGAGATATTACCTGAAGGATCCAGGGGTCTACTTGCGAGTGAGCCCACTGGGCACTGAAATTCATTGAGAACGGGCCCCCACCGTGCCTGAGCTTGTAAAGCCCTAGCGTCATACTGAGGGCTTGGCAGAGGCGGGAAAGGGTTTCTGTTCCTGGGAACTGGCTGATCTCTGCAGCCTTTTTCCTCTCCCTCTGTCACGAGCAGAAAAGAGGAACCTTTTGTCCGCTTGCCAACAAAGGACTGCGCCTGATAATACGGCGTCTTATTTCGAGAGGCGACCTGGGGTACAAACGTGGATTTCCCAGCTGTTGCCGTGGCCACCAGGTATAAAAGACCGACCCCAAATGTCCCCTTTCAAAGGCAATACTTCCAAATGCCGTTTGGAATCCGCATCACCTGACCATTTTACTGGTAGAATTGGACAACGCACTTATACTTGATGCCAGTCGGCAATTATTCTGCTGTGCATCATGCATATATAGAAATGCATCTTTTAAATGCTCTATAGGCAATAATATACTATCCTTATCTAGGATATCAATATTTCCAGTCAGGGAATCCGACCATGCCAACCCAGCACTGCACCTCCAGGCTGAGGCGATAGCTGGTCGCAGTATAACACCAGTATGTGTGTAAATACCTTTTTTGGATACCCTCCTGCTTTCTATCAGCAGGATCCTTAAGGGCGGCCATCTCATGAGAGGGTAGAGCCCTTGTTCTTACAAGCGTGTGAGCGCCTTATCCCCCCTAGGGGGTGTTTCCCAATGCATCCTAACCTCTGGCGGGAAAGGGTATGCAGCCAATACTTTTTAAGAAATTATTAATTGTTATCGGGGGGAAACCCACGCATCATCACACACCTCATTTTATTTCTCAGATTCAGGAAAACTACATGTAGTTTTTCCCTCACCGAACATAATACCCCTTTTTTGGTGGTACTCGTATTATCAGAAATGTATAAAAACATTTTCCATTGTCTCAATCATGTAACGTGTGGCCCTACTGGAAATCACGGTTGTCTCTTCACCGTCGGCACAGGAGTCAGTATCCGTGTCGGCGTCTGTATCTGCCATCTGAGGTAACGGCCGCTTTAGAGCCCCTGACGGCCTATGAGACGTCTGGACAGGCACAAGCTGAGTAGCCGGCTGTCTCATGTCAACCACTGTTTTTTTATATAGAGCTGACACTGTCACGTAATTTTCAACAGTACATCCACTCAGGTGTCGACCCCCTAGGGGGTGACATCACTGTTACAGACACTCTGCTCCGTCTCCACATAATTTTTCTCCTCATACATGTCGACACAAACGTACCGACACACAGCACACACACAGGGAATGCTCTGATAGAGGACAGGACCCCACTAGCCCTTTGGGGAGACAGAGGGAGAGTATGCCAGCACACACCAGAGCGCTATATATATACACAGGGATAACCTTATATAAGTGTTTTTCCCCTTATAGCTGCTGTATGTTTTAATACTGCGCCTAATTAGTGCCCCCCTCTCTTTTTTTAACCCTTTCTGTCTGCAGGGAAGAGCCAGGGAGCTTCCCTCCAACTGAGCTGAGGGAAAATGGCGCCAGTGTGCTGAGGAGATAGGCTCCGCCCCCTTTTCGGCGGCCTTATCTCCCGGTTTTTTGTATATTCTGGCAGGGGTTAAATGCATCCATATAGCCCAGGAGCTATATGTGATGCATTTTTTGCCATGTAAGGTATTTCTGTAATGTTTTATTGCGTCTCAGGGCGCCCCCCCCCAGCGCCCTGCACCCTCAGTGACCGGAGTATGAAGTGTGCTGAGAGCAATGGCGCACAGCTGCAGTGCTGTGCGCTACCTTATTGAAGACAGGAACGTCTTCTGCCGCCGATTTTCCCGGACCTCTTCGCTCTTCTGGCTCTGTAAGGGGGCCGGCGGCGCGGCTCCGGGACCCATCCAGGCTGGACCTGTGATCGTCCCTCTGGAGCTAATGTCCAGTAGCCAAGAAGCCCAATCCACTCTGCAGTCAGGTGAGTTCGCTTCTTCTCCCCTTAGTCCCTCGATGCAGTGAGCCTGTTGCCAGCAGGTCTCACTGAAAATAACAAACCTAAACTAAAACTTTCACTAAGAAGCTCAGGAGAGCCCCTAGTGTGCACCCTTCTCGTCGGGCACAGAAATCTAACTGAGGCTTGGAGGAGGGTCATAGGGGGAGGAGCCAGTGCACACCAGTTAGTCCTAAAGCTTTCTTTAGATGTGCCCAGTCTCCTGCGGAGCCGCTATTCCCCATGGTCCTTACGGAGTCCCCAGCATCCACTTAGGACGTTAGAGAAATAAAAGTTAAATGTGGATTTATATATATTTGGCTACTGATCTTGCAGACCTAACTGATCTGCACAACAGGAAATTTTCTGTACTATACCCTCATAGACATGTCCTGTTACTCCACAGTTGTGAAATTACTTCAAAAATGAGATTCTGATTCAAAGTTAACTGATTTTTTGTGATGTGCTAATGCTCTGCAATGTCTGTACCTTATTCTCCAGACTGTTGAATAAAAATTACTTTATAAGAAAAAAAATAAAGGTATCAGCTTGATGAATAAGCTGAATTAATGAGAACAGATTAGGCTAGTCTGTCATTTAAGGCAGCAGAGCCTGGGTTAAAAATAAGGCACCTGTGTTTAAACATCCCATAACAAATATGGCCTCCTCACGGGAGCGGAATTCAGGGAGAAGGTTTGGGTTACACCAAATAAAAAATATAGAATTCTTGATAAATGGGATTTTAATATCCTTTTCCAGCTAGGGACGGTTTTAAATAGGGAAGTGCCTCCCAAAATAGATACGCATATCATTTGATAGTGCAAAAATCTATACGGTATCTGCCGTTAACATCAAAAGAGGACTGGTATTCAGAAAAACCATAATGTCTCTATCTGAAGCAGTCATAAGGCCAGCCATGACCTCAGTTTGCATGGAAGGCTACAGCCACGCCACAATGGATATGCCCAATCTCACTTGATCTTGGAAGCTGAGCAGTGTTGGGCCTGGGTAGTTCTTGGATGTAAGACCACCTGGGAATACCAGGTGCTGTAGGTAAAATGGGTGTTCTGGGCTGGTAACAGGCAGCAATAGATGGATGCTCGCAGGGCAGTTTGCTTACATTCCCAGGGTGGGACATGAAAAGCGGAGTCAGAATCAAAGAAGGTTCTAGGAACCTAAACTTTGGCTGGAACTATCTATTGAGTAAAGAGTTAACAGATATTTGGGAGTCAAAGGCAGACTTTAAGAGGATCACGTTCCTTCCACATATAGCCCCTGGTTAGGGGTCTGGTTTTCAGCCTTATCAGTCGAAAAGGAAAAGAAAAAAGGGTCATAACAGCGACCGGAGGTCCAGCTTCTAAACAAGAGGATAAGCCATCAGCATGATGGTGCTGGCCTCCTTCTGGGGAATCCCAGGGTAGGGGGCCGACTTCTCCAGTTGGCACAGATGGATGCAAGAAGCGGTATCTCTAGTTTATGCTTTTCTTTCAAAAAGCATCTTCCTCAAAGGTTCTTCTGTCCAGTCCGACTCGGGTAGAGGCGAGGGCGAGGGATTTGCAGGAAGCAGTTCAGAAATTGCTTTTGTCAGGAATAGGCATCCGATAACCCATACGCAATGGGGGTTTACTCCAAACTGGTTTTGAGTCAGAAGGATCCTTGGCTCCATTCTCAATCTCAAAAAGCCTAAACAGTTTAGTTGGGGTACCACGGTTCACATGGAGACAATGCACTCCATAGTTGGGCAGGGAGCCAGTAGATTACATAGCATTCCTGGGTAAATCAGGATGCTTACCTATAGGCTCCTATAGCACTGTCTGGCAGAGTTATCTCAAGGTTTACCATCCTTCAGCAACATTTCAGTTAGGCCTTACCTTTTGGGTTAGCCATAGCTCCAGAGTATTTACCAATATGATTATGGCGGTTTATCTCCATAAGCAGGGGATAAGAAAATTGCCATACCTCAACCACCTTTTTGTATCCTGGCAAAATACAGGAAAGGCTTCTGTGCCATCCCCAACAGACAATAACTTGTCTGCAGAGGCACGGGTGGTTCATAAATTGGCAAAGTTATCTCTGGTTCCATGACAACGGATGACTAACGGTGGGGCTGTACTGAATTAAAGTCTGCAGAAAATATTTACCTTGGAACAAGACAATATAATTTCACGCAGCAATGCGAATGATAGGTTTGATGGTGTCAACAGTAGACATGGTGGAGTATGCACAATTCCACTCAAGAACTCTCCAGCATCTGTTTCTATCTACAGCTGCATCACACTGGTCATGTCCAATCTCATATGGTGTTGGAAGTTTAGCATTGTTGTGCCTGGTTAAATTCTCTGATAGGAGACCACCTGTGAATAAGCAGGTGGTATAGGTGGGCTAGATGGAAAATAGACAAACAGTACATGGTACTGTCAGAAAAGGTAAGAAGGTCATGAGCCTGGTGGCTACATACATCCCATCTAGACAAGAGTACACCTTTTTGAATATCAGGGAGATCCTGACAACAAATGCCAGTCTTCAGGGGGGGGGGGGACGCATTGTCCGGAAGATGATGATTCTAGGGACTATGAACCACAGAAGAAAATTGCCTGCTAATAAACCTGTTAGCACTTCTGGCCATGTACATGGTCCTGATTCAGGCACAGGACGCTCCTAAAGGAAAACCAGTCCAGATCCGCAGGGACAAGGCAACGGCAGTAGTATACCTCAACTTTCAGAGAGGAACGCGCGGCTAAACAGCAAGGAAGGAGGTCACATACTAAAGTGAGCAGAACTCCATCTTCCAGCCTTGTCCGCAGTGTTCGTTCCGAGAGACCTAAACTGGAGAGCAGACTCTCTCAGTTGACATGCCATTCAGGTAAGCAAATGGGCTTTGCACCCAGAAGTCGTTTCAGACTCGGTTAGACAAGTGGGCCAGAGATAGATCTCATCGAGTTCCATCTGAACAACAAAAAGCCCATAGTCGGATCAGGAACAAAGGATCAGGGAGTGATCTCTGTGAACGTCTTTCAATGGGAATTTCATTTCACTTATGTATTTTCTCAAATCATCCTGCACCAGGATAGCGAGGAAAATACAACTTAAGTGCCGGGATTCTAATAAATCCGTTCTGGCCCAGAAGGTGTTGATAAATAAGAGTCGCAGAAAATGTCAAATGCCATTTCTGCTTCCTCAACGCCCAGGTCTACTAATGCAGGGTCCTTGTTATCACAGACATCTGGATCGACCATCTTGACGACATGGCTCTAGAAATCTATATCCTGAAATCAAGAGGATTCTCACAGGTAAATCAAACAATGCTCAGAGCAAGGAAAACTTAATTGGCTCGTATTTATCACCAAATATAACAAGTCTATATTTATTGGTGCAATGAAAGTTATGAACCCAAAATCTTTCAGCGTTTCCAGGGTTCTAGCATTCTTTCAGGCAGGAATGGATAAAGGTTTAAGGATGGCTTCATTGAGAGCGCAAGTGTCAGCATTTACTGCATGGTTCTGAAAGAAAATTGACAATTTTCAGGATGTGCGCACTTGTTCCAGGGAACAGCTAAAGTTCTCTTTCGGCTGACTATGGCATCAGCTAGAAGAGTATCAGATTTAGGAGCATGGTTATGTAAATCTCCTTTTCTGATGTTTATCCACATAAAGTAGTTCTCAGAACTAGATCTGGGTATCTTCCTAAGGTGGGGTCTGAACTCCACCTTAATGAAGAAAATGTAGTCCCGGTTTTTCAGGTATCGGGACTTTCTTCGGGAGATGCGTCGCTGGCCGTAGTCCGAGCATTAAGGATCTACGTGGATTGTACCAGTGCCATCAGACAGACAGATTCTATCTTCATTCTCTACGAATTTTACATGAGAGGATGGCCTGCTACTAAACAGACGCCAGCAAGATGGCTTCGAATGACTATTTCTGAAGCATATTCTCAAGCTGATCTCCCTGTTCCGGCTAATGTCTCTGCTCACTCTACTCGTAAGGTAGGTCCTTCATGGGCAGCACAACATGGTGCTTCAACAGAACAGATATGTAGTGCAGCCACATGGTCTTAAATTAACACATTCATTAGACATTATGCCTTGGATACTTTTGCCTCGCCAGATTATGACCCCTTTGACGAAGTCCATAGTGACGAAACCGGTAGGGGTGAGGCCCAGCATGAGGATCACCGTGCAGCAGGGAAGCACCCTTCAGATGCGGTGAAGTCCAGTTTATTTTATGCATATGTGTTATACTTACGGTGGTTGATACCGCCGCTTGTGGTACGTGTTCTAAGCTGTGTGTGTGTCGAATCTTTAAAAAAAATAAGATTTTACTTACCGATAAATCTATTTCTCGTAGTCCGTAGTGGATGCTGGGACTCCGTAAGGACCATGGGGAATAGCGGCTCCGCAGGAGACAGGGCACAAGAATAAAAGCTTTAGGATCAGGTGGTGTGCACTGGCTCCTCCCCCTATGACCCTCCTCCAAGCCTCAGTTAGGATACTGTGCCCGGACGAGCGTACATAATCAGGAAGGATATTGAATCCCGGGTAAGACTCATACCAGCCACACCAATCACACCGTACAACTTGTGATCTGAACCCAGTTAACAGTATGATAACAACGAAGGAGCCTCTGAAAAGATGGCTCACAACAACAATAACCCGATTTAGTTAACAATAACTATGTACAAGTATTGCAGACAATCCGCACTTGGGATGGGCGCCCAGCATCCACTACGGACTACGAGAAATAGATTTATCGGTAAGTAAAATCTTATTTTCTCTGACGTCCTAGTGGATGCTGGGACTCCGTAAGGACCATGGGGATTATACCAAAGCTCCCAAACGGGCGGGAGAGTGCGGATGACTCTGCAGCACCGAATGAGAGAACTCCAGGTCCTCCTCAGCCAGGGTATCAAATTTGTAGAATTTAGCAAACGTGTTTGCCCCTGACCAAGTAGCTGCTCGGCAAAGTTGTAAAGCCGAGACCCCTCGGGCAGCCGCCCAAGATGAGCCCACTTTCCTTGTGGAATGGGCTTTTACAGATTTTGGCTGTGGCAGGCCTGCCACAGAATGTGCAAGCTGAATTGTACTACAAATCCAACGAGCAATAGTCTGCTTAGAAGCAGGAGCACCCAGCTTGTTGGGTGCCTACAATATAAACAGCGAGTCAGACTTTCTGACTCCAGCCGTCCTGGAAACATATATTTTCAGGGCCCTGACAACGTCAAGTAACTTGGAGTCCTCCAAGTCCCTAGTAGCCGCAGGCACCACAATAGGTTGGTTCATGTGAAAAGCAGAAACCACCTTAGGGAGAAATTGAGGACGAGTCCTTAATTCTGCCCTGTCAGAATGAAAAATTAAGTAAGGGCTTTTATATGATAAAGCCGCCAATTCTGACACACGCCTGGCTGAAGCCAGGGCTAACAGCATCGTCACCTTCCATGTGAGATATTTTAAGTCCACAGTGGTGAGTGGTTCAAACCAATGTGACTTAAGGAACCTCAAAACAACATTGAGATCCCAAGGTGCCACTGGAGGCACAAAAGGAGGTTGTATATGCAGTACCCCTTTTACAAATGTCTGAACTTCAGGTACTGAAGCCAGTTCTTTCTGGAAGAAAATCGACAGGGCCGAAATTTGAACCTTAATGGACCCTAATTTTAGGCCCATAGACAGTCCTGTTTGCAGGAAATGGAGGAAACGACCCAGTTGAAATTCCTCTGTAGGGGCCTTCTTGGCCTCACACCACGCAACATATTTTCGCCAAATGCGGTGATAATGTTTTGCGGTTACATCCTTCCTGGCTTTGACCAGGGTAGGGATGACTTCATCTGGAATGCCTTTTTCCTTCAGGATCCGGCGTTCAACCGCCATGCCGTCAAACGCAGCCGCGGTAAGTCTTGGAACAGACAAGGCCCCTGCTGGAGCAGGTCCTTTCTTAGAGGTAGAGGCCACGGGTCTTCGTGAGCATCTCTTGAAGTTCCGGGTACCAAGTCCTTCTTGGCCAATCCGGAACCACGAGTATCGTTCTTACTCCTCTCCTTCTTATGCTTCCCAGTACTTTTGGTATGAGAGGCAGAGGAGGGAACACATACACTGACTGGTACACCCACGGTGTCACCAGAGCGTCCACCGCTATTGCCTGAGGGTCCCTTGACCTGGCGCAATATCTGTCTAGTTTTTTGTTTAGACGTGACGCCATCATGTCCACCTTTGGTTTTTCCCAACGGTTTACAATCAGGTGGAAGACTTCTGGGTGAAGTCCCCACTCTCCCGGGTGAAGGTCGTGTCTGCTGAGGAAGTCTGCTTCCCAGTTGTCTACTCCCGGAATGAACACTGCTGACAGAGCTATCACATGATTTTCCGCCCAGCGAAGAATCCTTGCAGCTTCTGCCATTGCCCTCCTGCTTCTCGTGCCGCCCTGTCTGTTTACGTGGGCGACTGACGTGATGTTGTCCGATTGGATCAATACCGCCTGACCCTGAAGCAGGGGTTTCGCTTGACTTAGGGCATTGTAAATGGCCCTTAGTTCCAGAATGTTTATATGAAGAGCTGTTTCCATGCTTGACCACAAGCCCTGGAAATTTTTTCCCTGTGTGACTGCCCCCCAGCCTCTCAGGCTGGCGTCCGTGGTCACCAGGACCCAATCCTGAATGCCAAATCTGCGGCCCTCTAGTAGATGAGCACTCTGCAGCCACCACAGAAGAGACACCCTTGTCCTTGTCGACAGGGTTATCCGCTGATGCATCTGAAGATGCGATCCGGACCATTTGTCCAGTAGATCCCACTGAAACGTTCTTGCATGGAATCTTCCGAATGGAATTGCTTCGTAAGAAGCCACCATTTTTCCCAGGACCCTCGTGCACTGATGCACTGACACCTGGCCTGGTTTTAGGAGGTTCCTGACTAGCTCGGATAACTCCCTGGTCTTCTCCTCCGGGAGAAACACCTTTTTCTGGACTGTGTCCAGAATCATTCCTAGGAACAGTAGACGTGTCGTTGGAATCAGCTGCGATTTTGGAATATTTAGGATCCACCCGTGCTGACGTAACACTACCTGAGATAGTGCTACTCCGACTTCTAACTGTTCCCTGGACCTTGCCCTTATCAGGAGATCGTCCAAGTAAGGGATAATTAAGACGCCTTTTCTTCGAAGAAGAATCATCATTTCGGCCATTACCTTGGTAAAGACCCGAGGTGCCGTGGACAACCCAAACGGCAGCGTCTGAAACTGATAATGACAGTTTTGTACTACAAACCTGAGGTACCCTTGGTGAGACGGGTAGATTGGGACGTGGAGATAAGCATCCTTGATGTCCAGAGACACCATATAGTCCCCTTCTTCCAGGTTTGCTATCACCGCTCTGAGTGATTCCATCTTGAATTTGAACCTCTTTATGTAAGTGTTCAGGGATTTCAGATTTAAAATTGGTCTCACCGAGCCGTCCGGCTTCGGTACCACAAACAGCGTGGAATAATACCCCTTTCCCTGTTGTAGGAGGGGTACCTTGATTATCACCTGCTGGGAATACAGCTTGTGAATGGCTTCCAAAACTGCCTCCCTGTCGGAGGGAGACTTTGGTAGAGCAGACTTCAGGAACCGGTGTCTGAGTCTGCTTGTAAAGCCCCAGCGTCATGCTGAAGACTTGGCAGAAGCAGGGGAGGGCTTCTGCTCCTGGGAAGCGGCTGCATGGTGCAGTCTTTTTCCCCTTCCTCTGCCCCGGGGCAGGAAGGAATGGCTCGCTTGTACTTATGGGAACGAAAGGACTGAGTTTGAAAAGACTGTCTTTTTCTGCTGATGTGAAGTGACCTGGGGTAAAAAGGTGGATTTTCCAGCCGTTGCCGTGGCCACCAGGTCCGATAGACCAGCCCCAAATAACTCCTCCCCTTTATACGGCAATACTTCCATATGTCGTTTGGAATCCGCATCGCCTGACCACTGTCGCGTCCATAACGCTCTTCTGGCAGAAATGGACATAGCACTTACTCTTGATGCCAGGGTGCAAATATCCCTCTGTGCATCACGCATATATAGTAATGCATCCTTCAAATGCTCTATAGTTAACAGTATATTGTGCCTATCCAGGGTATCAATATTTTCAGTCAGGGAATCCGACCACGCGACGCCAGCACTGCACATCCAGGCTGAAGCGATTGCTGGTCGCAGTATAACACCAGTATGTGTGTATATACTTTTAAGAATATTTTCCAGCCTTCTATCTGCTGGTTCTTTGAGGGTGGCCGTATCAGGAGACGGTAACGCTACTTGTTTAGATAAACGTGTGAGCGCCTTATCTACCCTAGGGGGTGTTTCCCAACGTGTCCTAACCTCTAACAGGAAAGGATATAGTGCCAATAATTTTTTAGAAATTAGCAGTTTTTTGTCGGGGGAAACCCACGCTTTATCACACACCTCATTTAACTCATCTGACTCAGGGAAAACTATTGGTAGTTTTTTCACACCCCACATAATACCCTTCTTTGTGGTACTTGTAGTGTCAGAAATGTTCAATGCTTCCTTCATTGCCGTGATCATGTAACGTGTGGCCCTACTGGACATTACGTTTGTCTCCTCACTGTCGACACTAGACTCAGTATCTGTGTCTGGGTCTGTGTCGACCCACTGAGGTAACGGGCGTTTTAGGGCCCCTGACGGTGTCTGAGACGCCTGGACAGGCACTAATTGATTTGCCGGCTGTCTCATGTCATCAACCGTTCTTTGCAAAGTGCTGACATTATCACTTAATTCTTTAAATACGATCATCCAGTCAGGTGTCGACTCCCTAGGAGGTGACATCACTAACCCAGGCAATTGCTCCGCCTCCACATCATTTTCCTCCTCATACATGTCGACACACACGTACCGACACACAGCACACACACCGGGAATGCTCTGATAGAGGACAGGACCCCACAAGCCCTTTGGAGAGACAGAGGGAGAGTCTGCCAGCACACACCAAGCGCTATATATATATATATATATATATATATATATATATATACAGGGATAACCTTATATAAGTGTTATTCCCTTATAGCTGCTGTTTATATAGTTTTTAGCTGCCAATAGTGCCCCCCCTTCTCTTTTTTACCCTGATTCAGTAGCAAGTCTGCAGGGGAGAGTCAGGGAGCCGTCCTTCCAGCGGAGCTGTGAGGGAAAATGGCGCTTGTGTGCTGAGGAGATAAGGACGTCGTGAAGGGGCGGAGCCTATCTCCCGCTTTTTCTGTAAAAAATGGCAGGGGTGAAAATACATCCATATAGCCCAAGAGCTATATGTGATGTATTCTTTAGCCAACCTAAGGTATTATCTGTTATATTGCGTCTCAGGGCGCTCCCCCCCAGCGCCCTGCACCCTCAGTGACCGGTGTGTGAAGTGTGCTGAGAGCAATGGCGCACAGCTGCGGTGCTGTGCGCTACCTTAGTCTGAAGACAGGATCGTCTTCTGCCGCCGATTTCACCGGACCTCTTCGCTCTTCTGGCTCTGTAAGGGGGCCGGCGGCGCGGCTCCGGGACCCATCCAGGCTGAACCTGTGATCGTCCCTCTGGAGCTAATGTCCAGTAGCCTAAGAAACCCGATCCACTCTGCACGCAGGTGAGTCCGTTTCTTCTCCCCTTAGTCCCACGATGCAGTGAGCCTGTTGCCAGCAGGACTCACTGAAAATAAAAAACCTAAAATATACTTTTATTCTAAGCAGCTCAGGAGAGCCACCTAGCCTGCACCCTTCTCGTTCGGGCACAAAAATCTAACTGAGGCTTGGAGGAGGGGCCAGTGCACACCACCTGATCCTAAAGCTTTTATTCTTGTGCCCTGTCTCCTGCGGAGCCGCTATTCCCCATGGTCCTTACGGAGTCCCAGCATCCACTAGGACGTCAGAGAAAAAAATAATCAAAATTTTAAATACAGTTATGCACTATGGAGCGCTCCTCTTTTTGATTGAATTACAGATTTAACTACCAACTGTGGATACTGGTGTGTAAAGGGAGCTGCCGATCTTAAGAATCTGAGTGCAAAAGGAGACATATTGGAATCCATTGGATGTTGTGGATGGTCTACCTTTTTAACAACTGAAGCTGGGACTTGTTGTTCTACAATGGACTTGCAAGGTGGACTGGTATATATATCACACATACAAAACAACCTCTGCTGCTGCAATATCAGCTCTAGATATTGTTCATCAGTTTAGGAACTGCTCATCATAAACAGATACATATGATAAATTCTCTTGGTATCACCCAGGCATTTATCAATATTCTGCCATCATAATAAAAGTCCATACTAATTTGAGATCTTGATCCCTTAGATCCACTTAACCAAAAAAAAATCTACCAGAAGACTCACTAGCAATAGGTGAAAGCTTCTTTAATCGCATTTAAAAATGTGTACTGGCTAAGAAACACTAAAAGGTAGAAAACCAAAAAAACAAAAACAAAACCATGTAGATATTTGGATCACAATGTAGATTCAGTCTTTTTACAATATACTGTACACTGCTTAGCATCCACGATCAGACAGATTAAGCATATCCAGTTTGGTATGGCTGAAGTTTGGTATATTTTACTTGACGGACTGAACACATACCGATGCAGATACAATTAACAAGTCCAGGGTGTAGCCCACAATTCCTTAATTGGCAATTAGCCCAATTAGACAACACACAGAATATGAGGCATGCTGAATGCACTATAAGGAAAGTGATCTTTAACCACTTCAATACAGGTACAGCTTCTTGCATCCTTACTTCTATACATGCCACAAATACTGTAAATGAGGTTTCTTATAAGTTCTTCCTAGCTCCAATGCAGGAAACACAATGCAGCATAGGATGGTTACCAGACTACACATTCTGACTAACACTATATTAATAAAGAGCCCTCTATGAGGACTCACCTCTTTTTTGGGCACATACAGGCTTTTGGGGAGAAGGTTCTCTTTCATATTGCCATAGGCTTGTAGCATAAATTGGAGGGAACAGCAGTTCTATTATTTCTCGGTGCAAGGCACCATTTTCTCTGCCTCTGACCCCTAACTTGGGGCGGGCGTATGCTCAGACCATCTTCCTGGGACAGCCACCAGTCATCACATGCACCTCTGCCAGCTGCTCTGCAGGGCCAGAGCCAGGAAGCATAGAAACATACAGACAGGCACTTACTTGACTGGCCTTTAAAACTGCCATGCACCAGCCTCTCCCCAGGGTGCCACCCCATCCAGACTGCGACTACCAAGAGGCGCATACGCTGGATATAGATAATGAGGTAAGCCCTTGGAACAAAATAACAAACAACTACACTGTCCTGACTAGGAGACAGGGAAAAAAGACTGAGGAGAAAAGGGAGTAGCTCTATATATACACGTTATGTTAAGAACTTACCATTGATAACGGTATTTCTCCTAAGTCCACAGGATAACAATGGGATATGATGGAGTGACAGCGGATTGGCACCAAATGATCACAAGCTATCGGGCCTCCCAGGATGCAACGGGCCCGTCCATATATCCCCGCCCACTGGCTCAGGCAAATCAGTTGGATTCCAAAGCATTTAGGCAGGAGCATCATGTACAGCCCTAATCAGGCGAGAACACACATGAACACCCTTCCGCACAAGAAGGAAGAGGTTAGTGAGTAACAAGATCCTCAAATTAGGTGCGTGAGGGTGGGATCCCTGTGGACTTAGGAGACATACCGTTATCAACGGTAAGTTCTCACCATAACATATATTTCTCCGGCAGGGTCCACAGGTTATCCACAGGATAACAATGGGATTTCCCAAAGCAATTTTACTGGTGGGGACGCTCCTGATTGGACAGGAGAACCTTTCGCCCGAATTCAGCATCATGAGAGGCAAAAGTATCCAAGCATAATGTCTAATGAATGTGTTAATGGACGAATACGTGGCTGCCTTACATATCTGTTCTGCTGAAGTACCATGTTGTGCTGCCTATGAAGGACCTACCTTACGAGTAGAGTGAACAGAGACATTAGCCGGAACAGGGAGATCCACTTGAGAGTATGTTTACGAAATAGTCATTCGAAAGCCCTCTAGCAAGCGTCTATTTAGTAGCAGGCCATCCTCTCTTGTGAATTCCGTAGAAAATGGAGAGAATCTGTCTTTCTGATGGCACTTGTGCGATCCACGTATATCCTTAATGCTCGGACTATGTCCCGCGACGCATCTCCTGCAGAAAATCCCGATACCTGAAAAACCGGGACTACATTCTCTTTATTAAGGTGGAATTTAGATACCACCTTAGGAAGATAACCAGACCTAGTTCTGAGAACTGCTTTATCTGGATAAAAAAAAAAAACAGAAAAGGAGAACAATATTACAGTGCTCCTAAATCTGATACTCTTCTAGCTGACGCCATAGCCAGTAGGAAGAGAACTTTAGCTGTCAACCATTGAAGATCTACTTTATTAAGTGGTTCAAATGGAGCAACTTGAAGGGCTTTGAGGACTAGACCTAAGTCCCAAGGCACTATAGGAGGAGCAAAAGGAGGTTGAATGTGCAGCATTCCGTGGAAAAAGTATGCACTTCCTGTAAATTGGCAATTTTTCTTTTGGAACCCTACAGTCAATGCTGATACTTCTACTCTCAAGGAAGCCACCTTCAAACCCTTATCCATTCCTGCATGAAAGAAATAAGACCCAGGAAACTTGGAAAGATTTTGGATGTATATTCCTTTCACTGCACCATGAATATAGGCCTGCCATATTCGGTGATAAATGCGAGCTGAGGAGGGTTTCCTTGCTCTGTGTAATGTTTGAATTTACCTGTAGCGAGAATCCTCTTGACTTCAGGATAGAGGTTTCAAGAGCCACGCCGTCAACGATAGTCGATCCAGATGCCTGTGATAACAAGGACCCTGCATTAGTAGATCATTCTCTGTAGATCTGTGTACCATTGCCTTCTGGGCCAAGCCGTAGCTATTAGAATCACGGCACCCTTTGCATCTTTTATCTTCCTCACCACCCTGGTAGCAGGATGATCGGAGGAAATAGATACGCCAGATGAAACTCCCATTTCACTGACAAGGCGTCCAAAAAGGTTGCTCCGGGATCCTTTGTTCTTGCCCCGTATGCGGACACTTAGCTGTTTAGACGGGACGCCATGAGATCTATCTCTGAGAAAATCCGCTTCCCAGTTTAGGACTCCCGGAACGAATTCTGTGGACAATGCTGGAAGATGGAGTTCTGCACACTTTAGTATGTGACTTACCTTCTTCATTGCTGTTTGGCTGCGCGTTCCTCCCTGATGGTTGAGGTACGCCCCCGCCGTTAAATTGTCCGAGTGGATCTGGACTGGTCTTCCTTGAAGAGTGTCTTTTGCCTGAATCAGTGCCATGTATATGGCCCAAAGTTCTATCGGATTTATTGGCAGGCAACCTTCTTCTATGGTCCATTGTCTCCTGGTACCATGATCTTCCGGACACTGCTCCCCAGCCCTGGAGACTGGCATCTGTTGTCAGGCTCTCCCATCTGATATCCAAAAGATTCTCCCTTTGTCTAGATAGGATGTCTATTGCCACCAGTATAGTCTATAGACTTTCTTACCTTGAAAAGTACCATAGTCTGTTTCTTTATTGTCTGATGTATTCCATTAAATCTGGCTAGAAATCAGACGCCCGCCGAGACAGCACTGTACACATGGGTAAGCGTTGCTGCGACCCAGCGGAGAGTTGTTGGAGCGACTCTTTCCAATATGCGTGTAAGTTGCTGTTAAGAAAGATCGCTCAAAAACATAGTAAGACCATAAAAATAAAATAAGAAAGCTTAGGGCTGCCCCAGAACAGCAGCCCTCTGACCATGGTCCGGCTCCTGCCGCACTGAACAAAAAACTGATTTGCCTGAGCCAGTGGGCGGGGATATATGGACGGGTCCGTTGCATCCTGGGAGGCCTGAAAGCTTGTGATCGTTTGGTGCCAATCCGCTGTCGCTCCATCATATCCCATTGTTATCCTGTGGATAACCTGTGGACCCTGCCGGAGAAATACACTAAGTGGGTGGTCCCTGAAGTGTGAAAAAACTTCCGTTCTAGAACTAGGGGAATGGGATGCAATCCCAGAGTAATGTTTGCCATGAAGTAGTGTAGAAGAAATGATTTTAACCAATTCTGAACCAAACAGGGATCAGCCTTCAAAAGTCCATATCTGCTTTCCACGTTCTCAACCATAGTGAACAACTAGAGGAAATTGCCAATGCTGAAATATGAGATTGTTTTTAAATTGTATTTATTAAGGATATCTCCTACATAAGTCAGGGCCTCTAAAAATTTGTTCAGCTAATGAATTAGATTGAGACAACTCCTCTGATTGAAACCCTGAAGTTATCAGAGTCATCCAGGAATTAATAGCTTTAATCACCCAGGCACTGGCTAGTATTGGCCTGAGCGAGACACCAGACAGAGAAAAGATAGATTTAAGTACAGTCTCATTCGATCACTCGGATCCTTAAGGGTTACCTGTAGGAATTAGTGTTCCTCACCAGCCTGGTAATAGGAGCATCCACGGCAGGTGGAATCTCCCGAAGTTTGGTATTGTCCTCTGAAAAGGGATGCAGATACAGTGATTGCAAAAACGCGCTATGGCGCGTTTTTTACCCGTTTTTTAAGACCTGGGACTCAAGTTTCTAAAGTGGGAGGTTCCCCGGGGACGCGCTCCTCATTAGACCAATCCCTAAGGGGGATTTTTGTATGATTGCCCGATGCTGGTCCCGGGCTGAATGATGTAAAGAGGAGGTGGAGCCAGTTTCCCTTCCTCTTTGGCGCCTGGCTGCTTGGGGCGGGTGAGTGAAGGCTAGTGCCGAGTGCGGGTGATGGATGGGTTAAGACGGGAGGGGGGGGGGAGGGGGGATAGTTGCCACAGCATCTCTGGGGGGTGCTGGCAACGTGCAGGGATCGGCGTCCTCCGTGATCTAGTGGGTAAAGCTGGGCTTTGTGACTGGGGCTTCCCACGGTGCCGTCTGAGGCGGTGGCCGCGCTGCAGCTCTTGCTTTGAGGCGTTCAACCCCTCGATGCAAGAGCGCCAGCCCTGCCACCGCCTCAGACGGCACCGCTGGAGGCCCCAGTCACAAAGCCCAGCTTTACCCACTAGATCACGGAGGTCGGCGATCCCTGCACGTGTGGTGCGTTCCCTGTCTGTGTCCGGGCGCACTGTGCATAACGCGCTCTTACCGGGCGCACTGTGCATAACGCGCTCTTACCGGGCGCACTGTGCATAACGCGCTCTTACCGGGCGCACTGTGCATAACGCGCTCTTACCGGACGCACTGTGCATAACGCGCTCTTACCGGGCGCACTGTGCATAACGCGCTCTTACCGGGCGCACTGAGCATAACGCGCTCTTACCGGGCGCACTGAGCATAACGCGCTCTTACCGGATGTGTATAACGCGCTCTGCCTGGCGCAATGTGTACAACGCGCTCTGCCTGGCGCAATGTGTACAACGCGCTCTGCCTGGCGCAATGTGCACAACGCGCTCTGCCTGGCGCAATGTGCACAACGCGCTCTGCCTGGCGCAATGTGTACAACGCGCTCTGCCTGGTGCAATGTGTATAACGCGCTGTACCTGGCGCAAAGTGTATAACGTGCTCTATCTGGCGCAAAGTGTATAAGCGGCACTACTGTGTGGTCACGCCCCTTCCCCATGAAGCCTTGCCTACACTTTTCGGTCTGGGAGGTGGGACACCAATTCACTTTCAGCCTAATGGCACCAAAATGTCTAGTTACACCTCTGGTGCAGGGTGTCCTGCATGCTACACAGCCCAGCAGCATTGTCACCCCTCCCCCCACCTTGCAACACTTTTGTAGTGTCCAAACAAGATTAAGATTAAAAATAACCATCATTCCGATGGGACCTAGAAAAAATAAGAATTTACTTACCGATAATTCTATTTCTCGGAGTCCGTAGTGGATGCTGGGGTTCCTGAAAGGACCATGGGGAATAGCGGCTCCGCAGGAGACAGGGCACAAAAAGTAAAGCTTTAGGATCAGGTGGTGTGCACTGGCTCCTCCCCCTATGACCCTCCTCCAAGCCTCAGTTAGGATACTGTGCCCGGACGAGCGTACACAATAAGGAAGGATTTTGAATCCCGGGTAAGACTCATACCAGCCACACCAATCACACTGTACAACCTGTGATCTGAACCCAGTTAACAGTATGATAACAGCGGAGCCTCTGAAAAGATGGCTCACAACAATAATAACCCGATTTTTGTAACTATGTACAAGTATTGCAGATAATCCGCACTTGGGATGGGCGCCCAGCATCCACTACGGACTCCGAGAAATAGAATTATCGGTAAGTAAATTCTTATTTTCTCTATCGTCCTAGTGGATGCTGGGGTTCCTGAAAGGACCATGGGGATAATACCAAAGCTCCCAAACGGGCGGGAGAGTGCGGATGACTCTGCAGCACCGAATGAGAGAACTCCAGGTCCTCCTTAGCCAGGGTATCAAATTTGTAGGATTTTACCAACGTGTTTGCCCCTGACTAAATAGCCGCTCGGCAAAGTTGTAAAGCCGAGACCCCTCGGGCAGCCGCCCAAGATAAGCCCACCTTCCTTGTGGAATGGGCATTTACATATTTTGGCTGTGGCAGGCCTGCCACAGAATGTGCAAGCTGAATTGTATTACACATCCAACTAGCAATAGTCTGCTTAGAAGCAAGAGCACCCAGTTTGTTGGGTGCATACAGGATAACAGCAAGTCAGTTTTCCTGACTCCAGCCGTCCTGGAACCTATATTTACAGGGCCCTGACAACATCTAGCAACCTGGAGTCCTCCAAGTCCCTAGTAGGCGCAAGGCACCAAAATAAGCTGGTTCAGGTGAAACACTGACACCACCTTAGGGAGAGAACTGGGGACGAGTCCGCAGCTCTGCCCTGTCCAAATGGACAACCAGATATGGGCTTTTTTTGAGAAAAAAAAACCCACCAATTTGACACTCGCCTGGTCCAGGCCAGGGCCAAGAGCATGGTCACTTTTCATGTGAGATGCTTCAAATCCACAGATTTGACTGGTTTTAAACCAATGTGATTTGAGGAATCCCAGAACTACTTTGAGATCCCACAGTGCCACTGGAGGCACAAAAGGGGGTTGTATATGCAATACTCCCTTGACAAACTTCTGGACTTCAGGAACTGAAGCCACTTCTTTCTGGAAGAAAATCGACAGGGCCGAAATTTGAACCTTAATGGACCCCAATTTGAGGCCCATAGACACTCCTGTTTGCAGGAAATGCAGGAATCGACCGAGTTGAAATTTCTTCGTGGAGCCTTTCTGGCCTCACACCACGCAACATATTTTTGCCACATGTGGTGATAATGTTGTGCGGTCACCTCCTTTCTGGCTTTGACCAGGGTAGGAATGACCTCTTCCGGAATGCCTTTTTCCCTTAGGATCCGGCGTTCCACCGCCATGCCGTCAAACGCAGCTGCGGTAAGTCTTGGAACAGACATGGTACTTGCTGAAACAAGTCCCTTCTTAGCGGCAGAGGCCATAAGTCTTCTGTGAGCATCTCTTGAAGTTCCGGGTACCAAGTCCTTCTTTGCCAATCCGGAGCCACGAGTATAGTTCTTACTCCTCTACGTCTTATAAGTCTCAGTACCTTAGGTATGAGAAGCAGAGGATGGAACACATACACCGACTGGTACATCCATGGTGTTACCAGAACGTCCACAGCTATTGCCTGAGGGTCTCTTAACCTGGCGCAATACCTGTCCCGTTTTTTGTTCAGACGGGACGCCATCATGTCCACCTTTGGTATTTCCCAACGGTTTACAATCATGTGGAAAACTTCCGATGAAGTTTCCACTCTGCCGGGTGGAGGTCGTGCCTGCTGAGGAAGTCTGCTTCCCAGTTTCCATTCCCGGAATGAAACACTGCTGACAGTGCTATCACATGATTTTCCGCCCAGCGAAAAGTCCTTGCAGTTTTTGCCATTGCCCTCCTGCTTCTTGTGCCGCCCTGTCTATTTACGTGGGCGACTGCCGTGATGTTTTTCCCACTGGATCAATACCGGCTGACCTTGAAGCAGAGGTCTTGCTAAGCTTAGAGTATTATAAATTTACCCTTAGCTCCAGTATATTTATGTGGAGAAAAGTCTCCAGACTTGATCACACTCCCTGGAAATTTTTTCCTTGTGTGACTGCTCCCCAGCCTCTCGGGCTGGCCTCCGTGGTCACCAGCATCCAATCCTGAATGCCGAATCTGCGGCCCTCTAGAAGATGAGCACTCTGTAACCACCACAGGAGAGACACCCTTGTCCTTGGATATAGGGTTATCCGCTGATGCATCTGAAGATGCGATCCGGACCATTTGTCCAGCAGATCCCACTGAAAAATTCTTGCGTGAAATCTGCCGAATGGAATTGCTTCGTAGGAAGTCACCATCTTTACCAGGACCCTTGTGCAATGATGCACTGATTTTAGGAGGTTCCTGACTAGCTCGGATAACTCCCTGGCTTTCTCTTCCGGGAGAAACACCTTTTTCTGGACTGTGTCCAGAATCATCCCTAGGCACAGCAGACTTGTCATCGGGATCAGCTGCGATTTTGGAATATTTAGAATCCACCCATGCTGTTGTAGCAGTATCCGAGATAGTGCTACTCCGACCTCCAACTGTTCCCTGGACTTTGCCCTTATCAGGAGATCGTCCAAGTAAGGGATAATTAAGACGCCTTTTCTTCGAAGAAGAATCATCATTTCGGCCATTACCTTGGTAAAGACCCGGGGTGCCGTGGACAATCCAAACGGCAGCGTCTGAAACGGATAGTGACAGTTCTGTACCACGAACCTGAGGTACCCTTAGTGAGAAGGGCAAATTTTGGACATGGAGGTAAGCATCCCTGATGTCTCGGGACACTATATAGTCCCCTTCTTCCTGGTTCGTTATCACTGCTCTGAGTGACTCCATCTTGATTTGAACCTTTGTAAGTGTTCAAATTTTTTTAGATTTAGAATAGGTCTCACCTAGCCTTCTGGCTTCAGTACCACAATATAATGTGGAATAATACCCCTTTTCTTGTTGTAGGAGGGGTAATTTGATTATCACCTGCTGGGAATACAGCTTGTGAATTGTTTCCCATACTGCCTCCTTGTCGGAGGGAGACCTTGGTAAACCAGACTTCAGGAGCCTGCGAAGGGGAAACGTCTCGACATTCCAATCTGTACCCCTGGGATACTACATGTAGGATCCAGGGGTCCTGTACGGTCCCAGCGTCATGCTGAGAGCTTGGCAGAAGCGGTGGAACGCTTCTGTTCCTGGGAATGGGCTGCCTGCTGCAGTCTTCTTCCCTTTCCTCTATCCCTGGGCAGATATGACTCTTATAGGGACGAAAGGACTGAGGCTGAAAAGACGGTGTCTTTTTCTGCAGAGATGTGACTTAGGGTAAAAACGGTGGATTTTCCAGCAGTTGCCGTGGCCACCAGGTCCGATGGACCGACCCCAAATAACTCCTCTTCCTTTATACGGCAATACACCTTTGTGCCGTTTGGAATCTGCATCACCTGACCACTGTCGTGTCCATAAACATCTTCTGGCAGATATGGACATCGCACTTACTCTTGATGCCAGAGTGCAAATATCCCTCTGTGCATCTCGCATATATAGAAAATGCATCCTTTAAATGCTCTATAGTCAATAAAATACTGTCCCTGTCAAGGGTATCAATATTTTTAGTCAGGGAATCCGACCAAGCCACCCCAGCTCTGCACATCCAGGCTGAGGCGATCGCTGGTCGCAGTATAACACCAGTATGTGTGTATATACTTTTTATGATATTTTCCAGCCTCCTGTCAGCTGGCTCCTTGAGGACGGCCCTATCTATAGACGGTACCGCCACTTGTTTTGATAAGCGTGTGAGCGCCTTATCCACCCTAAGGGGTGTTTCCCAACGCGCCCTAACTTCTGGCGGGAAAGGGTATACCGCCCATAATTTTCTATCGGGGGGAACCCACGCATCATCACACACTTCATTTAATTTATCTGATTCAGGAAAAACTACGGTAGTTTTTTCACATCCCACATAATACCCTCTTTTGTGGTACTTGTAGTATCAGAAATATGTAACACCTCCTTCATTGCCCTTAACGTGTGGCCCTAATAAGGAATACGTTTGTTTATTCACCGTCGACACTGGATTCAGTGTCCGTGTCTGTGTCGACCGACTAAAGTAAACGGGCGTTTTAAAACCCCTGACGGTGTTTCTGAGACATCTGGACCGGTACTAATTGTTTGTCGGCCGTCTCATGTCGTCAACCGACCTTGCAGCGTGTTGACATTATCACGTAATTCCCTAAATAAGCCATCCATTCCGGTGTCGACTCCCTAGAGAGTGACATCACCATTACAGGCAATTGCTCCGCCTCCTCCCAACATCGTCCTCATACATGTCGACACACACGTACCGACACACAGCACACACACAGGGAATGCTCTGATAGAGGACAGGACCCACTAGCCCTTTGGAGAGACAGAGGGAGAGTTTGCCAGCACACACCAAAAACGCTATAATTATATAGGGACAACCTTATATAAGTGTTTTCCCTTATAGCATCTTTTATATATTTCTAACGCCAAATTAGTGCCCCCCCTCTCTGTTTTAACCCTGTTTCTGTAGTGCAGTGCAGGGGAGAGCCTGGGAGCCTTCCCTCCAGCCTTTCTGTGAGGGAAAATGGCGCCGTGTGCTGAGGAGATAGGCCCCGCCCCTTTTTCGGCGGGCTCGTCTCCCGCTTTTTAATGGATTCTGGCAGGGGTTAAATATCTCCATATAGCCCCCGGAGGCTATATGTGAGGTATTTTTAGCCAAAAAAAGTTTTCATTTGCCTCCCAGGGCGCCCCCCTCCCAGCGCCCTGCACCCTCAGTGACTGCCGTGTGAAGTGTGCTGAGAGGAAATGGCGCACAGCTGCAGTGCTGTGCGCTACCTTAAGAAGACTGAGGAGTCTTCTGCCGCCGATTCTGGACCTCTTCTCGTTTCAGCATCTGCAAGGGGGCCGGCGGCGAGGCTCCGGTGACCATCCAGGCTGTACCTGTGATAGTCCCTCTGGAGCTAATGTCCAGTAGCCAAAGAAGCCAATCCATCCTGCACGCAGGTGAGTTCACTTCTTCTCCCCTAAGTCCCTCGTTGCAGTGATCCTGTTGCCAGCAGGACTCACTGTAAAATAAAAAACCTAAGCTAAACTTTTCTAAGCAGCTCTTTAGGAGAGCCACCTAGATTGCACCCTTCTCGGCCGGGCACAAAAATCTAACTGAGGCTTGGAGGAGGGTCATAGGGGGAGGAGCCAGTGCACACCACCTGATCCTAAAGCTTTACTTTTTGTGCCCTGTCTCCTGCGGAGCCGCTATTCCCCATGGTCCTTTCAGGAACCCCAGCATCCACTAGGACGATAGAGAAAGACCGGTAGGACCCAAATTTTTAAAACTGAGGGGTCCCTGGGACCCACTTTTTTTTGGGCTCAGTGCGATCACTGCAGATACTTAAACTTTCTCTGTATTTAAAATCTAGCATCAGGTTTTAACCATGGCTCTTTTGAAGATTTCTCCAAAATGCTCAAATTCTGGAAAATCAGTTACATGTTTCTTCTTTCGTTTAAAGTAACAACTAGCACTAGACACTGGAACAGCAGACTCCTGAAGCTGGAGTGTGTCCCGAACCACGTCTACCAACATAGATACTCCTGATAAAGAATGCAAATCATCCTCCTAATTGGAAGTAGCTAAATTATAATCCAACTCGCCCTCTTCTTGAGAAAAAGTGGCTGAAACCTCATTACCCTGTAAATCTAATAAAGCAGATACCATTTTATTAAAAGACGCTGCCATCTCTGCTAGGCAACGTCCCACGTTCTGGGCGCATCTGGGTTTGATAGAGGTATCAGGCAAAACAGGAGGTTGTGTACTGGGTAGACTATAGTTAGCCTAAGAGTGACTTAATCCCCCCTATAGCATCTGTCATGGACCTGGCCCAATTAGGCATACCTGACTGTTCATCTGAACTTTCGGGTAACGTCCGTACCACCTTTTGGCAATTTATTCTCACATTTTGCACAAGTATAAATAAGCAACTGTTCCTTTTTTGGAACCCTTGTCATGATAGAGAGAAAGAAAGACAACGCTAACCATATAGAAACTACGTATATTTTTTCAAAAATACAGTACTGTATAACAGACCAAATCTTGCAGAGATACACTTCACACACCGGCTTAATGTAGCTTGGTTAGTAAATCACTAATAATAAGAATTTACTTAGCGATAATTCTATTTCTCGTAGTCCGTAGTGGATGCTGGGGACTCCGTAAGGACCATGGGGAATAGCGGCTCCGCAGGAGACTGGGCACAAAAGTAAAGCTTTAGGACTACCTGGTGTGCACTGGCTCCTCCCCCCATGACCCTCCTCCAAGCCTCAGTTAGGATACTGTGCCCGGACGAGCGTACACAATAAGGAAGGATTTTGAATCCCGGGTAAGACTCATACCAGCCACACCAATCACACCGTATAACTTGTGATCTAAACCCAGTTAACAGCATGATAACAGAGGAGCCTCTAGAAAAGATGGCTCACTACAGCAATAACCCGATTTTTGGTAACAATAACTATGTACAAGTATTGCAGACAGTCCGCACTTGGGATGGGCGCCCAGCATCCACTACGGACTACGAGAAATAGAATTATCGGTAAGTAAATTCTTATTTTCTCTGACGTCCTAGTGGATGCTGGGGACTCCGTAAGGACCATGGGGATTATACCAAAGCTCCCAAACGGGCGGGAGAGTGCGGATGACTCTGCAGCACCAAATGAGAGAACTCCAGGTCCTCCTCAGCCAGTGTATCAAATTTGTAGAATTTTACAAACGTATTTGCTCCTGACCAAGTAGCTGCTCGGCAAAGTTGTAAAGCCGAGACCCCTCGGGCAGCCGCCCAAGATGAGCCCACCTTCCTTGTGGAGTGGGCATTTACAGATTTTTGGCTGTGGCAGGCCTGCCACAGAATGTGCAAGCTGAATTGTACTACAAATCCAACGAGCAATAGTCTGTTTAGAAGCAGGAGCACCCAGCTTGTTGGGTGCATACAGGATAAACAGCGAGTCAGATTTTCTGACTCCAGCCGTCCTGGAAACATATATTTTCAGGGCCCTGCCAACGTCTAGCAACTTGGAGTCCTCCAAGTCCCTAGTAGCCGCAGGCACCACAATAGGTTGGTTCAGGTGAAACGCTGAAACCACCTTAGGGAGAAACTGAGGACGAGTCCTCAATTCCGCCCTGTCCGAATGGAAAATCAGATAAGGGCTTTTACCCAATTCTGACACGCGCCTGGCCCAGGCCAGGGCCAACATCATGACCACTTTCCATGTGAGATATTTTAACTCCACAGATTTAAGTGGTTCAAACCAATGTGACTTTTGGAACCCAAAAACTACATTGAGATCCCAAGGTGCCACTGGAGGCACAAAAGGAGGCTGTATATGCAGTACCCCTTTTACAAACGTCTGAACTTCAGGGACTGAAGCTAGTTCTTTTTGGAAGAAAATTGACAGGGCCGAAATTTGAACCTTAATGGACCCCAATTTCAGGCCCATAGACACTCCTGTTTGCAGGAAATGTAGGAATCGACCCAGTTGAAATTCCTCCGTCGGGCCTTACTGGCCTCACACCACGCAACATATTTTCGCCAAATGCGGTGATAATGTTTTGCGGTTACATCCTTCCTGGCTTTGAACAGGATAGGGATGACTTCATCCGGAATGCCTTTTTCCTTCAGGATCCGGCGTTCAACCGCCATGCCGTCAAACGCAGCCGCGGTAAGTCTTGGAACAGACAGGGTCCTTGCTGGAGCAGGTCCCTTCTTAGAGGTAGAGGCCACGGATCCTCCGTGAGCATCTCTTGAAGTTCCGGTTACCAAGTCATTCTTGGCCAATCCGGAGCCACGAATATAGTGCTTACTCCTCTCCATCTTATAATTCTCAGTACCTTGGGTATGAGAGGCAGAGGAGGGAACACATACACTGACTGGTACACCCACGGTGTTACCAGAGCGTCTACAGGTATTGCCTGAGGGTCCCTTGACCTGGCGCAATACCTGTCGAGTTTTTCCCAACGGTTTATAATCATGTGGAAGACTTCTGGGTGAAGTCCCCACTCTCCCGGGTGGAGGTCGTGTCTGCTGAGGAAGTCTGCTTCCCAGTTGTCCACTCCCGGAATGAATACTGCTGACAGTGCTATCACCTGATTTTCCGCCCAGCGAAGAATCTTTGCAGCTTCTGCCATTGCCCTCCTGCTTCTTGTGCCACCCTGTCTGTTTACGTGGGTGACTGCCGTGATGTTGTCCGAATGGATCAACACCGGCTGACCTTGAAGCAGAGGTCTTGCTAAGCTTAGAGCATTGTAAATGGCCCTTAGCTTCAGGATATTTATGTGAAGTGATGTCTCCAGGCTTGACCATAAGCCCTGGAAATTCCTTCCCTGTGTGACTGCTCCCCAGCCTCGCAGACTGGCATCCGTGGTCACCAGGACCCAGTCCTGAATGCCAAATCTGCGGCCCTCTAGAAGATGAGCACTCTGCAACCACCACAGGAGAGACACCCTTGTCCTTGGTGACAGGGTTATCCGCTGATGCCTCTGAAGATGCGACCCGGACCATTTGTCCAGCCGGTCCCACTGGAAAGTTCTTGCGTGGAATCTGCCGAATGGGATTGCTTCGTAGGAAGCCACCATTTTTCCCAGAACCCTTGTGCATTGATGCACTGAGACTTGGCTCGGTTATAGGAGGTTCCCGACTAGCTCGGATAACTCCCTGACTTTCTCCTCCGGGAGAAACACCTTTTTCTGGACTGTGTCCAGGATCATCCCTAGGAACAGAAGACGAGTCGTCGGAATCAGCTGCGATTTTGGAATATTGAGAATCCAATCGTGCTGCCGCAACACTACCTGAGATAGTGCTACACCGACCTCCAACTGTTCCCTGGATCTTACCCTTATCAGGAGATCGTCCAAGTAAGGGATAACTAAAATTCCCTTCCTTCGAAGGAGTATCATCATTTCGGCCATTACCTTGGTAAAGACCCGGGGTGCCGTGGACCATCCAAACGGCAGCGTCTGAAACTGATAGTGACAGTTCTGTACCACAAACCTGAGGTACCCTTGGTGAGAAGGGTAAATTGGGACATGAAGGTAAGCATCCTTGATGTCCCGAGACATCATGTAGTCCCCTTCTTCCAGGTTCGCAATCACTGCTCTGAGTGACTCCATCTTGAATTTGAACCTCTGTATGTAAGTGTTCAAAGATTTTAGATTTAGAATCGGTCTCACCGAGCCGTCCGGCTTTGGTACCACAACAGTGTGGAATAATACCCCGTTCCCTGTTGCAGGAGGGGTACCTTGATTATCACCTGCTGGGAATACAGCTTGTGAATGGCTTCCAAAACTGCCTCCCTGTCGGAGGGAGACGTCGGTAAAGCCGACTTTAGGAAACGGCGAGGGGGAGACGTCTCGAATTCCAATTTGTACCCCTGAGATACCACCTGAAGGATCCAGGGTTCTACTTGCGAGTGAGCCCACTGCGCGCTGAAATTCTTGAGACGGGCCCCCACCGTGCCCGAGTCTGCTTGAAAAGCCCCAGCGTCATGCTGAGGGCTTGGCAGAGGCGGGAGAGGGCTTCTGTTCCTGGGAACTGGCTGATTTCTGCAGCCTTTTTCCTCTCCCTCTGTCACAGGGCAGAAATGAGGAACCTTTTGCCCGCTTGCCCTTATGGGAACGAAAGGACTGCGCCTGATAATACGGCGTCTTCTTATGTTGAGAGGCGACCTGGGGTAAAAACGTGGATTTCCCAGCTGTTGCCGTGGCCACCAGGTCTGAAAGACCGACCCCAAATAACTCCTCCCTTTTATAAGGCAATACTTCCATATGCCGTTTGGAATCCGCATCACCTGACCACTGTCGTGTCCATAACCCTCTTCTGGCAGAAATGGACAACGCACTTACTCTTGATGCCAGTCGGCAAATATTCCGCTGTGCATCACGCATATATAGAAATGCATCTTTTAAATGCTCTATAGGCAATAATATACTGTCCCTATCTAGGGTATCAATATTTTCAGTCAGGGAATCCGACCACGCCAACCCAGCACTGCACATCCAGGCTGAGGCGATTGCTGGTCGCAGTATAACACCAGTATGTGTGTAAATACATTTTAGGATACCCTCCTGCTTTCTATCAGCAGGATCCTTAAGGGCGGCCATCTCAGGAGAGGGTAGAGCCCTTGTTTTTACAAGCGTGTGAGCGCTTTATCCACCCTAGGGGGTGTTTCCCAACGCACCCTAACCTCTGGCGGGAAAGGATATAATGCCAATAACTTTTTAGAAATTATCAGTTGTTATCGGGGAAAACCCACGCATCATCACACACCTCATTTAATTTCTCAGATTCAGGAAAACTACAGGTAGTTTTTCCGCACCGAACATAATACCCCTTTTTGGTGGTACTCGTATTATCAGAAATGTGTAAAACATTTTTCATTGCCTCAATCATGTAACGTGTGGCCCTACTGGAAGTCACATTTGTCTCTTCACCGTCGACACTGGAGTCAGTATCCGTGTCGGCGTCTGTATCTGCCATCTGAGGTAACGGGCGCTTTAGAGCCCCTGACGGCCTATGAGACGTCTGGACAGGCACAAGCTGAGTAGCCGGCTGTCTCATGTCAACCACTGTCTTTTATACAGAGTTGACACTGTCACGTAATTCCTTCCAACAGTTCATCCACTCAGGTGTCGACCCCCTAGGGGGTGACAGCACTATTACAGGCAATTTTGCTCCGCCTCCACATCATTTTCCTCCTCATACATGTCGACACAAACGTACCGACACACAGCACACACACAGGGAATGCTCTGATAGAGGACAGGACCCCACTAGCCCTTTGGGGAGACAGAGGGAGAGTTTGCCAGCACACACCAGAGCGCTATATATATATATATATATATATATACACAGGGATAACCTTATATAAGTGTTTTTCCCCTTATAGCTGCTGTATTGTTAATACTGCGCCTAATTAGTGCCCCCCTCTCTTTTTTAACCCTTTCTGTAGTGTAGTGACTGCAGGGGAGAGCCAGGGAGCTTCCCTCCAACGGAGCTGTGAGGGAAAATGGCGCCAGTGTGCTGAGGAGATAGGCTCCGCCCCCTTCTCGGCGGCCTTTTCTCCCGCTTTTCAGTGTAATCTGGCAGGGGTTAAAATTCATCCATATAGCCCTGGGGGCTATATGTGATGTATTTTCGCCAGCCAAGGTGTTTTTATTGCTGCTCAGGGCGCCCCCCCCTAGCGCCCTGCACCCTCAGTGACCGAAGTGTGAAGTGTGCTGAGGAGCAATGGCGCACAGCTGCAGTGCTGTGCGCTACCTTGGTGAAGACAGGATGTCTTCTGCCGCCGATTTTCCGGACCTCTTCTTGCTTCTGGCTCTGTAAGGGGGCCGGCGGCGCGGCTCCGGGACCGGACTCCATGGCTGGGCCTGTGTTCGATCCCTCTGGAGCTAATGGTGTCCAGTAGCCTAAGAAGCCCAATCCACTCTGCAAGCAGGTGAGTTCGCTTCTTCTCCCCTTAGTCCCTCGATGCAGTGAGCCTGTTGCCAGCAGGTCTCACTGAAAATAAAAAACCTAAAACTAAACTTTTCACTAAGCAGCTCAGGAGAGCCACCTAGTGTGCACCCTTCTCGTTCGGGCACAAAAATCTAACTGAGGCTTGGAGGAGGGTCATGGGGGGAGGAGCCAGTGCACACCAGGTAGTCCTAAAGCTTTACTTTTGTGCCCAGTCTCCTGCGGAGCCGCTATTCCCCATGGTCCTTACGGAGTCCCCAGCATCCACTAGGACGTCAGAGAAAATACTTTACTTACAGTATTGATTAAAAAAAAAAAAAACACATGCCATATGCAGATCTGTCTGAAACTGCTTCCAGAAGGGAGAAAAAAAAAAAAAAAAAAGGGAGCACCAATACAGATGTTTACATCAGGGCTCGACAAATCCCAGGGGCCAGGAAACCATGGTCCCTAGATTTTGCTGCCTGGCTACCAGATTATGCAGGGAGGGAGGGAGGAAGCAGTTCCTCTTCTGCCCCAGCGGCAGTGTACTGTATTGCGGAGGCCATTTCATGCACAGGACTGTATGTGCTGAGTGTCCATCCTGGCCTGTGCTTAATGCTGTACCTGTTTATCCCATCCTGCGCTGTCTGCCATCTTCAAACTCCGTCTGCATAGAGCTCTCTGCTAAGATGGTCTATGAGTGGCCAGGGATTGCAGCTGCACAGGGGGGGGGGGGGGGGGGGGCGCAATTGCTGCGGAGAGCTGGTTTGCCTGAGGGACCCCCTTAATTGTGTGGCCGAGGGGTTGGACTGCCTTGGGGGAGGCTGCTCAGTAATGTGCATGCGGAAGGGGAGGGGGTTATGGGGGTCCACAACTGCGGTCTGGCTCCTACATTTTAGTAAAGAACTGTCAAACCCTGGTTTACACATGTACAACCTAAGACACCAGGTTAAATAATATAAGTAATCCTGGTGTTCTGCTCATCTGCTGGTCAGCCTTTCCCCTAGCAGGTCTGCTCCCTAGGTGCAGCAGCGCACAAACCACCTCCTCCAACAGTGGCCCAAATGTATGAAGCCTCAAAAAGTGACAGACACGTGGAGGCCACACACACTACTGAGCCTCATTTTGACTTGTTTTAAGGACATTACATCAAAGTTGGATCAGCCTGTAGTGTGTTTTTCCACTTTAATTTTGAGGGTGACTCCAAATCCAGACCTCCATGGGTTAATACATTTTATTTCCATTGATATTTTTTGTGTGATTTTGTTGTCAGCACATTCAACTATGTAAAGAACAAAGTATTTAATAAGAATATTTCATTCAATCAGATCTAGGATGTGTTATTTTAGTGTTCCCTTTATTTTTTTGAGCAGTGTATTTCTGATAAAGGGGCCATACCAGTGTCAAAACTATCATGGGTGCAGGGAATTTGGCTGCTATGGGGCCCGGGCTGGCTCTAGGGCCCGCTGCTCCCCCTGCCCCCAGGGCAGCCATCAGAGGGAACAGCTGTTACTAATGTACCATGTCCCTCTATAACCTCCCTACTGAGCAGGGTCCCTCTATACCCCCTCCCTACCACCCAGTGTTTCTGTATCCCCTGACTACCGCCCTGCATGTCTCCCCCTGTCTTTGTCTGTACACTATGTAGTTTAGTATATGTGTCTCTGCCTCCCACTCCACACCCCATGTGTGCCTTTGCTCTGACTTCACTCCACATGTAGGCCTCTGCCCCCTGTCTATCTCTTCCTCCATGTCACATTATACCATCTCTATCCCTGTCCCATCTATTCCCCAACACTCTTCTCCTATCTGCCAGAACCATTTACTTTGCTCGTATGTCACACGTTCTATCCTCCACCCACCCCCACACTTTCCTCATCTTCCACTTCTACCCTCTTTATGTCTTTCCTTAAGCATCTTGTAAACATTGTGCATAGTCATGGCCGGGAACAGAGGACATGCAGGGCCAATGTGTTGGTTTTTTTTTTGTGGGGGTCATTGTGTTTTTCTTTTCTTTTCTTTTTTTTTGGGGGGGGGGGGGGGGGGGGGCTTTGATGTGTTTGCTATGGGGAACACAACGTTCTAGTTACGCCCCTGGGCTGATGTAACAAATGCAGAGATTTAGATATGGGTGGGTTATATTGTTTCTGCGCAGGGTAAATACTGCCCGTTGTGTAGCACACAAATGTTAAGACAGCTTTATTTTTACACTACAATTAGATTTCGGTTTGAAGACACCCCACCCAAATCTAAATCTGTCTGCACCTGTTACATCTGCCCCACCTGCAGTGCAACATGGTTTTGCCCAATAGTGTGCTTTTTTTGCTGCTTAAGAACATGAATTAGGCTCAAAATGCATATGCTCTATGCAGTAACATTTCACCAAACACACAATAACACTTCGATATGACTAATAACAAGTAATATGCCATTACTACATCATTAAATAGCATACATACCAAGCTTCATTTTTTTTAACCTCTCCCGGCCTGGGAAACTGCCATTACTCCGAGTCTGCAACCCTCGGACAAACTCTGTGAACTCGCACTTCCATGTTGATATGTGATGAAGTCTAGAGTGAGAATAATAGTCAGAAATAAAACTGGAGTCCACTGTTTTAGGCAACTGTGAAGTGGCCGGGTTGGTAGGCAAATGTACCATAGTGCTTTTTGTGCTTGAAGGCCCCTGGAGCGAATGGTGAGCACCATTGAGTTTAGTGTTATTGTGCAAATATGAGGAGGAGACTGAGCATGACACAGTCCCGTGAGGATCACATGAAACCTCTGTGTGTCCACTGTTTGGTTGTAACTGCTCTAAAGTGCAGTCTGTAGTGACTGTGCTAGTTTTTTTCTGCTGCTGCAATGAAAATCTACTTGCAAAAGAATTATTTCCATGCACTGAGATATCCAGCGGCTTCAAGGCACCATTAGAGCTACAGTTCTGTCCATTGACCACAACCATGTTGCCTATATTTTTTTGTACTCCATTAGTTTTGTGACCAGTTCCTTCTTCCAAATTCCAGATTTCAAAATCTTCTTTCCTCTCTTCACACATTTCATCTTCCTCCCATCCGTCCATTCCATTTGCTTGATGGATGCCTGCAGTGGAATGGTTTCTAGAGTGGGATTGCAATGTGAGAATAAGGGGATAAATATTAAGAGTAAAAATGCATCAGATACTTTCCAATATCTATAAATATTTAAAGTTTTTGTTAAAACCGAGTTGACTGTAAAGACTTTATTATGCAAATTGTTCTCATAAATAAGGGTATCAATTAGATGAATGTACGAATGCGGTTTCATACAGACGTGCATCTTACAGCTGTACTTTCCAGCTGGAGAACCCTTCTCCTTCCAAGTGTAAGGGCAGTGTTACACAGGTGCTTCAAATGCTAGGGTTTTTTTTTTTTTGGTTTTTTTTTTAAGCTGTTAGCACTACATGCAACACTCTCAAAGTCCAACTGCTCTCATGACATGGAAGAGTGCCGTGTCCCCCGACAGCGGCATCCCGCATGCCAGTACACCATCAGCGAGTCCGCTCGCCGCGCTTCGGGCCCGGTGTTTCCTCGCCACAGGTTCTATTCCCACTCGGGTCGGTGGAGTCGACCCACCAACCGAGTGAGAATACAGGGGGGGTGTTGGGATTCAGACCACCGGAAAAATGACGCAACCCAATGCTCAGTCTGAGGCTTTCTACATTCACAATGCAACTGCCACGACCTCATATAGATAAATCACATATTATGCACACCCTACTGAAATATATGTCATTCTGTGACTGTTCCATAGATTAGATAAGCCACAAGCTATTATTTCAGTATAATATAAATGCAGGGACAACTAGACAAGTAAGGGAATATATAATGAAAGTGCTCAGGCCATAGCCAAAACCCACATTACATTTAAAAAAAAATAAAAAATAAAAAAGCAGCGCAACTTTGCCTACATAAGCATGGTGAGGTTCTACATGCAGAATACAGTTCCTGACTGGTAAAGACTGCACCATGCCTTACTAGCATTAAAACTATTTCGAGGCCACGTGCTAAGAGGCTGTCCGGAATAAATCCGTGTCCTTTTGGTTTATAGGGTGTAATTTATCTTATTATTTACAAACGGTCCTCAAACGGTCCTCAAACCACTGTTACTGTGTGTTCCAAGCCCATAGACCCAAGGCATCAGTCTGACGTTTGTTTCTTGTAACACAACAAATAAGGACAGCAGAGTGGACATAGGAACAAGATTTTGTGTATGTGCTTTATGCCATTTACATTACATAATTACGTAACAAGCAACAGAAACCTTATTTTACTAAATGCAAAAAAGACAAAACAGCACAAATATATAATACACACACGTTTATGTACTGTATGTGCCATCACCTTCTACTGCTATGAAGAGATTTCTGTGCATGTGTACGATCAAGCAGTGTACACAGTGATAATACTTACAATTTGTGGTCTAGTATCTCTGTAGCATCATTGCTTGGCTCAGGGAATTGATCTTCTGATCTGCATTTTAAGGTAAAGTTCAAGCCTTTCTGAACACTAGACTGCTTTGTGTAAAGCTGGTAAGGAACATAGGAAAGAAGGCGTCCAGCTTTTATACTGTTAATATAAACCAGAGGGGGAGGGAATAGATTATGTCAATACAGTTTTCATAGTGAAACAGTACAGATGGTTAAAAACCACAAAGCAGGTATCCTCAAAAAAAAAAAAAAAAAAAAAAAAAAAAAACACTGTACTAAAGAAAAACCAGTAAAAAAAAAATAAGATTTTACTTACCGATAAATCTATTTCTCATAGTCCGTAGTGGATGCTGGGGACTCCGTCAGGACCATGGGGAATAGCGGCTCCGCAGGAGACAGGGCACAAAAGCAAGCTTTTAGGATCACATGGTGTGTACTGGCTCCTCCCCCTATGACCCTCCTCCAAGCCTCAGTTAGGTACTGTGCCCGGACGAGCGTACACAATAAGGAAGGATCTTGAATCCCGGGTAAGACTCATACCAGCCACACCAATCACACCGTACAACTTGTGATTTGAACCCAGTTAACAGTATGATAACAATGAAGTAGCCTCTAAAAAAGATGGCTCACAACAATAATAACCCGATTTTTTGTAACAATAACTATGTACAAGTAATGCAGACAATCCGCACTTGGGATGGGCGCCCAGCATCCACTACGGACTATGAGAAATAGATTTATCGGTAAGTAAAATCTTATTTTCTCTAACGTCCTAGTGGATGCTGGGGACTCCGTCAGGACCATGGGGATTATACCAAAGCTCCCAAACGGGCGGGAGAGTGCGGATGACTCTGCAGCACCGAATGAGAGAACTCCAGGTCCTCCTCAGCCAGGGTATCAAATTTGTAGAATTTTGCAAACGTGTTTACCCCTGACCAAGTAGCTGCTCGGCAAAGTTGTAAAGCCGAGACCCCTCGGGCAGCCGCCCAAGATGAGCCCACCTTCCTTGTGGAATGGGCATTTACAGATTTTGGCTGTGGCAGGCCTGCCACAGAATGTGCAAGCTGAATTGTACTACAAATCCACCGAGCAATAGTCTGCTTAGAAGCAGGAGCACCCAGCTTTTTGGGTGCCTACAATATAAACAGCAAGTCAGACTTTCTGACTCCAGCCGTCCTGGAATTATATATATATATATATATATATTTTCAGGGCCCTGACAACGTCTAGCAACTTGGAGTCCTCCAAGTCCCTAGTAGCCGCAGGCACCACAATAGGTTGTTTCAGGTGAAACGCTGACACCACCTTAGGAAGAAACTGGGGACGAGTCCGCAGTTCTGCCCTGTCCGAATGGAAAATCAAATATGGGCTTTTGTAAGACAAAGCCGCCAATTTTGACAATCGCCTGGCCGAGGCCAGGGCCAACAGCATGGTCACTTTCCATGTGAGATATTTCAAATCCACAGATTTGAGTGGTTCAAACCAATATGATTTGAGGAATCCCAACACTACGTTGAGATCCCACGGTGCCACTGGAGGCACACAAGGGCTGTATATGCAATACTCCCTTGACAAACGTCTGGACTTCAGGAACTGAAGCCAATTCTTTCTGGAAGAAAATCTATAGGGCCGAAACTTGAACCTTAATGGACCCCAATTTGAGGCTCATAGACACTCCTGTTTGCAGGAAGTGCAGAAATCGACCTAGTTGAAATTTTTTCGTGGGGCCTTCCTGGCCTCACCCACGCAACATATTTTTACCACATGTGGTGATAACGTTGTGCGGTCACCTCCTTCCTGGCTTTGACCAGGGTAGGTATGACCTCTTCCGGAATGCCTTTTCCCTTAGGATCCGGCGTTCAAACCGCCATGCCGTCAAACGCAGTCGCGGTAAGTCTTGGAACAGACAAGGTCCCTGCTGGAGCAGGTCCTTTCTTAAAGGCCGATGCCACGGTTCCTCTTGGAACAGACATGGTACTTGCTGAAAGCAAATCCCTTCTTAGCTCCCGAGGCCATTAGTCCTCTGTGAGCATCTCTTGAAGTTCCGGTTACCAAGTCCCTCTTGGCCAATCCGGAGCCACGAGTATAGTTCTTACTCCTCTATGTCTTATAATTCTCAATACCTTGGTTATGAGAAGCAGAGGAGGGAACACATACACCGACTGTTACACCCACGGTGTTACCAGGACGTCCACAGCTATCGCCTGAAGGTCTCGTGACCTGGCGCAATACCTGTCCCATTTTTTGTTCGGGCGGGACGCCATCATGTCCACCTTTGGTCTTTCCCAACGGTTCACAATCATGCGGAAAACTTCCCGATGAAGTTCCCACTCTCCCGGGTGGAGGTCGTGCCTGCTGAGGAAGTCTGCTTCCCAGTCGTCCACTCCCGGAATGAACACTGCTGACAGTGCTATCACATGATTTTCTGCCTAGCGAAAAATCCTTGCAGTTTTGCCACTGCCCTCCTGCTTCTTGTGCCGCCCTTTCTGTTTACGTGGGCGACTGCCGTGATGTTATCCCACTGGATCAATACCGGCTGACCTTGAAGCAGAGGTCTTGCTAAGCTTAGAGCATTATAAATTTGCTCTTAGCTCCAGTATATTTATGTGGAGAGAATTCTCCAGACTTGATCACACTCCTTGTGTGACTGCTCCCCAGCCTCTCAGGCTGGCCTCCGTGGTCACGAGCATCCAATCCTGAATGCCGAATCTGCGGCCCTCTAGAAGATGAGCACTCTGTAATCACCACAGGAGAGACACCCTTGTCCTTGGATATAGGGTTATCCGCTGATGCATCTGAAGATGCGATCCGGACCATTTGTCCAGCAGATCCCACTGAAGAGTTCTTGCGTGAAATCTGCCGAATGGAAGCGCTTCGTAATAAGCCACCATTTTTACCAGGACTCTTGTGCAATGATGCACTGACACTTTTCCTGGTTTTAGGAGGATCCCGATTAGCTCGGATAACTCCCTGGCTTTCTCCTCTGGGAGAAACACCTTTTCCTGGACTGTGTCCAGAATCATCCCTAGGACCAGCAGACGTGTCGTCGGAACAACTGCGGTTTTGGAATATTTAGAATCCACCCGTGTTGTCGTAGAACTACTTGAGATAGTGCTACTCCGACCTCCAACTGTTCTCTGGACCTTGTTCTTATCAGGAGGTCGTCCATTTTCTTTGAAGACGAATCCTCCTTTCGGTCATTACCTTGGTAAGGACCCGGGGTGCCTTGGACAATCCAACGGCATCGTCTTGAAACTGATAGTGACAGTTCTGTACCACGAACCTGAGGTACCCTTGGTGAGAAAAGGCAAATTTTGGGACATGGAGGTAAGCATCCCTGATGTCCCGGGACACCATATAGTCCCCTTGTTCTTTGCTATCACTGCTCTGAGTGACTCCATCTGGATTTGAACCCTTGCAAGTGTTCAAATTTTTCAGATTTAGAATAGGTCTCACCTAGCCTTCAGTACCACCATATAGTGTGGAGTAATACCCCTTTCCTTGTTGTCGGAGGGGTAATTTTATTATCACCTGCTGGGAATACAGCTTGTGAATTGTTTTCAATACTGCCTCCCTGTCGGAGGGAGACATTGGTACAGCAGACTACAGGAACCTGCGAGGGGGGAAACCTCTCGACATTCCAATCTGTACCCCTTGGATACTACTTGTAGGATCCAGGGGTCCTGTACGGTCCCAGCGTCATGCTGAGAACTTGGTAGAAGCGGTGGAGGGCTTCTGTTCCTGGGAATGGGCTGCCTGCTGCAGTCTTCTTCCCTTTCCTCTATCCCTGGGCAGATATGACTCTTATAGGGACGAAAGGACTGAGGCTGAAAAGACGGTGTCTTTTTCTGCAGAGATGTGACTTAGGGTAAAAAACGGTGGATTTTCCAGCAGTTGCCCTGGCCACCAGGTCCCATGGACCGACCCCAAATAACTCCTCCCCTTTATACGGCAATACCTCTTTGTGCCGTTTGGAATCTGCATCACCTGACCACTGTCGTGTCCATAAACATCTTCTTGCAGATATGGACATCGCATTTACTCTTGATGCCAGAGTGCAAATATCCCTCTGCGCATCTCGCATATATAGAAATGCATCCTTTAAATGCTCTATAGTCAATAAAATACTGTCCCTGTCAAAGGTATCAATATTTTTAGTCAGGGAATCCGACCAAGCCACCTCAGCTCTGCACATCCAGGCTGAGGCGATCGCTGGTCGCAGTATAACACCAGCATGTGTGTGTATACTTTTTAGGATATTTTTCAGCCTCCTATCAGCTGGCTCCTTAAGTACGGCCCTATCCGTAGATGGTACCGCCACTTGTTCTGATAAGCGTGTGAGCGCCTTATCCACCCTGAGGGGTGTTTCCCACCGCGCCTTAACTTCTGGCGGGAAAGGGTATACCGCCAATAATTTTCTATCGGGGGAAACCCACGCATCATCACACACTTCATTTAATTTATCCGATTCAGGAAAAACTACAGGTAGTTTTTTCACCTCACACATAATACCCTTTTTTGTGGTACTTGGAGTATCAGAAATATGTAACACCTCCTTCATTGCCCTTAACGTGTGGCCCTAAAAGAAAATACGTTTGTTTCTTCACCGTCGACACTGAAATCAGTGTCCGTGTCTGGGTCTGTGTCGACCGACTGAGGTAAATGGGCATTTTACAGCCCCTGACGGTGTTTGAGACGCCTGGACAGATACTAATTTGTTCGCCGGCCCTCTCATGTCGTCAACCGGCTTGCAGCGTGTTGACATTGTCACGTAATTTCCATAAATAAGCCATCCATTCCGGTGTCGACTCCCTAGAGAGTGACATCACCATTACAGGCAATTTGCTCCGCCTCCTCACCAATATTTTCCTCATACATGTCGACACACACGTACCGACATACAGCACACACATAGGGAATGCTCTGATAGAGGACAGGACCCACTAGCCCTTTGGGGAGACAGAGGGAGAGTTTGCCAGCACACACCAAAACGCTATAATTATCCAGGGACAACCTTTATATAAGTGTTCCTTTTATAGCATTTTAATATATATACATATCGCCAAATCAGTGCCCCCCCTCTCTGTTTTAACCCTGTTTCTGTAGTGCAGTGCAGGGGAGATCATGGGAGCCTTCCCACCAGCCTTTCTGTGAGGGAAAATGGCGCTGTGTGCTGAGGAGAATAGGCCCCGCCCCCTTTTCGGCGGGCTTCTTCTCCGGAGTTTTAGATATCTGGCAGGGGTTAAATACATCCATATAGCCTCAAGGGCTATATGTGATGTATTTTTCGCCATACAGGTATTATACATTGCTGCCCAGGGCGCCCCCCCCCAGCGCCCTGCACCCTCCGTGACCGCTGTGTGAAGTGTGCTGACAACAATGGCGCACAGCTGCAGTGCTGTGCGCTACCTGATGAAGACTGAGAGTCTTCTGCCGCCTGGTTCCGGACCTCTTCATCTTCAGCATCTCAAGGGGGGTCGGCGGCGCGGCTCCGGGACGAACCCCAGGGCGAGCCCTGTGTTCCGACTCCCTCTGGAGCTATGTCCAGTAGCCTAAGAATCCAATCCATCCTGCACGCAGGTGAGTTGAAAATCTCTCCCCTAAGTCCCTCGATGCAGTGAGCCTGTTGCCAGCAGGACTCACTGAAAATAAAGAACCTAAAAACTTTTTCTAAGCAACTCTTTAAGAGAGCCACCTAGATTGCACCCTTCTCGGCCGGGCACAAAAACCTAACTGAGGCTTGGAGGAGGGTCATAGGGGGAGGAGCCAGTACACACCATGTGATCCTAAAAGCTTGCTTTTGTGCCCTGTCTCCTGCGGAGCCGCTATTCCCCATGGTCCTGACGGAGTCCCCAGCATCTACTAGGACGTTAGAGAAATTATAAAAAAAAACAACACAACAGCACACAACAAACCGCACAACTTACAGTAACTGGATTCTAAACGGGTGCATCCCTCTAGTTGGGTGTAGTACTGGTGACCGGCGGTCTCCTGACCGCCGGTCAGCTTACCGACGCCGGGATCCCGGCAGCATACCGACGCCGGGATCCCGGCGGGGAGGGGCGAGTGCAGCAAGCCCCTTGCTGGCTCACTGCGCTCGCCACGCTGCGGGCTCGGTGGCGACCTGCGGTCGCCACGGGTTCTATTCCCACTCTATGGGTGTCGTGGACACCCACGAGTGGAAATAGTCTATGTTGGTCGGCATACCGACCATCGGGATAGTGAGCTGTCGGGCTCGTGGAGGAGGTCATGTGACTGTCGGTCAGCTGACCGGCGGTCACATGAATACCACCCCTCTAGTTAAAGGACAAAATATACCCCAGCAATACAACAAAGCAGAATGGTAAAGGAAAGCATTAGAACAAGTTTCCTACTGAAGCAACACCAAAATGTATTTTTCTCCTTTCCTGTGCATTACTCTACAAAAGAACACAGTTGGTGATAGCTAAACAACTTATTTATTTCCTCATAACAGTGCTAGCTCCACTGATCTGCTGCTAATAGGCTAAAAATGTTAAAAAGGTCATAATTATTTATTTAATAAAGACACGTGGTATGTCTTCCCATGCCATTATCTAAAGTTTCTAGGGATAGCTGAAGGTAACCAAAGCCCACTTTAAAACAAATGGAACACAAGCCTTTAATCTGCTCATTTAACAAATGTTTAAAAGTATATTGCAGACACACCTGTTCATTCAGAGACAATGGCATTTCATTACTTTACTTATAATGCAACCGTAAACGCGTTTAAATCCACTGTGTAAAAAAAAAAAAAAAACACCATGATAAAAGTTAGTTCTCTGAAGTGACTATAGTTTGCCTATTATAAATAGTTGTGTTCTTACATGGCAGTAACAAAAAAATTAAATACAAAAAAAAAAAAAAAAAAAGATTTTACTCACCGGTAAATCTATTTCTCGTAGTCCGTAGTGGATGCTGGGGACTCCGTAAGGACAATGGGGAATAGACGGGCTCCGCAGGAGACTGGGCACTCTAAGAAAGATTTAGTACTACTGGTGTGCACTGGCTCCTCCCTCTATGCCCCTCCTCCAGACCTCAGTTAAGGAAACTGTGCCCGGAAGAGCTGACATTACAAGGAAAGGATTTTGGAATCCAGGGTAAGACTCATACCAGCCACACCAATCACACTGTACAACTGGTGATAAACTTACCCAGTCAACAGTATGAACAACAACAGAGCATCAAACAATGGATGCCAACATAACATAACCCTTTATTAAGCAATAACTATATACACGTATTGCAGAAAGTCCGCACTTGGGACGGGCGCCCAGCATCCACTACGGACTACGAGAAATAAATAGATTTACCGGTGAGTAAAATCTTATTTTCTCTAACGTTCTAGGTGATGCTGGGGACTCCGTAAGGACCATGGGGATTATACCAAAGCTCCCAAACGGGCGGGAGAGTGCGGATGACTCTGCAGCACCGAATGGGCAAACACAAGGTCCTCCTCAGCCAGGGTATCAAACTTGTAGAACTTAGCAAATGTGTTTGTACCCGACCAAGTAGCTGCTCGGCAAAGCTGTAATGCCGAGACCCCTCGGGCAGCCGCCCAAGAAGAGCCCACCTTCCTAGTGGAATGGGCTTTCACTGATTTTGGATGCGGCAAACCAGCCGCAGAATGAGCCTGCTGAATCGTGCTACAGATCCAGCGAGCAATGGTTTGCTTTGAAGCAGGAGCACCCAGCTTGTTGGATGCATACAGGATAAACAGCGAGTCAGTCTTCCTGACTCCAGCCGTCCTGGCTACATAGATTTTCAAAGCCCTGACTACATCAAGCAACTTGGAATCCTCCAAGTCATGAGTAGCCGCAGGCACCACAATAGGTTGGTTCAAATGAAAAGATGACACCACCTTCGGCAGAAATTGCGGACAAGTCCGTAATTCTGCCCTGTCCATATGGAAAACCAGATAGGGGCTTTTACATGACAAAGCCGCCAATTCTGACACACGCCTAACCGAAGCTAAGGCCAATAGCATGACCACCTTCCACGTGAGATACTTTAGCTCCACGGTCTTAAGTGGCTCAAACCAGGGGGATTTCAGGAAACCCAACACCACGTTGAGATCCCAAGGTGCCACTGGTGGCACAAAAGGGGGCTGAATATGCAGCACTCCCTTAACAAACGTCTGAACTTCAGGAAGAGAAGCCAGTTCCTTTTGAAAGAAAATGGATAGGGCCAAAATCTGGACCTTTATGGACCCCAACTTCAGGCCCATAGTCACTCCAAACTGTAGGAAGTGCAGGAACCGACCCAGCTGGAATTCCTCTGTAGGGGCCTTCCTGGCCTCACACCAGGCAACATATTTTCGCCATATACGGTGATAGTGTCTTGCTGTCACGTCCTTCCTAGCCTTTATCAGCGTAGGAATAACTTCATCCGGAATGCCTTTTTCCGCTAGGATCCTGCGTTCAACCGCCATGCCGTCAAACGCAGCCGAGGTAAGTCTTGGAACAGACAGGGCCCCTGTTGCAACAGGTCCTATCTGAGAGACAGAGGCCACGGGTCCTCTTTGAGCATTTCTTGCAGTTCCGGGTACCAAGTCCTTCTTGGCCAATCCGGAACAATGAGTATTGTTCTCACTCCTCTTTTTCTTACGATTCTCAGCACCTTGGGTATGAGAGGAAGAGGAGGGAATACATAGACCGACTGGAACACCCACGGTGTTACCAGTGCGTCCACAGCTATCGCCTGAGGGTCTCTTGACCTGGCGCAATACCTTTGTAGCTTTTTGTTGAGACAGAACGCCATCATGTCTACCTGTGGCAGTTCCCATCGATTTGTAATCTGAGTGAAGACTTCGTGATGAAGTCCCCACTCTCCCGGGTGGAGGTCGTGCCTGCTGAGGTAGTCTGCTTCCCAGTTGTCCACTCCCGGAATGAACACTGCTGACAGTGCTTGCACGTGATTCTCCGCCCAACGAAGAATCCTGGTGGCTTCCGCCATCGCCACTCTGCTTCTTGTGCCGCCCTGGCGGTTTACATGAGCCACTGCGGTGATGTTGTCTGACTGAATCAGCACCGGTTGGTTGCGAAGCAGAGGCTCCGCTTGACTCAGGGCGTTGTATATGACCCTGAGTTCCAGGATATTTATGTGCAGACAAGCCCTTCTTCCCTGAGTGACTGCCCCCCACCCTCGGAGGCTCGCATCCGTGGTCACCAGGACCCAGTCCTGTATGCCAAACCTGCGGCCCTCGAGCAGGTGAGCACTCTGTAGCCACCATAGAAGAGACACCCTTGCCCTCGGGGACAGGGTGATTAGCCGATGCATCTGAAGATGCGATCCGGACCACTTGTCCAACAGATCCCACTGAAAGATCCTCGCATGGAACCTGCCGAAGGGAATGGCTTTGTATGATGCCACCATCTTTCCCAGGACTCGCGTGCAGCGCTGCACCGACACCTGTTTCGGTCTTAAGAGGTCTCTGACTAGAGTCACGAGCTCTTGGGTCTTCTCCGCCAGGAGAAACACCTTCTTCTGGTCCGTGTCCAGAATCATGCCCAGAAAAGACAGACGCGTTGTAGGAATCAGCTGCGACTTTGGGATATTCAGAATCCAGCCGTGCTGTTGCAACACTTCCTGAGAGTGTGCTACGCTGATTAGCAACTGCTCTCTGGACCTCGCCTTTAGGAGGAGATCGTCCAAGTATGGGATAATTGTGACTCCTTGCTTTCGAAGGAGCCCCATCATTTCTGCCATCACCTTGGTAAATATTCTCGGTGCCGTGGAGAGCCCAAACGGCAATGTCTGGAATTGGTAATGACAGTCCTGTACCACAAATCTGAGGTACTCCTGATGAGGTGGATAAATGGGAACATGCAAGTAAGCATCCTTGATGTCCAGAGACACCATAAAATCCCCCTCTTCCAGGCTTGCAATGACCGCTCTGAGCGATTCCATTTTGAACCTGAATCTTTTCAGATAATTGTTCAGGGACTTTAAATTAAATATGGGTCTGACCGAACCGTCCGGTTTCGGTACCACAAACATTGTGGAATAGTATCCTCTTCCTTGTTGAAGAAGGGGAACCTTTACCACCACCTGCTGGAGATATAACTTGTGAATTGCCGCTAACACTACTTCCCGTTCCATGGGGGAAGCTGGCAGGGCCGATTTGAGGTAACGGTGAGGGGGCATCACTTCGAATTCCAGCTTGTATCCCTGAGACACAATCTGTATAGCCCAGGGATCCACCTGTGAGCGAACCCACTGGTGGCTGAAATTTCGGAGACGCGCCCCCACCGCTCCTGGCTCCTGTGGAGCCCCAGCGTCATGCGGTGGATTTAGTGGAAGCCGGGGAGGACTTCTGTTCCTGGGAACTTGCTGTATGGTGCAGCTTCTTTCCTCTACCCCTGCCTCTGGCAAGAAAGGACGCACCCCTGACCTTCTTGCTTCTTTGTGATCGAAAGGACTGCATTTGGTAATACGGTGCTTTCTTAGGCTGTGAGGGAATATATGGCAAAAAATGTGACTTCCCAGCCGTAGCTGTGGAAACTAGGTCCGAGAGACCGTCCCCAAACAATTCCTCACCCTTGTAAGGTAACACCTCCATGTGCTTTTTGGAGTCGGCATCACCTGTCCATTGCCGAGTCCACAGGACCCTTCTGGCAGAAATTGACATTGCATTTATTCTAGAGCCCAGTAAGCAAATGTCCCTCTGGGCATCCCTCATGTATAGGACAGCGTCTTTTATATGCCCCAGGGTCAGTAAAATGGTATCCTTGTCCAAGGTATCCATTTCCTCAGACAGATTATCTGTCCATGCTGCTACAGCACTACACATCCAGGCCGACGCAATTGCCGGCCTCAGTAGAGTACCTGAATGTGTATAAACAGACTTTAGGATACTTTCCTGCTTCCTATCTGCAGGATCCTTTAGGGCGGCCGTATCCTGTGACGGCAGGGCCACCTTCTTAGATAAGCGTGTCAGAGCTTTATCTACCCTAGGGGAGGATTCCCAGCGCATCCTGTCCGTTGGCGGGAAAGGGTACGCAATAAGTAACCTTTTGGAAATCAGCACTTTCTTATCGGGGGAATCCCACGCTCTCTCACATAATTCATTTAACTCATGTGAAGGGGGAAAAGTCACCTCTTGCTTTTTCTCCCCATACATATAAACCCTCTTGTCAGGGACAGGGTTTACCTCTGATATGTGCAATACATCCTTCATTGCTATAATCATGTAGCGGATGGCTTTAGCCATTTTAGGCTGCAATTTTGCATCATCCTCATCGACACTGGAGTCAGAATCCGTGTCGATATCTGTGTCAACAATTTTGGATAGTGGACGCTTCTGAGACCCTGACGGCCTCTGCGCTGTAGGATCAGGCATGGGCTGAGACCCCAACTGTCCCAAGGCATCAGCTTTATCCAACCTTTTATGTAAGGAGTTTACATGATCATTTAACACCTTCCACATATCCATCCAATCAGGTGTCGGCGCCGTCGGCGGAGACACGTCATTCATCTGCACTTGCTCTGCCTCCACATAGCCCTCTTCGTCAAACATGTCGACACACCACACACACAGGGGATGCTCTATATGAGGACAGGACCCCCACAAGGCATTTTGGAGAGACAGAGAGTGAGTATGCCAGCACACACCCCAGCGCTATATGACACAGGAATCACACAGTAACTTAGTGTTCACCCAGTAGCTGCTGTATATATGATTAATGCGCTAAATTTATGTGCCCCCCCTCTCTTTTTACCCTCTTTCTACCGTGAGTCTGCAGGGGAGAGCCTGGGGAGCTTCCTCTCAGCGGAGCTGTGGAGAGAAAATGGCGCTGGCGAGTGCGGAGGAAGAAGGCCCCGCCCCCTCAGCGGCGGGCTTCTGTCCCACGATTTTGTGTAAAATTAATGGCGGGGGCTCATGCATATAACAGTGTCCAACTGTATATATGCTGCTTTTGCCAGGAGGTACTTAATTGCTGCCCAGGGCGCCCCCCCCCCTGCGCCCTGCACCCTACAGTGACCGGAGTGTGTGGGTTAGTGTGGGCGCAATGGCGCACAGCTGCAGTGCTGTGCGCTACCTCATATGAAGACAGGAGTCTTCTGCCGCCGATTTTGACGTCTTCTTGCTTCAACCCGCCGGCTTCTGGCTCTGCGAGGGGGACGGCGGCGCGGCTCCGGGAATGGACGACAAGGTTAGGGTCCTGTGTTCGATCCCTCTGGAGCTAATGGTGTCCAGTAGCCTAAGAAGCGCAACCTAGCCGCAGTTAGTAGGTTTGCTTCTCTCCCCTCAGTCCCACGTAGCAGAGAGTCTGTTGCCAGCAGAAGCTCTCTGAAAATAAAAAAACCTAACTAAAATACTTTCTTATTAGCAAGCTCAGGAGAGCTCACTAAAATGCACCCAGCTCTGTCCGGGCACAGATTCTAACTGAGGTCTGGAGGAGGGGCATAGAGGGAGGAGCCAGTGCACACCAGTAGTACTAAATCTTTCTTAGAGTGCCCAGTCTCCTGCGGAGCCAGTCTATTCCCCATGGTCCTTGCGGAGTCCCCAGCATCCACTAGGACGTTAGAGAAAATAAAAAAACTGTACTGTAGGTCTTTTATCTTTTTGTTGCCTGTACTTAGATCTCTGCATTATTCAAATATACAGGAAGGGGAATTGACAAAACATATGACAGGCAACAGAGCCAACAAAGCCAGACTGCTTTAAGGGGACACGACATGAGTATTTTCTTAGTCATATTCAAACCCCCCCTCCCCCACAGATACTCAAACATCCTGGTAATATTTTGATTACATTAAATTTAGAAAAGTTTCTTTAGGCAGACCGTGCTCATCTATAACCAAAGCACAGAGTAATAACACCAGCCATGTTCAGATGCCGATACCACCTCTGCCTGCAACTGACAACCAACAGTAATTACTGCACATGTGCAGATGCTGGTCACTTACAGCAAGCCCCCCTGACCATCATACACTCTACATTTTGTTGCTCGTGTGCTTTCAAAACACAGTAATATGAGCATAAACAAATCTGATTACCTGTCTGTTACCCACTCCGGACAAACAACCTTTTCATCTCTTAACTCCTTGATCTTGCTATTCGGGAGATTACTTGCTATAATGTGTGTGGTTTTAGAACGGGAATAATAAACATGGTATTGGCCTCCATGCAGCATCATTAGATGTCGAAGCTGATCTGCAGTGGGATCTTAAAAACAAAAAATAAATGCATTTAGGGGGGGGGGATTAGATAAATGAAATATAATAAATGTGTTGCAGCAAATATGTTACACCATAACTCTCAAACTGAGGAACAGTTACTATAATAGTTGTATTACACTTATCTATTATTGCAACCATGGGAATCAAAAACAACAAAGTACACTTAAACTGTCAGGATGCTGTGTATGCTACACCCGTATCTGGATGATAGATCGACAATATGTATTAGGTCAACAGGTTAAAAAAAAAAAAAACTTTTTTTTTTTTTTTTTTTAAATATGGGTTTCCCCCAACATTTGCTACAGTTACCATCCATGTGGAAATCTATTGGGAAGATTAACCTGTGGTAAGCGAAGTGAGCCTCCTTGCCTGAAAAGTAGCGAGTTTGTGAAGCTCTACGTTTGTACAGATAGTGGTCACATAACATGAAATATACAAGATCTTGCCCCAAAAAACATGTATCGACCACTGTCATGTCAACATTTTGACCCCGTCGACCTCTCGTATCTGTCAACCTATTAACTGTTGACTGTCCACCATAACACTGTTGATCTATTATACCACACCCACTGCATAAGCCAATAAATTCTACATGCTGTAATCCAGAGGATTTGACTACATGAATATCGCTCAAAATGATACTTTGCCATCACAAGCTTTACTGAGTTGTGTATAAAGTATCCCTGAAGCCGAAATACTGGTTATTGTCAATACTTTTTCCAATCATTAATAATGCATCCCCCTGTTTCAAAAGCTTTGTTTCACACTTTTAATATTGGTCAATTGTTAAGATTATTTCTTAGTCCTTTCTATTGCTCCACTACAGTAACATGTAGTTAAACTGTGTGGATATATTATGGGATTTTAATAACAGAGTTAAATCTTTTTTTTCCCGAGTCCACTGGGGGACCCTGGGACATTGGAATACAGGAGGCTCAGTCTGAAGTGCAGGCACTTTACATTTCTACACGTTGATTTTGGAAGAATGCACCTTCATGTTTCCCACATTAAAAGCAAGATAGTAGAATTACTGAAGTGATAAATCTAGGAATAGTCTGATTAGACATCAGAGAAGACCTAAAGATCCTCCATTTGTAAATAGAAGGATCTATTAACAAGAAGTCTTCTTACCCTGACAGGAAGATCAGCACTATTGCCCTAGAAAATGAGATATGGAGACGTGCAAGACACAACATAACTCAAATGCTCTCTGGACAGTACAGATAGTAAAAAAAATGTAAATAAAAATCTGCAAGTGAAAAACATCAAAATCAGTCTAAACTGGGTTGGCAGGATTTGTTTCATCCACTGAAGGGTTAGCACTGGGAGAACAGTCACACAGCGCTGTGGGCTTCACTGCCGGGAACACACAGGTTGCAAACTTCTAACAACTCCAAACATGTGACCTAGTTGAGAGGTCACCAACTGTAAGGTACAGAATAGGAATGCAGGAGAATAGTTTAACAGAGCAATGCGTCAGCATCACAGTCAAAGTTTCAGAGAGGTGCAGGTCAGTCTTCAGGGTATACAGCAAAAGTGTAAAGTTGAAACAGACAAAGGCATAGGGAATGCTGAAGCTAGGATAAACTATCCAATACTCCGGCAGCTTGCCAGAGTACCGTAGCAGGTGTCCAATTCAAGAGGAGGCACAGCCATATCCCCATGCCAAGCAAGGGTTCAGCCAGATGAGAGAGACACTTCAATATGCGCAGAGCACCAATTTCTGACAGTACCTTCTGATATCTTTGAGTCTAAAATGTTTTTATCATGTTACTCCTGCTTTTGAACAAACATTGGAGTAGAGAAAACAGAGGGAAAGAACAGAATCAGGAGTTTTAATAGAGACACACGAAAGGAACGTGAGATACAAGGACAGGAAGGTAACTGCAACATAATATTACAGGATTGAGCTTCTTACTTTTGAGTGATCAAAAAAGCTTGAACGTTAAACAGTGGACAGCCAGACTTTGGGGGTTATTCAGAGATGAACGCACATGGCTGCATATGTAGCACATCTGCGTTCATCTTTGTACATGCCGAGAGCCGTCCAGCCTTTACCGGTATTGCCCCAGCAACGGCCTCACCTGTCAATTGCATTGCGGTCGCATCCATCTGGGATGCGACGCAACGTGTATGGCTGTGCAGCTGCAGTTTGCTTCCACCGACAAACTGCACTGCAGGCCCTGCTTTGTACCCAGGTTAACAGATTTGGAACTTTGCATCTTTTCTTGTACACGGAAGTTTCATAGCGTATTGCAGTTCTAGAAAGGATGCTCTTCATTTGGGTCCAGATGTCCGTAAAGTTCTGAATCAAATAATCAGCAGTAGGCATCGCAGAAGGAAGTATTGAAAAGACAGAAGGGTAGATAAGGGTGATCTCCATAGACTAAGCAGAATGGTGACAGATTTGTGGGTGTTGTATGGGAATTTAGCTCAAAATAAAAGGCCCAGACAATTGTACTGATTAGCAGAGATGTGGATTCATAGGAATTTCTCAAGGTCCTTGATGACCTTTTCTGACTGCCCGTTAGCCTGGGGAGGACTTGTTGTAGAAAACTTCAGTTTAATTTGTTTGCACAAGGCTCATCAGAATTTTCATTTGAACTAAGAGTCACAGTCACTGATTATCTTTACAGGGCAACCATAAACAGAAACTATGAGAGTGGGAACAGAGGGGGTAATTCCAAGTTGATCGCAGCAGGAATTCTGTTAGCAATTGGGCAAAACCATGTGCACTGCAGGGGGGGCAGATATAACATGTGCAGAGAGAGTTAGATTTGGGTGGGGTGTGTTCAATCTGCAATCTAATTTGCAGTGTAAAAATAAAGCAGCCAGTATTTACCCTGCACAGAAATAAAATAACCCACCCAAATCTAACTCTCTCTGCAAATGTTATATCTGCCACACCTGCAGTGCACATTGTTTTGCCCAATTGCTATCAAAAATCCTGCTGCGTTCAGCTCCCCAGAAGGTACACCTTTAATCAGTGTAAAGTGGTATGCCATCTTTGAGAAGAATAAAAACTTGCTTGACATGCCTTATGGAATTAGGAAGAGATCAAGAAAAAAAAAATTATATCATCCAGATGTAGGACCACAAATTTGTAGATACCAAAAGATTTAATTGATAAAACGTTGGACGTCAACCGAAGCATTACTAAGGCCAAAAAGCATTATAAAAGTAAACACAATGGCTATAAGGAGTGTTAAAAGAAAGTTATTCACTTGTCACCTGCTTTAATTCAGTGGAGACTGAAGGCTCTTCAGAGATTCTGTTTGGTGAATATAGTAGCCTCCTTTATTCAAACAACTCCAAGGGTAGAGGAAATTTGATATTAATGGTGATGCTGTTCAGACCCCAGAAATCTATGCAGGATCTGAGAACCATCTTTAAAATATAAAAAAAATCCAGTCCTTGTCAGGGAAGTGGAAGGTCTGATGAATGTAGTTGTGTTTCAGGTATGGACAAAAAATATACTCTCCTGCCACCAACTCCCCATGAGGTAGGTGATTGGACTTCTTTAGCAAAAAACAAACAAACAAACAAACAAACATACATAAGTAAAAGAATTCCCTTAATGGTAGTGGAAGTGGAGACCTCACAGGTCTCTCCTAGGCAGTCTTTCTGTAAACAGGATCATGAATAAGCAAAGCTCTAAAACCTGCTCTTCACCAGTCTGCTAGTTTATAACAGAAAAATTCTTCTGAATCCATGAACAATCAGGATGAGAGGACTGTCTTTCCTGGGTACAACATAAAAATAAAATTTATCAGAATGTAAGACCGCCTGTTGAGAGGTCTAGTTTTATAGTGGATTGAACTATTAAAAACTTTGGTTCCACTGATTCCGATGAGAGAAATGGGGAGTCTGAGAAAATCTGGTCTTTCAGCTAGAACAACTTCTGTTGTCTAATAACAAACAGCAAGCCTAGATAAACAATTCTCTGAGTATGATCTGGACCATTGAACACGGAAACAAAGTCAGTGTTCAGTGCATAGAGCAGATGTATTAACCTTGAGACGGCATAAGGACGTGATAAAGCAGTGATAAGTGCAAGGTGTTAAACGCACCAGCCAGTCAGCTACTAACTGTCAATTCATATATTGGAGCTCATTGGCTGGTGCGTTTATCACCTTGCACTTATCACTGGTTTATCCTTATGCCGTCTCCAGGTTAATACATCTGCCCCGATATCCAGTCACCAGGAACAGCAGCATTAACTGCCATGATCTTTGCAAGACAATTGGAGATGTTGCCAGGAGAAAAGGAACTTCAAGACTGGAACACGTAATTCTGTCAGCATAGATTTACCAAAACATTAATTTAGGCTGGAGCTAAAACAGCAGCTCGACCTCAGAATCATAAATCGTTCATAAGGCGTTAACACTTGAGCCTTTACAACAGGCAATTTGTTGGCCATTTACAAAAATAAAAAAACTTTACTGACATCATCCTCTCCAGTTAGTTTGGGAATAACTTCCTTTATACTGTACTGTGTTAGAGAAGGAAATAGACATTGCTTCCAGAAGCAGGTCAGAAATGTATTGCGGGTTACAACCAACGAAGATACGTTTTACACTCTACGCACGTCAGAACTCCTGTTTTTCTGAGCTTGTATGACTTAACATTTCATGGCAGAGTTATTGCTGGTCCCATAATAAAAACATGCAGATTACCTGAGCAGAGCAGGTGGGGTACAATTTTGACAAGTTAGAAAATAGGATTTTAATACCTACCGGTAAATCCTTTTCTCCTAGTACGTAGAGGATGGTGGGGACACGAAAAGGACCATGGGGTATAGACGGGATCCGCAGAAGTTTGGGCACACTAAAAAGACTTTGACTGGGTGTGAACTGGCTCCTGCCTCTATGCCCCTCCCCCCAGACCTCAGTTATAGGAACTGTGCCCAGGAGAGACTGACATTTCGAGGAAAGGAATTTTGTTAAACTAAGGGCGAGCCCACATCACAAACATACCGTACAACTGGAGTAACAGGAAACCAGATAACAGTATGAACTAACAACAGCAACAAGCTGAATATAACTGATACACAACCCACGTGTAACCAAAAATAACCAGTATCAATACAACTGCAAGGAACAGTCCACACTGGGATGGGCGCCCAGCATCCTCTACGGACTAGGAGAAAAGGATTTACCGGTAGGTATTAAAATCCTATTTTCTCTTACGTCCTAGAGGATGCTGGGGACTCCAAAAAGGACCATGGGGTCTATACCAAAGCTCCAGACCGGGCGGGAGAGTGCGGACGACTCTGCAGCACTGATTGAGCAAACATGAGGTCCTCATCAGCCTGGGTATCAAACTTGTAGAACTTAGCAAAAGTGTTTGAACCCGACCACGTAGCTGCTCGGCAAAGTTGAAGCGCCGAGTTCCCTCGGGCAGCCGCCCAAGAGGAGCCCACCTTCCTGGAAGAATGGGCCTTTACTGACTTCGGCAACGGTAGCCCAGCCGAAGAATGAGCTTGCTGAATCGTATTACAAATCCAGCATGCAATAGTTTGCTTAGAAGCAGGATTTCCAATCTTGTTGGAAGCATACAGGACAAACAGAGCCTCTGTCTTCCTAGTAAGAGCCGTTCTGGCGACATAAATTTTCAAAGCTCTTACAACGTCAAGAGCCTTTGGGACCGCCACAGCCTCCGTAGCCACAGGTACCACAATAGGTTGGTTTATGTGAAACGAAGAAACCACCTTCGGCAGAAATTGTTGACGAGTCCTCAATTCCGCTCTATCCGAATGAAAGATCAAATATGGGCTCTTGTGAGACAAAGCCGCCAACTCAGACACTTGTCTGGCAGACGCCAGAGCCAAAAGCATGACCACTTTCCAAGTGAGAAACTAACTCAACCTTACGCAAAGGTTGAAACCAGTGAGACATAAGAAACTGCAACACCACTTTAAGATCCCACGGCGCCACGGGTGGCACAAATGGAGGATGGATATGCAGCACTCCCTTCACGAAAGTCTGGACCTCAGGAAGGACGGCCAATTCCTTTTGAAAGAAAATAGATAAAGCCGAAATCTGCACTTTGATGGAAACCAATTTCAGACCTGCATCCACGCCTGCCTGCAAAAAGTGGAGGAAACGACCCAAGTGATACTCCTCCACAGGAGCTGCTTTGGTTTCACACCACGACACATATTTTCTCCAAATACGGTGATAATGTTTTCCCCTGACCTCCTTCCTAGCTTTAAGGAGAGTGGGAATGACCTCCCCGGGAATACCTTTCCGAGCTAAGATTTGGCGCTCAACTTCCACGCCGTCAAAAGTAGCCGCGGTAAGTCCGGAAACACGCAGGGCCCCTGCAGTAACAGGTCCTCTCTTAGAGGAAGCGGCCAGGGATCTTCCACTAGTAATTCCTGAAGATCCGGATACCAGGCCCTCCGTGGCCAATCTGGAACGAGGTTACTCGTGGTCAACTGCTGACCGCAAAGTTCCCATCATTGGATACAATGGTGCGCCTATGCGCTACATTGTATCTTCACTGCACAGCCTCACTGACACTACAGGAGGTCACAGCCAATCAGGAGGGTGCCACGACGTGGCGCTCCCTGATTGGCTGAAGGGTCCCTTCAGCCAATCAGGAGACAGGAGTCAGGGGGGGGTCCCGGCAGACGGGGAAAGGGGTCCCATGTGTAAACATGGGACCCCTTTCAGTGCGTGGATCGGGTATGCGGTTTGTTTTTTTGCCAAGTACGTGGATTATAAAAAAAAAAAAAAGGACACGACACACTGGATTTAGGAGAGTATAATTTTATTTTCAGGTACCCTGGAATCGACGTCGAGACGTGGGCCGAGTCGGCATCTGAACATAGGTAAGTATGTATGTGTCGGAATGTATGTAATAAAGTTGTACTTTCAAGGTGTGTGTGTCCTGTTTTTATTTGGGTATTTTTTTTTTTGCAGAAGAACCATAGGTACCAGCGGGCCCGTTTAACCCCCGCATGCTGGCACTTGTGGTTCTCCAAGTACCAGCTTGCGGGGGAGGCTTGCAGGGACTTGTAGTTCTTGTGCAAAAAACAATATTCTTTTATTTTACACTTGGCTATCAGCCCCCCATCCGTAGCCCATGGATGGGGGGGGGGGGGGGGGGGGGGGGAGACAGCCTCGGGCTTCACCCCTGGCCCTTGGGTGGCTGGAGGGGGGGACCCCTTGCTTTATGGGGTCCCCACTCCTCCAGGGTACCCCGGCCAAGGGTGACTAGTTAGTGATTTAATGCCAGGGCCGCAGGGACCTATATAAAAGTGTCCCCTGGCTGTGGCATTATCTCTCTGACTAGTGGAGCCCGGTGCTGGTGTAAAAAATACGGGGGACCCCTACGCTTTTTGCCCCCTGTATTTTTTGCACCAGGACCAGGCGCAGAGCCCGGTGCTGGTTGATTAAATATGGGGGAACCCCAGTCATTTTTTTCCACATATTTTTTCAACCTGAACCGGCTCAAAGAGGAGGAGGGGCAACCCCACGCATTTTTCCCCCCCCGAATTTTACATAATTTCCCATCCATTCCCACTGATAACCATGCACAGATATCATGGATCCGTGCATGACTATCAGAACACGGTAACAAAAAAGCAGGTCTGTTTTAAAACTGCTTTTTTTTTTTTACGATTTGTATTTTTTCACGGCAGTGTTTGGCTATTGCCGGCAGTGTTTGGCTGATGGTGTATCCATTTCGTATTTTTTTTCTTTGACTTCAAAAAAAATACAAATGCCCTCATCACTGCTGAGATTTGCATTTAGTAAATTCCCGAGATGACACTTTGAAGAAAAAACACCATCTCGGTCAAAATCGGGAGCTTAGTAAATATACCCCCAGGAATTTTCCTTTCATTTCTTCCGCTTGAATTTCAAGATTCCTGGCTTGACCATTTTCCCTGGAAATTTCTTCCTTGCGTGACTGCGCCCCAGCCTCAGAGACTTGCATCTGTTGTCAGCAGGACCCAGTCCTGGATTTCGAATCGGCGTCCCTCTAGAAGTCGAGAGCCTTGCAGCCACCACTGGAGAGAAATCCTGGCCCTGGAAGATAGACTTATTTTCCGATGCATGTGCAGGCGAGACCCGGACCATTTTTTCAGCAGATCCCACTGAAACACCCGGGCATGAAACCTGCCAAACGGAATGGCTTCGTAAGCCGCCACCATCTTCCCGAGTACATTGATGAATCGACACACTTGTCAGCCTCAGAAGCTCCCTGACCATGGTCTGGATATCCAGAGCTTTGTCCTCCGGAAGAAACACTCTGTATCTCCGTGTCTAGGATCATGCCCAGGAAGGGCAGCCAAGTGGCCGGGATCAACGGAGACTTTGCAAATTTAGAATCCAACCGTGATGTCGCAGAACAGACAGGGAGAGATCCACATTTCTTAACAACTGTTCCATGGACCTCGCCTTTATCAGGAGATCGTCCAAGTACGGGATAATTGTAACCCTTTGCTTGCGAAGGAGGACCATCATTTCCGCCATTACCTTGGTGAAAACCCTCGGGGCCGTGGAAAGCCCAAACGGCAACGCCTGAAATTGGTAATGACAATCCTGCACCGCAAACCTCAGGAAGGCCTGATGAGGAGGGTATATCGGGATGTGTAAGTAAGAATCCTTTATGTCGACTGATGCCATAAATTCCCCCCCTTCGAGGCTGGAGATCACCGCTCAAAGAGACTCCATCTTGAACTAGAAAATTTTCAAGTATGGATTGAGGGATTTCAGGTTAAGAATGGGTCTGACCGAGCCGTCCGGCTTAGGTACGACAATGAGGCTCGAATAGAAGCCTTCCCCCCGTTGGGACGTGGGAACCAGCACAACGACCCTCTGTTGACACAGCTTTTGTATTGCAGCAGTTACCACTTCTCTTTCTGGAAGAGAAGCTGGCAAGGCCGACTTGAAAAAGCGGTGGGGGGCATCTCCTGAAACTCCAGTTTGTACCCTTGGGACACTATGTCTAAGACCCAAGGATCCAGGGCCGATTGAAACCACACCTGACTGAAAAAACGGAGACGGCCCCCCCACCGGTACGGACTCCCGCAGGCGAGCCCCAGCGTCATGCGGTGGGTTTGGTAGAGGCGGGGGAGGACTTCTGGTCCTGGGAGCCTGACACGGCGGGCGACTTCTTTCCCCTTCCTCTACCTTTTGAAGCGAGGAAGGACGAGCCCTTTCCTTTTTTGTATCGATTAGGCCGAAAGGACTGCATCTGATGATGGGGTGCCTTTTTCTGTTGTGTGGGGACATAAGGAAGGAAAGATGACTTACCCGCAGTAGCGGTAGACACCAGGTCAGCAAGGCAGTCACCAAACAAGACACTACCTTTAAAAGGGAGAGCTTCCATATTCTTCTTGGAGTCGGCATCAGCATTCCATTGATTGATCCACAGCGCCCTCCTAGCCGAGACCGCCATGGCATTGGCTCTTGATCACAAGAGGCCCACATCCCTCGCCGCATCTTTCAGGTAATCTGCAGCGTCCTTGATATAACCAAGAGTCAAATGAATGTTATCTCTATGAAGGGTATCCATATCAGAATCCAAATTAGCAATAGCATTACTCACCCATACCGACGCCACCGCAGGCCTGAGCAATGCACCAGTATTAACGAAAATGGACTTCAATGTTGTCTCCAGCTTGCAACTGGCTGGATCCTTAAGAGCAGCCGTGTCAGGGGACGGAAGGGCCACCTTCTTGGACAATCGGGATAAAGCCTTGTCGACATTTGGAGACGACTCCCATTTTTCCCTGTCATCAGAGGGGAAAGGATACGCCATGAAAATTCTCTTGGGAATCTGCCACCTCTTGTCCGGCGACTCCCAAGCCTTTTCACAAAGAGCATTCATTTCATGAGAGGGGGAAACTTCACCTCAGGTTTTTTCCCTTTAAATAAGCAAATCCTTGTGTCCTGCACAGCAGGTTCGTCAGAGATATGTAAAACATCTTTAATAGCCACTATCATGTACTGAATACTCTGAACTACCCTTGGGTGTAAAGTAGCCTCATTGAAATAGACATCGGAATCAGAGTCCGTGTCGGTATCCGTATCTACCATCTGGGTAAACAAACGTTTTTGTGACCCTGAAGGGGTCTGCACCTGAGCAAAAGCATCCTCCATGGATTTCCTCCATACTTGTGTCTGAGACTCGGATTTATCCAGCCTCTTAGGCAATAAGGCCACATTTGCATTAAGTATACTTAACATAGTAACCAAATCAGGAGTCGGCTGTGCCGACAGAGTCATATCCAACTCCTTTTCTGCGCCCCCAGTACCTTCCTCCGGGGAGGAACACTCGGCCTCAGACATGCCGACACGTAGTACCGACACACCCACACTGGCCAAAACAAGGGGACAGACCCACAGGGAAGCCTGGAGAGAGAGAAACAGAGGGAGTATGCCAGCTCATACCCCAGCGCCCATATATCACACAACAATAATATATGATGATGGCGCTGCCCTTAATGATAAAAAAAAGCACCAATTTGTCCGCTAAAATTCAAATTTTTTTTATGCTGGCGGGGGTATGAAATATGCCTGTCTGCCAGCCTCAAATGACCCCAGTAACATGCTGCCCAGGGCGCTCCCCATCAGCACCCTGCGAGTGCCATTGATGAAGTGTGTGGGAGCATGGAGCGTTGCGCTGTACCTCGTTACAGAAGTCTTCTACCGTCTGATGTCTTCGGATCTTCTCATACTCACCCGGCTTCTTTTTTCTGTGAGGGGGGTGACGGCGCGGCTCCGGGAACAAGCAGCTAGGCGAACCAAGTGATCGAACCCTCTGGAGCTAATGGTGTCCAGTAGCCTAAGAAGCAGAGCCTTTAACTAAGAAGAAGTAGGTCTGACTTCTCTCCCCTCAGTCCCACGAAGCAGGGAGCCTGTAGCCAGCAGGTCTCCCTGAAAATAAAAAACCTAACAAAAAAGTATTTTCTAGAGAAACTCAGTAGAGCTCCCCTAGTGTGTGTCCAGTCACTCCTGGGCACAAAGTCTAACTGAGGTCTGGGGGAGGGGCATAGAGGGAGGAGCCAGTTCACATCCAGTCAAAGTCTTTTTAGTGTGCCCAAGCTCCTGCGGATCCCGTCTATACCCCATGGTCCTTTTGGTGTCCCCAGCATCCTCTAGGACGTAAGAGAAAAGAGGCATCCTATGAAAGTGTCATGTTGAAAGTCATGGATCTTTCCTGCATGACACCTTCTACTGCTAATATTAAACTATGGAGTTTGCATGAGTGGATGCATCCATTAGCAATGGGTGTGGCTGAGATGGTCAAGCATACTTATTAGGGGATGTTCAGTTGTGGCCAAGTAGTTAGTGTATATAAATTGTCATCCATGGAAATGAAGTATTACAGCAGGTTATATATTAAAATGCTCAGCACGGTCTATATGTGTTGACCATATTGCATAAAACACTATACTTGTGCCTCTTTTCATTCAGAATTTACCATCTTTTTTCTACAGATCATGTTTATGTATTATTTGACTTGCATTTGGCCCTGATCCAGAAGCAGCACAAGTAACACAAAGGTTATTTCAGCATAGACACGCAGGATGTGCGGCTGAGTGTTGCTAAGCAACCATGTGTTTGGTGCATTTAGAATGTGTACTACAGAAAAACTAGTCTCCAGACTGGAAAATTGTGAATGAAAACCAGCAGCGGCTTCCAAATGGGCCTGTTAAAGTTACTTATACTCAGAGTGATATTGAAAGTTTTACAATAATCCAAGAATTTGCAATGTAAAGTGTCAAATGAATATAAATTTAGTACGATAAGAAAAACGATTGTATAGTTAGACTGGATTAAAGTGAAACAATGTTTGTAAAATATGGTTAGGCTCCCATCTGCCAGCAAATTATATGGACAGTATAAATTAAAATATAATATTTCATAATTCGTCATTCCAAACATACCTGTATAGCCATTTACATAAATAGAAACTCCATTAAATATATTAGATGTTGTTCCATCTTTCTGTTGCTGCAGTGGTGCGTCCAGTCGGAACTGCTCATCTAATTTCTGTACCTTTGCCGATATGTATCCACCCTAGCACAGAATGGAGACTACAATTACATGGGACCTCTCACTACTAGTTACTTTTATGTAACAGAATGATTCCAAACAATAACATCTATATGCAGTTACGCCTAGATTTGATGGGGGGGAATTCAATTGTTTGAAAAGTCAGTTGGGTGTCTGTTTTTTCCTGTCTGTTAGATGGTGGTGGGGGGGGGGGGGGGGGGGGACGACAGACACCCAACTGACTTTTCAAACAATTGAATACTGCCCAGTGAATTTATTTTAGGAGACCGTGTCAGAAAGTTCCAAAAACTAGAAAGAAAAAGGATTGCGGTTGTATGATGATTCTGTCATACACATAGTATAATTACTAAATTTCTCATCTTAAGGGCCCTACACACTTAAAGATTATCTGTCCAATCTGGCTGATTGGAAAGAAAATCTGGCAATGTCTGGGAGCAAATGACAATTGACTATTTGCTCTCAAAGTTCATTTTTGTCTGGAAAACAGACACAAATGGACTTTCAGACAAATTGGTTATGTTTGTTTCATTAAACCAATTTATCTGAACAACCGTTTTTGTCTATTTTCTTGATTTTGGGAGCAAATGGTTGATTGTCATTTGCTCCCAAACATTGCCAGATTTTCTTTTCAATCAACCAGATTGGACAGATAATCTTTAAGTGTGTAGGGCCCTTTACAGTCACTATGCGGAGCTGTGCTAATCAACTTCATGAGGATTGTATTCAAGAGATGGTTATATACACACACACATTTGTAGAGGAGTGCTGTATACACTTAATATTGGGAGCCCAGATTATGCAGTTTTATACTCTTTCTTTGCACCATTACACTACAAGCAGTCCACAGATCTTCAATAGAGATGTATCAATGAATTACAGTCTGACATCGTCCTTCAGTGACAGCAGCAGCAGACACTCTAAATATGCATGCAGTACATGTGAATATATATCTATATCTCTCTATAGGTAATATTTTTCCGTATTATTACAGTAAGTTCCAAAATCCTTCTGGATTCCATTCAAATTGTCAAATAAACGTGAATTCTAACATGGGTCAATATAGCATGCATGTTACAACGTTCACTATACTATAAATGAGCTGAAACTCGGGTAATGTAAACTTCTATGCTGGTGTGTACCAACAGAAGAGGAACCGCTTTAAAGGGGTATATTTACTAAAGAGCGAGTTTACAGAATGGAGATGTTGCACGTAGCAACCAATTATGTTCTGCTTCTATATCTAGCACCTTTTGGAAGATAATAGCTAGAATTGGAATGGTTGCTGTGGGCTACATCTCCACTTTTGTAAATGCGCACTTTAGTAAATATACCCCTAAGACAGGCATGTCCAAACTGTGGCCCTCCAGCTGTTGAGAAACTACACATCCCAGCATGCCCTGACACAGCTTTAGCATTCTCGGATAGCAAAACTGTGTCAGGGCATGCTGGGATATGTAGTTTCACAACAGCTGGAGGGCTGCAGTCTGGACATGCCTGTCCTAAGAGTTATTATCCTTGTAACTCTAAGCAAGTAGGTAGCAGCAGGCAGCAGCAAATAGCTCATTCTCCCTTTTTGTTAAAGTGAGTATCACAAGAGCCTGGATCAAGAAAAATAAGGTTGTAAAACAGAGGTAAGAACAAGGACAACATTTTCCATTTATGACATACCCAGGCACCCCAGCCATCATTGCTGCTGGCACGATTCCTCCACCCTCCTCTACGCATTGTGAAGCTCCTGGTCAAATTTAAAAAGAGGAAAATAAAAAATAAAAATAAATTAAAATGTTGTGGTTTGTTTGTTTTTTTAATGGGATTTTCTGCATTGAAAACATGTTTTACAGTATATAGATTCTTGAGGGCCGGGGATGGCTAAGACCTAGTCTTGAAAAGGAAAAGCGTATTGTAAAACCTATTTAAATACAATATTCAACTTGTTCTATAAACAGTGGATACAGGTATTTGTTTTTCTTTTTTACAGATTACAGTTACAGTAAATAAGGAAGCACCAAAAGGAAGAATCAGTCAGCAAAGTACAGGTGATTTCAGAACTATGAACCATAGTGTCCGTCTAGCTGGATATTTGCTAGTGCTGAAAATGCGAGAGAAATGTTACCGTAGCACTGACCACCGTTAACATAGTTACACAGGAGGCACATGTAGAACATTTCTGCCATGCCATTCTGTCAGTGATAATTGCACTGAGCAGTGGATTTATTAAATTTCTGGTAGAAAGCCTTCAAAAAAGGGCCATTACCAGTTAACATCTGGGATTGAAGTAATCAACAAAGAAACGGACAGAAAAGTCTGAAGAGCAGGCAAAACTAGATACAATTATACTGTGCAGGGGAGAGAAAAGTGTGGCCTAAGATAAATAACATCATGAAATAATTCTGCAGCAATAATAGGCCAAAAGTTATCTTAATATAGGGGTATATTCAATTAGGGTTGAAAACTGCCGTCTGTCGAAAAAGACGTCAGTTTTCTACTTTTTAAAGTCGACAGGTGAGAGCAACGCTACAGCACAGCGCTGCAGCAGGATGTCTCACAGCCGCACCGCTCACGGCAGAGTTCACCCGGCTCCAGCAAATGAGGTCACGCTTGCTGGAGCCGAGTGGACACTGCCGTGAGGTCTGGCAGCGGTGAGACATCCTTCTGCAGCGCTGCTGTAGCACTGCTCTCCTCCGTCTGGCCGCGGCTGTCCCCGCTGGTCTCCCCCCTCTCCGGTCCCTCATCTCAATTCGACTTTTTTAAAATCGAATTGAGATGAGATTGAATAGGTGTTGAATATACCCCTACGTCTGCCATTTCCCCTTATAAAGATTTAATTGTTCAAATTCAAAGATTATTAGCAAGCAAAAATGCTTTTTGACAATTAGACAATGGAGAGTAAATAAATTGTATAAAGGTGCGTACACACTAGGCAATATTTTAAATTAAATCACTTTTCACCTTTCTGAGCAATATCGTTTGTAATATCGCCCAGTGTGTATGCACTATGCAATGAACAATGCGCGCTCCCACGTGTCGTTAACGAGGGCTTCTGTCGTCCGAACATGCAGGTCAATCTGACAATATCGTCAGAAACCGCATGTTTGGGGTGGTGGCCGGATGACGTCACTGAACAATATCATTAGCGATATAATTCAGTGAGTATGCACTACCTAGTTTGACTGGGATGTTAAGGGGAAACACCGACGATGTCGCTCAGCTTTACAGATGGTCTGCAGTCAAACATTACAGTTTTGTGCATTGGGGTAGGTTTTGTTTTGTGGTTTTGTTTTTTGGGTGGGTGGGTGGGTGGTTACTAAATGATCACGAGTGAAATACAGAAGCATACAGCAGGGGCGATTCATGTTTTACCCTGCAGCGATTCAATTGTTGTTCCGTTCTGGTATGAATAGCAGAGAGGTGATCTATTTCACCTTGCAGCAAAAGCATTTTGGCACCCAAAGCAGTACTTTCGATAGGTTTGGCTACTTTTTATGGCTAAACCCGGTACTTCTGGACACGCACACATGGCACAGACGCCTGGGGAAGGTTACAATTGAGTTGCTCCACAAAACAATTAAACTCCCCCCAACAAGCCCCCAGGATGCAAACTTAAGCTTGCCACGCTTTTAAAGGTTATCTTTCTAAACAAATTAATTGTTTAGTTGGACCAAAAATCTGGTAAATGCACGTGAGGAAACAATCACCCATCTACTCCCAAAGATTATCTATATATGTGTGGTCAGCTTAACTAGCCAGATAAACACAGTGGGTATAATAACTGTGGTATCAGGCAATCAGACTGCACATCAGAAAATGTGGCCAAAGCCTCTGTAAACCATAAGTGTATTACATAAATAAGACACTAATAAAAATTTTTTTACAAAATTACATGCAATATTTGTACTCTGCTTAGTCTATGTTGCTAGATAACAGATATTTTGAATGATATGACAAGAATTTTAAATTTAGTTTTAAGGCCCATACACACTTGCCGATAAAATGAGCGACGTCACTCATTTTATCGGCAAGTGTGTATGCCGCCAGCGACGACCGATGCGAGGCCCCGCGGGTCGGCAATGATCGCCGCTGTCGCCAGTGCATGCATGCAGGATCTGGACTGTCGTCCACGACCTCCATGCAGGGCTGTCGGAGGCGTGACGTCACTGAGCGATATGAGCGGTCATATCGCTCAGTGTGTACAGTCGGCCGTCGACCAGTCGGCCCGGGAGGGGAAACATTAGACGACGACGCTCACAGAGCGACGTCATCTAATGTGTACGGACCTTTAGTTTAAGTTAGTTACTTAAAATTGTAGTTGGGTTCAAGTCACATTTTAGTCTATTTTTCTTGCTTGTTTTAGTCAAGATTTAGTTAGTAGATATCAATTATTATTTTCGTCAGTGTTGAAGTCATAACTTTTGCAAACAGTTTAATGATAGAGAAATGTTATTCAGCAAAATCCATTACATTAACATTCCCTTGAGAAGTTTGCATATATTTAACTATGTATTTAATAATATAGGCTCAATAGGCTGTCTGACTTACCGTAGTACTTCCATATATCATATACAAACATTAGAACAAAACCACAATACACAATCATATTTTCTTCACAATAGGTCACACATTTTCTGCAAACATTGAAAACACAATTATTCTTTAAATATGTAAAACTCTACTTCTAGTGTTAATTTTGACAAGGATTTAAAATGTAGTTTTAGTCTTAATCGTTTGTTTTTGTTTTTTTGCTTTGGTGTAATCCAGATTTAGTTAGTGAATCTCCATTTTTATTTTAGTCCTGAATTAAAAACACATCAACGATTCAACTTAGTCAAAATTTTCATCATCAAAATTAACACTGCTATTTAAGGATGGTAAACTATGAAGTTCTCAAAATGGAAAAAAATTGTGAAAAAAACTTATGTCGACCATTCTCATGTCGGCCTTTTGACTATGTTGACCAATAGTGGTCGACCTATTGACTGTTGACCTTTTTTTACTGTGGACCTAAAGACTGGATACTGGGTTTAATACAGAGAGCTGTTTGCCAAAGGGTGAAGTGGTTTTTAGATTCCTGTACTACATTTTACATAACGGTCCTCAAAATTGTTATCTTTTCTAAGAGGCATTAAATACAAAGCAATGTGTTGCCACACATAGCAGCAATGGGTTCACTACGATCTCCAGGCGGCCGGCCTCCCGGCGACCATCATACCGGGGCCGGGAGGCCGGCCGCCGGCTTACCGACAGTGTGGCGAGCGCAAATGAGCCCCTTGCGGGCTCGCTACGCGCGCCACACTATTTTATTCTCCCTCCAGGGGGGTCATGGACACCCACGAGGGAGAATACGTGTCGGTATGCCGGCTGTCGGGCTCCCGGCGCCGGTATGCTGGTCGCCGGGAGCCCGACCGCCGGCATACTGAAGACCACCCAGCAGCAATGCCCGCCTGCGCACAGATCAGCCATTTATGCTAATTGCAATACCACAACTTTTTCCTCTGACCTCTGAGAGGGTAAAAGAAATATTGCAGTGGTGGGCAAGATGTGCTGTTCTGGAATGGTACATGCAGGAGATAGAACGCAAAAAAATAAATAAAACATTTTTAAGTAATGGGCACCTAACAGAGCTATTCAATGGCTGCTCTGATCGGGCACTGATTACTTACCATGTTGTCATGCCCAGAAGCACAGAGTTTATACGTGTAAAGCGTCTAAACCAGTCTAAAGTACTTGTTACCAAACTTCTGCTCGCCACCTCAGGAGCGTGCAATCAGAAATACGGGCGTCTGAAACATTCGCATCCACTGGCATAAACAAGTGAACAGCACAATGGGAGATGCATTGCGCTATAATAATGAAATCACCACCATTGTGTCCATCCCTTTGAATTGAATTACCCACTATATATAAAGAATACTGCTGTGGTCCTCATCAAGGACCTGTCCAAAGGGAGAAAAAACAAAAAACAAAACCATGGACACCATGGGCTCAACCCAATTAGCCATGAGTAGCTTCACAGTGCAATTATTAACACTCATTAATTCTGATTTGCTGACAGACTGACAGTGATTCCACCCCAATAGTGCCAGGGCATGGATTGCTTGCGGCCAGGCAGGAGAGATAAAAGAACACCAAGGATGGACAGACACCACTCTGTATTTTCTAGATGCCATGGCAACTTGTTTTTTATTTTAAGGTCATCTCAAGCGTGAGTAGATATGTGAAGGGTTGTGCAGCTACAGCCAGCTCCAGTGCTTTCAATCCTGTAGTGCTAGTTTCAGCCTGCTTCTGGGCCTAATTCAGACCTGATCGCAATAGGATCTCTCTCTTAGGCAAAACCCTGTTCACTGCAGGTGGGGCAAATATAACATGTGTAGAGAGTCATACTGCTTTCACATCGCAAAACCTGCTTTTGAAACGGTTCTTTAAACGGGTCTGAGCAGTTAAACCCCCTTCACATCGCATGTTGTAACCAGTATATTACCATTTCATTACCGTTTTGGTACCTTTCACACTGAACCCATTTCACCCATACAAAACAGTGGTTGTCATTTTAAATGTTTATTTCCTGCTTCTGCCTGGTGAGATCACACATGGAGACAGCCTATCACCTTCTGGGGCTTGCAAATACCGTTTCAGACCCTTTCACACTGCACAATGAAACGGGTCTGAAACGGGTAGGACCCTGCTTTTTTACCGTTTCAAAATACCGGTATTTTGAAAACGGTAAATTGAAGGTGACCCTTTCACATCGCAGCTCGAACCGTTTAGGAAGCCAGTAAAAATGGCAAATTACCGGGTACAAGCTGCGGTGTGAAAGGGGTATTAGATTTGTGTGGGTATTGTCTCTTTGCACATGTTATATCTGCCCCACCTGCACTGCACATGGTTTTGCCCATTAGAGAGAATTTTTGCTGCTGCAATCTGGTCTGAATTAGGCCCTTTCTACATGTAGACTTTTTTTTTTTTTTTTTTTTTTTTTACATATATATTAGAGAATTATCGCTTGTGGCCCTGGCCTCAAATGGGCAATTATATTGTTCCCTCACCATAAACCATGATACACTATTTTATACAACCCAAAATCGAAATGAATTCTACTATTGACAATGGGGGTCATTCCAACCCGTTCGCACACATCGGTTCTTTGCTGCAGTGCGAACAGGTCGGAACTGCGCATGCCTGGTGGGCGCAATGTGCGCGCGTCGTTGCCGGAACAAAGAAGAAAGTGATCGCAAGACGATTGACAGCGAGGAGGTGTTCCGGAGCGTCTACTCAACGTTTTCCGGCCACGGCGATCCGAACGCAGGCGTGTCCAGGAGTTTGGAGGGCGAATGTCTGACGTCAATCCCGGGACCTTCGTTGCTGGATCCGTCACACAGGGTAAGTAGGTCTGACCCTGGTCTTGTTTTGCAGGAAACTTTTTTAGCATAGCAGGTCTGCATAAGCGATCGCAGCCCTGCTATGCTAAAATCCACTCCCCCATAGACGTCGTCTAGTTGATTGCACGAGCAGCAAAAAGTTGCTGCGTGCGATCAACTCGGAATGACCACCAATATGACGTCAATACATTTCACCTCTTCCTCTACCAGCATCTTGTTCTCTGGTACAAGACTTTTCAAATAACCTACACCCTTGCCATCAAGTTCTTCCCAGCATGCACAAAAGTTACTTACTGTACCTCCTCACCTCCCCTAATCGAAATTACAACTAGGCATGCACAGACAAGTATTCTCAATAACATTTAATGAAAAAATACATAACGCTAAACCAGTGTGTGTGTGTGTGTGTGTGTGTGTGTGTGTGTGTGTGTGTGTGTGTGTGTGTGTGTGTTATTAAATTTCCCCTTTTTTTAATATTATCTGACCTATATGCAGCCTTGAATAATGGAACAAATAAGAATTTACTTACCGATAATTCTATTTCTCGTAGTCCGTAGTGGATGCTGGGGACTCCGTCAGGACCATGGGGAATAGCGGCTCCGCAGGAGACAGGGCACAAAAGTAAAAGCTTTAGGATCAGGTGGTGTGCACTGGCTCCTCCCCCTATGACCCTCCTCGAAGCCTCAGTTAGGATACTGTGCCCGGACGAGCGTACACAATAAGGAAGGATTTTGAATCCCGGGTAAGACTCATACCAGCCACACCAATCACACTGTACAACCTGTGATCTGAACCCAGTTAACAGCATGATAACAGCGGAGCCTCTGAAAAGATGGCTCACAACAATAATAACCCGATTTTTGTAACAATAACTATGTACAAGTATTGCAGACAATCCGCACTTGGGATGGGCGCCCAGCATCCACTACGGACTACGAGAAATAGAATTATCGGTAAGTAAATTCTTATTTTCTCTGACGTCCTAAGTGGATGCTGGGGACTCCGTCAGGACCATGGGGATTATACCAAAGCTCCCAAACGGGCGGGAGAGTGCGGATGACTCTGCAGCACCGAATGAGAGAACTCCAGGTCCTCCTCAGCCAGGGTATCAAATTTGTAGAATTTTTCAAACGTGTTTGCCCCTGACCAAGTAGCAGCTCGGCAAAGTTGTAAAGCCGAGACCCCTCGGGCAGCCGCCCAAGATGAGCCCACCTTCCTTGTGGAATGGGCATTTACATATTTTGGCTGTGGCAGGCCTGCCACAGAATGTGCAAGCTGAATTGTACTACACATCCAACCAGCAATCGTCTGCTTAGAAGCAAGAGCACCCAGTTTGTTGGGTGCATACAGGATAACAGCAAGTCAGTTTTCCTGACTCCAGCCGTCCTGGAAACCTATATTTTCAGGGCCCTGACAACATCTAGCAACTTGGAGTCCTCCAAGTCCCTAGTAGCCGCAGGTACCACAATAAGCTGGTTCAGGTGAAACGCTAACACCACACCTTAGGGAGAAACTGGGGACGAGTCCGCAGCTCTGCCCTGTCCGAATGGACAATCAGATATGGGCTTTTGTGAGACAAAGCCGCCAATTCTGACACTCGCCTGGCCTAGGCCAGGGCCAACAGCATGGTCACTTTCCATGTGAGATATTTTAAATCCACAGATTTGAGCGGTTTAAACCAATGTGATTTGAGGAATCCCAGAACTACGTTGAGATCCCACAGTGCCACTGGAGGCACAAAAGGGGGTTGTATATGCAGTACTCCCTTGACAAACTTCTGGACTTCAGGAACTGAAGCCAATTCTTTCTGGAAGAAAATCGACAGGGCCGAAATTTGAACCTTAATGGACCCCAATTTGAGGCCCATAGACACTCCTGTTTGTAGGAAATGCAGGAATCGACCAAGTTGAAATTCCTCCATGGGGGCCTTCCTGGCCTCACACCATGCAACATATTTTCGCCAAATGCGGTGATAATGTTGTGCGGTCACCTCCTTCCTGGCTCTGACCAGGGTAGGGATGACCTCTTCCGGAATGCCTTTTTCCCTTAGGATCCGGTGTTCAACCGCCATGCCGTCAAACGCAGCCGCGGTAAGTCTTGGAACAGACATGATCCTTGCTGAAGCAAATCCCTTCTTAGTATCTCTTGAAGTTCCGGGTACCATCTTGGCCAATCCGGAGCCACGAGTATAGTTCTTACTCCTCTCCGTCTTATAATTCTCAGTACCTTGGGTATGAGAGGCAGAGGAGGGAACACATACACCGACTGGTACGCCCACGGTGTTACCAGAGCGTCCCAGCTATTGCCTGAGGGTCTCTTGACCTGGCGCAATACCTGTCCAGTTTTTTGTTCAGACGGGACGCCATCATGTCCACCTTTGGTCTTTCCCAACGGTTCACAATCATGTGGAAGACTTCCAGATGAAGTCCCCACTCTCCCGGGTGGAGGTCGTTCCTGCTGAGGAAGTCTGCTTCCCAGTTGTCCACTCCCGGAATGAACACAGCTGACAGTGTTATCACATGATTTTTCGCCCAGCGAAGAATCCTTGCTGCCATTGCCCTCCTGCTTCTTGTGCCGCCCTGTTTGTTTACGTGGGCGACTGCCTTGATGTTGTCCGACTGGATCAGCACCGGTTGACTTTGAAGCAGAGGTCTTCCTAGGCTCAGAGCATTGTAAATTGCCCTTAGCTCCAGTATATTTATGTGGAGAGAAGTCTCCAGACTTGACCACACTCCTTGGAAATTTCTTCCCTGTGTGACTGCTCCCCAGCCTCTCAGGCTGGCATCCGTGGTCACCAGAACCCAGTCCTGAATGCCGAATGTGCTGCCCTCTAGTAGATGAGCACTCTGCAGCCACCACAGAAGAGACACCCTTGTCCTTGGAGACAGGATTATTCGCTGATGCATCTGAAGATGCGATCCGGACCATTCGTCCAGCAGATCCCACTGAAAAATTCTTGCGTGAAATCTGCCGAATGGAATCGCTTCGTAAGAAGCCACCATTTTTCCCAGGACTCTTGTGCATTGATGCACTGACACTTGGCCTGGTTTTAGGAGGTTTCTGACTAGCTCGGATAACTCCCTGGCTTTCTCCTCCGGGAGAAACACCTTTTTCTGGACTGTGTCCAGAATCATCCCTAGGAACAGCAGACGTGTCGTCGGAAACAGCTGCGATTTTGGAATATTTAGAATCCACCCGTGCTGTCGTAGAACTACTTGAGATAGTGCTACTCCGACCTCCAACTGTTCTCTGGACCTTGCCCTTATCAGGAGATCGTCCAAGTAAGGGATAATTAAGACGCCTTTTCTTTGAAGAAGAATCATCATTTCGGCAATTACCTTGGTAAAGACCCGGGGTGCCGTGGACAATCCAAACGGCAGCGTCTGAAACTGATAGTGACAGTTCTGTACCACGAACCTGAGGTACCCTTGGTGAGAAGGGCAAATTGGGACATGGAGGTAAGCATCCTTGATGTCCAGGGACACCATATAGTCCCCTTCTTCCTGGTTCGCTATCACTGCTCTGAGTGACTCCATCTTGATTTGAACCTTTGTATGTAAGTGTTCAAAGATTTCAGATTTAGAATAGGTCTCACCGAGCCGTCTGGCTTCAGTACCACAATATAGTGTGGAATAATACCCCTTTCCTTGTTGTAGGAGGGGTACTTTGATTATCACCTGCTGGGAATACAGCTTGTGAATTGTTTCCAATACTGCCTCCCTGTCGGAGGGAGACGTTGGTAAAGCAGACTTCAGGAACCTGCGAGGGGGAGACGTCTCGAATTTCCAATCTGTACCCCTGGGATACTACTTGTAGGATCCAGGGGTCCACTTGCGAGTGAGCCCACTGCGCGCTGAAACTCTTGAGACGACCCCCCACCGCACCTGAGTCCGCTTGTACGGCCCCAGCGTCATGCTGAGGACTTGGCAGAAGCGGTGGAGGGCTTCTGTTCCTGGGAAGGGGCTGCCTGCTGCAGTCTTCTTCCCTTTCCTCTACCCCTGGGCAGATATGACTGGCCTTTTGCCCGCTTGCCCTTATGGGGACGAAAGGACTGAGGCTGAAAAGACGGTGTCTTTTTCTGCTGAGATGTGACTTGGGGTAAAAAAGGTGGATTTTCCAGCTGTTGCCGTGGCCACCAGGTCCGATGGACCGACCCCAAATAACTCCTCCCCTTTATACGGCAATACTTCCATGTGCCGTTTGGAATCTGCATCACCTGACCACTGTTGTGTCCATAAACATCTTCTGGCAGATATGGACATCGCACTTACTCTTGATGCCAGAGTGCAAATATCCCTCTGTGCATCTCGCATATATAGAAATGCATCCTTTAAATGCTCTATAGTCAATAAAATACTGTCCCTGTCAAGGGTATCAATATTTTCAGTCAGGGAATCCGACCAAGCCACCCCAGCGCTGCACATCCAGGCTGAGGCGATCGCTGGTCGCAGTATAACACCAGTATGTGTGTATATACTTTTTAGGATATTTTCCAGCCTCCTATCAGCTGGCTCCTTGAGGGCGGCCGTATCTGGAGACGGTAACGCCACTTGTTTTGATAAGCGTGTGAGCGCCTTATCCACCCTAAGGGGTGTTTCCCAACGCGCCCTAACTTCTGGCGGGAAAGGGTATAACGCCAATAATTTTCTATCGGGGGAAACCCACGCATCATCACACACTTCATTTAATTTATCTGATTCAGGAAAAACTACAGGTAGTTTTTTCACACCCCACATAATACCCTTTTTTGTGGTACTTGTAGTATCAGAAATATGTAACACCTCCTTCATTGCCCTTAACATGTAACGTGTGGCCCTAATGGAAAATACGTTTGTTTCTTCACCGTCGACACTGGAGTCAGTGTCCGTGTCTGTGTCGACCGACTGAGGTAAATGGGCGTTTTAAAGCCCCTGACGGTGTTTGAGACGCCTGGACAGGTACTAATTGGTTTGCCGGCCGTCTCATGTCGTCAACCGACCTTGCAGCGTGTTGACATTATCACGTAATTCCCTAAATAAGCCATCCATTCCGGTGTCGACTCCCTAGAGAGTGACATCACCATTACAGGCAATTGCTCCGCCTCCTCACCAACATCGTCCTCATACATGTCGACACACACGTACCGACACACAGCACACACACAGGGAATGCTCTGATAGAGGACAGGACCCCACTAGCCCTTTGGGGAGACAGAGGGAGAGTTTGCCAGCACACACCAAAACGCTATAATTATACAGGGACAACCTTATATAAGTGTTTTCCCTTATAGCATCTTAATATATAATAATATCGCCAAATAAGTGCCCCCCCTCTCTGTTTTAACCCTGTTTCTGTAGTGCAGTGCAGGGGAGAGCCTGGGAGCCTTCCTAGCAGCGGAGCTGTGTAGGAAAATGGCGCGGTGTGCTGAGGAGAATAGGCCCCGCCCCCTTTTCGGCGGGCTTCTTCTCCCGTTTTTCTGACAACCTGGCAGGGGTTAAATACATCCATATAGCCCCAGAGGCTATATGTGATGTATTTTTAGCCAGCATAGGTACTTTCATTGCTGCCCAGGGCGCCCCCCCCAGCGCCCTGCACCCTCAGTGACCGTTGGTGTGAAGTGTGCTGAGAGCAATGGCGCACAGCTGCCGTGCTGTGCGCTACCTTAAGAAGACTGGGAAGTCTTCAGCCGCCGATTTCTGGACCTCTTCTCTCTTCAGCATCTGCAAGGGGGTCGGCGGCACGGCTCCGGTGACCCATCCAGGCTGTACCTGTGATCGTCCCTCTGGAGCTAGTGTCCAGTAGCCTAAGAAGCCAATCCATCCTGCACGCAGGTGAGTTCACTTCTTCTCCCCTAAGTCCCTCGTTGCAGTGAGCCTGTTGCCAGCAGGACTCACTGAAAATAAAAAACCTAACAAAACTTTTACTCTAAGCAGCTCTTTAGGAGAGCCACCTAGATTGCACCCTTCTCGGCCGGGCACAAAAACCTAACTGAGGCTTGGAGGAGGGTCATAGGGGGAGGAGCCAGTGCACACCACCTGATCCTAAAGCTTTTACTTTTGTGCCCTGTCTCCTGCGGAGCCGCTATTCCCCATGGTCCTGACGGAGTCCCCAGCATCCACTTAGGACGTCAGAGAAAACTAAATTCTGCATTTGCTTGGTTAAATTATATGATATGGTGATTATGTGTGGAGTATTTCACCTACAGCATGAACTGGAAAGACTGGTTAATGTTTGAAACAATGTAATGTTACAACATGGATGTAAAGTTAAGCTGGGTACACACCTATACAATCGTCGGCCTGTTATCCCAAAACCCTCTAACTATTGTATAGATATGTATGCAGTGACGATGCAGGAGCGTTAGCCGATAATTGGCTTATAACAGTCCTGTAGTAGTCGGGATCAGGAGATCACATCTTATGTGCTGTACAGCCAACCTCCCAATCCCCATAGAGGAGCCGCTTACTTCACTGTTGCTGCCGCCTCACAGTAGGTCACAGCTCGATACATACCGCTTGGCTGCTCGGGTGTGTTTAACCAGATCAGCTGAGGATCTAATGTGTGTGCACCCAGGTTTATACTTGCTGTATATAGAGCTATACATTTCTATTTTAATACACAGTGGCATTATGAAGTTTTGCAAAATCCTAGAGTGCCTTGTGTATTCTGTCTGCAGGATATTATTTAGAATAGGTTGCTGATGGAATTTAAAAAGTCAAAAAGACAAGAGTGTACGTGTATATACATCAAATTTTCAGACCATAATCCGACCATACAGGCACAGATATTGAGGTGTAATAACAGTTGCACCATATGGAAAGAATTAAACACTAATCTCAAGTATGATGATTGGCAGGCGCACTTAGGGGGACATTTACTAAGCAGTGATAAGAGCGGAGAAGTGAGCCAGTGGAGAAGTTGCCCCATCAACCAAACAGCAGCTCTGTGTAATTTTATAGTATGCAAATTATAGATGTTACTTCAGTGCTGATTTGTTACCATGGGCAACTTCTCCACTGGCTCACTTCTCCACTCTTATCACTGCTTAGTAAATGTTCTCCTTAATCTTCTTAAACAGTGTGTACGAGTGTATGCTTATACTGTAGCTCTGTTGCAGAAGACAAAATAAACACATCTGTTGTGAAAACTAGGGCAATTATAATACAAGGATGTGCCTCCTGAATTCCTGTGTGTTTGCCAAATATTGCTGTGTCTGCTGAACATTTGCATGTAGTCTGAATAGGGAGATCACAGACGGGCAATATTTAAAAAAAAGTGACACATACTTAAATGCACTAAGGGGTATATGCAATTGCGGTGGAATTCGACAGTTTTTAAATTCGACACAATTTGACAGTCACATACCCTCCCGCCGGGACCCGAATTCGACATATTCAATAAAAAATGGATTCGACAGTCCCGCTGTCGAAAAACGGACCAATTGACGGATAGTGTGCGTCCTGGATTCGACTTTTTGGACGGCACAAAAGTGTTTAAAAAAAACAAAAATTGCGTGGGGTCCCCCCTCCTAAGCATAACCAGCCTTGGGCTCTTCGAGCCGGTCCTGGTTGTAAAAATACGGGGGGGAATTGACAGGGGATCCCCCGTATTTTCACATCCAGCACCGGGCTCTGCGTACGGTCCTGGTGCAAAAAATACGGGGGACAAAAAATGTAGGGGTCCCCCGTATTTTTAACACCAGCACTGGGCTCCACTAGCTGGAGAGATAATGCCACAGCCGGGGGACACTTTTATACTGGTCCCTGCGGACGTGGCATTAAATCCCCAACTAGTCACCCCTGGCCGGGGTACCCTGGAGGAGTGGGTACCCCTTAAATCAAGGGGTCCCCCCCCCCCCCCTCCAGCCACCCAAGGGCCAGGGGTGTCCCCCCCATCCAAGGGCTGCAGATGTGGGGCTGATAGCCTTGTGTCAAATAAAAGAGTATTGTTTTTTGTAGCAGAACTACAAGTCCCAGCAAGCCTCCCCCACAAGCTGGTACTTGGAGAACCACAAGTATCAGCATGCGGGGGGGGCGCTGGTACCTGTAGTTCTACTGCAAAAAAAATACTCAAATAAAACACAGTACACAGACACCGTGAAAGTAAAACTTTATTACATACATGCATACCGACACACACATACTTACCTATGTTGACACGAGGCTCGGTCCACTTCTCCAAGTAGAATCCACAGGGTACCTGAAAAGAAAATTATACTCACCAAAATCCAGTGTAGATCTGTCCTCTTCTGTTTTGTAATCCACGTACTTGACAAAAAAACAAACCGCATTACCCGGACCACGCACTGAAAGGGGTCCCATGTTTACACATTGGACCCCTTTCCCCGAATGCCGGGACCCACCGTGACTCCTGTCACAGAGGGTCCCTTCAGCCAATCAGGGAGCGCCACGTCGTGGCACGCTCCTGATTGGCTGTGCGTGTCTGAGCTGTCAGACGGCACATCGCACAGCCGCTCCATTATCTTCAATGGTGGGAACTTTGCGGTCAGCGGTGAGGTTACTCACGGTCAGCGGCTGACCACGAGTAACCTAACCGCTGTCAGACGCGCACAGCCAATCATGAGTGCCACGGCGTGGCGCTCCCTGATTGGCTGAAGGGACCATCTGTGACAGGAGTCATGGGGGGTCCCGGCATTCGGGGAAAGGGGTCCATGTGTAAACATGGGACCCCTTTCAGTGCGTGGTCCGGGTAAATGCGTTTTCTTTTTTTGCCAAGTACGTGGATTACAAAAAAAAAAAAAAAGAAGAGGACGGAGCTACTGGATTTTGGCGAGTATAATTTTATTTTCAGGTACACCGTGGATTCTACTTGGAGAAGTGGACCGAACCTCGTGTGAACATAGGTAAATATGTGTTTATGTTGGTGTGCATGTATGCAATAAAGTTTTACTTTCACGGTGTCTGTGTACTGTTTTTATTTGGGTATTTTTTTTGCAGTAGAACTAGAGGTACCAGCGGGTCCGTTTATCCCCCGCATGCTGGTACTTGTGGTTCTTCAAGTACCAGCTTGCGGGGGAGGCTTGCTGGGACTTGTAGTTCTGCTACTAAAAACAATACTCTTATTTATTTGACACAAGGCCATCAGCCCCCCATCCGCAGCCCTTGGATGGGGGGGGGGGGGGGGGGGGGGGGGGCAGCCTCGGTCTTCACCCCTGGCCCTTGGGTGGCTGGAGGGGGGGAGCCCTTGATTTAAGGGGTCCCCACTCCTCCAGGGTTCCCTGGCCAGGGGTGACTAGTTGGGGATTTAATGCCACGGCCGCAGGGACCAGTATAAAAGTGTCCCCCGGCTGTGGCATTATCTCTCCAGCTAGTGGAGCCCGGTTCTGGTGTTAAAAATACGGGGGACCCCTACGCTTTTTGTTCCCCGTATTTTTTGCACCAGGACCGGACGCAGAGCCCGGTGCTGGTTGTAAAAATACGGGGGATCCCCTGTCAATTTTTTCCCGTATTTTTACAACCAGGACCGGCTCGAAGAGCCCGAGGCTGGTTATGCTTAGGAGGGGGGATCCCACGCATTTTGTTTCTTGATTTTTAACCCATTCCCACTGAAAAACATGCTCTGATCTCTTCATATTATTTTAGTCAGTAAAAAAAAAATATATATATATATTCTTTTAAAAATATATAAATAATACTTGTGGTTCCTAATAGACAAACCATGTAGATACTCCCTTCTAATATAAATAGATATGCTAGTAGCAAAAAAAAAAAAAAAACACAAAACAAAACATTTTTACAATTTTTTATTAGATTCCGCCACCAAAGTGAGGCGGAATGAAATTGACGAAATGACTGTCGAAAAGCACTGTTGTCGAATCGACATTCTTCAATTGAATATACATTTGTCGAAAAGCCTCATTTTTACCATTGCAGACATGTCGAATTTGACAACTGTCGAATTTCAAAAAGTCGAATCTGAAAAGGCAGTTTTTTTGTCGAAAAGTACTATATTGCATTGTCGATTTTTTTTTTTTGTCGAAAATGCCCCGTTTTTCGACATTTGCGGCAATTCGACCGCAATTGCATATACCTCTAAGCTGGTTAAAGGAAAAAAAAAAAAATTTGGGAGGAAAATATAAAAGGTCCTAAAAAAAAAGCAAAGGAGGAATCCAATTAAATACTGTGGTTAATGACCCCTGCTGACCAATTCAATTAGTGAGGTTTACCCCACAGTTAGACTACAGAGGTGCATTTTTCCTGGCAGCTTTATGAGCTGCGAGGAAACATCTGCAATAAAAGGCATTCTCTGGGGTTTTCACGCACGGGGGAAACCCATTGATTCTGCATGTTAGGTGGAATCAAAGGGTTAAGCATGCGCTTACAGAAGGTTTACCACGTGGGGAAAAGTCAGTCTAATTGAATAGCAGCGGGCGCGAAACCTGGAGAACCCCTTTCCAGTTTATTGGATTACACCCCAAAGTGGCAATTACAAACATTAACTAAAGGAAAAAAAAAATACTAATAATATGAACAAAATAATGAATACAATTATAACAGAAATGCATAAAAAAAACTCATGGCTTGTATTTCATAACCACATTCCTGGTTATTTAATACCAGTTATTTATATATAGCGCACATATTTGGCAGCACTTTATAGGAAATATTTGGCCATTCACATCAGTACCTGAACCAGTGGATCTCACAATCAATGTTCCTTTCCACACGTACACATATACTCTAGGGTTATTTTTAGGGGGGAGCCAATTAACCTACCAGTATATTTTTAAACTACAGATATATTTTGGACATTAGACATACCACATGGAAAACAATGCATTTAAACTAAGGCTGGGTACACACTGCTCGATATATTGCTTTCCACTTCGACGAACAATATATGATGAGTGGAGTGGCAGGTGTGTACACCCAATATGTCCATGAACAACGTCATTTACAGACCTATCACGTCGTTCCTGTAGTACAGCAAATGCATGGCTGGCTGTGTGTACCGGCAACCCAACAACCATCCATATACTGGCTGCAAGGGTTGCAGTCGAAAGACTGTCAGTCACAACACGCCCCCTACATCCCGCCCGCTCACTATCCCGACTAACAGGGACTATTCCCACTCGTGGGTGTCCACGACACCCATAGAGTGGGAATAAAACTTGTGGCGATCGCCGAGCCCGCTGGCATTCTGCGGTCGGGATCCCGCAGTCAGGATGCTGACCGCCGGTAACGTGACACACACCCAGCTGCAGGTACCGCCAACACAGCTGGCCAGGCAAATTCAAATGCCTGCCAGCTGTGATGTCTGGAATGGTCGATTGATGTGTATAGCTTACCTAAATCATCCGCTTTGTCTGTATAGTGTGTATTCAGTCTAAGGATCAAAAAATAAAAAGGTGGGTACACACTAGGACAACTTGCATGCGGTGTAGTCAGCGACGGGATCCGTCGGGGTGCTGGCAACGGCTAGTGCATACACACGTGCCAATGCCGGCAGCGATGATCTACGGCATGCTACATACCTCAGCATAGTCCTCGCTGGCTATGTGACCCGTCATACCTGCATGTAAGTCTGGCAGAGGATGCAGGTGCGTGCATCATCAACGACATAATGCATTCACAATGGACGATATTGTGAATGATGTGTCCAAAGCGGGCACTTCTTGACGATATCGTCCTAGTGTATACGCACCTTATATATACAGTCATGTGAAAGAGTAAAGTATAACCTCACAAATCTGTTTTGCTGTATTAATATATTAATGTCTAGTCCCAAGTCCAAAAATGTACAGTTAAACATGCAATTAGTTACCACAATAGACAGATGAAATTTTTTTTGGATGTGGTGGTAATTAGATGATCATTAATTATGCTATACCACTTAAAAAAAATTATATGAAGGAGGCTTACTTCCATTTGCACCCCTCTTTAGTGTATGCTGAAATGATCCTGTGACCTTACAATAATGAGGGGGTGTATATGTAAGAAGCCAGCAGACATGTATACAGAAACACACATCTCCTGAGCTGATATAAAGCAGGCAATGAGGCTGCCGGTCACATGCAGAGAGCGAGAGTCCGTGCAGTGCATTCAGATGTCACACCACTCACACTGACAGATGAGGAGGCCGCCGGGGTGACTACTCAGCACTGATCATTGTTGTGGGCTAGAAGCCCTGCAGCAGCCACAGGGGGCGGAGTCAGAGAGGAACTCCCCCTCACACACAGCCAGCAGCAGCGGGTCATCCCAGGCCACCACCTCCTGCAGCAACAGCAGCGCCCATCACCAGCATAATACGTGCTGCTCAGTGACACTCAGCACGCTGATATACAAGACACCCTATACATACACACAGCCAGCAGCGGTGACGGGGAACCCCGGACTCACAGACACAGGAGAAGCCCCTGCCAAGGGGCGCTCACCTTTCTCCCTGGGTGAGACCACCATTCCCGGAGTGACAGCCCCACTCCCCAGCCGGCGTCTCTGGCTGTCAGTGTGAGCCGGGCGGTCGCGGTGTCGCATACGAGGGGCGCGCCTGCAGCTGTCACTCGCCGTCTCCTCCCGGCGCCCGATCCCCAGAGTCTCTATGTCCCCTGCAGCGCTTCCTGTGTGTCTCTTCCCCCTGCGCTGTAGCCGCTGCTGCCGTCTCTCCCGCCTTCTGTCTGCACCGCCCCTGGCCCCTCCCCGTGACTTTCAACATCAAACTTTATTGGATACGAACAGCGAACATTATGATTATGGCTTTGTATGGTGGTCGGTGCTGCAGCAGCAGCAGCATCATGTCAGCGCACTACTGACACGCTTCATCCAGTCTGTGGTGGCATGGCTGTGTGCTGTACAGTCGGGGGGGGGGGGAAGGAGGGAGGGGGAATGCAAACTCAGCCGCAGTGGAGGATTGTAACTTAACTATGGGCCACGAGAGTGCAGCCCCCAAGTAAAAAAAATCCGCCACCTCTGAGCCAGTTGTAGTGATCGCACTGGCTGGCTTCACTGTGACTGGCAATGACTTCCTATTGGAAGTACTTCTTGTCAGTCACCTGCAAGACAGGCCCTCCCTTTGGTATTTCATCCCTCTGTTGTGTCTATAACAGTGGTTTCCAACCTCGGTTCTCAAGTAACCCCCAACAGTTCATGTTTTCCATGTCACCTAGCAAGTGACACATTTTAAAAGTCCCACAGGTGGAGCAAATTATTTCACTTTCAATCCTGTGAGGAGACCTGGAAAACATGAACTGTTGGGGGTACTTGAAGACCATGGTTGGGAACAACTGGTCCATAACCACTTTGGCAAACAGTGGTGAACCTCCTTCTGACCTGATATGGCAGGGGGAGGAGCAAGGTTAAGAACATGGGATCCAAAGAGTAGTCCCACGGTTTGCTTTGCTCACCATTCTTCGGGCTTGATGGCTTTGTTCGCCATAGGTTACTAAGGGGTATAGATGTTGTAGTTGATATTAAAACTGGTAGCCCACTGACCTTGGTCTTCCCCCTACCATAGGTACATAGATGACATCATTTTCATTTGGAGGGGAGATAGAGATATCTTGACCACCTTCTGTGACCAGTTGAATGATAATAATTATAACATTCTGTTGACATTTGAAATTAGCAACAGCAGTGTAAATTTCCTGGATTTAAATATCTATGTGGAAGATGGACAACTTAAAACCCGTAATCATATAAAACCAACTGATTCGGGAACATATATCCATACCAACAGTTGCCATCATGTCAACTGGTTGGAGTCCATACCTCATAGTCAGTTACAAAGACTTAAGAGGAATTGCACGGATAATGAGATCTATAGAGAACAAGCCGATGCAATGGTTAAGAGATTTAAGAACAGTGGGTACAGTGATAAGAATATTGAAAAAGCTGTCACTAAATGTGAAAATATTGAAAGAAAGGATTTATTACTTCCATCAAGGAAAACATCGGTATCGAATGGAGATAAGAACTTTTCTTTGGCATTTATCACAAACTACAATATTCAACATAAACAGATAGAAAGGATATTTAGGAACCACTGGACTATCTTAAAGGGTGACCCTTTATTAGAAAAATTATTGCCGGAGAGACCCAAATTCATTTACCGGAAAGCCAAGAACATCAAAGATAAACTGGTCAAAAGTGCAATGTCACCTCCAAAAGCAAACACTCGCACTCTGTCAAAAGGTTTTTTCAGGTGTGGGATTTGGGATGAGGGTGAGGATCTGTGGCGAACATACCGGAAGAGGAAAGGACGAGGTGCTGACCACTGAGGCTGATTGTTCCTGGAACTGCTGTAACATCTGCACAGCTTTTTTATAAGCACTTCAAAATTCCCAAATCTGGTAGGAAGCCACCCTCACATATTATTGGATGTAAAAGTGGACAAGTGTCATCTATGTGACTGAAGCACACTGTTTAATTGAAAACCATTTTAGCATTAAAAATTTGCATTTTTTATACACATGTGTGGATCATATCTTTCTCTATCGTCCTAGTGGATGCTGGGGTTCCTGAAAGGACCATGGGGAATAGCGGCTCCGCAGGAGACAGGGCACAAAAAGTAAAGCTTTTCCAGATCAGGTGGTGTGCACTGGCTCCTCCCCCTATGACCCTCCTCCAGACTCCAGTTAGATTTTTGTGCCCGGCCGAGAAGGGTGCAATCTAGGTGGCTCTCCTAAAGAGCTGCTTAGAAAAAGTTTAGCTTAGGTTTTTTATTTTACAGTGAGTCCTGCTGGCAACAGGATCACTGCAACGAGGGACTGAGGGGAGAAGAAGTGAACTCACCTGCGTGCAGGATGGATTGGCTTCTTGGCTACTGGACATCAGCTCCAGAGGGACGATCACAGGTACAGCCTGGATGGTCACCGGAGCCGCGCCGCCGGCCCCCTTGCAGATGCTGAAGTCAGAAGAGGTCCAGAATCGGCGGCTGAAGACTCCTGCAGTCTTCTAAAGGTAGCGCACAGCACTGCAGCTGTGCGCCATTTTCCTCTCAGCACACTTCACACGCAGTCACTGAGGGTGCAGGGCGCTGGGGGGGGGCGCCCTGGGAGGCAAATGTAACCTATATAAAGGCTAAAAATACCTCACATATAGCCCCCAGAGGCTATATGGAGATATTTAACCCCTGCCTGGATTCACTAAATAGCGGGAGACGAGCCCGCCAAAAAAGGGGCGGGGCCTATCTCCTCAGCACACAGCGCCATTTCCTCTCACAGCTCCGCTGGTCAGGACGGCTCCCAGGTCTCTCCCCTGCACTGCACTACAGAAACAGGGTAAAACAGAGAGGGGGGGGCAAATTTATGGCGATATTTTGATATATATAAAGCAGCTATAAGGGAGCACTTATTATAAGGCTATCCCTGTTATTTATAGCGCTTTTGGTGTGTGCTGGCAAACTCTCCCTCTGTCTCCCCAAAGGGCTAGTGGGTCCTGTCTTCGTTAGGAGCATTCCCTGTGTGTCTGCTGTGTGTCGGTACGTGTGTGTCGACATGTATGAGGACGATATTGGTGTGGAGGCGGAGCAATTGCCAAATATGAGGATGTCACCCCCTAGGGAGTCGACACCAGAATGGATGCCTTTATTTATGGAACTACGGGATAGTGTCAACACGCTAAAGCAGTCGTTTGACGACATGAGACGGCCGGACAATCAATTAGTGCCTGTCCAGGCGACTCAAACACCGTCAGGGGCTGTGAAACGCCCTTTGCCTCAGTCGGTCGACACAGACCCAGACACAGGCACTGACTCCAGTGGTGACGGTGACGAATCAACCGTATTTTCCAGTAGGGCCACACGTTATATGATTTTGGCAATGAAGGAGGCGTTACATTTAGCTGATACTACAGGTACCACTAAACAGGGTATTATGTGGGGTGTGAAAAAACTACCTATAGTTTTTCCTGAATCAGAAGAATTAAATGACGTGTGTAATGAAGCGTGGGTTGCCCCTGATAAAAAGCTGATAATTTCAAAGAAATTATTGGCATTATACCCTTTCCCGCCAGAGGTTAGGGAGCGCTGGGAAACACCTCCTAGGGTGGACAAGGCGCTAACACGCTTATCTAAACAAGTGGCGTTACCCTCTCCTGAGACGGCCGCACTTAAAGATCCATCAGATAGGAGGATGGAAAATATCCAAAAAAGTATATACACACATGCAGGTGTTATACTACGACCAGCTATAGCGACTGCCTGGATGTGCAGTGCTGGGGTAGTTTGGTCAGAGTCCCTGATTGAAAATATTGATACCCTGGACAGGGACAATATTTTACTGTCGTTAGAACAAATAAAGGATGCATTTCTTTATATGCGTGATGCACAGAGGGATATCTGCACACTGGCATCACGGGTAAGTGCTATGTCCATTTCGGCCAGAAGAGCTTTATGGACGCGACAGTGGACAGGCGATGCGGATTCAAAACGGCATATGGAAGTTTTGCCGTATAAAGGGGAGGAGTTATTTGGAGTCGGTCTATCAGATTTGGTGGCCACGGCTACAGCCGGGAAATCCACCTTTCTACCTCAAGTCACTCCCCAACAGAAAAAGGCACCGACTTTTCAACCGCAGCCCTTTCGTTCCTTTAAAAATAAGAGAGCAAAGGGCTATTCATATCTGCCACGAGGCAGAGGTCGAGGGAAGAGACAGCAACAGGCAGCTCCTTCCCAGGAACAGAAGCCCTCCCCGGCTTCTACAAAAGCCTCAGCATGACGCTGGGGCTTCTCAAGCGGACTCGGGGATGGTCGTCTCAAAAATTACAGCGCGCAGTGGGCTCACTCGCAGGTAGATCCCTGGATCCTGCAGATAATATCTCAGGGGTACAGGTTGGAATTAGAGACAGATCCACCTCGCCGTTTCCTGAAGTCTGCTTTACCAACGTCCCCCTCCGAAAGGGAGACGGTTTTGGAAGCCATTCACAAGCTGTACTCTCAGCAGGTGATAGTCAAGGTACCTCTTCTACAACAAGGGAAGGGGTATTATTCCACTCTTTTTGTGGTACCGAAGCCGGATGGCTCGGTAAGGCCTATTCTAAATCTGAAGTCCTTGAACCTGTACATAAAGAAGTTCAAGTTCAAGATGGAGTCACTCAGAGCAGTGATAGCGAACCTGGAAGAGGGGGACTTTATGGTATCCTTGGACATCAAGGATGCGTATCTCCACGTTCCAATTTACCCCTCACACCAGGGGTACCTCAGGTTCGTTGTACAAAACTGTCACTATCAGTTTCAGACGCTGCCGTTCGGATTGTCCACGGCACCTCGGGTCTTTACAAAGGTAATGGCCGAGATGATGATTCTTCTTCGAAGAAAAGGCATATTAATTATCCCATACTTGGACGATCTCCTAATAAGGGCAAGGTCCAGAGAACAGCTAGAGATGGGATTAGCACTGTCTCAAGAAGTGCTAAAACAGCACGGGTGGATTCTGAATATTCCAAAATCCCAGTTAATGCCGACAACTCGTCTGCTGTTCCTAGGGATGATTCTGGACACGGTTCAGAAAAAGGTTTTTCTCCCGGAGGAAAAAGCCAAGGAGTTATCCGAGCTTGTCAGGAACCTCCTAAAACCAGGAAAGGTGTCTGTACATCAATGCACAAGAGTCCTGGGAAAAATGGTGGCTTCTTACGAAGCAATTCCATTCGGCAGATTCCACGCAAGAATTTTCCAAAGGGATCTGTTGGACAAATGGTCAGGGTCGCATCTTCAGATGCACCTGCGGATAACCCTGTCTCCAAGGACAAGGGTGTCTCTTCTGTGGTGGTTGCAGAGTGCTCATCTATTGGAGGGCCGCAGATTCGGCATACAGGATTGGATCCTGGTGACCACGGACGCCAGCCTGAGAGGCTGGGGAGCAGTCACACAAGGAAGAAACTTCCAGGGAGTATGGACGAGCCTGGAAACGTCTCTTCACATAAACATTCTGGAACTAAGAGCAATATACAATGCTCTAAGCCAGGCAGAACCTCTGCTTCAGGGAAAACCGGTGTTGATCCAGTCGGACAACATCACGGCAGTCGCCCATGTGAACAGACAGGGCGGCACAAGAAGCAGGAGTGCAATGGCAGAAGCTGCAAGGATTCTTCGCTGGGCAGAGAATCATGTGATAGCACTGTCAGCAGTGTTCATCCCGGGAGTGGACAACTGGGAAGCAGACTTCCTCAGCAGACACGATCTTCACCCGGGAGAGTGGGGACTTCATCCAGAAGTCTTCCACATGCTGGTAACCCGTTGGGAAAGACCAATGGTGGACATGATGGCGTCTCGCCTCAACAAAAAAAACTGGACAGGTATTGCGCCAGGTCAAGAGATCCGCAGGCAATAGCTGTGGACGCGCTGGTAACGCCTTGGGTGTACCAGTCGGTGTATGTGTTTCCTCCTCTGCCTCTCATACCAAAAGTATTGAGAATTATACGGCAAAGAGGCGTAAGAACGATACTAGTGGTTCCGGATTGGCCAAGAAGGACTTGGTACCCGGAACTTCAAGAGATGATCACGGAAGATCCGTGGCCTCTACCTCTAAGGAGGGACTTGCTTCAGCAGGGTCCCTGTCTGTTTCAAGACTTACCGCGGCTGCGTTTGACGGCATGGCGGTTGAACGCCGGATCCTAAAGGAAAAAGGCATGCCGGAAGAAGTCATTCCTACTTTGATTAAAGCAAGGAAGGAAGTAACCGTGCAACATTATCACCGAATTTGGCGAAAATATGTTGCGTGGTGCGAAGATCGGAGTGCTCCGACGGAGGAATTTCAACTGGGTCGATTCCTACATTTCCTGCAATCAGGATTGTCTATGGGTCTCAAATTGGGATCTATTAAGGTTCAAATTTCGGCCCTGTCGATTTTCTTTCAAAAAGAATTGGCTTCAGTCCCTGAAGTCCAGACCTTTGTTAAGGGAGTGCTACATATACAGCCTCCTGTGGTGCCTCCAGTGGCACCGTGGGATCTCAATGTGGTTTTGGACTTTCTAAAATCTCATTGGTTTGAACCACTAAAGAAGGTGGATTTGAAATATCTCACATGGAAAGTGACCATGCTTCTAGCCCTGGCTTCGGCCAGGAGAGTGTCAGAACTGGCAGCTTTATCTTACAAAAGCCCATATCTGATTTTCCATTCGGATAGGGCAGAACTGCGGACTCGTCCGCATTTTCTCCCTAAGGTGGTGTCAGCATTTCATCTGAACCAGCCTATTGTAGTGCCTGCGGCTACAAGTGACTTGGAGGACTCCAAGTTACTGGACGTTGTCAGAGCATTAAAAATATATATTGCAAGGACAGCTGGAGTCAGAAAATCTGACTCGTTGTTTATATTGTATGCACCCAACAAGATGGGTGCTCCTGCGTCTAAGCAGACGATTGCTCGTTGGATCTGTAGCACAATCCAACTTGCACATTCTGTGGCAGGCCTGCCACAGCCTAAATCTGTAAAGGCCCACTCCACAAGGAAGGTGGGCTCATCTTGGGCGGCTGCCCGAGGGGTCTCGGCATTACAACTTTGCCGAGCAGCTACGTGGTCAGGGGAGAACACGTTTGTAAAATTTTACAAATTTGATACTCTGGCTAAGGAGGACCTGGAGTTCTCTCATTTGGTGCTGCAGAGTCATCCGCACTCTCCCGCCCGTTTGGGAGCTTTGGTATAATCCCCATGGTCCTTTCAGGAACCCCAGCATCCACTAGGACGATAGAGAAAATAAGATTTTACTTACCGATAAATCTATTTCTCGGAGTCCGTAGTGGATGCTGGGCGCCCATCCCAAGTGCGGATTATCTGCAATAATTGTACATAGTTATTGTTAACTAATTCGGGTTATTGTTGAAGGAAGCCATCTTTCAGAGGCTCCGCTGTTATCATACTGTTAACTGGGTTTAGATCACAAGTTGTACGGTGTGATTGGTGTGGCTGGTATGAGTCTTACCCGGGATTCAAAATCCTCCCTTATTGTGTACGCTCGTCCGGGCACAGTACCTAACTGGAGTCTGGAGGAGGGTCATAGGGGGAGGAGCCAGTGCACACCACCTGATCTGGAAAAGCTTTACTTTTTGTGCCCTGTCTCCTGCGGAGCCGCTATTCCCCATGGTCCTTTCAGGAACCCCAGCATCCACTACGGACTCCGAGAAATAGATTTATCGGTAAGTAAAATCTTATTTTTTCAGATTTGAATATAAGGATCCATATTGCATTTTTATCTAATGAAGAGATTTATGTGATGGTATTACACTAGATTGTGTTTTATTTTCTCTTGCATGGTTGTTCATATGGGACCTCTGGAATAATATCACTTATCATTAGTTACACTAAATCCTAAAGTGAAGAAGGTGGGATAGAAAGAGAGGAAGAAAAATACACCAACTCCTTCAGATAAGTAGAGGTTTTTCCCCTTTTTCACGAATTTGCATAGTGGGAGAGCGCAGTGGATAGGAGATCCAATTTTCTTTTAGTATTTGGGTAACGTGTCTGGGGTGAGGGTAGCACCCCTTTTTTGGATCACCATCCGCTTGCTGCTAATTAAGCGCTTGTCTGTACAGGTGTTCTTTTTTGACTGCATCGCTGGTCAGATGGTATTTCCCATGGTTCACCACAGTTTACTGAAGAGGATCTTGTCGCTACCTCTCGGACTGCCAGACTGGGCTATGATTAGCAGAGAGTGTGCTTCCTGTGGGAAGCCACTCCCATACCTCCCAACATGACCCTCCAGGAGGGACACAATGCTCTGCTTCTGGACTTTTCTCTTTATGATTGCAGTTTTGATAAGGTTAAGGGATAAGGAAAGTGTTTCACAACAGGTGCAGGCAATTATAAATTAAGAGGGAAGTCCAGGAGCAGAGCATTCTGTCCCTCCTGGAGAGGGTCATGTTGGGAGATATGCACTCCCTGCCTGATCGCCAGCCCTAAGCCGGCTTCTATGGGCATGCACAGTAAAGCCGCCACTTGTGCATATGCAGCAGTTATGGCACCTGCCGGATTCATTGGTGCCGTGACCTAGTTATCTCCTCCTCTCTTCTCTTCTCACAGAGGTGACCAGTCTTTGGGGCGTACCTCAAATAGACATGATGGCCTCACGTCTCAAGAAACTTCAGAGGTACTGTTCCAGGTCGAGAGACCCACAAGCAGTGGAGGTTGATACCCTGGTAACACCGTGGGTGTTCAAGTCAGTGTATGTGTTCCCTCCACTTCCTCTCATTCGAAGAGTTCTAAAACTCATAAAGAGAACAAGGGTTCAGGCAATTCTCATTGCTCCGGACTGACCAAGGAGAGCTTGGTACGCAGATCTTCTGGACTTACTGCTGGAAGATCCGAGGCCTCTTCCTCTACGCGAGGATCTTCTGCAACAGGGGCCGTTCACTTATCAAGACTTACCGCTGCTACGTTTTATGACATGGAGGTTGAATGCCAGATCTTAGCCCGGAATGGTATTCCGAGCAAGGTTATTCCTACCCTGAGACAGGCAAGGAAAGGAGTAACGTCTAAACATTACCATCGCATTTGGAAAAAATCTGTGTCTTGGTGTGAATCCAAGAGGTTTCCTACGGTGGAGTTTCAACTTGGACGGTTTCTCCTCTTCTTGCAAGCAGGTGAGGATATGGGCCTGCGTTTGGGATCCATAAAGGTCCAGATTTCGGCTTTATCCATTTTCTTCCAGAAACAATTGGCTGCACTCCCTGAGGTTCAGACTTTCTTTAAAGGGGTTCTGCACATCCAGCCTCCCTTTGTGGCGCCCACGGCACCCTGGACTCTTAACATGGTATTGCATTTCCTGCAATCGGATTGGTTTGAGCCTTTACAGGAGGCTGAGGTCAAGTTTCTCACGTGGAAGGCTGTCACTTTGTTGGCCTTAGCTACTGCTCAACGTGTGTCGGAATTGGGGGCTTTGTCCTGTTAAAGCCCCTACTTAGTCTTCCATGAAGATAGAGCTGAGCTCAGGACACGTCAGCAGTTCCTTCCAAAGGTTGTGTTGGCTTTTCATATCAACCAACCTATTGTGGTTCCAGTAGCTACTGACTCCTCAATTACATCAAAGTCCTTGGATGTTGTGAGGGCTTTGAAGATCTATGTGAAGAGGACTGCTCGTCACAGGTAATCAGACTCTCTGTTTGTCCTGTATGATCCCAAGAAACTTGGGTGTCCTGCTTCTGAGCAGTCCATTTCTCGCTGGGTCAGGTTCACTATTCAGCACGCATATTCTACGGCAGGATTGCCATGCCCAAAATCTGTTAAGGCCCACTCTACTCGTAAGGTGGGTTCTTCCTGGGCGGCTGCCTAGGGGGTCTCGGCTTTACAACTTTGCCGAGCGGTCTGGATCTACTTGGTCTGGGTCGAACACGTTTGCTAAGTTCTACAAGTTCGATACCTTGGCCTCTGAGGACCTGAAGTTTGGTCAATCAGTTCTGCAGGAGCCTCCACGCTCTCCTTCCCGTTCTGGGAGCTTTGGTACATCCCATGGTACTAATGTGGACCTCAGCATCCTCTAGGACGTAAGAGAAAATAGGATTTTAATTTCCTACCGGTAAATCCTTTTCTCGTAGTCCGTAGAGGATGCTGGGCACCCGCCCAGTGCTTCCTTATCCTGCAGTGGTTACTTAGTTCAGTACTGCTTTGTTCTTGGTTAAGTACTGTTTTTCTTACTTGGTTAAGTAATATTGTTCAGCCGTTGCTGATTTTTCAAGCTGGTTAGCTTGGTTTGCCTTGTATGTGTGAGCTGGTGTGAATCTCGCCACTATCTGTGTAAAAGTCTGAGTCTGGTAGGAGGGGCATAGAGGGAGGAGCCAGCCCACACTATTAAACTCTTAAAGTGCCAGTAGCTCCTAGTGGACCCATCTATACCCCATGTTACTAATGTGGACCCCAGCATCCTCTATGGACTACGAGATGATAGTCAGTTTTCTACCTTTTAACACAAGCTATTTCCTAATACCTTCAAGCCGTAATGGCCGCTAAACCACGTGCACGTGCCACGCACTCCGTACGCTATTTGCGTACAAAGACCTCGCACGTGGTACGCAAGTTACGTACACACGCTGCGCTGAGTGTACGGAATACACACAGCGAGCGTACACACAGATAATAACCTTTTAAACCTTAAACACAGAGTATGATTATACTGTAAGTCTTAGTATTGAGATACTGTAATGATATACCACTGGTTAACCTGGATATTTAAGCAAGCTGTTTGAGTGATTGAGATACTCAGAAACCCTTTGTACTAGCTAGAGAAACACAGACACCTTGCTGAGGTTCCAACACCTTTACTAACGAGGATTTAGCTATGTAAAAAGGAAAAATACAGTTAACAGCTTATACACTACAGCACTAACATAAAACACCTAAACAGAATACTAGACATAAATATACAATAGCGTCTTAATCCTAAACAATAACAGTGAGAGAGAGAGAGAGAGTATGGCAAATACAGACAGAGAATAAGATGGTCACAGAGAAACTTACACACGTGGGAATGAATCGCCTGCGCTATCTGGAAATCCAGCTCTCAGTTAATCAATGATGAAAAATACACAAATAAGATAGCAGCGCTAAATGGAATGAATATAGATATGAAGGTTTGAGTGAAAAAATAAATAATCACAATTTAATAAAACATCTTTCTAAAAAACACATAAAATACCATAATATGGCCACAAATATGCTTAATCACTTGTACACTACCTTTGATAAAGCTGCAGTGCCTTGCAGTGAAACGCGTCAGGAGGCTTGCCAGGCCACTATTTCCTGCCAATTGAGCTGCCTTGGTGTGTCCGAACCAGGACTGGGACACTGAACCTACAAAGAACCAATTTATCTGGAACACCACTCATCCTTTCATAACAGGAGGATACCGCAATGCAGTGAGGATCCCCCAATACCCTCGCCTGGGTCTGAGACCAACAAAGGGACAATCTCAAGGGACTACACCTCCAGCGGCTTTAAGTGGTAACAACCTATGTGGGACTATATATTTGGTTCATTTCCAGTGTTACATCATCAAATTCCTTGCCAGTCCATATACCATTAGGAACGGACTACACCTTAACGGCAGCAGTCAGTACAAGTGATTAAGAATATTTGTGGCCATATTATGGTATTTTATGTGTTTTTTAGAAAGATGTTTTATTAAATTGTGATTTTTTTTTTTCACTCAAACCTTCATATCTATATTCATTCCATTTAGCGCTGCTATCTTATTTGTGTATTTTTCTTGTGGTTTTGGGTTTGACTACCCCAATTTATAGCAGCAGCATTAGAAACGCAACATCCATTAAGCGCCTGAACCTTTTTACCTTGGTAGAAAACAACTTGCAATCAATGATGAAAACCTTGTGGAGAGAAGTGAGAGAGCTGGCCCAGGCTGGCTGCCTTATATACACAACATACAGTACACTACAAAGGGCCCTACAATCTTATTGTTCATTGGACACAGGAATGCCCCTCTGCACTGTAACAAAAGTTCATAGGTTTGTTTGAACAGGTGGGCTGTGACTATTTCAAACTGCTCAGATGGGAGGAATCCTCAGGACTCACACCACATGTGTAATAAAACAGCAAATACTTTTAAAGTCCATAAACTACTTTTACATATAACTATACGCTGGAGCGACCGATCTCTTCCTAACCAACACCGGAATGTTTCTAATAAAATACTCTTCGGTTAGGTACTAAACACCACCGCTCAGACCCTGTCTGACCCTTCGTATCATGCAAAGAGGAATTCCCTTGTCTATGAACCAGTTACACTAAACATACTTACAGATATTATAAAAGGGAATATTACCTACAAAACACATTATATTGGTTAAATATGTAGCGATCGAGTCGCTCGCTAGTCGCACACAAACACCGCCGTAAATAGACATCCCGGAGCGCAGGCGATGCCGGAGCGTCCCCTACGCAACCTGAGGGGATGCGTACGCACGGGGGAGTCGGTGCACGAGCAGCGGGCACGTGCATTGGGGTTAGTACAAGGCAATGGTGAATCATGATATTTTTCAACTCTGATAGTCCACCCTTTGGCAGTCACCGATAACTGCCACTTCCTAAACAAAACAGAAAAATATATGTCATCATGTAAATACCTTTTTATGATTGGGTAAGGGAGGAGAGGAGAAGGTGAGAAACATATGACCTAGTGAGATAGTAAAGCATGTGTGTATGAATCCATGTCTGAGGGGTCATGTATCATCGTGCCGTACGTGTTTTAAATCAAGCTTCGAGGTATTGCGAAGTATACATTGAATCCTTCTTATCCCGTATTAAGGGTCTGTGGATGGGCTGTCAAACTCTACCGAGCTCTTTTCGGCTTTTGGTTACAACAAATGGGGTGCACATTAGTTGATGATACATGAAGGGGGAGAGTATGTGGATGCTAATATGTGAAAATCACCTGTCGACTATGTGAGATACTACCTGGAGGATGTAGAGATGAAGATAAGAAACAATCGTTATAAATGCAGTCATAAAACTATGTGAGTTTTAATAGACAGTCGCCGATTGGGGTCTTGTTGATGTCTTGTCTTGATGTACATGTTGTCTGATGTCTCTCGGTGCTTTTGCTGTAAGTGGCGAACAAAAGCTGTTCCAGTGTCCATAAAATTACAGTCTCTAAAGTATTGGGTTTCCCGTAGGTAGTTAAAGTCACTAAAAGTATTGGGTGTCTGTGACACAGTTCATCAATGGTCTGTATAAAAGAGGTTGTCAAATTCTTCTTCCAAGCGGATGTCTTTGTACCTTGGAGGAAAACAAAGGAGAAACGGGTGAAAGAAACGGACCGTGGAATCACATTTTCATCACAACATTGTCTCTATCGTTGGGTCATAAATTAAATTAGTTGTTATTACAGTGTCCTCGCTCCTCAGACTCATCACTCTGGTACTACCTTTACACTTCGTTAAAGTCCGAACGCATCTAAATATCAGACCAACCAATATGACGACTCCCAGAATACACAAGAGAAATTTCCCTACATCCATGATAATACCTTGGGCCCATTCTCCTAAACCAGAGAACCAATTTCGTGGGTTCAACCATGACACCAAACCGGTCAGCTCATTACCCACAGCAGCGAGAGTGAGATTGTGTCTCCTTCGAAACTCCCACTTCAATTGCAAAATGTCATCCATCTTTTGGTCTATGACCTCGGCCGGGTCCTCAGTGCTGTTTGTAATATACGTGCAGCACTTTACACCATACTGAGTTGCTAGGGTAACACAATACCCGCCTGTCACTGCTGTGAGGTAATTGAGAATCATCCTATGCTGAACCAGCTCTGTTTTGTAGGCTTGTAACTCTCTCCCAGTATACCTGAACGTGTCGTCATACATTTCGGTGATATTGTCTAACAAGTTTGCTAGCGCAGATATATACCTATAATTTATCACTCCTCTGGCGGTACGAGTGATATCTAACGCGAGGAGGAATTGAATCCCGGTGGATTCATGGATCAGATCAGAGGCCGGATGCTCTGTTTTCTCTGTCAGGTGCCTTTTAGCGACGTGCTCGTAATGAGTGTGAGTATAAGGAGCTTGGGCACCGCGGTGAATGTCTTTCATTTTGTTATGGGATACAGTCATTACTTCAGGCAGCACTTTTCTAATGTAACACAATCCCTCTGAGTTTGGGGCAAATCACTTATACGCCTTCCTCCCGCATATGAAATATGCATCATCGGGGAGAACATATGGGACGGAGTATGACATAACCATGTTACAAACTTTCCATGTGAAATCTCCTAACCCTAATTCTCCGATCTGTCTAGCACACGTATCCGGTTGTACGATAAGTGCACAGTATCCTGGTGATACTTCTCCAACTCGCATGGTTCTACTTCCTAGAGTGTATCTATACCGGAAAAATCTTCCACTGTCGGCTATGTAGCGTATAAGCTCTGAATCTATTGGCATTCTATCGGCTCTATGTGAAAATGTCATGGTTTGATTACTCCATGACACTTCCCAATTTCCCGGCTTTCGGGGATTGGAAATGTTAAAGCATACTAAGGACCTATCCACATGATATTGGTGGAGCTTCAAACTAGGAGGACTAGAGATATTAAACCTCTTGTCCACCGGCCTCCCACCGCCTAACTCAAGTACCTCTCCTACAGTTAAAGGGAATGGTACTAGTCCTGATTTGCTATGACCTTGAGGTACTTGAGAGCATACCCAACAGTCTGTCTGGTTTAACACTTTGCACACTAAGGAGTGATAGTCACTCAATGGATGCCGGTCCATGTGGATATTAAAACTGGACTGACATTTCTTGATGCACCCATCCTCAACTATATTGTCACAATGCCTACAGATGCAGTTCTCTTCAGCTAACAATCCTTCACAATTCCTTCTATTGTCAATGCTACCAGATCGTTTTCTGATACTCGCCTTTACTCTGTGATTGTGTTGCTCTTGGAAATCTACGCCTCCATCCTGGTCATCAGAACCCATTCCAGATCCTTTCTCGACCTCCATGGTACTCTCACCGAAACAGACTGCTCTGGTCAACAACAGGGTCAACAGGAAAATCCGGATCACAGTCTCTTGGGGCGGGTCCATCTTACAGGAGGAGAAAGAGAAATTTGTAATGGGGGTACAGAAAATAATTGAGGGGAAAGAAAAATGTTACGATGTCTTCTAGTCTTGTTGTTCTTCTTGCTCTGTCGTCATCTCAAAGGTGCTGTCTCTCAGTCTTCCAAACGAACATTCCGGTGATACAATATTCCTTCCAAATCTGCTATCTTTCTGTAAGGAGCAAAAATCTTGCATTACCATTTGTCTAACTGATGTGTGACATACCATCTGTAAAGCATGAGAACATGAGAGAGAAGAACAAAAAAAAAAAAAAAAACGAGAGAGAGAACAATTCATATATATGTTACAGAAAACAAAAAAAAAAAACAAAAAAACATTGTCAGATCTTCCGTTCACCATCAGGCTGTCACACCAACACGTCCATTGGTATCTTTGCGCAGTCTCCCCCACCAGTATTTCCACACTCCACCCTTTTGTGCCTGGCCAGGACACACCGATGTCGGTAGGTCACACTGGGGTTAGGTAGACTTCTGCAAAGACCAAGTAGCTATGTGATGTTTGAGTTCTGCCGATGAACGTCAGAGATGGGGAAAAAGAAACATTTACAGATAAATTACAAAGTTTACCCGGCTGTTCCTGTGTCTACAAGGAACTGACCTCCCAATATCATTAACTGTAACCTCAGGTTTACTACCAGGCCTAATGATCAACTTTCCTGACTGCATATTACAGGTGCGGCCCAAACTTCTTCCTAGGTGATTCTTGATTACAATTTCGTGTATCATGACTTTGCTCATGTTTTTGTCTAGGGGGTTGATATACCTTCTGTGGATCTTTAAACCTACAACTTCGTGCAAAATGACCTTCCCTCTGGCAATTATAACATCTTATCACCTTTGACTTACCCACAGGGATCTGAGGCTTCTTAGCTCCCTGTGCTTCCCTGTTTCTTTGGATATTATGGTCATGTCGTTGTCTAGGGGGATGATATGACTTTTGTATATTTCTTGATCTACATTCCCGTGCAAAATGTCCCTCTTTGTGACAATGATAACAAACTATCACATTTGAATTTCTCACAGGGGTTTGGGGCTTAAGCTGGTGTGGCTTCGTTGTCAGGGCTTGTCTACTGATTGTCATTTGCTTACTGCCCTGTGACTCCAGGTGTCTTTTGATGTTCCATTCATGGTTAATAGCAGACTCTCTCAAAACCGCCACCGAGATACCTCTCCAGTTAGGTAGAGAGGTTTGTACCCTTGTTCTCAACACTTCCTTTAAACCATCCATTAATACCTTAACCGCTATATCTCTATGCTGTGCTTTTTTCTCAATGTCCGTGATCCCAGTGTCTCTAGCCATTACTTGCAGTGCTCGATTGAAATAATTAGAAGTACTTTCCCCCTCTCCTTGTCTTATGGAGAAGATTTTGTTTCACTCGACAACAGATGGGAAATATACTCCTAACTGTCGGTTGATCTGCTTAATATTTTCCTGATTGTATTCCTCCGTACGAGGTACTTCTGTGTCTAATTTACAATCAGTAATAAATTTCGCAGGGTCAACACTGGAGGGCAAACATGCCCTCAGCACTGTCCGCCAACCTTTGTTGGTGGGTTCGGCGGAGTTTCCTAGTTCTTTAATAAACCTCTGACATGCAACTAGATCTTTCCTAGGATCAGGGAATTCAGACATAATTGCTCTTAATTCTGTCCGGGACCAGGGACGGCGCATTGCACTGTCCCTGGCGGGAATGATTCCCTGAGCGTCAGTCTTCCCATTGGGGACTGTGATCACCCTGACAGGATTAAATTCAACCACATCATCTTGTGTTGGTTCTACAATATGAGATACATTTGTTTGTGCGTGATATATAACACCGTATGTACCTGTGGACACGACCTCACCTGACCCTCCGTTAGGGGGTTTGACTAATGCCTTTACCGATTGGGCCGCGTCCACCTGGATGTCTTGTATGATGGCTGCTGGAAAAGGTGCCGACATCGTGCTGGGCTCACTTTCTTGCTTGTAATCCTGAGGGAAGTTTAACATGGGGTGCAACTTGCACGGGTTAGAATTTGTACATTTATCAGTTTTCCTTCTATCATTATTACATTTGTTACAATTATTCTTATCATTAATAATACAGTTGCTAAGTGCACAATTATCATATACCAGTGTGTCATTCTCTGCAGCCATTTGTTCTCTATTTGCCATGTTTTTCTTACCAAAGTGAGAGTCAGCGGTGTAAGCTAATCCTCCTTGTATCTCACCTTCCTGTTGCCATATCTGTAAACAATCATAATGTCTAATCCGTTGATTCCCGGATTTTATGAGACAGATCCTTCTCCTTAAATTATGCAATACCTCTAAGTCAAAACTACCTATCCCAGGAAATGGTGCTTTATCCCCCACAGTCATTCGTGTCCATTCATCACAAAAGGTCTCAGTGTGGGGACCATACTTCCCCCACATTACTAACCGAGCAGACCCTCGGGGTCTGCAAGCCTCTTCAGTCTGAACCCTGATTGCTAAACGTCCCTGTGTTGTGCACTTGGCTTCCATTGTGGACCTTTTTAACACAGAAAAACGTCCTAAAATGCACCAAACACAGAAGTCTACGGTGGGAGTTTTCCAAGCTCTTCCACCAGCTTCTTCTGCTCCGAGTACAACGAATCCGCCCCTTTTAGCAGACCCACGTAATCGTTGCAGGCCCTACCAGCGAAAATTCCTTACCTTTATATTTTACACAAATCACGCTTGCATGTGCTCCCTACAACACGCATGAGGGCAATTTAAATATACGACCTCATATCACGTTGCGTTATTGGTCACACATACAACCGTGCGGTCCAATCGTACCACTTATAGACACTTGTTGCCTATAAATGGTAGGATCATTGGAGTCTCCCTACTGTGCTCCAGAACAACCGGAGTGTAATACCACAAAATTATCACACTTCGTCGCACGTGTTCACCAAGACCGTGCACGCACGTTTTCAACTAGACCGTGCTCATCACGTATTCACCTAGACCGTGATTCACCAAGACTTCACCAAGATTTCACCAAGACTTCACCAAGAGGAGTTCAATACACTCATACCGTTTTCAACCCACTATCATTCTATAGTTTTCTGATCAGAAAAATCATTTCCCGTAATCTGATAGCTCTCCCCGGAGGTATTACAGTAAAGTAAGGTATTTAAACTAAATTTTGGAAACTGAAATCAATTTGTGCTATTATAGCGTTGCTTCCGTATCGCCTACTAAAACAATGCTATCGTGTGATTTGTATCTAGTGGGTGTATCTGCACACTGCGTTGCGTAAACACGCCACGTGTGTAGGCCTTTGTGTTTGCGTACGTAATCTCGCACGTTGCCCGAGATACACATGCAAAAAGCCAGATATGCTCACAGTAACGCAAATAACACGTTTCTATAAATGCAAATGATATTTAGCTATAATCATTTACCGAACACCACACAGATTTCATTGTATCAACTTATATTAGACCAGGCTGTGTGCGTGTTTTAAAATTACTCCCTTAAATATTAATTTTTACTTTTAACTACAAATAGCAACAAATCTTTCTCAGCACGTTATCAATGCAAATGGCAAACAGGAAGGTAGATAGGTGAAAATACACAGATGCAATTCTAAATTAATCTAATAACATACATTAATGTAAACACACACATATAATATTACATATATGTACTAATCACTATTACATCTATGAGACCTTATTCAGTGCTTCTAATTTGCATATGAATGTGCTTTTAACTATCTGTGAAGGCGATTTCTTTCACTGCTGGGAGAAAAAAAAACCAGTTGAGAAGTATCACCAGGTTAATTTGCATCTCAATGGCCCATCTCACAAGTAGCAGAGTTAAACAGACTCTTGAAGGGAGACAGAGGGAAAAAAAAGAAAACCAACAACTTTGTTTTATTTGTGTATTTCCTAAATCAAATATAAATTTTACTATTAACTTACATTAAACTCTATCTAAACTATTTATAATTAATTATGATATGGATTAAATAAATGCATTGGAAACTCATAGATGGTGATTTCTTTTTGACAATGGATGGCTGATTATTCCCAAAATGGCCGCTGCTCCTCCCCCTTCCACATCCATGAGGGTTACACAAAATGGAGGACAGACCATGCGGCTTCTTTTGTCACAAAGAAAAAAAATCACCATGCAAGCCCCTGATGTTATTTTTTTAAGCCTGGGTTAAAAATAAAACTATCAAGCTATGCAGAGCGATTAAAAATACTTTTAAACCTATTTAAACAGACAAGCAATCCAATCTGCGTGTGCAGTTGGCACCACAATAGAAATTAAAACCAGATTTAAAAAGACAATAGCTTAATGTTCTTACCTTCTTCGGATTCCACCAGCATCCCTACAAACCAAGAGAATCAGACGCAGACGCTCATCTGATCAGCACTACAAGATACCACCTTCCGCCCTTTGCTGATCGATAAAGTCTGCGCGTTTTTGCCTGACTGCGGATATGAGGTGGACCGGACTTGCCCCCTATTGATAGAGTCAGTTTTCTACCTTTTAACACAAGCTATTTACTAATACCTTCAAGCCGTAATGGCCGCTAAACCACGTGCACGTGCTACGCACTCCGTACGCTATTTGCGTACAAAGACCTCGCACGTGGTACGCAAGTTACGTACACACGCTGCGCTGAGTGTACGGAATACACACAGCGAGCATACACACAGATAATAACCTTTTAAACCTTAAACACAGAGTATGATTATACTGTAAGTCTTAGTATTGAGATACTGTAATGATATACCACTGGTTAACCTGGATATTTAAGCAAGCTGTTTGAGTGATTGAGATACTCAGAAACCCTTTGTACTAGCTAGAGAAACACAGACACCTTGCTGAGGTTCCAACACCTTTACTAACGAGGATTTAGCTATGTAAAAAGGAAAAATACAGTTAACAGCTTATACACTACAGCACTAACATAAAACACCTAAACAGAATACTAGACATAAATATACAATAGCGTCTTAATCCTAAACAATAACAGTGAGAGAGAGAGAGTATGGCAAATACAGACAGAGAATAAGATGGTCACAGAGAAACTTACACACGTGGGAATGAATCGCCTGCGCTATCTGGAAATCCAGCTCTCAGTTAATCAATGATGAAAACCTTGTGGAGAGAAGTGAGAGAGCTGGCCCAGGCTGGCTGCCTTATATACACAACATACAGTACACTACAAAGAGCCCTACAATCTTATTGTTCATTGGACACAGGAATGCCCCTCTGCACTGTAACAAAAGGTCATAGGTTTGTTTGAACAGGTGGGCTGTGACTATTTCAAACTGCTCAGATTGGAGGAATCCTCAGGACTCACACCACATGTGTAATAAAACAGCAAATACTTTTAAAGTCCATAAACTACTTTTACATATAACTATACGCTGGAGCGACCGATCTCTTCCTAACCAACACCGGAATGTTTCTAATAAAATACTCTTCGGTTAGGTACTAAACACCACCGCTCAGACCCTGTCTGACCCTTCGTATCATGCAAAGAGGAATTCCCTTGTCTATGAACCAGTTACACTAAACATACTTACAGATATTATAAAAGGGAATATTACCTACAAAACACATTATATTGGTTAAATATGTAGCGATCGAGTCGCTCGCTAGTCGCACACAAACACCGCCGTAAATACACATCCCGGAGCGTCCCCTACGCAACCTGAGGGGATGCGTACGCACAGGTAGTCGGTGCACGAGCAGCGGGCACGTGCATTGGGGTTAGTACAAGGCAATGGTGAATCATGATATTTTTCGACTCTGACAGAGAAAAGGATTTACCGGTAGGTAATTAACATCCTATTATTACCTAATCAAGGATGTGCAGTGTGTGTATTGCTCACCGTAGGCAGGTAGAACGGTATGTGATGGGATTCCAATAGTTCTCTAAATGGTTTGAGCTGGTCCGGATATAGGGGGTCATTCCGAGTTGATCGCTAGCTGCCGTTCGCTGCATAGCGATCAGTGAGAAAAACGGCTAATTTACGCATGCCTATGCTCCGCAATGCGCACGTGCATCGTACAGGTACAAAGTCCATTGTGGTTTTGCACTGGTTCTAGCGACAATTCAATTCGCACAGACGGCCGCAAGGTGATTGACAGAAAGTGGGCGTTTCTGGGTGTCAACCGACCGTTTTAAGGGAGTGCTTAGAAAAACGCAGGCGTGGCTGGGCGTTCGCTGGGCGGGTGTGTGATGTCAAAAGCCGTCCCTCCTTGGTTAGAATCATCGCACAGGATAAGTAACTACAGGGCTGGTCTTGTTTTGCACAAAAAGATTTTGCAGGCGCTCTGCTGCACAGGTGTTCGCACTTCTGCAAAGTGAAAATACACTCCCCGCTGGGCGGTGACAATGCGTTTGCACGGCTGCTAAAAACTGCTAGCGAGCGATCAACTCGGAATGACCCCCATAGAGCGTTCAATTAGATAGTGTCTAGTGAACGTTTTTAGGTCCTAGATAGCGGCTCGATGTGTTTCTGTGTGGAACAACCCACACCTTCATCAGGAGCATATAGTGTGTATACCTCCTTAATTGTGTCATACATCGCAGGTGACCAATAGTCAATTAACTAAACCACAGTACAAAACACTTAAAAATTCTACTTATTAGAAGACAATCATATTGTTTATATATGTAAAATAATAGAATATGTATATAACATTCATTTAAAGAACAAATCGGAGATATGATGATGAAAATGGTCATATGGGTTTAATAACCAATCATTCTCTTTTGATAATCAGTGTTTATCTGCATACTCTGTTCCAAAATCAAAATAGTGATAAGGATCAGTATAATTCTAGTTGCAATAGTCTGGATTCAAAAACATTAAAAAGAAGATGCACTCACAGATGAGTTTTATAGGAGACATAATTTCTGATGGCCGATCCATCTTCCTAGTGTGTATCCAGCAATAGTGGTGCATAGGAAAATATGCAATGTAGTGGCTACTGTAATGCGCTAATAAGAATAGACGTTTCTATAATGGGTGCAGTGTGTGCGGTACACTTGGGCGTTCCAGGGGGGCCAAAACCGCACACACTGTATCCATATATTATACTTAACCCTCCAGATGCCCCCATTTCCAAGTGAATTGCGCATGCGCACTGGAAATGTGTCGGGAACAAGGCACAGCGCCATGTTCCCTGAGACCTGTGCATTATGCCAGAGTATTTACTGCCGAATAGGAGGGGGCACGCAACAGTGGCTGCAGGCAGGCCCCCTCCTCTCTTAGACCACCCCTGCTAATAAGTGTGCAGCTGTATATCTCAGCGATGTACAGCAGCATATCACCTCTAACTGAATTGATCGCATGAAGCTTGTGCAGTCTCTGCACAGCTCAGGATTTACTCTTCCAATGCGATGATCTGGCCCGAAGCTGACGTCAGGAACCCTCCCTTCAAACGGCTGGACACGCCTGTGTTTCTTCGGACACTTCAAGGAAACGGTCAGTTGACACCCACAAATGGCCTCTTCCTGTCAATCTTCTTGCGATCGCCGGTGCGATCACTTTCTTCGACCATCCCGTCGCTGGGGGGACCTCACGCATGCGCATTGTGGTGCATACGCATGTGCAGTTCATACCCGATCGCTGCTGAGTGAAAACGCACAGCAGCGATCAGGTCTGAATGACCCCCATGGTTTTGCCCATTTGCTAACAAATTTGCTGCTGCGATCAGGTCTGAATTGGTTTATAAATGCCCATTCATACCCTTTAGTTATAACAATTCATAACTAATATTTGTGTTCAATTTAAATGCCATAATATCACTTTAGCATTTACTGGGAACGTGCTTACAGTTAATTATTATTATTATTATAATCTTTAATTTAAACCTATTGTAACTAACACAGCCACTTACTAATTGTAGCAGACCAGTAAGAATTTGATCTATCTTAACTGTTTATACATCTATAAAATAAATCAGTTATCTATACTCTCAGATTAATGCTGGTCATAGACTTTAAATAGTCACAGTGCAAATGATCCAAAGGATCGGATGAGGGGTGGAGCAACGGAACCATAATCATCATACCTCCATACACGGCAAGATGTATGGTGTGATCTACACTTCACAGCATGATAACTGTTGAATAACGGTCGAATTTATCGGACAGGTTTGATAATCAGGCAAACGATCCCAGATGTTTTCATGCTGAGAACAAATATTGTTAATGTCTATACACTGAAAGCTAATTGTTCAGAACAGTTGTTTCATTGGTTGATCAAAATTATTAATGCTCAGTATATGGCCAGTATTTACTGTAAATTACAGTTTTGTTCTAAGTAACATAAAATTAACTAATTTGTGCCTGTAGTCTGTGTCCAAGGCTGCATTAGAGCTGTGCTGTAGTGCTTGTTATAATGATATTAGATATTGAAATAGTTGCAGTATATTGTATTGACCGGCAAAACCTCATTTTCATCTGCTTGGGCTCATTGTATGGAGGAAAAAAGCTTCAAAATTGGAGCTGTTTAGACTGCACCTAATAATGAGTCTTACAATGCTGGTTGCCATGGAAATGTTAATATTAGTGGTGTGAGGGCTCTGCCGTAGATATAATATGACAGAAGCAGCAATCCTTAGGGCTGCAATGACTAGCACTACTACAATGCAAAATGCAAAAATCGTCCAGTGCTCTTTTTTTCTCTTTTTGGTTTCAGTCAAATAACTCATAATATAGCAAATATTAGATTTCATTTCAGTATTTTAACCATTAGCAGTAATATTTCCCATCACAAAACTATGGAAACAAAGGTGAACAGTAAACATCACCTTCTGGAATTCAGTGCAGTTGATTTCAGAGCACAAACAACTGACTATATATGTACTGGGTTGGATTGGGCCACAGCGGTATAGGGAAACCCCCCTATGGGCCCCACTTCCTCCTCTAGAGATGGGGTTCCAGACTGTGTACTTGAATTATACATTATTCGTATGTTACCTTATACCATACTTGCTGACCGGGAATGTCGTTTGGGGCAATGATGAAAATGGTGCAGAGTCAGTTCTCAATAACTTCTGAGGTGAGGTACGGTCTGTTGTCTCCCGGGTGCGGCCCATCGCAGACCGGGTAGACAGATTGTTGGGAGGGGCTGGGGATGATCTGGCGGTCTTGGTGCACGTTGGCACCAACGACAAAGTTAGTGGAAGGTGGGATGTCCTTAAGAAAGACTATAGGGAATTAGGCAAGAAACTTAAGGCAAGGACATCTAAGGTAATATTCTCAGAATTATTACCCTTGCCACGCGCTAGCCCAGGGAGACAGAGGGAGATTAGGGAGGTAAATGTGTGGCTTAGGGATTGGTGCAGGAAAAAAGGATGGTTAGAAGGTTGGAGGAGATTTTAAACTAGGTGCCTGGGGGGAGAGTTTAGCAAGAAACCAGTAAGAATAGCAGGGGTGGCGTTAGTGAACAAAACGGGGAAGGAGTAGGGGGGTGGAATAGAGCAGACGGCAAGGGTAGTAATATGGGAACTAAAAAGGGTTTTAGAATAAATGTATCCAACGACGATAACGGGTCATCTTTACTGCATAAGAATTACAACGTCCCTACCATAAGGGGAAATGCATATCTCAATTGTATGTATGTAAATGCTAGAAGCCTTACAGGTAAGAAGGGGGAACTAGAAATCCTCGCAGCAAGCAGGGAATATGATATTATAGGCATTACTGAAACGTGGTGGGACAAGTCTCACGATTGGACAGTCAACCTAGAGGGTTACACGCTGTAGACAGACTAAATAGACGGGGTGGAGGGGTATGTCTTTACGTAAAGCCATTTCTAAAACCTGTTTTCTCTATCGTCCTAGTGGATGCTGGGGTTCCTGAAAGGACCATGGGGAATAGCGGCTCCGCAGGAGACAGGGCACAAAAAGTAAAGCTTTCCGATCAGGTGGTGTGCACTGGCTCCTCCCCCTATGACCCTCCTCCAAGCCTCAGTTAGATTTTTGTGCCCGGCCGAGAAGGGTGCAATCTAGGTGGCTCTCCTAAAGAGCTGCTTAGAGAAAGTTTAGCTTAGGTTTTTTATTTTACAGTGAGTCCTGCTGGCAACAGGATCACTGCAACGAGGGACTTAGGGGAGAAGAAGTGAACTCACCTGCGTGCAGGATGGATTGGCTTCTTGGCTACTGGACATCAGCTCCAGAGGGACGATCACAGGTACAGCCTGGATGGTCACCGGAGCCTCGCCGCCGGCCCCCTTGCAGATGCTGAAACATGAAGAGGTCCAGAATCGGCGGCAGAAGACTCCTCAGTCTTCTAAAGGTAGCGCACAGCACTGCAGCTGTGCGCCATTTTCGTCTCAGCACACTTCACACGGCAGTCACTGAGGGTGCAGGGCGCTGGGAGGGGAGCGCCCTGGGAGGCAAATGAAAACCTATTTGGCTAAAAAATACCTCACATATAGCCTCCGGGGGCTATATGGAGATATTTAACTCCTGCCAGAATACACTAAAGAGCGGGAGACGAGCCCGCCGGAAAAGGGGCGGGGCCTATCTTTTCAGCACACAGCGCCATTTTCCTTACACAGCTCCGCTGGTCAGGACGGCTCCCAGGTCTCTCCCCTGCACTGCACTACAGAAACAGGGTAAAACAAGAGAGGGGGGGCAAAATAGTGGCAAAAATTATATTATAAAAGCAGCTATACAGGGAGCACTTATTATAAGGCTATCCCTGTCATATATAGCGCTTTTGGTGTGTGCTGGCAAACTCTCCCTCTGTCTCCCCAAAGGGCTAGTGGGGTCCTGTCTTCGTTAAGAGCATTCCCTGTGTGTCTGCTGTGTGTCGGTACGTGTGTGTCGACATGTATGAGGACGATATTGGTGTGGAGGCGGAGCAATTGCCAAATATGGGGATGTCACCTCCTAGGGGGTCGACACCAGAATGGATGCCTTTATTTATGGAATTACGGGATAGTGTCAACACGCTAAAGCAGTCGTTTGACGACATGAGACGGCCGGACAATCAGTTAGTGCCTGTCCAGGCGCCTCAAACACCGTCAGGGGCTGTAAAACGCCCTTTGCCTCAGTCGGTCGACACAGACCCAGACACAGGCACTGATTCCAGTGGCGACGGTGACGAATCAACCGTATTTTCCAGTAGGGCCACACGTTATATGATTTTGGCAATGAAGGAGGCGTTACATTTAGCTGATACTACAGGTACCACTAAACAGGGTATTATGTGGGGTGTGAAAAAACTACCTATAGTTTTTCCTGAATCAGAAGAACTAAATGATGTATGTGATGAAGCGTGGGTTGCCCCCGATAAAAAGATGCTAATTTCAAAGAAGTTATTAGCTTTATACCCTTTCCCGTCAGAGGTTAGGGCGCGCTGGGAAACACCTCCTAGGGTGGACAAGGCGCTCACACGCTTATCTAAACAAGTGGCGTTACCCTCTCCTGAGACGGCCGCACTTAAAGATCCAGGATGGAAAATATCCAAAAAAGTATATACACACATACAGGTGTTATACTACGACCAGCTATAGCGACAGCCTGGATGTGCAGTGCTGGAGTAGCTTGGTCAGAGTCCCTGATTGAAAATATTGATACCCTGGATAGGGACAATGTTTTACTGTCTTTAGAGCAAATAAAGGATGCATTTCTTTATATGCGTGATGCACAGAGGGATATCTGCACACTGGCATCACGGGTAAGTGCTATGTCCATTTCGGCCAGAAGAAGTTTATGGACGCGACAGTGGTCAGGCGATGCGGACTCAAAACGGCATATGGAAGTTTTGCCGTATAAAGGGGAGGAGTTATTTGGAGTCGGTCTATCAGATTTGGTGGCCACGGCTACAGCCGGGAAATCCACCTTTTTACCTCAAGCTACTCCCCAACAGAAAAAGACACCGACTTTTCAACCGCAGCCCTTTCGTTCCTTTAAAAACAAGAGAGCAAAGGGATATTCATATCTGCCACGAGGCAGAGGAAGGGGGAAGAGACACCAACAGGCAGCTCCTTCCCAGGAACAGAAGCCCTCCCCCGCTTCTACAAAAGCCTCAGCATGACGCTGGGGCTTCTCAAGCGGACTCGGGGGCAGTGGGCGGTCGTCTCAAGAATTTCAGCGCGCAGTGGGCTCACTCGCAGGTAGATCCCTGGATCCTGCAGATAATATCTCAGGGGTACAGGTTGGAACTAGAGACAGATCCGCCTCGCCGTTTCCTGAAGTCTGCTTTACCAACGTCCCCCTCAGAAAGGGAGACGGTTTTGGAAGCCATTCACAAGCTGTACTCTCAGCAGGTGATAGTCAAGGTACCTCTTCTACAACAGGGAAAGGGGTATTATTCCACTCTATTTGTGGTACCGAAGCCGGACGGCTCGGTAAGACCTATTCTAAATCTGAAGTCCTTGAACCTGTACATAAAGAAGTTCAAGTTCAAAATGGAGTCACTCAGAGCAGTGATAGCGAACCTGGAAGAAGGGGACTTTATGGTGTCCTTGGACATCAAGGATGCGTACCTCCACGTTCCAATTTACCCCTCACACCAGGGGTACCTCAGGTTCGTTGTACAAAACTGTCACTATCAGTTTCAGACGCTGCCGTTCGGATTGTCCACGGCACCTCGGGTCTTTACAAAGGTAATGGCCGAGATGATGATTCTTCTTCGAAGAAAAGGCGTATTAATTATCCCATACTTGGACGATCTCCTAATAAGGGCAAGGTCCAGAGAACAGCTAGAGAGGGGATTAGCACTGTCTCAAGAAGTGCTAAAACAGCACGGCTGGATTCTGAATATTCCAAAATCCCAGTTAATGCCGACAACTCGTCTGCTGTTCCTAGGGATGATTCTGGACACGGTTCAGAAAAAGGTTTTTCTCCCGGAGGAAAAAGCCAAGGAGTTATCCGAGCTTGTCAGGAACCTCCTAAAACCAGGAAAGGTGTCTGTACATCAATGCACAAGAGTCCTGGGAAAAATGGTGGCTTCTTACGAAGCAATTCCATTCGGCAGATTCCATGCACGAATTTTCCAGAGGGATCTGTTGGACAAATGGTCAGGGTCGCATCTTCAGATGCACCAGCGGATAACCCTGTCTCCAAGGACAAGGGTATCTCTTCTGTGGTGGTTGCAGAGTGCTCATCTATTGGAGGGCCGCAGATTCGGCATACAGGATTGGATCCTGGTGACCACGGACGCCAGCCTGAGAGGCTGGGGAGCAGTCACACAAGGAAGAAACTTCCAGGGAGTGTGGACGAGCCTGGAAACGTCTCTTCACATAAACATTCTGGAACTAAGAGCAATCTACAATGCTCTAAGCCAGGCAGAACCTCTGCTTCAAGGAAAACCGGTGTTGATCCAGTCGGACAACATCACGGCAGTCGCCCATATAAACAGACAGGGCGGCACAAGAAGCAGGAGTGCAATGGCAGAAGCTGCAAGGATTCTTCGCTGGGCAGAGAATCATGTGATAGCACTGTCAGCAGTGTTCATCCCGGGAGTGGACAACTGGGAAGCAGACTTCCTCAGCAGACACGACCTTCACCCGGGAGAGTGGGGACTTCATCCGGAAGTCTTCCACATGCTGGTAACCCGTTGGGAAAGACCAATGGTGGACATGATGGCGTCTCGCCTCAACAAAAAACTGGACAGGTATTGCGCCAGGTCAAGAGATCCGCAGGCAATAGCTGTGGACGCGCTGGTAACGCCTTGGGTGTACCAGTCGGTGTATGTGTTTCCTCCTCTGCCTCTCATACCAAAAGTATTGAGAATTATACGGCAAAGAGGCGTAAGAACGATACTAGTGGTTCCGGATTGGCCAAGAAGGACTTGGTACCCGGAACTTCAAGAGATGATCACGGAAGATCCGTGGCCTCTACCTTTAAGGAGGGACTTGCTTCAGCAGGGTCCCTGTCTGTTTCAAGACTTACCGCGGCTGCGTTTGACGGCATGGCGGTTGAACGCCGGATCCTAAAGGAAAAAGGCATGCCGGAAGAAGTCATTCCTACTTTGATTAAAGCAAGGAAGGAAGTAACCGTGCAACACTATCACCGCATTTGGCGAAGATATGTTGCGTGGTGCGAGGATCGGAGTGCTCCGACGGAGGAATTTCAACTGGGTCGATTCCTACATTTCCTGCAATCAGGATTGTCTATGGGTCTCAAATTGGGATCTATTAAGGTTCAAATTTCGGCCCTGTCGATTTTCTTTCAAAAAGAATTGGCTTCAGTTCCTGAAGTCCAGACTTTTGTTAAGGGAGTGCTGCATATACAGCCTCCTGTGGTGCCTCCAGTGGCACCGTGGGATCTCAATGTGGTTTTGGAATTTCTAAAATCTCATTGGTTTGAACCACTAAAAAAGGTGGATTTAAAATATCTCACATGGAAAGTGACCATGTTACTAGCCCTGGCTTCGGCCAGGAGAGTGTCAGAACTGGCAGCTTTATCTTACAAAAGCCCATATCTGATTTTCCATTCGGACAGGGCAGAACTGCGGACTCGTCCGCATTTTCTCCCTAAGGTGGTGTCAGCATTTCATCTGAACCAGCCTATTGTAGTGCCTGCGGCTACAAGTGACTTGGAGGACTCCAAGTTACTGGACGTTGTCAGAGCATTAAAAATATATATTGCAAGGACAGCTGGAGTCAGAAAATCTGACTCGTTGTTTATATTGTATGCACCCAACAAGATGGGTGCTCCTGCGTCTAAGCAGACGATTGCTCGTTGGATCTGTAGCACAATCCAACTTGCACATTCTGTGGCAGGCCTGCCACAGCCTAAATCTGTAAAGGCCCACTCCACAAGGAAGGTGGGCTCATCTTGGGCGGCTGCCCGAGGGGTCTCGGCATTACAACTTTGCCGAGCAGCTACGTGGTCAGGGGAGAACACGTTTGTAAAATTTTACAAATTTGATACTCTGGCTAAGGAGGACCTGGAGTTCTCTCATTCGGTGCTACAGAGTCATCCGCACTCTCCCGCCCGTTTGGGAGCTTTGGTATAATCCCCATGGTCCTTTCAGGAACCCCAGCATCCACTAGGACGATAGAGAAAATAAGAATTTACTTACCGATAATTCTATTTCTCGGAGTCCGTAGTGGATGCTGGGCGCCCATCCCAAGTGCGGATTATCTGCAATAATTGTACATAGTTATTGTTAACTAATTCGGGTTATTGTTTAGGAAGCCATCTTTCAGAGGCTCCTCTGTTATCATACTGTTAACTGGGTTTGATCACAAGTTGTACGGTGTGATTGGTGTGGCTGGTATGAGTCTTACCCGGGATTCAAAATTCCTCCCTTATTGTGTACGCTCGTCCGGGCACAGTACCTAACTGAGGCTTGGAGGAGGGTCATAGGGGGAGGAGCCAGTGCACACCACCTGATCGGAAAGCTTTACTTTTTGTGCCCTGTCTCCTGCGGAGCCGCTATTCCCCATGGTCCTTTCAGGAACCCCAGCATCCACTACGGACTCCGAGAAATAGGATTATCGGTAAGTAAATTCTTATTATAGGGGAAGATATTCAAGAAGGGACTGTAAATATTATTGAGACGTTATGGGTAGAAATTGCATTCGGGGGTAAAGGAATAAAGAACTTATTATCGGGGTTATGCTACAGGCCGCCAGGTATTAATGTGTCTGTCAAGAAATTGTTACTGAACCAAATTGAAATAGCAGCAGTAGTAGGAGACATAGTAATTGATAAAGCTAAATATTTATCTTACTTAAAACCCTTTAAGAGGTCTAAGAACATTGTACGCTATTGACGTATGGAATACCGTAAGGGTACGCACGTTGCGTAACAATCGCTTAGCCGTAGTCGAGACGCTCAAGCGTCACGTTCGCTCACGGCCAAGAGATCACAGGCAGGCACTCTATTGGCTGCCGACTAACGTAATGTTTCGCTATAGCGTAGCGGACGCTCGGGACCACGAGGAGATCACCAGCGGTGCTAACGCTCACAATGTTAAACCTTTATATGTAAACCATGAACAATGTATTATACAGGAAAACCTTAGTGAAATGATAGAGTGTAGATGCAACACAGTGTAACCTTATTAACTCAAAAGCTGTTCGAGCGTCACCGGCGCTCTGAGAATACTTAACACTATAAGAAATACACAAATACCGGGCTTAGGGTCTAACGCCTTATATGAATGTTATACTTGCAAAAGAATAATACAATACAAGTCATACACTCCAATATAACATAGACTAACTAACCAGATAACTACACAGGAAATACAATACAATACAATTACGTTTAAGGAAAAATGAGAGAGAAAGAGGAGGAGAGAGAGAGAGAGAGATAGAGAGAGATATGGCTCACAATAACAATAAAGACAATATGATTGCGGAGAAAACTTACGCACAAGGGGAACGATCGCATGCGCCTCGATATCCAGCTCCCGATTATCAGCAATGAGAACCGTTGAAGAGAGTGAGTTGGATATCATCGGCTTGTCTATTTATGCCCCACACACAATACAATTCAATGGTTCCTACAATCTCATTGTTCATTGGACACAGGAATTCGTCTTCGCATTATAACAAAAGGTCATAGGTTGATTCATACAGGTGGGCTGAGACCATTTCCAACTGCTCAGGTGGGTGGGAAACTAGTTTTCCCGCCGCATGGATAAGTAAGTGCAAATAATAGTAAATGGACATAAACTTCTTATGTCCATAACTATTCGCACGAGCGATTAATCCGCTTCAAACCAACACCGGAATATTGCTAATTAAATACTCTTCCGATGGATACTAAACACCACTGTATGACCCATGTCTGACCCTTCGTATCAAACAAAGAGGGATCTCTCTGTCTATGAACATGCTACCTTAACTAAACTTTCAGAATCTATCAAGGGGACCATGATCTACAAAATACATTATATAGTTAAAATATGTAACGAACGAGTCGCCCGCTAGACACACATAAACTTTACCGTAAATGCGCACACCGTGCGCCTGCGGGTGCCCGCAGCGGCGAGTATGCGCACGCACGGCAGGGCTCATGAACGTGCAACAGGCACTCGCATGAGGTGCAAATATGGCAGTGTGTAGCGTGATATTTTTCTGACTTTGACAGTCCACCCTTTGGCAGTCGACAATAACTGCCACTTCCTAAAACATTTCAAAACGAGAAAAATATATGTCATATGTAAATACATTTCTATGATTGGGTAAGGGAGGAGGGAAGAAGGTGTGAAAAGGGTATGACCTAGTGAGATAGCAGTAGCATGTGTGTATGAATCCATGTTTGGGGGGTCATGTATCATCGTGCCGTACGTGTTTTAGATCAAGCTTCGAGGTATTGCGAAGTATACATTTAAATTCCTTCTTATCCCGCGGTGCGGGTCTGTGGATGGGCTGTCAAACTTTACCGAGCTCTTTTCGGATTTTGGTTGCAACAAAATGGGGGAGCACATTTTAGTTGATGATACATGAATGGGGGGTAATATGTGATTGCTGATATCTGTGCCTGTATTCCCTATCGACTATGTGTGTCATTACCTGAAGGTTGTAGAGATGAAGATAAAGAACAATTATGGTAAATGCAGTGGTATTCTATGTCAGGTTAATGAACATTTGCCGATTGAGGTCTTGTCTGGTGTCTGTTGAATGCAGTCTTCTTTGGGCTTTTGCCAAAAAGGTGTGGGCAAAAGCTTTGTCAATGTCCATAGACTTACAAAGGTGTTGGGCTAGCGTAATTTTAAAATTTCTAGGGAAACTGGGGGTCTATGGCATAGTTCATCAAATATCTGTGTATAAGGTTGTCAAAACTTCTTCTTTAATCCATCAGTTGTCTGTATACAGGATCATCAAATTCCTTGTCCAAGTGGGTCTTTTTACCTTGGAGAAAACGGAAAAACAGGTGAAAGAAACGGACCGTATAATCGCATTTTCATCACATCCTTGTCTCTACCGTTGGGTCATAGATCAAATCCATTGGAATTACAATTTCCTCACTCCTTAGACTCATAACCCTGGTACTACGTTTGCACTTCGTTAAAGCCTGAACGCATCTAAATATCAAGCCAATCGTTATGACAACACCTAAGATACATAGGAGAAACTTCCCTACATCCATTATGACTCCTTGAGCCCATTCTCCTAAACCAGAGAACCAATTTCGCGGGTTCAACCATGACACCCAACCAGTCAGCTCATTACCCACAGCAGCAAGGGTGAGATTGTGTCTCCTGCGAAATTCCCACTTTAATTGGAGAATATCATCCATCTTTTGGTCTATGACCTCGACCGGGTCCTCGGTACTATTCGTAATATAAGTGCAGCATTTCACGCCGTACTGCGTTGCCAGTGTGACACAATATCCACCTGTTACTGCTGTGAGATAATTAAGAACCATTCTATGCTGAACCAGTTCTGTTTTATAAGCTTGAAGTTCCCTTCCAGTATACCTAAAAGTGTCATCATACATTTCTGTGATATTGTCTAACAAATTTGCAAGCGCAGATATGTATCTATAGTTCAGCACTCCTCTAGCGGTGCGAGTGAAATCTAACGCAAGTAGAACCTGAATCCCGGTGGATTCATGGATCATGTCAGAGGCCGAATGCTCTGTCCTTTCTGTCAGTTGCCTTTTAACTACGTGCTCGTAGTGGGTGTGAGTATAAGGAGCTTGGGCACCACGGTGTATATCTTTCATTTTGGCATGTGATACAGTCATTACCTCAGGCAGTACTTTTTCAATATAACACAATCCTTCAGAGTTTGGGGCAAGCCACTTATACGCCTTCCTCCCGCATATGAAATATGCATCATCGGGGAGAACATATGGGACGGAGTAGGACATAACCATATTACACATCCTCCATGTGAAATCTCCTACCCCTAATTCTCCCATCTGTCTAGTACACGTATCAGTTTGTACGATATGTGCACAGTATCCTGGTGATACCTCTCCAACTCTCGTAATCCTACTTCCTAGGGTATACCTATATCGGAAAGATTTTTCTCTACTGGCTATGTGGCGTATAAGCTCTGTATCTGTCGGCATTCTATCTGCTCTATATGAAAAGGTCATGGTTTGGTTACTCCATGACACTTCCCAATTTCCCAGCTTTCGGGGATTGGTAATGTTAAAACATATTAGGGATCTATCCACATGATATTGGTGGAGCTTCAAACTAGGAGGACTGGAGATATTAAACCTCCTGTCCACCGGTCTCCCACCCTTTAGCTCAAGTACCTCCCCTACCGTTAAAGGAAATGGTACTAGTCCTGATTTGCTATGACCTTGAGGTACTTGAGAGCATACCCAACAATCTGTTTGATTTAACACACTACCCACTCAGGAGTGATAGTCACTCAAGGGATGCCGGTCCATGTGGATATTAAAACTGGATTGGCATTTCTTAATGCACCCATCCTCAACTACATTGTCACAGAGCCTACAGATACAGTTTTCTTCAGCTAACAATCCTTCACAATTCCTTCGATTGTCAATGCTATCGGACCGTTTTCTGATACTAGCCTTTACTTGTTGGTTAAGTTGTTCTTGGAAAACTACGCCTCCATCTTTGCCATCAGAACCCATTCCAGAACCTCTCTCGACCTCCATGGTACTCTCGCCGGAACAGACTGTTCTGGTCAACATCATGGTCAACAGGAAAATCCGGATCACAGTCTCTTGGGGCAAGTCCATCTTATAGGAGGAAACGGAGTAGAATGAGAAGGGGGAAAGAAATAATTTGAGGGAGAGGGGATGGGAAGTGGAGAAAAACAATAAAAGGGAACAGGGAATCGACAACTGCTTTCGATCTTGTGATTTTCCGATGCTCAGGTGCCGCCTCAGTCCTCCTGGAACAGACACTCCAGTGATACAACTTCCTCTACCGTCTGTTCCTTATCACGGGACCTCTCTGGATCAGCAACCTTCTTACAGTGGGACGAATGAACCCAAGTCTCTCTCTCGGCAACCTTCAATGCAGTAGTGCTAGTCAATAAGACTTGGTATGGTCCTTCCCATCTGTCAATAAGGCAACCTGAGCGTAGAAAATTCTGTATCATTACATAATCCCCAGGTTCAATGTCATGACAATTACTATCTGGTAAATCAGGAATCACTAACTTCAAATTATCATTTTGATTCCTTAGCTGTCTACTCATGTTAACCAGGTACTTTACAGTCACTTCATTGTTACACTTCAAATCATCCTGAGGGTTAATCATAACATGCGGTTGTCGACCAAACAAGATTTCAAAGGGAGACAGATTAAGAGGGGACCTGGGAGTGGTTCTGATGCTGTATAGTACAATGGGTAAAGCTTCTGGCCATGTCAATCCTGTTTCTGCCATAACTTTGCTCAGTTTATTTTTAATAGTGCTGTTCACTCTTTCCACCTTCGCACTCGCCTGTGGACGGTATGGAGTGTGCAGCTTGCTATCAATTCCCATCAACTTACACATTCCTTGAAAGACATCACCTGTAAAATGGGTACCCCTATCACTTTCAATTATTCTAGGGATACCATATCTACATACAAATTCCTGCACAATTTTCTTAGCAGTAAACATAGCGGTATTTGTGGCCGCAGGAAATGCTTCGACCCAATTTGAGAATACATCTATACAAACAAGTACATATTTCAAATTTCGACAAGGGGGTAATTGAATAAAGTCAATCTGTATTACCTGAAAAGGGCCGCCTGTAGGTGGGATATGAGATGGTTCTGTTGGTATTGCCTTTCCGATATTCTTTCTCAAGCAGGTAAGGCATGACATTGCTCTCTTACTCGCATGAGATGAAAATCCTGGGGCGCACCAATATGCTCTTACCAACTTGCACATTCCCTCCTTGCCCAGATGAGTCAGCCCGTGTGCTGCCTCAGCTAAACATGGAAGATATGCTCTGGGGGCCACTGGTTTACCTTGTCCATCCGTCCAGAGTCCTGAGGACTCCTGGCCATATCCCTTTGCCTTCCAGACTGCCTTTTCCTGTGTGGAACACAAATTTTGCATTTCACACAACTTCTGTGTGTTGATGGTATTAAATACCATCAATTGTGTGGTGTCTGTCTGTCTGGGTGTACCAGCTGCTAACTTAGCAGCTTTGTCTGCTCGGCTGTTACCAAGTGATACTGGGTCCTGGCTATATGTGTGTGCTTTACACTTGATAACAGCCACTCTGTCGGGTTCCTGTATCGCTGTTAGAAGCCTTTTGATGTGAGCTGCATGCGCTACCGGTGTACCAGCTGCCGTCATGAAATTTCTGAGGCGCCATAGGGCTCCGAAATCATGGACTACCCCGAATGCGTATCTAGAGTCGGTGTAGATATTGGCTGACTTGCCCTTAGCCAATTCACATGCTCTGGTTAGGGCGACCAGTTCAGCAACCTGGGCTGAGTGAGGTGGGCCTAGCGGTTCTGCTTCTATGGTGCCTTGGTCATCTACGACTGCGTATCCAGTACACAAGTCTCCCGAATCCGACTGTCTGTGACAACTACCATCCGTGTAGAAGGTAAGTTCTACATCTTCCAGTGGGTTGTCACTGATGTCAGGCCTTGCGGTAAAATTTTGGGTCAAATATTCCATACAATCATGTGTGTCCTCCTTTGTATTAAATCCTCCTTCCCCACCACTCTCATCCTCCACCCTTTGTGCCTGTCCAGGCACACCTGGGAGATATGTTGCAGGATTTAATGCACTGCATCTCCTTATGGTGATGTTTACGGGGGCCATTAGTGCCAATTCCCATCTTGTAAACCGTGCTGATGAGACGTGCCTGGTTTGGGCAGAATTTAGCAAGGCTGACACTGCATGTGGTGTATGAATTGTGAGGTTGTGACCTAGCACTACATCTTCGCTTTTCGTTACTAGCAATGCTATCGCAGCAACGCTTCGCAAGCATGTGGGGAGGGATCGCGCTACCGTATCTAGCTGAGCGCTGTAGTATGCTACCGGCCTGCTGGTATCACCGTGCTTTTGGGTTAGGACGCCTGCCGCGCAACCAGCACTTTCTGTTCCGTACAGCTCAAAGGGTTTCCCATAGTCTGGCATACCTAATGCTGGTGCCTGCGTTAGGCACTGTTTAAGTCTCTCAAATGCCATCTCGGACTCGTCTGTGTGCGAAATCCGATCAGGCTTGTTTGAGGAAACCATCTCCTGCAAAGGTAATGCTAGAATGGAAAATCCTGGGATCCAGTTACGGCAATACCCACACATTCCTAAAAACGTTCTGATCTGTTGCTGGGTTTGAGGCAGAGTCATGTCTCTAATTGCTTGAATTCTATCAGCGGTCAGGTGTCTCAGTCCTTGTGTTAGACAGTGTCCCAAATATTTTACTTTAGTTTGGCATAATTGTAACTTGTCTTTGGAAACCTTGTGTCCTGTGTCTGAAAGATGAAACAGGAGCTGTTTCGTATCCTTCAGGGATGCTTCCAATGAATCTGAACACAGTAGTAAATCATCCACGTACTGTATCAATATTGATCCACTCTCTGGTTGGAAAGACTGTAAACAATCATGCAAAGCCTGGGAAAATATACTTGGGCTGTCTATGAATCCTTGTGGTAATCGAGTCCATGTGTATTGGACTCCTCTGTATGTAAATGCAAACAAATATTGACTGTCAGGATGTAGGGGTACCGAAAAGAAAGCGGAGCAGAGGTCAATAACAGTGAAAAATTTCGCAGTGGGAGGGATTTGCATAAGGATGACAGCTGTATTTGGCACTACGGGGAACTGACTCTCAACTATTTTGTTAATCCCCCTTAGATCCTGCACTAGCCGGTAACCCCTCCCCCCACTCTTTTTCACAGGGAAGATGGGACTATTGGCAGTGCTGGATGTTCTTACCAGAATGCCCTGTTGTAGCAAGCGCTCTATTACGGGATACACTCCTAACTCCACCTCTGGCTTCAGAGGGTACTGTGGGATTTTTGGAGCTATCCTACCATCTTTTACTTGTACAACTACTGGAGCTACGTTTGCCATTAATCCAGTGTCTTGTCCATCTTTAGTCCAAAGTGACTCTGGTATCTGGGATGTCATTTCTCCTACTTGGGAGGGAGTCCTATTTGTCATAATGGTATGTGACATTAATTTTGATGGGGAGTCTAACATGTCTCGCACTTCCTGAGCGTGATTCTCAGGTATGTCCAAGAATACACCTTCAGGAGTACAATAAATGACGCACCCCATTTTACACAATAAGTCTCTTCCCAGGAGATTAGTCGGTGCCGATGCAGCCAGCAAAAAGGAATGCTTGGTGTGTAAAGGCCCTATTGTAATCTCGGCTGGTTTGCTAACAGGGTAATGCTGGACTACTCCCGTTACTCCCATGGCTGGAATTGTCTTACCAGTGGTTCTCATGCCCACTGTCGAATTTATCACTGATTTGGCCGCCCCCGTATCTACAAGAAAGTTTAATGATTTACCAGATACATTAATTGCAATTTCGGGTTCACTTCCAAGACTTGCAATCAATTTTACTGGCTGCAGATTACAGGTATGGCCACACCCCTATTGGGTATGGTGACCTCCCTGAATCCCGCTGGCAGCAACTACTTGAGAAGGGGTTAACTGGGAACTACCAGAGGCTTGCCAGTCTCTATTCGGGGGGTATCTTTTTGTTTCCCCTGCATGTAGCTCATAACTCCGTTTCTGTGGACCCTGCTCCCAATGTCGTGTGTCGTGTCGTTGTCTAGGGGGTTGATAAGACTTTTGTATGTTTCTCGATTTACAGTCTCGTGCAAAGTGTCCCTCTCTATGACAAGAATAACAGGTTACCACATTTGACTTACCCACAGGGTTTGGTGATTTATACAAAGGCTGCCTTGTGGTCAGGGCCTGTATACTTACGGCCATTAACTTATCACCTTGTAATTCCCTGTGTCTGGTGATATTCCGATCGTGATCAACAGCTGCCTCTCTCAAAGTAGCCACCGACAGACCTCGCCAACATGGTTGCGTGGTCTGTACCCTTGTCTTTAATGCCTCTTTTAAGCCATCCATTAGTACAGACACTGCTACTTCTCGATGGTTTATGTTTGTTTTAATGTCCTCTATGCCTGTGTATTTAGCCATATCTAGTAATGCCCTGTGAAAATACTCTGCAGCTGTTTCTGACTCCTTTTGTTTAATGGAGAATATCTTGTTCCATTTAACTACAGCTGGGAAATACTCCTTTAACTGTAAACTTATCCTTTTTACATTGTCTTTGTTGTACACATCTGTAAGAGGTACATCCTGATCCAATCCACAGTCAGCTAAAAATTGAGCCGAGTCGACATTGGAGGGTAAACAAGCCCTCAGCAATACCTGCCAGTCTTTGTTATTGGGCTCTAAAGTGTTCCCTAAGTCTCTGATGTATTTCTGGCGAGCAACTAAGTCTTTCCTAGGGTCAGGGAATTCAGACACTATGGTTCTTAATTCCATTCGGGAAAATGGGCTATACATGGCAATGTTCCTAATGGGAGTGACTCCTGTGGTGTCTGTTTTCCCATTTGGAACAGCTATCACCCTAACAGGATTAAGTCTAGCAACATCATTCTGTGTAGATTCTACAGCCTGTGGTGAAATGGTTTCAGCATAGTGTATGGTGCCGTACTTACCCGTAGATACGACCTCACCTGTCCCTCCGCTAGGGGCCTTTGTTACTAATCTTAAGGGTTGGGCCGTGCCTACTGTAGTTTCTGATATGGTGGCTGCTAGAGAGAGCGCCGATATTGTTGCCGATTCGTCCTCTTGATCACACTCCTGGGGAAAGTTCAAAACAGGGTACAACTTGCACGGGTTAATACTTGCATTGGTTAACTTATTAACATTTACACAGTTGCTAAGTGTTTGTTTGTTACACCCTAGTGCGTCATTCTCCGCAACCAATTTCTCTCCTGATATGTATGGTGGCGGCGGTGCCGTGGCTATCAGTTTCCTGATAGGGTTAGATCCCGCCGCCTGAGCCAATCCTCTCTGTATTTCACCCTCCTGTTGCCATAACTGCAAATAATCATAATGTTTGATTCGTCTCTTTGTTGATTTAATGAGACATATCCTCCTCTTTAGATTTTGTAACACTTCTGGGCTAAAGCTGCCTACTCTTGGGAACTTCTCCCCGTCATGTACCGTCATTCTCTCCCATTCATCACATAAAACCTCTGTGTGTGAACCGTATTTTTCACACATTACGTACCTTGCCGACCCGACTGGTCGGTTTACTGAATCAACCCGTACCGAGGTTGATCGCCCCCTACCTGAACAATTGGCTCCCATACCTGTAGGCGTTGCTTTCTTCAGCCAACCCTTACAAAAACCAAAATGTTCAAGATAGGCTGACGGTGGCGGTTTACCGAGTACCCCACTCACTCGCCCACGCCGACCAATACGACCTACACACTGCCCTAGTGCTGGCGTACTCGACCCAGGGCCCCTATGAACCTTTGTTTACTGGAACATGTGAGTGTGATCCGCAGAGCATTAACCCTTTCCAGTAACTGTTGGTTGTTGGATAATTCCTGAGTGACCAGCGAACTTCCCTTTAGAAAATAAAAAATTACACAAATCACGTCAGAATGTACAAATAGTATTTATGACCCGTTTCGTACACAAATGGTACTGGTCAGATTTAACTAATGCACACAATTACGTGCGGTACAATCGTTCAGCACATAAGCAACTAACCTTATGTGCAGAGCGACCAGTGGAATCGAAAATTTCGGCTGCGAATTCCTTCAGCATGAGCTTTAATGGCCTATATGGGTTCTGCACCAACCCCCTGGGTTGTGCTCTTTTCTCTATTTATAGCGGACTTCCTTGTCTGCTGTACCTGGACCTCCTGGTCTGTTCTGGACCTCCTGGTCTGTGCTACAGTGTGACCTCCTGGTCTGCTATACTCTAATGCTCAGATTCTATGTTTAACAAGGGATGCCTCCCTAGCCACCATGTACGTCACTTTCATGCATGTACCCTGCGAGAACTCGACTTCTTGTGGTTCAACCTCAAAAATTGTATAAACTTATATATACAAAACACTCACTCATCACATGTACACTTTTGTTTCTATTTCTATTTCTGCGCAGAAATTTTCTTTCCTTTAGACCAGATGTGTTGTAAATTTGGAGAAGGATCTGTTAGTCTAAATTTCGGACACTAAAATAGACTTGCGCTATTTATCGCGTTGCCACCTTTTCGCCTGTTAAAAATAACACTAGCGTGTGATTTGAGTTACGTGGGCGTACCCGGACGTTCCGTTGCGTAAAATACGCTGCGTGCGTCGGCCTTTGAGTTGCGTACGCGAGTCTCACCCTTTGTTAGAGACACGTGTACGCAAAGCAAATATCCACCGTAACACAATTCACACGTTTATCAATGTAGATGATCCTCGATCATCTACCAAACACCACACCAATCTCTCCTTGTATCTTTAGGTAGAGCTGCGTGCGTGCTTTGCACTTTATCCCTTAATTTATTACTTTTACACTTTAACTATGAAATAGCGACAAATCTCTCTTAGCACGTTTATCAATTATAAAATGGCAAACAGGAGAGTGATATATGAAAATACACGAATAAAAGAAATGCAGATATGCGTGTGTGCGTACGCAAGACAGAAATAAACAGTTTTAAAAGACACTAGCGTGTTGTTCTTACCTCCGGTTCCGGATTCCCTCAGCACCCTTTACTAAGCAAAGCAGACGCTTATCCAGACAGCACTACGAGGAATATGACCTCCCGCCCTTTGCTGATGGATAATGTCTGCTGAAATTACCTAGTGCAGATATGTGAAGGACGGACGAGCCGCCAATTGATAAAGCTAAATATTTATCTTACTTAAAACCCTTTAAGAGGTCTAAGAACACTGTACGCTATTGACGTATGGAATACCGTAAGGGTACGCACGTTGCGTAACAATCGCTTAGCCGTAGTCGAGACGCTCAAGCGTCACGTTCGCTCACGGCCAAGAGATCACAGGCAGGCACTCTATTGGCTGCCGACTAACGTAATGTTTCGCTATAGCGTAGCGGACGCTCGGGACCACGAGGAGATCACCAGCGGCGCTAACGCTCACAATGTTAATCCTTTATATGTAAACCATGAACAATGTATTATACAGGAAAACCTTAGTGAAATGATAGAGTGTAGATGCAACACAGTGTAACCTTATTAACTCAAAAGCTGTTCGAGCATCACCGGCGCTCTGAGAATACTTAACACTATAAGAAATACACAAATACCGGGCTTAGGGTCTAACGCCTTATATGAATGTTATACTTGCAAAAGAATAATACAATACAAGTCATACACTCCAATATAACATAGACTAACTAACCAGATAACTACACAGGAAATACAATACAATTACGTTTAAGGAAAAATGAGAGAGAAAGAGGAGGAGAGAGAGAGAGATAGAGAGAGATATGGCTCACAATAACAATAAAGACAATATGATTGCGGAGAAAACTTACGCACAAGGGGAACGATCGCATGCGCCTCGATATCCAGCTCCCGATTATCAGCAATGAGAACCGTTGAAGAGAGTGAGTTGGATATCATCGGCTTGTCTATTTATGCCCCACACACAATACAATTCAATGGTCCCTACAATCTCATTGTTCATTGGACACAGGAATTCGTCTTCGCATTATAACAAAAGGTCATAGGTTGATTCATACAGGTGGGCTGAGACCATTTCCAACTGCTCAGGTGGGTGGGAAACTAGTTTTCCCGCTGCATGGATAAGTAAGTGCAAATAATAGTAAATGGACATAAACTTCTTATGTCCATAACTATTCGCACGAGCGATTAATCCGCTTCAAACCAACACCGGAATATTGCTAATTAAATACTCTTCCGATGGGTACTAAACACCACTGTATGACCCATGTCTGACCCTTCGTATCAAACAAAGAGGGATCTCTCTGTCTATGAACATGCTACCTTAACTAAACTTTCAGAATCTATCAAGGGGACCATGATCTACAAAATACATTATATAGTTAAAATATGTAACGAACGAGTCGCCCGCTAGACGCACATAAACTTTACCTTAAATGCGCACACCGTGCGCCTGCGGGTGCCCGCAGCGGCGAGTATGCGCACGCACGGCAGGGCTCATGAACGTGCAACAGGCACTCGCATGAGGTGCAAATATGGCAGTGTGTAGCGTGATATTTTTCTGACTTTGACAGTAGTGATGGGAGACTTTAACTATCCCGAGATAAACTGGAAAATCAATTCATGTGATATTGCTAGGGGCAATATGTTTTTAAACACGCTAAATGATAATTACTTAGTTCAATTAATCGAAGAACCAACTAGGTACAATGCAATCTTAGACCTGGTATTAACTAACAATGGGTAATTGGTATTAAATATTGAAGTAGGAGAGTCCATAGGTAACAGCGACCACAATATGGTCACATTCAATATCAGTTTTCATAAGCAGTCCTATACTGGCTCAACTAGGACTCTAAACTTTAGCAAAGCCAACTTTGACATGATGAAGGAAGCGTTAAGGGACATTGAATGGGAAATTCTGTTTCAAGGAAAAAATACTACAGAGAAATTGGGTGTATTAAAATCACTGCTAATTAATAATACTCGTAAATTTTATTCCCACCAGCAGCATAAAAAGGAATAAAAATCCCAAACCAATGTGGGTTAACAAAAATATAAAGGAATTAATGGACAAAAAAAGACGAGCATTTAAAAAATACAAATCTGAGAGGGATGTGGAGTCATTTCAACACTATAAGGACTGTAACAAAATATGCAAAAAAGGAATACGAGTGGCTAAAGTAAAAACTAAAAGACTTGTAGCAAAGGAAAGCAAAGCGAATCCCAAAATTTTTTGTAAGTACATCAACAGTAAGAGACTAAACAAGGAGAGTATAGGCCCTTTAAAGGACAAGAGGGGAGTCTTAATCAAAAATGATAATGACATAGCAAACAAACTAAACAAGTTTTTTTCAACGGTATTTACCAGAGAGGACCAAATGCTAGGTCTAACACAAAATCTCAACAAAGATAATGTCCCACTGCTAAATACTTATTTGTGTGAGGAGGTAGTCTGTGACCGATTAAAAAAGTTAAAGATTAATAAGTCGGGGGGCGTGGCCTGACTGGAGAGACGATTGGAAGCAGGGAATCAAACCTCCTGCTTTCCCTTCAAAAAACACACCATAGCCAGCACCAATAATTACCCCCAACCTACCCTCACTATCCACACTGCGGCTCAGGGTGTCGGTGCGCCTGGTCGCGGAGCCGGGGGACCGTTTTTGCGGTCTCTGCAGGTTGTGGCCTGCACTGGATGCCGGAGCCGCGGCCTAAATTTCATCGTCAGCCCGCCGGGAAGCTCCGGGAGACGGACACGGACGCCGGGACTACCCGCGGCCGCAAAAAAAACCCGGGGGACCCTCCGGCCTGCTGGGGAGCCTGAAAGATACCCCCCATCTACATCTACATCATACCTGAGGCCCTGCGAGGCGGGAGGCGGGACCCGGCGCTCGGAGACGGAAAGAGCCGCGGACCCGCACTTCCGGTGCTGCGCTGGCACAGGTCTCCCTTGATATGCAGTGAAACCTCTCAGGTGACAACCTCCCTGCACCGCACTCCTCATTACCTCTGGCACTACTATATACATCAACAGTGGGACAGAAGAGGGACCCGGAGGGGAGAAGATTTATAGATATGATATCTATATAAACACTTGCCTATATATAAATAAACACAGAGGCACAGCAGATCTCTCATACCCACTCTTCCCCCACCCTCTACAGACTGATATATCCTGGATAGCATCATACTGAAACGGATCACTCTAATCACTACTACAGCTGATCCCAAGATATAACACTATTTCTCCAGTCCGCTGCCACAAAGTGATTTACATCTTCACCCCCCCTCCCCATCGCCGTGTAGGTGGGAGGTAAGTGGGACCTACTTAGTACCTACTAATTTATCTCCAATTGGCGTGCTCACTCGGTGATGCCGCGGGTCGGATCGCTGTTGTGATTGAAATACTACGTTACCAACATTATCTACCACGCTGTCTGAGTCTCACTACTACCACGTATATTGGTGATAACAATTTTCTACCTGGTGGACACAATTACATCTTCATGTCAATTTGGCGTAATCCAATTGCTCTCATTTCTCCACTGATGGAAACATCTCACAGTGTAATGTGAGTTTGCACCGGCCGTAACTGTAATGTAGACCTCCTCTCATTTTTATAACTAACGGCAAACCATATCACTCGTCCGACCCTCATGAGCTCATAACTACTAGTATGGACAAATACTTAAGATCTTCTACACCGAAACCCCAAAGATGCAAGAGTGACGAGAAACGCGGAGAATCAGACACCACCTCCCTGCTACTGTCCCACCATCCTATCGGTCTAGATAACACAGTTGATTCATTGCCTACCATGGCTCCAAAGGTTCCCCCCGCTCCTCCCTCCTACTCGGATATAGTGAAAGCAATTAAAGAGACTGTGGAACCTTTGTTACAAACTCAGGCAGATAAATTTATGTCCGCAGTATCAGATCTGAAATCAGAGCTCGGCTCTATGTCCCGAAGAATTTCGGTGAACGAGAACAGGATTGGAGTTAACTTCAAAGAAATTGAAGACCTTAAAGAACAAGTCGTATCTTGAACAACTACACGTCAACATATGATGATGAAGATGGACGACCTAGAAAATCGTTCGAGACGTAACAACCTGAGAATTGTGGGTCTCAAGGAATCATTGAAGGGACCGGACCTTCTGAAATTTCTCCTCTCCGATTTGCCAGACCTTTTGGGTATTCCCGAGGAACTCTCGTCGTTGGAAATTGAAAGAGCCCATAGACTGGGCCCCCCACGTGACTCTAACCAATCTAGACCCCGCCCGGTAATCTTCAAATGCTTAAATTTCAGACACAAAGAACTGATATGGTCTGCGGCCCGAAGCAAATGTCCACTCCAATGGGATGGTCAACGGCTGTTCCTTTTCCAGGACTACTCTGCTAAAGTCTCTAGAGCTAGAAGAGAAATGTCTCCAATATGCTCTCATCTTGTGAAAAATGGTATCCGATTTGCTCTTCTTTACCCTGCGCGGCTGCGCATTTTCACCCCGCAGGGCCCGAAAGATTTCACATCGGTGGATTCGGCTAGAGGATTTATGACGGAGCTGAGCAGATCCACACGATCGCCCTCGACCTCAATACCACCTTCTCCAAGTTTGACGGACGATAATGTCTGAAACCTGATACCGGGACTCGACTCATGCTCTTATACTAGTTGATATGGTTATTTGTACTGCTCTATTGAGAGGTAATTTGGGTTCCACTCCTATCATGACCGTTTAGAAAGCCACTTACCTTTCTGTACGGGTCATAGGGACGATCTCTTGAGTTTATTATCTTTAGATTGCCTGTTGGTTATTATGTTATTCTATTGGTCTACATTGCGGTGGCCTCATGTTGAAAACATTTAATGATGTCCGCTGATGTAGACGCTCGTATATGTTATATTTCTCTTTATTTTTGTCTCTACCTTTCTTTCTTCTTCCTAACTTCCTTTACTCTCCTCTATGATGCCACTTGTTTGCAGATGCTTAACTGGCGGGGGTGGAAATTGTGTATCTCTGTGTTACTCTGGATTACTTGTATAACGATATTTCTTATCATAAGGCCTCTTACTATACTTCTATATTCCTCTGATGGTGTTGTAGATGTCACAACTTAATATAATATCATGGAATGTTAGGGGTATTAACTCTCCTATTAAACGGAGACGCATCATTACCTATTTAAATAAGATAAAAGCTGACGTCTCCATGCTCCAGGAGACTCATTTGACCCCTCCTGAACATGCTAAACTTACTATGCTTAGACAAGAAGTTGTGGCGTCCTCTTCATTCTCATCTAAAGCAAGGGGAGTCGTTATACTTATTCGTAAAGGGGTGACATTTGACATACATAATCAGATTATTGACCCTCAGGGAAGATATATAGTATTAGATATCACCTTGGAGGGTACCAGATTAACATTATGCAATATTTATGCCCCGGCTGTCTATGACAAATCATTTTACCTGGAGATAACGAATATTCTCCGCCCATATTCACATACCTTTCTCATCGTTGGAGGAGATATGAATATGGTATCCTCTTTAGTTTTGGACAGAAAGGGTGCCTCGTCTTAGAGAACCCGACTACCCAAGATCAACCTAGATTACATATCCACACAGTTGGGACTGGTTGATATATAGCGCCTCCATAACCCTGTAGAACTGGAATACACTTACTACTCCTCAACCCATAATTCCTTCTCACGCATAGATTATTTCCTTGTCTCCACTGATCTGTCACCCAGGATCACTGAGACAGCTATTAACCCTATAACTATTTCAGACCATGCCCCTATTTCACTAGTGCTTCAAGGTAGACTCACTTTGGGTTCTAACTCACATTGGAGATTCCCTGCTAAGATGGCCGCCTCTCCAGACTTTAAAACTATGTTGGTGAATTCTTGGGATTCTTATGTTCTTAATAACTCTGACCATCTATCTGACCCTGCCTTTTTTGGCAGACTGCTAAAGCGGTTCTAAGAGGAGACATAATTGCATATATGACAAAGTATAAACGGGATCAAGATGCCACATATAGAGCGGCACAATCTGCACTTACTTCCTCATTCCAGACCTTTAAATCCTCACCTACGATAGCTAACAAACAGAAATATAGAGACGCTAAGACCCAATTTGACCATACTCTGACGCATATGGATAATAGATTCCTCATAGCAGGTAAACACAAATTCTTTCAATATGGAGATAAGCCGAGCAGAATGCTTTCCAACTTACTTAAAACAGACAAAGGGCCCCAATATGTGACAGCTTTGAGGGATTCGACCTCAACAATACGGACCGAAGGGAAGGTAGTCACTGACATCTTCTATTCCTTCTTTAGCGATCTATACTCTCATAGTGATATCGACCAACTTACCAAAACCTCTTTTTGGGACACACTACAGTTGCCTCAGATCTCCCCAGAACAATCAGAATCCCTTACGGCCCCTATTACTGTCACTGAAGTGACGGAGGCTATTAAAGCCCTTAAGACACTGAAAACACCAGGCCCCGACGGTTTGTCCGGGGAATTCTTTAAAATACTCTCACCTAAAATAGTAGATTCTTTAACAGCATTTTTCAATTCCATTTTTTCCAGCCTTACTATCCCACACTATTTTAACTCAGCACTGATCAGAGTGATACCCAAACCTGGCAAAGACCCACTCCTCCCGTCTTCCTATCGCCCTATTTCATTACTTAATGTAGATTACAAATTATTCACTAAGCTATTGGCAGACCGACTAAAATTTATCCTGCCTAAAATAATCCACAGTGATCAAACTGGTTTTATCTCAGGCAGACACTCGGTGACCAATATCCGTAAAGTTCTAACAGTTTTACAATCCCTGAAGGAAGTTGAAACAGGTGAACCTGCCTTCCTACTATCATTGGATGCGGAAAAGGCATTCGACCTGGTGACGTGGGATCACCTATTTGAGACACTCCGACGCTTCGGATTCTCAGACCAATTCGTGGCCATTATACAAACCATATATCATAATGCATCTACACAAGTTTTCACAAACCGATATTTATCTCAGCCCTTGAAGATTCATAGAGGGACCAGACAGGGATGTCCTTTGTCCCCTTTACTCTTTGCAGCAGCATTAGAACCCCTGGCTGTAGCACTGAGACAATTATCAACCTTCTCGGGAATATCAGTGGGGAAGAGGGAAGTTAAACTTGGACTATTTGCGGATGATATGATCTTATTTGTTTCCAACCCACGCACTTCGATACCTGCCATATTTGACACCATACACCGCTTTAGTACCTTCGCTGGCTACCACATAAATACCCATAAATCTGAATTACTCCCTTTGACTAACATAACAGACCCTCTTCTTTATTCTGACTTCTCTTCCCAATTCACGCTGACCCCTACTAAACTAAAATACTTAGGTATCTATATCCCCTCGGTACTCACCCGATTGTATCTATTTAATTATACACCCATTATTCAACAAATCAAAATACGGTTAGAATCTTGGAAAGACCTCAAACTTTCTCTGTTGGGTAGGGTAGTGGTGATAAAGGCTATTATCTTCCCAAAATTGGCTTACCTGCTTCAGATGCTCCCCGTTACGATAAATAAGCAAGACACCATACTCTGTTCGCAAATATTCTCAAAATTTATTTGGAAAAACTCAAAACCACGCATGCCCAAAGCCCGAACTTATGTTAATAAACGGAAAGGCGGGCTGAGTATGCCTAACATAACGATGTTTGCTAGGTCAGCACTGTTTAAGTTTGCCTCAGGTTGGCTTTTACAGTCAGACATATTCACGAATCTGGAACTGGAAGAGGCATTGTTCTCTCCTTACTCACCTGCAGCATTGCTTCACACACCAAAGGCCAAACTACCTCAGGAAGTTAAGACTAATATCTTGTTTTGGGACACTTATAGGGCCTGGACCTCCATCCATAAACTATTTGGTACTGATCCATATGAGTCACCATACATACCCTTATGGGGAAACCCCAACTTCCCCTCCTCTTTAGACAGCCGCCACTTCTACACATGGAAATGTAAGGGGATACACACTATCAGAGATGTTTTTGACCCTGGTGGAAGGATGCTCTCCTTTTTGCAATTGCGAGACAAATTCTCTTTACCCCACTCCAACTTTTTCATGTTTCTCCAAGCATGCCATTATATCAACTCTCTTAATGACCCCTTAGGTAAAATGGCCTCTACTCGAACAGTTCTCGACACTCTCACGTTCTGCAGACAAAATCCCTTCAAAATCCGATATCTTTACAATGACCTGATTGAAGTGTCGGCCCCCTCTTGGTCCCCTCTCTCTGATTCCTGGCGGCGGGAACTCCCAGGGGCACCTGACATGAGTGAGACCTCCTCGAACATTGACCGAGTCCTCAAGGCCTTAAAGTCTGCTAAGTTACAAGAAATACATCTAAGGGTAGTAAACAGGATGTATATATCCCCCTCCCAAAGACAACACTTCCGCCCGGGTGAGTCGGGCAATTGCCCTAAATGCGGAGTAAGTGGAGTAACCCTGACACACAATCTCTGGTTATGTGGGAAAATTAAACGTTTCTGGTGTAAGATTCTCCAATATTTATCCCGACTACTCAAAGTAACTCTCCCTGCTCTGGTGGCCCCGCTGCTGTATGCTGACTTTTCGCCCTGGTTGTCACAGTTAGATCTCACCCCGATGATCCCTCTACTGACTGTGATGGTCACGGTAGCAAAACAAGTGATACTGAGGCACTGGATATATAAAACTGCCCCATCAGTAGGTGAATGGGAATCCGCTTTATTGGATGTACTATTTTGTGAAAGAAAAATGGCCACCTTCCAAATTGAAAATGGAGTCATACTTTTTCATAAAAAATGGGGAATGTATATTGAGAGTCTGCCCTTGGACAGACGTGAATGCATTTGGAGGGTATTCCGGGACACAACGTGGTACTGGACTAACAGGATAACGGGAACTATTAGCTAATCTCAGGTACCCTAAAGATAGAAATACTGAGTGGACCCCACTTATAACATAGACCCTCCAGAAAGGTTATACTACACACTACAATGCTCACCCCAAAACCAGGACTTCACCTCCTAATCCAGACTGTGCTTCTGACTAACCTCCACTTCATCCCCCCCCCCCCGACAATATATACACTATTTGTCTATAGTATCTCTGCAATATTTCTTTCTCTTTACTTTCCATCTCTATCCTTTCCTTTCCTTTCCTGTCTCCCTTTCTTCCTAACAGCTGTGATGTTTAATTTACATATTATGTATGTTACCTGATGTTGGGGGTAGAGGTGCACCCCGGTGAATCATACCCCCTAATATTATGTCAGACAGCTGAGTAGAAATTACTCTAAGTGAAATGTTTTTGCTTTTCTTCCCCTCTTACTACAAAAAAAACAAAAAAACCTGTACAGCCCTCAATTTACCCTGTTTTTATTCTTCTTGAATTTGATTGTTTGTGTCACTGTTGAATATTCTTGTAACTCGACCCTGATAACTTATGTTGTGACTCTATGGCTGTCTAATAAAGAAATTTATAAAAAAAAAAAAAAAAGATTAATAAGTCACCTGGTTCCGATGGAATTCACCTGAGGGTTCTTATGGAGCTGCACGCTGAACTAGCAAGACCTCTATTTTTGATCTTCATGGATTCAGTTAAATCGGGTATGGTTCCCAAAGACTGGCGCATAGCGGAGGTAGTGCCGATATTTAAAAAAGGGAGCAAAGCTGAACCACGTAATTATAGACCAGTTAGTCTTACATCTATAGTGGGGAAAGTATTGGAAAGTATTCTAAGGGACAGTATTCAAAAGTTCCTTGAAGCAAATAAGGTCATTAAAAGGAACCAACATGGATTTGTGAAGGACAGATCATGTCAGACCAACTTACTTGGCTTTTATGAAACAGTAAGTGCGAACCTGGATCAGGGTAAGGAGGTGGATATAATCTTTTTAGACTTTGCCAAAGCTTTCGACACTGTACCACACACGTGTCTTATCTATAAGCTACAAGAAAAAGGGCTAGGGAGCACAATATGCACTTGGGTCAGTAATTGGTTAGATAATAGGGAGCAGCGCATTGTGGTCAATGGATCATTTTCAAATTGGACTAAAGTACTAATTGGTGTGCCACAAGGGTCTGTACTTGGACCACTTTTGTTCAACATTTTCATCAACGACCTAACAGTAGGTCTAGAGAGCATGGTGTCAATTTTCGCAGATGATACCAAATTGTGTAAGGTTATAAATACGGAGGGGGATGCTGAGTCTCTTCAGAACGACTTAACTAAACTGGAAGCATGGGCAGCAAAATGGAGAATGATATTCAACACAGACAAGTGTAAGGTAATGCACTGTGGGGGCAAAACCAAAAATTACACCTACATACTAAATGGGGTAATATTAGGGGATTCTGTACTGGAAAAAGACTTAGGGGTTCACATAGATAAAAAATTAAGCAGCAGTACCCAAAGTAGGAGTGCAGCAAAGAAGGCTAATAAGATATTAGCATGCATAAAACGGGGAATTGATGCAAGGGACGAGAGTATTATACTCCCATTATATAAATCACTAGTGAGGCCACATCTTGAATACGGTGTGCAATTTTGGGCACCATATTACAAAAAGGATATCCTGGAGCTAGAAAAGGTTCAGAGGCGGGCGACCAAACTAATCAAGGGCATGGAGACGCTGGAATACGAGGAAAGGCTTACAAGGCTAGGCATGTTTACATTGGAAAAGAGGAGACTAAGAGGGGACATGATCAACATCTACAAATATATAAGGGGTCAATACACAGAGCTTGGGAGGGACCTGTTTTCTATAAGAGCAGCACAGAGAACACGTGGTCACTCGCTTAGGTTAGAGAAGAGGAGTTTCCGCACATTGAGGCGAAAAGGTTTTTTCACAGTAAGGAGAATACGTATTTGGAATTCCCTGCCTGAGAGAGTAGTAACTGCGGACTCAGTCAACACCTTTAAGAATGGGTTAGATAAATTCCTATTGGATAAAGATATTCAGGGTGATAGTGCGTAGGCACACATTATAGTTAATTTAACTAGTCCTAACATAAAAATAACTAGTCCTATAATAAGACTGCATAGGAGACCACAAATAGATTGAAATCGATTGACAATTGTCTTTTCTCTTACGTCCTAGAGGATGCTGGGGACTCCGTAAGGACCATGGGGAATAGACGGGCTCCACAGGAGACATGGGCACTAAAAAGAACTTTAGGTATGGGTGTGCACTGGCTCCTCCCTCTATGCCCCTCCTCCAGACCTCAGTTTAATACTGTGCCCAGAGGAGACTGGGTGCACTACAGGGAGCTCTCTTGAGCTTCCTTAATAGAAAGTATTTTGTTAGTTTCTCTGACGTCCTAGTGGATGCTGGGACTCAGTAAGGACCATGGGGATATAGCGGCTCCGCAGGAGACAGGGCACAATAATAAAAGCTTTAGGATCAGGTGGTGTGCACTGGCTCCTCCCCCTATGACCCTCCTCCAAGCCTCAGTTAGATTTTTGTGCCCGACGAGAAGGGTGCAATCTAGGTGGCTCTCCTGAGCTGCTTAGAATAAAAGTTTAAGTTAGGTTTTTTATTTTCAGTGAGTCCTGCTGGCAACAGGCTCACTGCTACGAGGGACTTAGGGGAGAGAAGTAAACTCACCTGCGTGCAGGATGGATTTGCTTCTTAGGCTACTGGACACCATTAGCTCCAGAGGGATCGAACACAGGCCCAGCCATGGAGTCCGGTCCCGGAGCCGTGCCGCCGACCCCCCTTGCAGATGCCGAAGTTGAAGAGGTCCAGAAACAGGCGGCAGAAGACTTTCAGTCTTCATAAGGTAGCGCACAGCACTGCAGCTGTGCGCCATTGTTGTCAGCACACTTCACCAACAGTCACCAACTGTCACTGAGGGTGCAGGGCGCTGGGGGGGGGCGCCCTGGGCAGCAATGTATAATACCTTTTTATGGCTAAAATACATCACATATAGCCCTTGAGGCTATATGGATGTATTTAACCCCTGCCAGATCTCAAAAACTCCGGGAGAAGAGCCCGCCGAAAAGGGGGCGGGGCCTATTCTCCTCAGCACACGGCGCCATTTTCCTGCTCAGCTCTGCTGTGAGGAAGGCTCCCAGGCTCTCCCCTGCACTGCACTACAGAAACAGGGCTAAAACAGAGAGGGGGGGCACTTATTTGGCGATATGATTACATATATAAAAATGCTATAAGGGAAAACACTTGTATAAGGGGTTGTCCCTGTATAATTATAGCGTTTTTGGTGTGTGCTGGCAAACTCTCCCTCTGTCTCCCCAAAGGGCTAGTGGGGTCCTGTCCTCTATCAGAGCATTCCCTGTGTGTGTGCTGTGTGTCGGTACGTGTGTGTCGACATGTAGGAGGACGATGTTGGTGAGGAGGCGGAGCAAATTGCCTGTATTGGTGATGTCACTCTCTAGGGAGTCGACACTGGAATGGATGGCTTATTTAGGAATTACGTGATAATGTCAACACGCTGCAAGGTCGGTTGACGACATGAGACGGCCGGCAAACAAATTAGTACCTGTCCAGGCGTCTCAGACACCGTCAGGGGCTTGTAAAAACGCCCATTTACCTCAGTCGGTCGACACAGACACAGACACGGACACTGACTCCAGTGTCGACGGTGAAGAAACAAACTTATTTTCCTTTAGGGCCACACGTTACATGTTAAGGGCAATGAAGGAGGTGTTACATATTTCTGATACTACAAGTACCACAAATAAGGGTATTATGTAGGGTGTGAATAAACTACTTGTAGTTTTTCCTGAATCAGATAAATTAAATGAAGTGTGTGATGATACGTGGGTTTCCTCCGATAGAAAATTATTGGCGGTATACCTTTTCCCGCCAGAAGTTAGGGCGAGTTGGGAAACACACCTTAGGGTGGATAAGGCGCTCACACGCTTATAAAAACAAGTGGCGTTACCGTCTCCAGATACGGCAGCCCTCAAGGAGCCAGCTGATAGGAAGCTGAAAAATATCCTAAAAGTATATACACACATACTGGTGTTATACTACGACAAGCAATCGCCTCAGTCTGGATGTGCAGCGCTGAGGGGGCTTGGTCGGATTTCCTGACTGAAAATATTGATACCCTTGACAGGGACAAGATTTTATTTACTATAGAGCATTTTAAGGATGCATTTCTATATATGCGAGATGCGCAGAGGGATATTTGCATTCTGGCATCAAGAGTAAATGTGATGTCCATATCTGCCAGACGAAGACACGACAGTGGTCAGGTGATGCAGATTCCAGACGGCACATGGAAGTATTGCCGTATAAAGGGGCGGTCCATCGGACCTGGTGGCCATGGCAACAGCTGAAAAATCCACCTTTTGTTACCCCAAGTCACATCTCAGCAGAAAAGGACACAGTCTTTTCAGTCTCAGTCCTTTCGTTCCCATAAGGGCAGGCGGGCAAAAGGGCCAGTCATATCTGCCCAGGGTAGAGGAAAGGGAAGAAGACTGCAGCAGGCAGCCCATTCCCAGGAACAGAAGCCCTCCACAGCTTCTGCCAAGTCCGCAGCATGACGCTTGGGCCGTACAAGCGGACTCAGGTGCGGTAGGGGGTCATCTCAAGAGTTTCAGCACGCAGTGGGCTCACTCACAAGTGGACTCCTGGATCCTACACGTAGTATCCCAGGTGTACATTGGAAATTCGAGACGTCTCCCCCTCACAAGTTCCTGAAGTCTGCTTTACCAACGTCTCCCTCCGACAGGGAGGCAGTATTGGGAACAATTCACAGGCTGTATTCCCAGCAGGTGATAATCAAAGTACCCCTTCTACAACAAGGGAAGGGGTATTATTCCACACTATATTGTGGTACTGAAGCCAGACGGCTCGGTGAGATCTGAAATATTTGAACACTTACATACAAGCGTTCAAATCAAGATGGAGTCACTCAGAGCAGTGATAGCGAACCAGGAAGAAGGGGACGATATGGTGTCACTGGATATCAGGGACGCTTACCTACATGTCCAAATTTGCCCTTCTCACCAAGGGTACCACAGGTTCGTGGTACAGAACTGTCACTATCAGTTCAGACGCTGCCGTTTGGATTGTCCACGGCACCCCGGGTCTTTACCAAGGTAATGGCCGAAATGATGATTCTTCTTAAAAGAAATATGGACGCTTTCCTGATAAGGGCAAGGTCCAGAGAACAGTTGGAGGTCGGAGTAGCACTATCTTAAGTAGTTCTACGACAGCACGAGTGGATTCTAAATATTCCAAAATCGCAGTTTTTTCCGACGACACGTCTACTGTTCCTAGGGATGATTCTGGACACAGTCCAGAAAAGGATGTTTTCTCCCGGAGAAGAAAGCCAGGGAGTTATCCGAGCTAGTCAGGAACCTCCTAAAACCAGGAAAAGTATCAGTGCATCATTGCACAAGGATCCTGTGAAAAGTGGTGGTTTCTTACAAAGCGATCCCATTCGGTAGATTTCACGCAAGAACCTTTCCGTGGGATCTGCTGGAAAAATGGTCCGGATCGCATCTTCAGATGCATCAGCGGATAACCCTGTCTCCAAGGACAAGGGTGTTTCTTCTGCGGTGGCTGCAGAGTGCTCATCTATGAAAGGGCCGCAGATTCGGCATTCAGGACTGGGTCCTGGTGACCACGGATGCCAGCCTGAGTGGCTGGGGAGCAGTCACACAAGGAAAAAATTTCCAGAGAGTGTGATCAAGTCTGGAGACTTCTCTCCACATAAATATACTGGAGCTAAGGGCAATTTACAATGCTCTAAGCTTAGCAAGACCTCTGCTTCAAGGTCAGCCGGTATTGATCCAGTGGGACAACATCACGGCAGTCGCCCACGTAAACAGACAGGGCGGCACAAGAAGCAGGAGGGAAATGGCAGAAATTGCAAGGATTCTTTGCTGGGCGAAAAATCATGTGATAACACTCTCAGCAGTGTTCATTCCGGGAGTGGAAAACTGGGAAGCAGACTTCCTCAGCAGGCATGACCTCCACCCGGGAGAGTGGGGACTTCATCGGGAAGTCTTCCACATGATTGTAAACCATTGGGAAAAACCAAAGGTGGACATGATGGCGTCCCGCCTGAACAAAAACTAGACAGATATTGCGCCAGGTCAAGGGACCCTCAGGCAATAGCGGTGGACGCTCTGGTAACACTGTGGGTGTACCAGTCAGAGTATGTGTTCCCTCCTATGCCTCTCATACCAAAAGTACTGAGAATCATAAGAGGGAGATGAATAAGAACGATACTCGTGGTTCCGGATTGGCCAAGAAGGACTTGGTACCCGAAACTTCAAGAGATGTTCACGGAAGACCCGTGGCCTCTACCTTTAAGAAAGGACCTGCTCCAGCAGGGGCCTTGTCTGTTCCAAGACTTACCGCGGCCGCGTTTGACGGCATGGCGGTTGAACGCCGGATCCTGAAAGGGCATTCCAGATGAAGTCATCCCTACCCTGGTCGAAGACAGGAAGGATGTAACCGCAAAACATTTTCACCGCATTTGGCGAAGATATGTTGCGTGGTGTGAGGCCAAGAAGGCCCCTACAGAGGAATTCCAACTGGGTCGTTTCCTACATTTCCTGAAAACAGGACTGTCTATGGGCCTAAAATTAGGGTCCATTAAGGTTCAAATTTCGGCCCTGTCGAAATTCTTCAAGAAAGAACTGGCTTTAGTGCCTGACGTTCAGATGTTTGTAAAAGGGGTACTGCATATACAGCCTCCTTTTGTGCCCCAGTGGCACCTTGGGATCTCAATGTTGTTTTGAGTTTCCTAAAGTCACATTGGTTTGAACCACTCACCACTGTGGACTTAAAATATCTCACATGGAAGGTGACGATGCTATTAGCCCTGGCTTCAGCCAGGCGTGTGTCAGAATTGGCGGCTTTATCATATATAAAGCCCTTACTTAATTTTTCATTCTGACAGGGCAGAATTGAGGACTCGTCCTCAATTTCTCCTTAAGGTGTTTTCTGTTTTTCACATGAACCAACCTATTGTGGTACCTGCGGGTACTAGGGACTTGGAGGACTCCAAGTTACTTGACGTTGTAAGGGCCCTGAAAAATATGTTTCCAGGACGGCTGGAGTCAGAAAATCTGACTCGCTGTTTAGCCTGTATGCACCCAACAAGATGGGTGCTCCTGCTTCTAAGCAGACGATTGCTCGCTGGATTTGTAATACAATTCAGTTTACACATTCTGTGGCAGGCCTGCCACAGCCAAAATCTGTAAAAGCCCATTCCAAAAGGAAGGGGGCTCATCTTGGGCGACTGCCCGAGGGGTCTCGGCTTTACAACTTTGCCGAGCAGTTACTTGGTTAGGGGCAAACACGTTTGCTAAATTCTACAAATTTGATACCCTGGCTGAGGAGGACATGGAGTTCTCTCATTCGGTGCTGCAGGGTCATCCGCACTCTCCCGCCCGTTTGGGAGCTTTGGTATAATCCCCATGGTCCTTACGGAGTCCCAGCATCCACTAGGACGTCAGAGAAAATAAGATTTTACTTACCGATAAATCTATTTCTCGTAGTCCGTAGTGGATGCTGGGCGCCCATCCCAAGTGCGGATTGTCTGCAATACTTGTACATAGTTATTGTTACAAAAATCGGGTTATTCTTGTTGTGAGCCGTCTTTTCAGAGGCTCCTTCGTTGTTATCATACTGTTAACTGGGTTCAGATCACAGGTTGTACGGTGTGATTGGTGTGGCTGGTATGAGTCTTACCCGGGTTTCAATATCCTTCCTTATTATGCACGCTCGTCCGGGCACAGTATCCTAACTGAGGCTTGGAGGAGGGTCATAGGGGGAGGAGCCAGTGCACACCACCTGATCCTAAAGCTTTTATTATTGTGCCCTGTCTCCTGCGGAGCCGCTATATCCCCATGGTCCTTACGGAGTCCCAGCATCCACTACGGACTACGAGAAATAGATTTATTGGTAAGTAAAATCTTATTTTTTTTATTTTCAGGGAGACCTGCTGGCAACAGACTCCCTGCATCGTGGGACTGAGGAGAGAGAAGCAGACCTACTTAAATGCTAGGCTCTGCTTCTTAGGCTACTGGACACCATTAGCTCCAGAGGGAGTCAGAATGCAGGTCTCCCCTAGCGGTTCGTCCCGGAGCCGCGCCGCCGTCCTCCTCGCAGAGCCGGAAGATAGAAGCCGGGTGAGTATAGGAAGGCAGAAGACTTCAGAGGCGGCAAAAGCCTTCAGATCTTCACTGAGGTAACACTGCGCGCCATTGCTCCCACAGAGAACACACACAGCGCACACTGTTGGGTGCAGGGCGCGGGGGGGGGGGGGGGGGGGGGCGCCCTGGGCAGCAATGTATTCCTCTAGGACTGGCTGTAAGTAAATATACACTTATTTGTGTGTTTTGGTATCCCCTCCAGTTTGCTCAAAGAGCAGGACCGAAGCCCGCCACTGAGGGGCGGGGCTTCTCCCTCAGCACTCACCAGCGCCATTTTCTCCACAAGCACACGCTGAGAAGCTGGCTTCCCAGACTCTCCTCTGCTGATCACCGGTGACAGAGGGTTTTAAAGAAGGGGGGGGGGGCACATAATTTGGCACAGTGAATATACAAATAGCGCTGTATCTGGGTAATTTTTTTGTCCAGGGTTATTGGCGCTGGGTGTGTGCTGGCATACTCTGTCTCTCCAAAGGGCCTTGTGGGGAAACTGTCTCCAGATAGAGTCTTCCCTGAGTGTGTGGTGTGTCAGTATGTGCGTGTCGGCATGTCTGAAGTGGAAGGCTCTCCTAGGGATGAGGTGGAGCGCATGAGTGTGGTGTCTCCGTCGGCAACGCCGACACATGACTGGATGGAAATGTGGAATATTTTAAAAGCAAATGTGAATTTATTGCACAAACATTTGGACAAAGCAGAGTCCAGGGACGGTACGGTGGGTCATACCCTGCCTTTCCCTATGTCACAGGGGCCTTCGGGGTCTCAAAAATGCCCACTTTCTCCGGTAGTTGACACTGATATCGACACAGATTCTGAATCCAGTATCGATTATGATGATGCGAGGTTGCAGCCAAAATTGGCAAAGAGTATTCATTATATGATTATTGCTATAAAGGATGTGCTGCATATTATAGATGACCCCACGGTGCCTAATCCAAAAATCCACATGTTTAAAGAAAAGAAGCCTGAGGTTACTTTTCCACCTTCTTTTGAATTAAATGAGTTATTTGAAAGTGCTTGGGAAACTCCAGACAAGAAACTGCAGATTCCCAAAAGGATTCTTATGGCGTATCCTTTCCAGATCAAGGACAGGATACAGTGGGAATCTTCCCCAAGGGTGGACAAGGCATTGAGGCGCCTTTCCAAAAAGGTGGCGCTGCCGTCTCAGGATACCGCTGCCCTCAGGGATCCTGCGGATCGCAAGCAGGAAACTACTGATAATGTCAAATATTACCTTAAAACATAAAGCTATAAGCCGCTATGGCCGCTAGACTTATTACACACACTACGGACTAAATAAGTACGCTATTTGCGCACTGAGTACCGTAGGGGTACGCACTTAGCATAGCAGACGCTAGGCCGTGGGTGCGACGCACGAGCGGCACGGACACTCACGGATTCACGCTTCATACCAAGCACACTATTGGCGTACTGAGTACCGTACTGCTACGCTATTAGCGTAGCAGACGCTGCGCCGTGGGCGTGAGACACGAGCGGCACGGACGCTCACAGAATGATATGCAGTAAACCTTGTTAATAAAACAATGTAAGGATATGCTTATACTCTAAACCTTAGTAGACAAATACTGTAACGATGTAACGCCTAAAACCTTAACAATGCTTATGCTGTTAGAGCGATTAAGACGCTAAGAAAGCCCCTTTGCAGGAAAGTGAAAACACAACACCGGGTTTTGGTAAACCGCAGCGGCTCTAACACCGCAGTGGATTATTCAGAGAAAAATGGGAAAACAGATACAAATATACACTACAAGCAAACAAGGAAATCTAACAGAATAACAGAGAATAATGATGGCTACAGAGAATATACATACGTGGGAAATCGTTCGAATGCGCGACCTGGATCCAGTCCTCAGCTATTCAGGTAGAAAGCCTTCAGAGTCTCAGGCTGGGCAGGCAACAGTGGTCTTTATATACACAACATACATTCACAATACAATGGTCCCTGTAATCTCATTGTTCATTGGACACAGGGATGTGTCTCTACATTACAGGAAAGGTCATAGGTGGATTTGAACAGGTGGGCTGTGTCTTTCCCCAACTGCTCTTGTGGGTGGTATCCTCTGGATTCCCGCCGCATGTGTAATTTACAGAAAATACAGTTAATGTTCATAATCTACTTCTGTACATAACTATACGCAGGAGCGAGCGATCCTTTCCTAACTAACACCACCTTTCATCCTTTATCTGACCCTTCCTATCATGCAAAGAGGAATCTCTCTGTCCAGGAACTGTTTAAACTAATCATACTCGCTGACATGGTCTAGGGGAATAATATCTACAAAATGCACTATTTGGGTTAAATATGCTACGTTCGAGTCGCACGCTACACGCTCACAAACTCCGCCGTAAATACACATATCATGCGCACGAGTCGCTAGAGCGTCTCTTACGCAAATTGCGGGTATGTGTGCATGAGGGGTTAGTACAAGGGATATGTATCATGATATTTTTCGACTTTGACACTACCTTGAAGTCAATTTACACTCATACCGGTACCTTACTCAGACCGGCAATAGCGTTGGCCTGGGTTTGTAGCGCTGTTATAGCGTGGACCGATACCTTATCTACTGATATGGATACAATGGATAAGGAAACTATTTTATTGACCCTGGGCCATATTAAGGATGCAGTCCTTTATATGAGAGAGGCTCTGAGGGATGTAGGCATACTGGGGTCCAGAGCGAATGCTATGGCGATTTCTGCCAGGCGAGCACTGTGGACCCGACAGTGGACGGGTGATGCCGATTCAAAACGGCATATGGAGGTTTTACCTTACAAGGGTGAGGAATTGTTTGGGGAAGGTCTCGCAGACCTGGTTTCCACGGCTACTGCAGGTAAAATCAACCTTTTTACCTTATGTTTCCTCACAGCCTAAGAAAGCGCCACATTATCAGATGCAGTCCTTTCGGTCGCATAAATCCAAGAGAGCTCGGGGATCTTCCTTTCTTGCCAGAGGTAAGGGCAAGGGGAAAAAGCTGCCAACTACAGCCAGTTCCCAGGAACAAAGGTCCTCCCCGGCTTCTACTAAATCCACTGCATGACGCTGGGGCTCCGCTGGAGGAGTCCGCTCCTGTGGGGGCACGTCTTCGTCTGTTCAGCCAGGTCTGGGGTCACTCTCAGGTGGATCCCTGGGCAATAGACATTGTTTCCCAGGGGTACAAGCTGGAATTCGAAGAGGTGCCTCCTCGCCGGTTTTTCAAATCTGCACTGCCGACTTCTTCCCCAGAGAGGGAGGTAGTTCTGGCAGCAGTTCAAAAGTTGTGCCTTCAACAAGTGGTGGTCAAAGTTCCCCCGCTTCAGCAGGGGATGGGCTATTACTCATCCCTGTTTGTGGTCCAGAAACCGGACGGTTCAGTCGGACCCATTCTGAATTTAAAATCCTTAAACCTATACTTGAAGAGGTTCAATTTCAAGATGGAATCGCTCAGAGCGGTCATCGCAAGTCTGGAGGGGGGAGATTATATGGTGTCCCTGGACATAAAGGATGCATACCTTCATGTCCCCATTTATCAACCTCATCAGGCGTTCCTGAGATTTGTGGTGCAGGATTGTCATTACCAATTTCAGACGATGCCGTTTGGGCTTTCCACGGCCCCGAGTATTTTTACCAAATTAATGGCAGAGATGATGGTGCTCCTGCGCAGGGTGTCACAATTATCCCATACTTGGACGATCTCCTGATAAAAGCGAGATCGAGAGAACGATTGATGGACAGCGTATCACTCTCCCTGAGGGTGTTGCAACAACACGGTTGGATCCTAAACCTACCAAAGTCACAGTTAGTTTCAACGACCCAATTGCCTTTCTTAGGCATGATTCTGGACACGGCACAAAAGAGGGTTTTTCTTCCAAAAGAAAAGGCCCAGGAACTTCAGAGCTTGGTCAAGGACCTGTTGAAGCCAGACAAGGTGTCAGTACATTACTGCACTCGAGTGCTGGGAAAAATTGTGGCGTCTTACGAGGCCATTCTATTCGGCAGGTTCCATGCCAGGACTTTTTAGTGAGACCTTCTGGACAAGTGGTCCGGGTCACATCTACAGATTCATCAGATGATCCGCCTGTCCCTCAGGGCCAGGGTATCTCTCCTGTGGTGGCTGCAGAGTACTCGCCTTCTAGAGGGTCGCAGGTTCGGCATCCAGGACTGGGTTCTGGTGACCACGGACGCAAGCCTCCGAGGATGGGGAGCAGTCATACAGGGAAGAAACTTCCAAGGTCTGTGGTCAAGCCAGGAGGCTTGTCTACACATCAACATTCTGGAATTAAGGGCCATATACAACGGCCTTCGTCAGGCGCAGACCTTACTTCAAGGTCTACCGGTTCTGATTCAGTCAGACAACATCACAGCAGTGGCTTATGTAAACCGCCAAGGCGGCACAAGGAGCAGAGTGGCAATGGCAGAAGCCTCGGGTTAGGAAAACAGAGGTTCTGTTTATCCTGTATGCAGCCAACAAGGTTGGCGCTCCTGCGTCTAAGTAGACTATTGCTCGCTGGATCTGTAACACGATTCAGCAAGCTCATTCTACGGCTGGATTGCCGTTACTGAATTCGGTTAAGGCCCATTCCACTAGGAAGGTGGGCTCTTCTTGGGCGGCTGCCCGGGGCGTCTCAGCATTACAACTTTGCTGAGCAGCAACTTGGTCGGGTTCAAACACTTTTGCAAAATTCTACAAGTTTGATACCCTGGCCGATGAGGACCTAATGTTTGCTCATTCGGTGCTGAAAAGTCATCCGCACTCTCCCGCCCGTTTGGGAGCTTTGGTATAATCCCCATGGTCCTTACGGAGTCCCCAGCATCCTCTAGAACGTAAGAGAAAATAAGATTTTAAACCTACCGGTAAATCTTTTTCTCGTAGTCCGTAGAGGATGCTGGGCGCCCGTACCAGTGCGAACAACATCCTGCAAGACTTGTATATAGTTGTTGTTTACATAAGGGTTATGTTTTTCAGTTGGATCAGTTTTGGACAGATACTGTTTTGTTTCATACTGTTGACTGGTTCGTATCTCCCATGTTTTACGGTGTGGATGGTGTGCCTGGTATGAATCTTGCCAATGGATTTACAAAATCCTTTCCTCGTACTGTCCGTCTCCTCTGGGCACAGTTTCTCTAACTGAGGTCTGGAGGAGGGGCATAGAGGGAGGAGCCAGTACACACCCATATCTAAAGTTCGTTTTAGTGCCCGTGTCTCCTGTGGAGCCCGTCTATTCCCCATGGTCCTTACAGAGTCCCCAGCATCCTCTACGGACTACGAGAAAAATATTTACCGGTAGGTTTAAAATCTTATTTTTTCAACCTTAGTTACTATGTTACTATGGGGGTAATTCCAAGTTGATCGCAGCAGGTTTTTTGATAGCAATTGGGCAAAACCATGTGCACTGCAGGGGAGGCAGATATAACATGTGCAGAGAGAGTTAGATTTGGGTGGGGTGTGTTCAATCTGCAATCTAATTTGCAGTGTAAAAATAAAGCAGCCAGTATTTACCCTGCACAGAAACAAAATAACCCACCCAAATCTTACTCTCTCTACCTATGTTATATCTACCTCCCCTGCAGTGCACATGGTTTTGCCCAATTGCTATCAAAAAACCTGCTGCGATCAACTTGGAATTACCCCCCATGTATGTTAAGAACAGCCATTCGTGATCATTGGCACATCTTACAATCTGACCCAAATGTGGGTCCCAATTGTCAACAACTACCCCTTTTTGGTTACAAACGCAGTTGAAATCTACAAGAAAGAATCAGCTATTCGGACATTAGCCCTGTGACAAATTCTTATCAGGGCTGGCTAAGATTACAAAAGGGAGTTTTCAAATGTTCTGGTTGTACCTATTGCTCGCATATAATAACCGGAAGCACTTTTACACATCCTGGTACTGGATTACAATATCCTATTCAACATCGTCTCAGTTGTGAGACTAAATTCGTTATTTACGTGATACTGTGCCCCTGTCGGAAAATCTATGTGGGTAAAACCATCAGAATGCTGAAAGAACGCATTGCCATGCATAGATCCTCATTAAAGAAGATAAAATCGGGAGTAGATGCTACAACACCCCCGGTAGCCAGACATTTCCATTCCACCGGTCATACCATCCGAGACTTTCGTTTTATGCCAGTGGACCACATACCACCTCTACGAAGAGGAGGTGATTGCCATAAAGTACTGATGCAAAGAGAGTGTCAATGGATCTACAAGTTACAATCATTGCCACCTGTGGGTTTAAATGAAGAATTTAGTTTGTCCCCATTTCTCTGACGTCCTAGTGGATGCTGGGGACTCCGTAAGGACCATGGGGAATAGCGGGCTCCGCAGGAGACTGGGCACAACTAAGAAAGAAATAGGACTACCTGGTGTGCACTGGCTCCTCCCTCTATGCCCCTCCTCCAGACCTCAGTTAGAATTTTGTGCCCGGCCAAGCTGGATGCACACTAGGGGCTCTCCTGAGCTCCTAGAAAAGAAAGTATATTTTAGGTTTTTTATTTTCAGTGAGATCTGCTGGCAACAGACTCACTGCTACGTGGGACTAAGGGGAGAGAAGCGAACCTACCTGCTTGCAGCTAGCTTGGGCTTCTAGGCTACTGGACACCATTAGCTCCAGAGGGATCGAACACAGGCCCAGCCTCGGTCGTCCGGTCCCGGAGCGAGCCAGAAGCAAGAAGACGTTCCTGGAAATCGGCGGCAGAAGACTTCGGTCTTCATCAAGGTAGTGCACAGCACTGCAGCTGTGCGCCATTGCTCCCCATGCACACCACATACTCCGGTCACTGATGGGTGCAGGGCGCTGGGGGGGGGGGGGGGGGGGGGCGCCCTGGGCTGCAATAAGAGTACCTTGCTGGCAAATACCACATAATATAGTCATAAAGACTATATATGTGTAAAATACCCCTGCCAAATATACATTTAAAAAGCGGGAGAAGTCAGTCAGAAAAGGGGCGGGGCTATCTCCCCCAGCACACTGGCGCCATTTTCCCTCACACCTCCGCTGGAAGGACGCTCCCAAGGCTCTCCCCTGCAGTTTCCAGACTACATAGGGTAAAAAAGAGAGGGGGGGCACTAAATTTAGGCGCATATAATATATATATAGCTGCTATAGGGAAAAATCACTTGTGTAGTGTGTATCCCTGCATTATATAGCGCTCTGGTGTGTGCTGGCATACTCTCTCTCTGTCTCCCCAAAGGACTTTGTGGGGTCCTGTCCTCGTTCAGAGCATTCCCTGTGTGTGTGCGGTGTGTCGGTACGGCTGTGTCGACATGTTTGATGAGGAGGCTTATGTGAAGGCGGAGCAGGTGCCGATAAATGTGATGTCACCCCCTACGGGGTCGACACCTGAATGGATGGACATATGGAAGGAATTACGCGACAGTGTCAAATCCTTACATAAAAGGTTTGACGACATAGCAGATGTGGGACAGCCGGCTTCTCAGCCCGTGCCTGCCCAGGTGTCTCAAAAGCCATCAGGGGCTCTAAAACGCCCACTACCTCAGATGGCAGACACAGATGTCGACACGGATACTGACTCCAGTGTCGACGACGATGAGACTAGTGTACATTCCAATAGAGCCACTCGTTATATGATTACGGCAATGAAAAATGTGTTGCACATTTCTGATATTACCCCAGGTACCACAAAAAAGGGTATTATGTTTGGGGAGAAAAAGCTACCAGTGGTTTTTCCCCCATCTGATGAATTAAACGAAGTGTGTGAAGAAGCGTGGGCTTCCCCCGATAAGAAACTGGTAATTTCTAAAAAGTTACTAATGGCGTACCCTTTCCCGCCAGAGGACAGGTCACGTTGGGAGACATCCCCTAGGGTGGATAAAGCGCTCACACGTCTGTCAAAAAAGGTGGCACTACCGTCTCCGGACACGGCCGCCCTAAAGGAGCCTGCGGATAGAAAGCAGGAGGCTATCCTGAAGTCTGTATATACACACTCAGGAATTATACTGAGACCGGCTATTGCTTCAGCATGGATGTGCAGTGCTGCAGCTGCGTGGTCAGATTCCCTGTCGGAAAAATAAGATTTTACTCACCGGTAAATCTATTTCTCGTAGTCCGTAGTGGATGCTGGGAACTCCATAAGGACCATGGGGAATAGACGGGCTCCGCAGGAGACTGGGCACTCTAAAAGAAAGATTAGGTACTATCTGGTGTGCACTGGCTCCTCCCACTATGACCCTCCTCCAGACCTCAGTTAGGATACTGTGCCCGGAAGAGCTGACACAATAAGGAAGGATTTTGAATCCCGGGTAAGACTCATACCAGCTACACCAATCACACCGTATAACTCGTGATACTACACCCAGTTAACAGTATGAAATATAACTGAGCCTCTCAACAGATGGCTCAACAATAACCCTTAGTTAGGCAATAACTACATACAAGTATTGCAGACAATCCGCACTTGGGATGGGCGCCCAGCATCCACTACGGACTACGAGAAATAGATTTACCGGTGAGTAAAATCTTGTTTTCTCTGACGTCCTAGTGGATGCTGGGAACTCCGTAAGGACCATGGGGATTATACCAAAGCTCCCAAACGGGCGGGAGAGTGCGGATAACTCTGCAGCACCGAATGAGAGAACTCAAGGTCCTCCTCAGCCAGGGTATCAATTTTGTAGAATTTAGCAAACGTGTTTGCCCCTGACCAAGTTGCAGCTCGGCAAAATTGTAAAGCCGAGACCCCTCGGGCAGCCGCCCAAGATGAGCCCACTTTCCCCGTGGAATGGGCTTTTACTGATTTAGGATGCGGCAATCCAGCCGCAGAATGCTCCAGCTGAATTGTGCTACAAATTCAGCGAGCAATAGTCTGCTTAGAAGCAGGAGCACCTATTTTGTTGGGTGCCTACAGGATAAAAAGCGAGTCAGTTTTCCTGACTCCAGCCGTCCTGGAAATATAAATTTTTAAGGCCCTGACTACGTCCAGTAACTTGGAATCTTCCAAGTCCCTAGTAGCCGCAGGCACTACAATAGGTTGGTTCAAGTAAAAAGCTGATACCACCTTAGGGAGAAACTGGGGACGAGTCCTCAATTCTGCCCTATCCATATGGAAAATCAGATAAGGGCTTTTACATGACAAAGCCGCCAATTCTGACACACGCCTGGCCGAAGCCAAGGCCAATAACATGACCACTTTCCACGTGAGATATTTCAAATCCACAGTTTTAAGTGGCTCAAACCAATGTGATTTTAAGAAACTCAACACCAAGTTGAGATCCCAAGGTGCCACAGGAGGCACAAAAGGGGCTGAATATGTAGCACTCCCTTTACAAATGTCTGAACTCCAGGCAGTGAAGCCAGTTCTTTCTGGAAGAAAATCGACAGAGCCGAAATCTGGACCTTAATGGAACCCAATTTTAGGCCCATAGTCACCCCTGACTGTAGGAAGTGCAGAAAACGACCGAGCTGAAATTCCTCTGTTGGGGCCTTCCTGGCCTCACACCACGCAACATATTTTCGCCAAATACGGTGATAATGGTTTGCGGTTACTTCTTTCCTGGCTTTTATCAGCGTAGGAATGACTTCTTCCGGAATGCCCTTTTCCTTTAGGATCCGGAATTCAACCGCCATGCCGTCAAACGCAGCCACGGTAAGTCTTGGAACAGACAGGGCCCCTGCTGTAGCAGATCCTGTCTGAGCGGTAGAGGCCATGGGTCCTCTGATATCATTTCTTGAAGTTCTGGGTACCAAGCTCTTCTTGGCCCATCCGGAACCACGAGTATCGTTCTTACTCCTCGTTTTCTTATTATTCTCAGTACCTTTGGTATGAGAGGCAGAGGAGGGAATACATAAACCGACTGGTACACCCACGGTGTCACTAGAGCGTCCACAGCTATTGCCTGAGGGTCCCTTGACCTGGCGCAATATCTAGTTTTTTGTTTAGGCGGGACGCCATCATGTCCACCTGTGGCCTTTCCCAACGGTTTACCAACAGTTGGAAGACTTCTGGATGAAGTCCCCACTCTCCCGGGTGTAGGTCGTGTCTGCTGAGGAAGTCTGCTTCCCAGTTGTCCACTCCCGGAATGAACACTGCTGACAGTGCTAAGACGTGATTTTCCGCCCATCGGAGAATCCTTGTGGCTTCTGCCATCGCCATCTTGCTTCTTGTGCCGCCCTGTCGGTTTACATGGGCGACTGCCGTGATGTTGTCTGATTGGATCAGTACCGGCTGGTTTTGAAGCAGAGGCCTTGCCAGACTTAGGGCATTGTAAATGGCCCTCAGTTCCAGAATATTTATGTGTAGGTACGACTCCTGACTTGACCAAAGTCCTTGGAAATTTCTTCCCTGTGTGACTGCCCCCCAGCCTCGAAGGCTGGCATCCGTGGTTACCAGGACCCAGTCCTGTATGCCGAATCTGCGGCCCTCTTGAAGATGAGCACTCTGCAGCCACCACAGTAGAGATACCCTGGTCCTTGGAGACAGGGTTATCAGCCGATGCATCTGAAGATGCGATCCTGACCACTTGTCCAAGAGGTCCCACTAAAAGGTTCTTGCATGGAACCTGCCGAATGGAATTTTGCTTCGTAAGAAGCTACCATTTTTCACAGGACTCGTGTGCAGTGATGCACCGATACCTGTTTTGGTTTCAGGAGGTCTCTGACTAGAGATGACAGCTCCTTGGCTTTCTCCTGCGGGAGAAACACTTTTTTCTGTTCTGTGTCCAGAACCATCCCCAGGAACAGTAGGCGTGTGGTAGGAACCAGCTGTGACTTTGGAATGTATAGAATCCATCCGTGCTGTTGTAGCACTTCCCGAGATAGTGCTACTCCGACCAACAACTGCTCCTTGGACCTCGCCTTTATAAGGAGATCGTCCAAGTACGGGATAATTAAAACTCCCTTTTTTCGAAGGAGTATCATCATTTCTGCCATTACCTTGGTAAAGACCCTCGGTGCCGTGGACAGTCCAAACGGCAGTGTTTGGAATTGGTAATGGCAATCCTGTACCACAAATCTGAGGTACTCCTGGTGAGGATGGTAAATGGGGACATGTAGGTAAGCATCCTTGATGTCCAGGGATACCATGTAATCCCCCTCCTCCAGGCTTGCAATAACCGCCCTGAGCGATTCCATCTTGAACTTGAATTTTTTTATGTATGTGTTCAAGGATTTCAAATTTAAAATGGGTCTCACCGAACCGTCCGGTTTCGGTACCACAAACAGTGTGGAATAGTAACCCCGTCCTTGTTGAAGTAGGGGCACCTTGACTATCACCTGCTGGGAATAAAGCTTGTGAATTGCCTCTAGCACAGCCTCCCTGCCTGAGGGAGTTGTCGGCAAGGCAGATTTGAGGAAACGGCGGGGGGGGGAGACGCCTCGAATTCCAGCTTGTACCCCTGAGATACTACTTGAAGGATCCAGGGATCCACCTGTGAGCGAGCCCACTGATCGCTGAAATTTTTGAGGCGGCCCCCCACCGTACCTGGCTACGCCTGTGGAGCCCCCGCGTCATGCTGTGGACTCAGAGGAAGCGGGGGAAGAATTTTGATTCTGGGAACTGGCTGACTGGTGCAGCTTTTTCCCTCTTCCCTCGTCTCTGTGCAGAAAGGAAGCGCCTTTGACCCGCTTGCTTTTCTGAAGCCGAAAGGACTGTACCTGATAATACAGTGCTTTCTTAGGCTGTGAGGAAACCTGAGGTAAAAAAATTTCTTCCCAGCTGTTGCTGTGGATACGAGGTCCCAGAGACCATCCCCAAACAATTCCTCACCCTTATAAGGCTCTATGTGCCTTTTAAAGTCAGCATCACCTGTCCAGTGTCGGGTCTCTAATACCCTCCTGACAGAATAGACATTGCATTAATTCTGGATGCCAGCCGGCAAAATATCCCTCTGTGCATCCCTCATATATAAGACGACGTCTTATGTTCGCAAAATAGTATCCCTGTTTGACAGGGTTACAGACCACGCTGCAGCAGCACTATCTGCAGGTCTCAGTCTAGTACCTGAGTGTGTAAATACAGACTTCAGGATAGCCTCCTGCTTTTTATCAGCAGGTACCTTCAAAGTGGCCATATCCTAAGACGGCAGTGCCACCTTTTTTGACAAACGTGTGAGCGCCTTATCCACCCTAGGGGATATCTCCCAGCGTAACTTATCCTCTGGCGGGAAAGGGTACGCCATCAGTAACTTTTTAGAAATTACCAGTTTCTTATTGGGGGAACCCACGCTTTTTCACACTTCATTCACTCATTTGATGGGGGAACAAAACACTGCCTGCTTTTTCTCCCCAAACATAAAACCCTTTTTTAGTGGTACTTGGGTTAATGTCAGAAATGTGTAACACATTTTTTATTGCCGGGATCATGTAACGGATGTTCCTAGTGGATTGTGTATATGTCTCAACCTCGTCGACACTGGAGTCAGACTCCGTGTCGACATCTGTGTCTGCCATCTGAGGGAGCGGGCGATTTTGAGCCCCTGATGGCCTTTGAGACGCCTGGGCAGGCGCGGGCTGAGAAGCCGGCTGTCCCATAGCTGTTACGTCATCCAGCCTTTTATGTAAGGAGTTGACACTGTTGGTTTATACCTTCCACCTATCAATCCACTCTGGTGTCGGCCCCACAGGGGGCGACATCACATTTATCGGCATCTGCTCTGCCATCACATAAGCCTCCTCATCAAACGTGTCGACACAGCCGTACCGACACACCGCACATACACCCAGGGAATGCTCTGACTGAGGACAGGACCCCACACAGCCCTTTGGGGAGACAGAGAGAGAGTATGCCAGCACACACCAGAGCGCTATATAATTTTGGGATTAACACTATATTGAGTGAATTTTTCCCAATAGCTGCTTGTATATACAATATTGCGCCTAAATTTTGTGCCCCCCCCCCCCTCTTTTTAACCCTTTGAGCCTGAAAACTACAGGGGAGAGCCTGGGGAGCTGTCTTCCAGCTGCACTGTGAAGAAAAAATGGCGCCAGTGTGCTGAGGGAGAAGCCCCGCCCCTTTTTCAACTGACTTTCTCACGCTTTTTCTGGAATACTGGCAGGGGCAGCCTCTAGGACTATATATGATGTAGATTTGCCAGCCAAGGTGTCATATATTGCCCTCAGGGCGCCCCCCCCCCAGCGCCCTGCACCCTCAGGGACCGGAGTGTGAAGTGTGCATGAGGAGCAATGGCGCACAGCTGCAGTGCTGTGCGCTACCTTGGTGAAGACCGAAGTCTTCTGCCGCCGATTTTCCGGACCTCTTCTTGCTTCTGGCTCTGTAAGGGGGACGGCGGCGCGGCTCCGGGAACGAACACCAAGGCCAGTTCCATGCGGTCGATCCCTCTGGAGCTAATGGTGTCCAGTAGCCTAAGAAGCCCAAGCTAGCTGCAAGCAGGTAGGTTAGCTTCTTCTCCCCTTAGTCCCTCGATGCAGTGAGCCTGTTGCCAGCAGGTCTCACTGTAAAATAAAAAACCTAAAATAAACTTTCTTTCTAGGAGCTCAGGAGAGCCCCTAGTGTGCATCCAGCTCGGCCGTGCACAGAAATCTAACTGAGGTCTGGAGGAGGGTCATAGTGGGAGGAGCCAGTGCACACCAGATAGTACCTAATCTTTCTTTTAGAGTGCCCAGTCTCCTGCGGAGCCCGTCTATTCCCCATGGTCCTTACGGAGTTCCCAGCATCCACTAGGACGTCAGAGAAACATTGATACCCTAGACAGGGACACTATATTGCTAACCGTAGAGCATATTAAAGACGCAGTCTTATACATGAGAGATGCACAGAGGGATATTTGCCGGCTGACATCTAAAATAAACGCAATGTCCATTTCTGCCAGGAGAGGGTTGTGGACTCGGCAGTGGACAGGAGATACAGATTCTAAAAGGCACATGGAAGTTTTGCCTTACAAGGGTGAGGGGTTGTTTGGGGATGGTCTCTCGGACCTCGTTTCCACAGCGACAGCTGGGAAGTCAGCATTTTTACCCCATGTTCCCTCACAGCCAAAGAAAGCACCGTATTATCAGGTACAGTCCTTTCGGCCCCAGAAAGGCAAGCGGGTTAAAGGCGCGTCCTTTCTGCCCAGAGGCAGAGGTAGAGGGAAAAAGCTGCAGAATACAGCCAGTTCCCAGGAACAAAAGTCCTCCCCCGCTTCCTCTAAGTCCACCGCATGACGCTGGGGCTCCACAGGCGGAGCCAGGTACGGTGGGGGCCCGTCTCAAGAACTTCAGCGACCAGTGGGTTCGCTCATGGGTGGATCCCTGGATTCTACAAGTAGTGTCTCAGGGGTACAAGCTGGAATTCGAGCGTCTCCCCCTCGCCGTTTCCTCAAATCTGCCTTGCCGACAGCTCCCCCGGACAGGGAGGCAGTGCTGGAGGCAATTCACAAGCTGTATTCGCAGCAGGTGATAGTCAAGGTATCCCTCCTTTAACAGGGACGGGGTTACTATTCCACAATGTTTGTGGTACCGAAACCGGACGGTTCGGTGAGACCCATTTTCAATTTAAAATCCTTGAACACTTATATAAGAAGGTTCAAGTTCAAGATGGAATCGCTCAGGGCGGTGATTGCAAGCCTGGACGAGGGGGATTACATGGTATCACTGGACATCAAGGATGCTTACCTGCATGTCCCCATTTACCCTCCTCACCAGGAGTACCTCAGATTTGTGGTACAGGACTGTCATTACCAATTCCAGACGTTGCCGTTTGGTCTGTCCACGGCACTGAGGGTATTTACCAAGGTAATGGCCGAAATGATGATACTCCTTCGGAAAAAGGGAGTTTTAATTATCCCGTACTTGGACGATCTCCTTATAAAGGCGAGGTCCAGGGAACAGTTGTTGATCGGAGTAGCACTAGCTCGGGAAGTGCTACAACAGCACGGCTGGATCCTGAATATTCCAAAGTCGCAGCTGGTTCCTACAACGCGTCTACTGTTCCTGGGGATGGTTCTGGACACAGAACAGAAAAAAGTGTTCCTCCCGGAGGAGAAGGCCAAGGAGTTGTCATCTCTAGTCAGAGACCTCCTAAAACCAAAACAGGTGTCGGTGCACCACTGCACGCGAGTCCTGGGAAAGATGGTGGCTTCTTACGAAGCAATTCCATTCGGAAGGTTCCATGCAAGGATCTTTCAGTGGGATCTGTTGGACAAGTGGTCCGGATCGCATCTTCAGATGCATCGGCTGATAACCCTGTCTCCAAGGGCCAGGGTGTCGCTGTTGTGGTGGCTGCAAAGTGCTCATCTTCTAGAGGGCCGCAGATTCGGCATACAGGACTGGATCCTGGTGACCACGGATGCCAGCCTTCGAGGTTGGGGGGCAGTCACACAGGGAAGAAACTTCCAGGGACAATGGTCGAGTCAGGAGACTTCCCTACACATAAATATTTTGGAACTAAGGGCCATTTACAATGCCCTAAGTCAGGCAAGACCCCTGCTTCAACACCAGCCGGTGCTGATCCAGTCAGACAACATCACGGCGGTCGCCCATGTAAACCGACAGGGCGGCACAAGAAGCAGGATGGCGATGGCAGAAGCCACAAGGATTCTCCGATGGGCGGAAAATCATGTGTTAGCACTGTCAGCAGTGTTCATTCCCGGAGTGGACAACTGGGAAGCAGACTTTCTCAGCAGACACGACCTCCACCCGGGAGAGTGGGGACTTCATCCAGAAGTCTTCCAGATGATTGTACACCGGTGGGAAAGGCCACAGGTGGACATGATGGCGTCCCGCCTCAACAAAAAGCTAAAAAGATATTGCGCCAGGTCAAGGGACCCTCAGGCGATAGCTGTGGACGCTTTAGTGACACCGTGGGTGTACCAGTCGGTTTATGTGTTCCCTCCTCTTCCTCTCATACCCAAGGTACTAAGGATAATAAGAAGGAGAGGAGTAAGAACTATAATCATTGTTCCGGATTGGCCAAGAAGAGCTTGGTACCCAGAACTTCAAGATATGATATCAGAGGAACCATGGCCTCTGCTGCTGAGACAGGACCTGCTGCAGCAGGGGCCCTGTCTGTTCCAAGACTTACCGCGACTGCGTTTGACGGCATGGCGGTTGAACGCCGGATCCTGAAGGAAAAGGGCATTCCGGAGGAAGTCATCCCTACGCTGATTAAAGCTAGGAAGGAGGTGACCGCAGGGTCGATTTCTGCACTTCCTACAGTCAGGGGTGACTATGGGCCTCAAATTGGGTTCCATTAAGGTCCAGATTTCGGCTCTGTCGATTTTCTTCCAAAAAGAACTGGCTTCACTGCCTGAAGTTCAGACATTTGTTAAAGGAGTGCTGCGTGCCCCCTTTTGTGCCTCCAGTGGCACCTTGGGATTTCAACGTGGTGTTGGATTTCCTAAAGTCGCATTGGTTTGAGCCACTTAAAACCGTGGAACTTAAATATCTCACGTGGAAAGTGGTCATGCTGTTGGCCTTGGCTTCGGCCAGGCGTGTGTCAGAATTGGCGGCTTTGTCATGTAAAAGGCAAGCCCTTATCTGATTTTCCATATGGATAGGGCGGAATTGAGGACTCGTCCCCAATTTCTTCCTAAGGTGGTTTCAGCTTTCCATGTAAACCAACCTATTGTGGTGCCTGTGGCTACTCGGGACTTGGAGGATTCCAAGTTACTGGACGTAGTCCGGGCCCTGAAAATATATGTTTCCAGGACGGCTGGAGTCAGGAAAACTGACTCGCTATTTATCCTGTATGCACCCAACAATCTGGGTGCTCCTGCTTCTAAGCAGACTATTGCTCGCTGGATCTGTAGTACGATTCAACTTGCACATTCTGCGGCTGGACTGCCGCATCCTAAATCTGTAAAAGCCCATTCCACGAGGAAAGTGGGCTCTTCTTGGGCAGCTGCCCGAGGGGTCTCGGCTTTACAACTTTGCCGAGCGGCTACTTGGTCGGGTTCAAACACATTTGCAAAGTTCTACAAGTTTGATACCCTGGCTGAGGAGGACCTTGAGTTTGCTCATTCGGTGCTGCAGAGTCATCCGCACTCTCCCGCCCGTTTGGGAGCTTTGGTATAATCCCCATGGTCCTTACGGAGTCCCCAGCATCCACTAGGACGTCAGAGAAAATAAGAATTTACTCACCGGTAATTCTATTTCTCGTAGTCCGTAGTGGATGCTGGGCGCCCATCCCAAGTGCGGATTGTCTGCAAAACTTGTATATAGTTATTGCGTAACTAAAAGGGTTATTGTTATGAGCCATCTGTTCGTGAGGCTCAGTTGTTATTCATACTGTTAACTGGATATTGTATCACGAGTTGTACGGTGTGATTGGTGTGGCTGGTATGAGTCTTACCCGGGATTGCAAATCCTTCCTTATTGTGTCAGCTCTTCCGGGCACAGTTTCCTAACTGAGGTCTGGAGGAGGGGCATAGAGGGAGGAGCCAGTGCACACCAGGTAGTCCTATTTCTTTCTTAGTTGTGCCCAGTCTCCTGCGGAGCCCGCTATTCCCCATGGTCCTTACGGAGTCCCCAGCATCCACTACGGACTACGAGAAATAGAATTATCGGTGAGTAAATTCTTATTTTTTGTAATAACCTACATGTTGAATGGTAATGTTACCCATGTTGAAGATAATCATTCTCCTGTTTGTGTTTTTTAGGTCTTAAATATTGAGGAGGAACATATGAGATTTATTGTCTTGTTAACCTGAAGATCTCCTCGATCAGTGTTTATCTTAACGAGTGTTATTATTGTTTATATTTACATTTTATTTTATGTATCTATATGTGTTATGTTTGTGTGTAATCCTGTTGCCACTGGAAACCAGCTTGATTTGATTTGTATGCATTTATATTGACTTAATAAGCCTGCAATGCGCTGCTGTTGTTAAGAAGTCAGTCTGGTTAAAATTGTGATAGTGGTTGGCAAAAAGACGCATCGATTGGCAAATACGTCACTTCCGGTGTCAAGCATTGGCCCCTCTGTATATCTCTGATAAGCGATGAAACACCATGCTGGTTGGCATGGTTGGTGGATCGCCTCACTTCCGATCATCGGATGGCGGGCCGGTAGCGACATGACGACGTTCCGCGTCTCTGTGGCGATGGGGGATGCTGTAAGAGCTGAACAAACCCAGCCTGATCCATCTTCTGGTGTAGATCCAGTCTGGAAGTTTAAGAAATAATATAGGCATGCATGTCTCAAGCTGTCCAGGTTTTCTATGTGGCAAACGGAACTCCATATATGGTATATCCATTTTTCTGCAGCGGGGTACACTGGGTTCCACAGAGAATAACATTGGGGTGTAGAGTAGGATCTTGATCCAAGGCACCAACAGGCTAAAAGCTTTGACTGTTCCCAGGATGCATAGCGCTGCCTCCTCTATAACCCTGCCTCCGTGCACAGGAGCGCAGTTTTGTAGTTGGTGCCTGCAGTGCAGGCAGACAACAGGCAGGGCTGCTCCAAGTAGCCCTCAGCATACGCGCACGCAGGGGGGGTTTCTGAGTACCTAGAAACACCCCCTTGGTGTCCGATCCATCGGCGCTGCCGTCCGTTTTTTTTTAAATGAGTAGAAGCTTATGCAGCAGCTCCCTCCTCCTTACACTGTCCGAGTGACAGTGAGAACCTGGCTGCTGCTGCTGGCTGCCTGTAGGGGGAGCTGCAGCGGAAGCGCGCAGCTCCTCTCAGGCAGTTCAAGGGGCCATGAGACAGAGCTACGTGAGGCGGTGTCTGCTGTCTTTGGCTCCCACTGTAGTTTGAGAGTAGTGTAAGGTGAGGAGGGGGTTCTGTTTAATGTTAATGGGTGTATGTATTGCTATGTAAATGTATAGTGTGTGTGTATTAATGTATGTATGCTAAGTACATGTATAGTGTGTGTGTGTAACTATGTATATTTGCTGTGTGCACATATAGTGTGTGTGTGTGTGTGTGTGTGTGTGTGTGTGTATGTATATATGCTGTATGAATGTGTACTGTGTGTTCATGTATACTGTGTGTGTATGTGCAGTATGCTGTGTGCATGTATAGTGTGTAACTATGTATGCTGTGTGTATGTATATATGCTGTATGCATGCGTACTGGGTGTGCATGTGTACTGTGTGTGTGTGTGTGTGTGTGTGTGTGTGCTGTGTGCATGTATACTGTGCGTGTATGTATGTATGTATGTATGTATGCTGTGTGCATGTATACTATGTATGTGTGTATGTACAGTGTGTGTGAAGTCTGTGTGACGAAACGCGTTGGTCATCCAATTGACCTCTGACTCAGATAAGCACTTTAATACTTTTGCACTTTATTATTTTTATATGAATGTGTATTTGCTTTTTATCCCATTTTTAGAAAAAGTTTTGTTAACAATAAATGTTTATATTTTTTTAAGTATCTTGTAATTATTTATAGACACCATTGGTCGCTACCCCCATCCCTTTCGTTTATATATATATATATATATATATATATATATATAATGGCAGTACGAACCGTCACTCCTGTGCTGGAACAGTGAATTGTGGGTGCCTTCAGTTGAAAATGATGAATAGTAAAGGAAGGAACTGCGGCACTCCAATCAAAAGGTGTAGAATTTTTACTGAAGCATTTTAAAAGTTACAGGATGCCTATACAAGGCCGACGTTTCGGTGCTCCAAGCACCGTTTTCAAGGCAGGCATAAAGTTCTGTTCTAAATAGAGATAGCTAACATAACAAACATACATGAATTTCTTACCTAAATAGGTGCCCAGCCATCACGCCGTCTGGAGAGCCGGGGCCGGCGTCCGCTTCCGCCCGCCGCTGCTGCTGCGTCCGCGTCACTTCCGGTGACGTCAGCTGGCTTCCGCTCCGGTTGCCTTGGCAACGCGTCCCGGAGTCGTGGCAACGCGTTAAGGTGCCTGGCAGCCTAAGTGGAGCTGCTGAGTGATCTCCCCGGCCCTCCAAGCGGCGATCTGTCAATAGACACATAATGGGAGTTCACAGTGTGTACATGGCACAAAGTACTGTATATATGGCACAGGATAGTAGAACTCATACATGAACGAGTAACACACAAATATGCTCGCTCAATCTATTGGTATACTTAAGGCAACTCGATACAAGTGCCTCATATAATGAAATGTGCCGAAAGAGATGAAGGAAGGGTAGAAAAAGAGAGAGAAAGGAAAGGAAAACACACAATATGACCAACTTTCAGCCCCATATAACTCGGCATGCAGATGTGATCAATAACGGAATGTCACTTTCGGGCCAAAGTATTACAATCCTCTATAACAGAGGATACCTAATTTCATGTGCAGCAATGTAGATTAATGTCCTCCGAACACATTCCAATTCAGACGTTCGTTCATTCCATGAGGGGATACTGTGTTAAGGACGTGGATCCATCTACTTTCCATTTTAAGTAACTGTCCATCGCGATCACCCCCACGTATAGAAGTGGGGATGTGGTCAATGAGAATATGTTTCAACTGGGACAATGAGTGTCCCTCTGCAAGAAAGTGACGTGCCACCGGTTGGTCTGCCACCTGAGATTTAAGTGCTTTATTTATTGATGAGCGGTGCAGCGCCATGCGTTCTCGGACAGTACGGGTGGTCTTCCCCACGTAGTACATATTACAGGGGCAGATGATAATGTACACCACATGCGTGGATAAGCAGGACAATACATGTTTAATCTTAAAGTTCCGATCCTTATGTGGGTGTTTAAATGAACTACCAGTAATCATGTGAGTGCACGTGGTGCACTTAGGGCACTTGTAACAACCTGCTGGTTTTGTCATAAAATGGGGTTGTACTTGCGTTTGCTTAAAGCCCGTAATGTCCGATTGGACCACCATGTCTCTAATATTTTTGCCCCTAGTGAAGCAAGCCATGGGGCGCTTTTGTCTGAAGCATGATGTTTCTTTATCCGTTGCTACTATGGGCCACAATGCCCGGCTTGCTCTTTGAACAACTTGGCTAGAGGTAGTGAAGGCCATTTTCCACGGAATGACCGCTTCATTAGTTCGTGTTCTAGGGCGTAGTAGCTCGTTGCGACTCATGGCTAGCACCTCGTCCTTTTGTTTTTTTCAGGAGGTTCCAACTGTATCCTCTGGATAGAAACCTATCAATTGTGGCATCAATGCCTTTAACTGCAGTGACAGGATCGTCCGCAATTCTTGCTACCCGCATCATCTGTGATTTGGGCAAGCCCTGTTTAAGTGATTTGGGATGATGGCTTGATGCAAGCAATAGCGTGTTTCTGTCAGTGGGCTTGGAATATACCTCAGTGTGTATCTGACCAGATTCAAGCGTCACTAATACGTCTAAGTAATGGATGGCAGAGTGGCTATATTGGTGGGTGACTTTTATGGTCGAGTCACGATGATTGATATCCTTAATCATGGTGTCCAGCAGCTCCTCACTCCCCGTCCAAATGATGAACAGGTCATCAATATAATGCATGTAGGTGATGATATGTCGCTTATACTCGTGGTTGTTGAAAAACATTTGGGACTCTTCCTGAAACATAAAGATGTTTGCGTAGCTGGGTGCCACGTGACTTCCCATAGCACAACCAGATAGTTGTCTGTAGAACCGTCCATTATAAATAAAATAGTTACGAGTCAGGGTTAATTCCAATAATTGCATAAATAGATCAATATCTAAGTCATCGATCTGTTGAGACATATCATCACCTACATGCGTTATATTGATGACCTGTTCATCATTTGGACGGGGAGTGAGGAGCTGCTGGACACCATGATTAAGGATATCAATCATCGTGACTCGACCATAAAAGTCACCCACCAATATAGCCACTCTGCCATCCATTACTTAGACGTATTAGTGACGCTTGAATCTGGTCAGATACACACTGAGGTATATTCCAAGCCCACTGACAGAAACACGCTATTGCTTGCATCAAGCCATCATCCCAAATCACTTAAACAGGGCTTGCCCAAATCACAGATGGTGCGGGTAGCAAGAATTGCGGACGATCCTGTCACTGCAGTTAAAGGCATTGATGCCACAATTGATAGGTTTCTATCCAGAGGATACAGTTGGAACCTCCTGAAAAAACAAAAGGACGAGGTGCTAGCCATGAGTCGCAACGAGCTACTACGCCCTAGAACACAAACTAATGAAGCAGTAATTCCGTGGAAAATGGCCTTCACTACCTCTAGCCAAGTTGTTCAAAGAGCAAGCCGGGCATTGTGGCCCATAGTAGCAACGGATAAAGAAACATCATGCTTCAGACAAAAGCGCCCCATGGCTTGCTTCACTAGGGGCAAAAATATTAGAGACATGGTGGTCCACACGGACATTACGGGCTTTAAGCAAACGCAAGTACAACCCCATTTTATGACAAAACCAGCAGGTTGTTACAAGTGCCCTAAGTGCACCACGTGCACTCACATGATTACTGGTAGTTCATTTAAACACCCACATAAGGATCGGAGCTTTAAGATTAAACATGTATTGTCCTGCTTATCCACGCATGTGGTGTACATTATCATCTGCCCCTGTAATATGTACTACGTGGGGAAGACCACCCGTACTGTCCGAGAACGCATGGCGCTGCACCGCTCAACAATAAATAAAGCACTTAAATCTCAGGTGGCAGACCAACCGGTGGCACGTCACTTTCTTGCAGAGGGACACTCATTGTCCCAGTTGAAACATATTCTCATTGACCACATCCCCACTTCTACACGTGGGGGTGATCGCGATGGACAGTTACTTAAAATGGAAAGTAGATGGATCCACGTCCTTAACACAGTATCCCCTCATGGAATGAACGAACGTCTGAATTAGAATGTGTTCGGAGGACATTAATCTACATTGCTGCACATGAAATTAGGTATCCTCTGTTATAGAGGATTGTAATACTTTGGCCCGAAAGTGACATTCCGTTATTGATCACATCTGCATGCCGAGTTATATGGGGCTGAAAGTTGGTCATATTGTGTGTTTTCCTTTCCTTTCTCTCTCTTTTTCTACCCTTCCTTCATCTCTTTCGGCACATTTCATTATATGAGGCACTTGTATCGAGTTGCCTTAGGTATACCAATAGATTGAGCGAGCATATTTGTGTGTTACTCGTTCATGTATGAGTTCTACTATCCTGTGCCATATATACAGTACTTTGTGCCATGTACACACTGTGAACTCCCATTATGTGTCTATTGACAGATCGCCGCTTGGAGGGTCGGGGAGATCACTCAGCAGCTCCACTTAGGCTGCCAGGCACCTTAACGCGTTGCCACGACTCCGGGACGCGTTGCCAAGGCAACCGGAGCGGAAGCCAGCTGACGTCACCGGAAGTGACGCGGACGCAGCAGCAGCAGTTCCTCCCTTTACTATATATATATATATATATATATATATACACACACACACACACACACACACACACACAGCTTGTGCAGTGTGCTGGCTACTCAATTACGAGCACACACACACACACACACACACACACACACACACACACACACACACGTACGGAAACCCCCCCATGAAAATCCTGCGTTTGCCACTGCTCAGAAGAGCTTTTTTAAGTGAAAATTGAAGACTTTAAGAGCTGCAGCAGAGACACTGCATACCCTCCAACATTTTACACAGAAAAATCGGTACAAATCCGAAAAGGGGCGTGGTCGCGTGTAAAGGGGACGTGGCCACGCCCCTTTTCCTATACTTTCAATGGAAGTTTGGAGAGGCAAAAATCGGTACAGACCATGAAAAAAAGGTACTGTACCTATTAAAAAGGTACAGTTGGAGGGTATGACACTGTGAGTGTTAGATGTCAGTCAGGCATCTCCTGCTGCAGCTCCATCACCTCCCCCAGCGGAGCTGTATACTCCCAAGCACTGGTTGCCGGGTACCTACAGCGGAGGCTCCAGTTTCAACATATAGGCACACACACCACCGCAGTCTCCAGGATCGCATGGCCGGGACCCGCTAGAAATTGCGATCCGGCGCGTCTGGTGGGAGGCGGGCTGCGCGCGCTGGCGTGGACACTGTGGCAGTACAGGGACCCCACTAGACCACCAGGGCAAGGGCACAGGTCGGTTTTGGCAAAAACTGTTTGTTATATGTCCAGCAAGGGGAAAAGGATTTGACCTGTAGCTCCTCCTCCAGCCCCAGGGTGCCATTAGAGTAAATGTTCCCGCCCTGGAGCTGCATCTCTCTCTCCCCCTCACTCCCTGTCAGCGTTTGGGCATCATTTTCACATGCTGAGCTGATACTGAGACTGCTTGGGCAAATCCTCCTCTGTAAAGCCGCCTGCATGTCAGCGCTCTGCATTTTACAGGACACTTAAGTATTCTACATGTCTGATGACAGTGTTAGTTAAGAAACAGTGCATTACTTCAGGGTTATGTAGTACAAGTACCCTGTGATATACATCCAGTATTTACTGTGCATTGATATATCTATTGATTGTATAGCTGTACTTAGCATTACTTTGTACTGCTATTCCAGTGCAGTTTTATTGCATTTCATAATTTCTGCATTGTGCATGTTACTGTGTGTGTGTGTGTGTGTGTGTGTGTGTGTGTGTGCATATATAGCTGCTGCGTGACTTCTACAGTGGCGTACATAACTCATCAAGGTGGCACTCAAAGCCGCATGGCAATAAGGGAAGTATCAAGGATTCTTCAGTGGGTGGAACGCCTTCTACCGGCCATATCGGCAGTGTTCATTCCGGGAGTCCTAAACTGGGAAGCGGACTTCCTCAGTCATCAGGACGTACACGCCGGAGAGTGGAGCCTCCATCTAGAAGTATTTCAACTCCTAGTGGACAAGTGGGGCCTGCCAGATGTGGACCTGATGGCGTCTCGACACAATCACAAGGTTCCGGTCTTCAGAGCAAGAACAAGGGATCCTCAAGCGGCGTTCGTGGACGCACTGGAAATTCCATGGAACTTTCGGCTGCCCTACGTGTTCCCTCCGGTGTCACTTCTGCCCAGAGTAATAAGGAGGTTCAAGCAAGACTCCTGCTTCTGATTGCCCCAGCGTGGCCCAGACGGCATTAGTTCTCAGACCTTCAGGGTCTCGCGATAAAGCGTCCCCTTCTACTTCCGCAGTGCCCAGATCTCCTCATTCAGGGCCCTTGTGTTTATCAGGATTTGGCCCGGTTGGCTTTGACGGCGTGGCTCTTGAAGCTTCGGTCCTGAGGGCCAAAGGTTTTTCGGAGGTGGTCATTCAAACTATGTTGAAGGTCTGGAAACCGGCTTCTGCCTGGATTTGTCATAGGGTCTGGAATTCGTACTTTTCTTGGTGCGCATCTAACAATCATGACGCTTACAAGTTTAGTACGGCCAAACTTTTGGCCTTTCTGCAAAAGGGCCTGTACTTGGGCCTTCGTCTGGCATCCATCAAGGTTCATATTTCTGCCTTGTCGGTTTGGTTTCAGAGAAAAATTGCGACTCTACCTGATGTTCATACATTCACTCAGGGTGTGTTACGGATTCAACCTTCTTACGTCGCGCCTGTGGCTCCTTGAGATTTGTCGGTGGTTCTGGAGGCATTACAATGGTCTCCATTTGAGCCTCTTGAATCAGCAGACCTTAAGTGGCTTTCTCTTAAGGTAGTGTTTCTACTGGCTATTGTCTCTGCTAGACGGGTGTCGGATTTGGGTGCCTTGTCTTGAAGGTCCTGTCTGATTTTTCACCGTGACCGGGCGGTTCTTAGGACACGTCCCGGGTACCTACTTAAGGTGGTGTCTTCTTTCCACCTTAATCAGGAGATTGTGGTTACGGCCTTTGTCTCTCCTGAATTGTCTTCCAGAGAGCGGTCTTTGGATGTGGTACAGGCTTTCCGTATCTATGTGAAGAGGACAGCTCCGATTAGGAAGTCTGATTCTCTCTTTGTACTGTTTGGTTTTCACAAACGTGGCTGGCCTGCTCACAAGACCCTGGCCAGATGGATTAGAATGGTGACTGCACATGCTTATGTACAGGCTGGTCGTCCAGTTCCTGCTACTATCAAGGCCCATTCTACTCGGTCTGTTGGACCTTCTTGGGCGGCCCGCCGTGGTGCGACCCTTGAATAAATGTGCAAGGCGGCTACGTGGTCCTCAGTGAACACGTTCATATGGTTCTATGCCTTCGATACATCCGCCTCCCAGGATGCTTCCTTTGGACGCCGGGTTCTTGTGCCCGCTACAGTGCGTCCCCTCCCTTGAGGAACTGCTTTAGGACATCCCTGATATTATTCCCTGTGGAACCCAGTGTACCCCGCTGCAGAAAACGAGATTTATGGTAAGAACTTACTGCTGTTAAATCTCTTTCTGCGAGGTACACTGGGTTCCACAGGGCGCCCATCCTGACACACTTAGCTTCTTTGGGTTTGTATGGCATTAGCCGCTGATATCTTCTCCTGTCATGAGAATGTAGTGTACGTGGCTACTAACGGTTGTCGTCTCTTTTACCTGGTACTGCATTGGACTGGTTAACAAAACTGAGCTCCTGTGCACGGAGGTGGGGTTATAGAGGGGGCGGTGCTATGCATCCTGGGAGCAGTCAAAGCTTTTAGCCTGTTGGTGCCTTGGATCAAGATCCTACTCTACACCCCGATGTTATTCCCTGTGGAACCCAGTGTACCTTGCAGAAAGAGATTTAACAATGGGAAGTTCTTACCATAAATCTCGTTTTTCATTGTTTAAATGTTAACAGGTGTTCTGTATTTGCTTCATGTGTTTTGTTTGGTATATATGTCCAACATTGGCAGAATGCAGTTAGGCAGTCCAGGATGAAGGTGCATGTTGCACCGACAACGGTTCTGTTCTGACAATACAGAAACATATGGATGGGTGCCTATATTGTATCCCATGTCTATAACTGCAGTTTGTGGAAATTATTTTTTGATATGTCCAATGTTTTGGCCACAATATATCATGGATTTTAACTTTTGGATGAATTAAAAAGAAATTTTTATTGTTGAATGGTGTGCTATCCCCTATACTTTGCCTCTTTTCGTTGTTAAAGTTTATGTGATTATCAAATTTGATTGGACTTGCACCCACTAATCATTTACCAAACGTATGCGAATAGGTTAAGTTTGTGTATGTATGTATATATGTATATATATATATATATATATATGTACATATATATATATATATATATATATATATGTGTATGTGTATATATATATATATATATATACATACACTGCTCAAAAAAATAAAGGGAACACTAAAATAACACATCCTAGATCTGAATGAATGAAATATCCTTATTAAATACTTTGTTCTTTACATAGTTGAATGTGCTGACAACAAAATAACACACAAATTATCAATGGAAATCAAATTTATTAACCCATGGAGGTCTGGATTTGGAGTCACATTCAAAATTAAAGTGGAAAAACACACTACAGGCTGATCCAACTTTGATGTAATGTCCTTAAAACAAGTCAAAATGAGGCTCAGTATTGTGTGTGGCCTACACGTGCCTGTATGACCTCCCTACAATGCCTGGGCATGCTCCTGATGAGGTGGCGGATGGTCTCCTGAGGGATCTCCTCCCAGACCTGGACGAAAGCATCCGCCAACTCCTGGACAGTCTGTGGTGCAACGTGGCGTTGGTGGATAGAGCGAGACATGATGTCCCAGATGTGCTCAATTGGATTCAGGTCTGGGGAATGGGCGGGCCAGTCCATAGCATCAATGCCTCCATCTTGCAGGAACTGCTGACACACTCCAGCCACATGAGGTCTAGCATTGCCTTGCATTAGGAGGAACCCAGGGCCAACCGCACCAGCATATGGTCTCACAAGGGATCTGAGGATCTAACCTCGGTACCTAATGGCAGTCAGACTACCTCTGGCGAGCACATGGAGGACTGTGCGGACCCCCAAAGAAATGCCACCCCACACCATTACTGACCCACTGCCAAACCAGTCATGCTGGAGGATGTTGCAGGCAGCAGATCGTTCTCCTTGGCGTCTCCAGACTCTGTCACGTCTGTCACATGTGCTCAGTGAGAACCTGCTTTCATCTGTGAAGAGCACAGGGCACCAGTGGCGAATTTGCCAATCTTGGTGTTCTCTGTCAAATGCCAAACGTCCTGCACGGTGTTGGGCTGTAAGCACAACCCCCACCTGTGGACATTGGGCCCTCATACCACCCTCATGGAGTCTGTTTCTGATCATTTGAGTAGACACATGCACATTTGTGGCTTGCTGGAGGTCATTTTGCAGGGTTCTGGCAGTGCTCCTCCTGTTCCCCCTTGCACAAAGGCGGAGGTAGCGGTCCTGCTGCTGGGTTGTTGCCCTCCTACGGCCTCCTCCACGTCTCCTGATGTACTGGCCTGTCTCCTGGTAGCGCCTCCATGCTCTGGACACTACGCTGACAGACACAGCAAACTTCTTGCCACAGCTCGCATTGATGTGCCATCCTGGATGAGCTGCACTACCTGAGCCACTTGTGTGAGTTGTAGACTCCCTCTCATGCTACCACTAGAGTGAAAGCACTGCCAGCTTTCAAAAGTGACCAAGACATCAACCAGAAAGCATAGGAGCTGAGAAGTGGTCTGTGGTCACCACCCGCAGAACAAATCCTTTATTGGGGGTGTCTTGCTAATTGCCTATAATTTCCACCTGTTGTCTAGTCCATTTGCACAACAGCATCTGAAATTGATTGTCAATCAGTGTTGCTTCCTAAGTGGACAGTTTGATTTCACAGAAGTGTGATTGACTTAGAGTTACATTGTGTTGTTTAAGTGTTCCCTTTATTTTTTTGAGCAGTGTATATATGTGGCATACTGGAATGTTAGGAGACAAGAGATATTGGAAAGATCCAAAAGCCATTTAATTCTTATCAGTGAGTGGGGGAGTTTTATGGCCCCAAAACCAGTTCTAGCAGACCCTGCCACATCTAGGGGGTTAGGACAGGAAGTGCATGTGGATTTTAGCAAAAGGAACAAAGCTCAGGACAGTGCAGTGTGAGCTGAGGACAGAGATGGAGGGCACAGGCTAGTGTCCAGGAGAAACGCAGTATGGGGACTGTGGAACAAGCATCTATAAGTCCACAGTCCCTGGCATTATGGAACAGCATGTAGGTGCTGCTAGGAAGAGCAAGAGATATCCAGATTTGCAGTGTGAGAGCAGCTACAGCATGAACAATCAGTGGAAGAAATAAAGGGGATCCTCACCTTCAGGGGTACCCAAGAAGCAGGATGGGAGGTGTGAGTCTGCAGGAGAGGACGAGCTGGGTGAGTGATAGGAAATCACGTTTGGCGGAAGGCCCCCAGTAACGTGTCCATGAGAGATCCCGTTTAGATAGAGCCCCTAGCGAATGGGGGAGAGCACACTGAAATGAATCTCAGTTTGCGGAAGCCGCACTACTGATTCCCAGAGACTGCGCTGGTATGTACTGTACTGTAATGCTGTCACATCACTGTTAATGCTGTTATTGCCAGTGAAGCAGATGAAAGGAGATGTAACCTGATGGAACCCATATGAATATTGTGCTGGAGAGAAGAAAAAGAAGTTAAATGTTACTGTCGTGATAACCCTGTCTGAACTGTGAATAAACTGCTTGCTTATGTGATGAAAGGGCCTGGCGTACAATCTTTTTAAAATGACTGATGGACCGGCCGCTGCCCGGCTATAACAATTTGGCGTCCACGAACAGGATCGGTACCGAAGATTTATTTGACAATTTGGGGAAAACTTTATTGGGAGGGGCCCATGAAAGCCACCTACCTCTTCTGACCCAGCGAACTGGGGAAGAAAGGGCTGGCATGGGCAGGTTCTAAGTGTTTGGCAAAATTGCCAGAAGATGTTGGAACATTCATGATCATCTGTGACCCAGGACTGTAATTCACAGGAAAAAGGCAGCAGTATATGTGATTTGTATTTCATGTGATGTTTTGCATGCCATGTTTTTCTGCTCATGTGATTGTTATATTGTGTGTTTGCATGCTATGTTTTTCTGCTCATGTGATTGTTATACTGTATGTGATGTATACTGCAATTATGCTTATTTATTGTGTGTTATGTTTTGACCTTGCTGTAGAGTATACAGTAAGAGACTGTTCCTTGCTAGACTTTTTGCAAGCTCATAGGTATATTGCGTGGGGACACGCAAGATTTTAGCAGGGGTGTATGTGGCATACTGGAATGTTAGGAGACAAGAGATATTGGAAAGTTCCAAAAGCCATTTAATTCTTATCAGTAAGTGGGGGAGTTTTATGGCCCCAAAACCAGTTCTAGCAGACCCTGCCACATCTAGGGGGTTAGGACAGGAAGTGCAGGGGGATTTTAGCAAAAGGAACAAAGCTCAGGACGGTTCAGTGTGAGCTGAGGACTGAGATGGAGGGCACAGGCTAGTGTCCAGGAGAAACGCAGTATGGGGACTGTGGAACAAGCATCTATAACTCCACAGTCCCTGGCATTATGGAACAGCATGTAGGTGCTGCTAGGAAGAGCAAGAGATATCCAGATTTGCAGTGTGAGAGCAGCTACAGCATGAGCAATCAGTGGAAGAAATAAAGGGGGTCCTCACCTTCAGGGGTACCCCAGAAGCAGGACGGGAGGTGTGAGTCTGCGGGAGAGGACGAGCTGGGTGAGTGATAGGAAATCACGTGTGGCGGAAGGCCCCCAGTAACGTGTCCATGAGAGATCCCGTTTAGATAGAGCCCCTAACGAATGGGGGAGAGCACACTGAAATGAATCTCAGTTTGCGGAAGCCGCACTACTGATTCCCAGAGACTGCGCTGGTATGTACTGTACTGTAATGCTGCCACATCACTGTAAATGCTGTTATTGCCAGTGAAGCAAATGAAAGAAGATGTAACCTGATGTAACCCAAATGAATATTGTGCTGGAGAGAAGAAAAAGAAGTTAAATGTTACTGTCGTGATAACCCTGTCTGAACTGTGAATAAACTGCTTGCTTATGTGATGAGACGGCCTGGTGTGCAATACTTTTAAAAATGACTGATGGCCCGGCCGCTGCCCGGCTATCACATATACATTGATACAGGTTGAGTCTCACATTTCCAAAATGCTGGCGACCAAGTATTTTGGTTATCGATATTTCCCTACTTTGGAATATGTGCATACCATAGTGAGATATCTTGGGGATGGCATCCACGTTTAAACACTTGATGCATTTGTTTCATATACAGTATATCTTATACACACAGGCTGAAAATTATTTTATACAGTACTTACAATAATTTTGTCATTAAACAACGTTTGTTTACATTGAACCATCAAAAAGCAAGGTTGTCACTATCTCAGTTGTGCTGAAAAAATTCTGTATGTCGTAAAATTTACGTATTTCGGAATTTTGGATATAGGAGACTAAACCAGGGCCGTCTTTACATATGGGCTCTATTGGCAGTTGCCCAAGGGCCCCAGGTGTATAAAGGCCCTAGGCTGATAGCTAAGGGTCCCCTTTTTCCAGAGGTACCAGGTTTTATGAAAATCGCCCATGGGGAACGGGAGATATCCGACTTCAAAGCAGTGGTTCCCATCCAAGCCTGTTAATTGCTCTTCCCAGACTGATACCTTGGGTTCTGTCTTAGAGTTTTTCTACAGGTAAACTACAAAAGCTGGGACTCTCCCCTTTCAGTGGACACTGGCAGCTTGTCTACTATGCCCAGAACCAGAGATATCAGCCTTCCAGCAGCTGGTCTCTGCTCCAGCTCCACATGCCTGGAATGCAGTTTTATATTTTCGTTGGTGGATTGCTCCGGCTTCTGAACTCTGATCCCCAAATCCCCAGTATCCCCTGAAAGGTGGGACCCTCTAGTTTTATGTCCAATTGAAAGCTAAGAAATCTATTTCCAGGAATTAGAGATATCTGCAGTCAAATCTGCCCTCCCACCGGAAAATTATAAATATTAAACCCACTCCACTATCCATTCTTCCCCTGCATATTAAACACCCCCTACCACCCTGGAAGTCATGTACCGGGGCCCCCTTCATTCAGCCCAATGCTCCTTCAACAGTTTAGTGTTCTCCCTCCCACCCCATCTTCCACCATCTGTGCGGTAAAAGAGTAATTAGCAGAAATTACTGCTCCAGGTCCTACATGCTGAGCGGTAGATAGAACAACCCCTACCACCCACGGGATATTAAAGCTGCCGCTAAAGAATGGGTAGGGGCCCCAGTGCTTTGCTTCTCCCAGGGTCCTATACTGCTGTTAAGACGGCCCTGGACTCAACCTCTATAAAAATAGTTTAACCACATTAAAGTAGGGATGTACATCAGAAGCTGATGGTTAGTAACCATCAACAGTCCCATTTCAGTGGAATTGCAGGTATACAGTTTTTTCGATATCTGAATGTAGGGTCCACAGCCCACCTAATGTAGGCATGCTGAAAACACTAAGGGCCGATTTATCACCATCGGCATCTGATGATGCAGGTGACAGGTGATAATATCGGGCAAACTCGCAATGCGATAATTGAGTACATTGCATGGATGTTTCAATTATCGCATGCAGGGACAGAGCTTGCAAGAAAGCTCTGTCCCTGCGATGCCTCTCAGCAGCATTATTGGGGTATACCCAGATGTCCTGCTGTGCATGAGCCACCGTCCGTCGCTACTGACACATCCTAGACATGCTTACCGACTTTTCAGCTACTCTCTCAGGGAGAGAGCAGCCAGGTCGGAACAGCAGGGGGTGGGGGCGGGTAGTGATGAGGAGAGGGGGCGGAGCAGAGGCAGGATGGGGCGTGACAGAGGCGGGGTGGGGTGTGGCTGAGGTATCGCGTCACTTAAGCCACGCCCCCACCACATTATGCCGCTATTACAGGCTTTATACTGTAGGGGGCGTGGCTATGATGATGCGATTCAACAAGAATCACGTCATCGACTGCCCGGACCGCCCACTTTACTCACTAAGTGGGCGGCTGGGCAGGGGTGAGTGCAGGAATTGGGAGACTTGCCTGCTTTTCCGGGGGGGCCGGGAGGGTCACCCGATTTTCGGGAGCCTCCCGCCCATTCCGGGAGAGTAGGCAAGTATGATCCTAGATCCCCCCCATCCCCCATCCTGACTACCCCTGCTCCACACACAGCCCTCCCCCACAGGGATTTATACTTACCAGTCCCAAGATCCGGCGTCCGCTGCTTCCAGGAGGCTAACAGGCATCGGATCCTGCTTCTGTGCTGTGACCTCCGGTTCTGTTAAGTGAGCTGCAGCTTTACAGTGCAGCACATGGAGGACCTGGTGCCTAACAGCACTCATCATAGCACCGATCCCTGGGACTGGTAAGTATGTTTTGTTTGTTTTTTATAATTTTTTTCCCCACCGGAAACACATAGCTGATCATCGGATCCTGGTCCAGCCGGGGAGCAGAGAAAGCTGTGCAAAGGGCTGCTTTTCTCAGTGATGCCCTGTGATCAGGGGCGGATTGGCATGCCGGGAAGCCGGACCGTTTGGTTGGTCCAGTCGTCTCCTCAGCGGCTGCCTGTTATACTCCATGCCGGCCGCGATCGGAGCTGAGCTTTTACGGAAACCTAAATTAAAGATGGTCGCCGGCGAGGCTGCTACGCAATGTGCAGCCGCAGCAGCCCCCTCCCCAAATGCCAATGCAGGGACGGGTCATCAGTCTCCGCCTCCGGATCTGCCTCCAGCCCCAGCAGCCGAAACAGGAGCCGGCAGTAAGTGCCCGCGAACACACAGCGGCTGCCGTGGCTCCTCTTACAGGAGGATGGGTAGTCAGAGCGGGAGCGCCACCTCACTCAGGTCCCTACGGTGGGAGCAGGAACCGTGCCTCCGAGCACAGTGAGGAGATACAAGGAAAGTGGGCTTGGCAGCGACTACTGTGGTGACACTGGCACAAGCACTGCACGTTTGTCGGGTAACAGTCACAGCTGCGGTGAGGTAATGGTCGGGGGTCAGAGTCTGGAGTCCCGGGTGAGTGAGCAGGAGCCGGCCTCTGACAAATCCCTCGGCAGCCACCGGCTCAGTAATCCCTGAAATGCAGTAATAGCAGGTGATAATAATGCTCCAGCCATGTTCCTGGAGATCTCAATATTATAATACCCTTCTCACCCCACACCCGGGATATTGCTGGGGCAACCCAGATTATGTTATGCCCCACTTACACCAGGCCTAAAACCCAGGTCGACCTGGGTCAGCCGTTAGTGTAAACACCTCCCCAAAAAATAATCCAGGTCAATTTAACTAGCAATCCTACCCAGGTCTCAACCACTGGCTAAACACGGGTAAAGCCCATTTTCAGGGGCAGTTTAAATGGGTAACCTGGGTCTTCTGACCTGGGACCTGTTTAGAGAAATGAGAGAGCCCATACCTCCCAAATTCAGCATCCTGCGGGAGGTTGGGGGACAGGGCACACGCTGTCTCCGCTGCGGTCTGCGCTGCTATGTAGACAGCAGCAGTGCCAGTGGGGAAAGTGAATGGATGCCACGCTTGAGTGTGGTGTCCATTTACCTCACAGATGGGGGCTGGTGGCAGCACCGCAGCAGTTATATACTGTAGTAGTGACACAATGATATACTGTAGTAGTGGGCCTAATTATTACTGCATATATAATAGTGCGCCTGTTTACAACGTAGTTGTCTATATTTGTGCTTATTTACTGTATGTACAGTATGTGTGTATGTATATATGTGTGTGTGTGTATATGTGTTTGTGTGTATGTGTGCGCTGCGCTGCGCTGCTCACAAGCCCTGGCCGCCATGTGTGTGTATATCACTCCTTGTGTGTGATTTTGTGCTGCCTGCTGCAATGTGTGTAGTGTGCTGTATGAAGGGTGTACTGCCCTCTGCCGCCATGTGTACTGGACTGTATGTAGTGTGTGCCCGTTGACGTCACATGTGTAGTGTGCTGTATGAAGTGTGCGCCCTGCTGCCGCCATGTGTGTAGTGTGCTGTATGTAGTGTGTGCCTCCTACTGCCGCCATGTGTGTAGTGTGCTGTATGTTGTGTCTGCCACCGCCATGTGTGTAGTGTGCTGTATGTAGTGTCTGCCGCCACCATGTGTGTAGTGTGCTGTGTGTGTAGTGTGTGCCTCCTGCCGCCGCCATGTGTGTAGTGTGCTGTATGTAGTGTGTGCCCCCTACCGCTGCCATGTGTTTTAGTATTCTGTATGCAGTGTGTGCCTTCTGCTGCCACCATGTGTTTAGTGTGCTCTATGTGTTTATTTTTTTCCTGTGTGGGCCATTGTGTATAATTTTCTACTTTTTGAGGCCAATGTGTTCTTGTTTTATTTTCCTGTGGGGAACAACATTTATTTATTTTTTATTTTTTTCTTGTGCAATGTGTTTAGTCTGTGCATGCACATGAGTTGCACCATGTATGTGTCCCATGTGGTGTTTGCAAAGTGTTGCAGTACAAAGTCAGATGCTCGCACCAAGAAGTGTATTAGACGTTTGCACGTTCCTGGGCCGTTACAGGGGGTTGGCTAATCAGATGCAGATGTGGCATAGTAATGGGCGTGTTGCTGAAAGTGGCTGCATATAGAAACACTGCATTGCTGACAGTGGAGGTCATACTCAGACGCGTGTTCTGTGCCTGGTATAGGGCTGGTGCAGGTTATATTTGTGCGACCGATGGTGGCAACTAAAGACGCACAAATCATGATTGCATCACCTGTATACACTGACAGAGGCGTCTCAGTTCTTGCACAGTCAGATGCACAGATGTACACCAGGGAAGGGCTTTATAGTGGCATTATCACAAAGTTGCAGACACAATTACAGTAAAAGAAGCAAGGATGCTGCAACTGCGTACAATTCAGAATCCGGCTTTATGAGGAGTGATCCCGCTCTCTTGACAGACCCCACCCCCATTAGGTCTGCTTCCATAAATATCCCGGGCTGGTTTTCGATCCCAATCCGCCCCTGCCTGTGATTATGCCAGCAGAGCTGGTGTTATCATCACAGGGCACACTGCAGTGTTTTTTCACTTTTTTTTTTAGTAAATTCAGCCATATCGCATTTCCCATTATAAGTATGGGAAAAGTGATGTGGGTTACTAAAAATTACAATTAAAGGGTTTGGAGTAGTTTTTCAAGAAAACTGCTCCAAAAGCCCATAAAGACATTTGAATGATACTAAAATAAAGTGAAAACACCCTTTTTTTTTTTTTTTTTTTAGTAAAAATAATGTTAATAAATATGCCCCTAAATGCTTTTACACATATGCACAGTATAACCAGTGGCGGATCTTGCCACGGGCAAGCAGGACTTTTGCCCGGGGCGCCGCCTTCTGGAGGGCGCCGGCGCCATCCGGAGGGCGCCGCACCATGGCAAGATCCTCCACTGTCAGTTTGCGCCCCAGCAGTGTCCCACCGCTGTGCCCCCCCTCCCGCTGTGAGAAGGGAACCAGACGCTATGCGTCTGGTTTCCCTTCGTGGCGCTGGTCCTCCCCCGCTCTGAAGGGAATCAGACGCTAAACGTCTAGTTTCCCTTCATGGAGAGGACCTTTGGTGTGCGGTGCGCGATGACGTCATCGCGCACCGCACAGCATTGTGGCATAGACGCTAGGGGTCATAATTGACCTCTAGCGCTTATGCTGTGCTATGGGAGAGACGTCATGACTGACGTCTCTCCCATAGATCCCAGGAGAAGAGCGGCGCCGGTCTGCAGGGTCTGGAAACAGGAGCGGGGTACAGTAAGTATACTTTTTTTTTTTCTTTTTCCCCCCAGCGGCGCTACAAATGGGGGGCGTGGCTGACCACGCCCCCATGTTAAGCCACGCCCCTAACGTTTGCCCTGGGCGCCGCAAGGGCAAGAACCGGCCCTGAGTATAACCATCAATGGTTTTACCATATGATGGCTTTGATGGGTTGGCTAGTAGTCATGTCATCACTTTGATTTGATCCTGGAAGCCCGGTAGCAAGTCTTATAATGTCTATCCCTACATTAAAGCAGATTTGTTTCATAGGTTGTGTAATTTAGGTCACAAACAACAAATGTAAACTAACAATAAAATCAACACCTCTACTTGAAATTGGTAACCTTCACACATAAATTTTATTTCTCATACGTCCTAGAGGATGCTGGGGACACCAAAAAAACCATGGGGTATAGACGGGATCCGCAGGAGACATGGGCACTTTAAGACTTTGAAAAAGGGGTGTGCACTGGCTCCTCCCTCTATGCCCCTCCTCCAAACTCCAGTTTTATAATTGTGCCCAGTGAGACTGGACGCACTACAGGGGAGCTCTACTAAGTTTCTCTGAAAATACTTTTTTGTTAGGTTTTTTGTGTTCAGGGAGGTTGCTGGCAACAACCTCCTTGCTTCGTGGGACTGAGGGGAGAGAAGTTATGACCCACTTCTAGTGAGTTCAAGGGCTCTGCTTCTGGCTACAGGACACCATTAGCTCCTGAGGGTTTGATCGCTGGGTACGCTCAGATGCTCGCTCCCACAGCCGGCCGTCACCCCCCTTACAGAGCCAGAAGTCAGAAGACAGGTGAGTAGAAGACAAAAGAAGACTTCAGTGACAGCATTTTCCTGAGGTACCGCGCAGCGGACGGACGCTGCGCGCCAAGCTCCCGCTTACACGCACAGCACTTCTGGGTGCAGGGGGCGAGGGGGGGGGCCTGTGCAGCTTAAAATACCTCAGCATAAGTCTGGCAAGAGGGGACATTAGTGTATAACACTGTCCTAACCCCCGCCAGTATAATCCAAAGAGCGGGACGGAAGCGCGCCATTGAGGGGGCGGAACTTCGTCCCCACAGCTCACTCGGCGCCATTTCCTCTCCGCTGGCTGCAGAGATGCTGGTCCAAGTATCAGGGTGCAAAACGGGGGGTGGGGGGGGGGCAGGTTATTTGGTGCAATATTATATAATATAAAAAGCGCTACAGGTCTGGGGCATTTTAGTTAACGCTTCTGACCCTTTGATTTGGCACTGGGGTGTGAGCTGGCAAATTCCCTCTGTGTCTCTCTGACAGGTTTCTCTGTGGGTCTGTCCCCTATAAGCCCAGCATAGGCGTGCGCAGCACATTCTATTAGGGGGTGCACGATTGGACGGGCGTGTTGAGCCCCACCTATTGGGTGTTGCTAACACCACCTACTGGGCGTGTCTAGCACCACATATTGGCACTCAACGCAAACTAATATAGGGAATTCACAATATTGGCTACCACTAAGTGAAAATGGCTATAGTCCAGTGTAGCTTATTGGCTACTCACCGCAATCTCAGCTATCTGAGGGTTCCCCATGGTACCCTCCCCAGAAGTGATGACTGTACATGTACGGTAATGCTGGGCACGCATGCTAGACATCCCCCCGGCAGCTTGCTGAGCACATCACAGGGATGGGCTCCTTTACAGAGCCCCTGTCCCTGCCTGTGCTTATTAATACACCAAAGTGATACAATTGCATATTGCAATGTGTAGCAACAGCCACATATAGGTGATTTGGGTTATGGACCTGGATAATACATAATACAAAAAATCTATATCATGGCTCCCAAAGTGGTGTGTGTGTGTGTGTGTGTGTGTGTGTGTGTGTGTGTGTGTGTGTGTGTATATATGTGTACATATATATATATATATATAATATATATATATATATATATATATATATATATATGCGGCACATGGGTAAATAAGACTCCATGGGCAGTAGGAGATAGGATCAACATTTGGAATTCAGATTTATCCTGATTCCGAGTCTTATTTACACCCGTGTGCCGCCTTCATGCATATTTAGATTGGGCCTCATGCTAGAGGACACCCAGGAGGGCACTAGGGAAGTATATGTATTTTTAGGTGAGTGCTGCTTTTCCGAAATATGTATATATATCAATGGTTTTATGGCACTCACTGTCAAATAGCATCTACCGGGGTGCCTTCCTCCACTGCTAATATACCAAAGACGGCTCTCTGGGGGGGATTGCGACTCCTCTTCCCTCAGCTTTAAGAACCAGGCGGCACTCCTCGGATTTGTTCAGCCATGGAAGGCGTGTATTAAATCACATCAAAGCAAATCAACAATAACAGGCATAGTGAAACACCAACGTTTCAACGCCTCACAGGCGTTTTTTTCAAGGTGCTATGCTGTGAAAACGGTGAAAGACAACAACCAAAACTCACATAAGCAAGTCTTAAGACTTAAGTCATAAGACTGCTTCCGGGGTGTGTGTTGTGCGTGACGACGTCACGCGCTGCGTCCTCTCCCATTCACCCAGCCAGCTTTCCGTTGCCAGGGTCTCCGTTGCTAGGGGAACAGAAGGCGGAAGATAATTAAGTGACATGAAAATAAACATGCACATAATGTGGATATTAGGAGCTGTTAAGCTCCGTGGGCAGGGAAATAAAGTGCAATACAGTGATAAAGTGACTGAGACACATTACTGCTGTAAAAACATTACTGATAAGGCTAAGTATATTGAGGAGATCGATAGCCAACTGAGTGACCTGGGCACCTACAAGAAGCTGAGGGGTGACCCGACGACCCAATTTAAGAAGAAACTAGACCTTCTCTTGAAGGATGCTGTCTCCAAGGGAGACTTGGATCAAACCACACATCGAGCCCTGACACAAGCACATCCGGTCACACCAATATTTTACACAGTCCCGAAAGTCCACAAGGATAGTACCAATCCCCCGGGCAGGACGATTATCTCGGCGCGTGGGTCCTTGACGCAACCAATTTCTCAGTATCTGGATTTCTTACTGCAGCCCTTAGTGTCAGTACAAAGTACATACTTGAAAGACACCACTCACCTGTTACTAATCTTGAAGGGATTGGGGGAAGTCCCTCCGGGCACAGTACAAAAGCCTCTATACGATCATCCCCCATGGGGCTGGGATGGAAGCCATGAGGAGATTTTTAGAGGAAAACATTTTTCAAGCATTAAACATTCCTTTATTCCTTGAGTTACTGTACTTTACTTTGACACATAATTATTTCCTGCATAATGGACAATATTATTTACAGCTAACCGGGTGTGCAATTGGATCCAACGTGGCAGCCATGTATGCCAATGTATACATGTTCTCAGTGGAAAAGGAGTTCTTTTGGGCTACTACATCTATCAGCAACAAAATTTTGTTGTATTGAAGATATATCGATGACCAGCTCTTGTTCTGGGGGGGCCAGGTCACAGAATTTCAAGATCTCCTCAATACCTTGAACAACAAGAACTCACCAGTCAATTTGACAACAACATGGAGCACAACCGAGATCAACTTTCTGGACGTTAAGATTTCAGTCATAGACAACTGTATAGTAACGGACGTGTATAACAAACCCACGGACCGTAACACCCTCTTACTCCACAATAGCTTCCACCCCCAAGCCCTGAAACGGGGATTACCAAAATCACAATTGATGAGAGCAGCACGCATCACCAGTAGGAAAGAAAGAGTGGAACCAGATTTGAATCAAGTTGTGGATAGGTTCCTCCGAAGAGGGTACCATAAGAAACCTCTAGTACAACTCAAAGAGGAAATCATAGGAAAATTAAGAGAAGACCTGTTGATACCCCATCAGAGGATCCAGGAAACTAACAGAATCCCTCTCATCGCGGAATTCTCCACGGCTAGCCTAGTTCTTCCAAGGGCAACGAGGGCCTTATGGCCTCTGGTATCCACAGACCCTGAAACCCCCTGCTTCAAAGGTAAAAGAATCATGCCAGCATACAAGAGGGGTCGAAATCTCAGGGACCTGGTGGTGAAACTGGATGTCTCTAAGAAACCAGAGGAACCACAAAGAAAGGGCTGCTTCAAGTGCTTGAGGTGCGAAACCTGTAATTATATGACTCCGGGACAGAAATTTGTGCACCCACGCACAAACAAAGAGTTCGACATCAGACTCTGGGTCACCTGCACCTCTTCCTATGTCATTTAGTGTGCCCATGTGGGTTGATCTATGTGGGTCAGACCACTAGGACATTCCGGAAGAGAATGGCCCTACATAGGTCTGCCATTAGAGCTACCCTGGAAGGAAAGGGCAAAGACCAGCCGGTGGCAAGACACTTCAAGCAGGCAAACCACCTTTTGGGACAACTTAGGTATACGATCATAGACCATGTGTCCAAGATGTTAAGAGGGGGAGACAGAGCCAAGATCCTATCGCAAAAAGATACCAGATGGATTCACCTCTTAGATGCTCTAACCCCTAATGGACTCAATGAACAAATCCAGTGGAATGTTTTCCTGTAGGCATAATCTGAGTGTGGTCTACATGTAGACACAGTGGTCCACCCTCCCTGCCCCTTTTCCTCTTCTTCTTCTTTTTTTCTTTTTGTCTTTTTTCTTTCTCCCTCTCTTTCTCTTCTTTTCTTCTCCCCTTTTTTTCTTTTCCTTTCCGCTCTTTTCTTTTTTCTTCTTTCCCCTAGTTTCTCGCTCTCCTTTCCCTTTTCTTCTGTTCCCCACCTTCCTCTTTTGTCGTTGTATTCCTTTGTGTTTACCGCTTGGGCTTCTTTGTCCTTTTCTCTTTCTCCTATCTCCTCCTCCCTCTTTCCTTTTACCTTCTCCCCTTCTTCTCTCTTCTTCCTCCATTCTTCTTCTTTCTTCGTTCTTTTTTTCCCCTCTTCTTTCTCTCTTCTTTCTCTGTCCTTTTTTCTTCTGTTTCCCCATTTTTTCCTTCCCTCCCCTTTGCCTCTTTTCTCCCTTTTCTTGCCTTTTTTTCTAAGCAGCACTGTGTATAGCCCCGTAGTAAGTATAGGGACCATATATATAGGTTCAGTCACCTCCCGGTTAGGGGAGCTGCATAGCCTAGTATGTACTGTGATCACCCTGTTACATTGGCCCTTTGTACATAACACATCATACGTTCAAGCCATCATGTCATAGTTTGCACAAAGTGGGACTGTAATGCAGAGCAGTCAGGCCCACTACCCGTGTGGTATTTCAGCATGCCTAGATTAGTTTAGGTGACCCAACAGCATGTGTATCAGTCAGCTGCTTAACCACTCTTGTTGTGTTCCCCAGCAATGTTTTTATCAGTAATGTTTTTACAGCAGTAATGTGTCTCAGTCACTTTATCACTGTATTGCACTTTATTTCCCTGCCCACGGAGCTTAACAGCTCCTAATATCCACATTATGTGCATGTTTATTTTCATGTCACTTAATTATCTTCCGTCTTCTGTTCCCCTAGCAACGGAGTCCCTGGCAACGGAAAGCTGGCGGCAGCGGGGCGAATGGGAGAGGATGCAGCGCGCGACGTCGTCACGCACACCACACACCCCGGAAGCACCGCAGCCCGTGGCTCCCGGTTCCAGGAAGACGCCAGCGGGGAGGAGAGGGTGGTCTTATTCACACACCTTAAAAGGTAAGACTTGCTTATGTGAGGTTTGGTTGTTGTCTTTCACCGTTTTCACAGCATAGCACCTTGAAAAAAAAGCCTGTGAGGCGTTGAAATGTTGGTGTTTCACTATGCCTGTTATTGTTGATTTGCTTTGATGTGATTTAATACACGCTTTCCATGGCTGAACAAATCCGAGGAGTGCCGCCTGGTTCTTAAAGCTGAGGGGAGAGGAGTCGCAATCCCCCCCAGAGAGCCGTCTTTGGTATATTAGCAGTGGAGGAAGGCACCCCGGTAGATGCCATTTGACAGTGAGTGCCATTATAAAACCATTGATATATATATATATTTCGGAAAAGCAGCACTCACCTAAAAATACATATACTTCCCTAGTGCCCTCCTGGGTGTCCTCTAGCATGAGGTCCAATCTAAATATGCATGAAGGCGGCACACGGGTGTAAATAAGACTCGGAATCAGGATAAATCTGAATTCCAAATGTTGATCCTAGCTCCTACTGCCCATGGAGAATTATTTACCCATGTGCCGCACATATATATATATATATATATATATATATACATATACACACACACACACACACACACACACACACACACACACACACACACACACACACCACTCTGGGAGCCATGATATAGATTTTTTGTATTATGTATTATCCAGGTCCATATATTAACCCAAATCACCTATATGTGGCTGTTGCTACACATTGCAATATGCAATTGTATCACTTTGGTGTATTAATAAGCACAGGCAGGGACAGGGGCTCTGTAAAGGAGCCCATCCCTGTGATGTGCTCAGCAAGCTGCCGGGGGGATGTCTAGCATGCGCGCCCAGCATTACCGTACATGTACAGTCATCACTTCTGAGGAGGGTACCATGGGGAACCCTCAGATGGCTGAGATTGCGGTGAGTAGCCAATAAGCTACACTGGACTATAGCCATTTTCACTTAGTGGTAGCCAATATTGTGAATTCCCTATATTAGTTTGCGTTGAGTGCCAATATGTGGTGCTAGACACGCCTAGTAGGTGGTGTTAGCGACACCCAATAGGTGGGGCTCAACACGCCCGTCCAATCGAGCACCCCCTAATAAAATGTGCTGCGCACGCCTATGCTGGGCTTATAGGGGGCAGACCCACAGAGAAGCCTGTCAGAGAGACACAGAGGGAATTTGCCAGCTCACACCCCAGCGCCAAATCAAAGGGTCAGAAAAAATTGTTTTAAAATTTATGAAAAAATTTATGAAAAAATTATTAAAAAATCAGTCCTTTGAAAATAAATTTTCATAAATTTTAAAACAATTTTTTCATATTTTTCATCCCCAAACAAGTTACCCCTGATGAAGTCGATAAGACGAAACGCGTTGGGTTTGTCAGTCAGAAGTTTCCTACTTAGTTTGTGAAGATACTCCCTTGTGAGCTCACACCTTAACAAGGTGAGGGAGTATCTAGAGTTCAAATTATTCAACAAACGCAGTGGTTGTCTTTTTACTGACATTTATATTTACTATCTGTATACTCATTACATGATGAACTATGTAAAAATTGCATTTGTTCAAATGAATGTTATTAAAATAATCTTTTATTAATTGGCCTTGGGCCTCTTGTTTGGGTGACCATTTGGTGAGGGGTGTCCATTACAGGTTCCCGGTCACAAACTTTCTCCAATATCCAACTTACACCTATGGAAACAACATTGGAAGAATCACCATAAAGACGTTCCTATATAGCGCACTTGGGAATTTTGTTTATATATATATATATATATATATATAAATATATATGTGTGTGTATTTTTATATATATATATATATATATATATATATATATAATTTCTTTTTTATATATTTAGTTGGAATAGTATTGTTATATGTTGCACGCTTGTCCCTGATGACGGGGCTTGACCCCAAAACGTAGGTGAATAAAGTACTACGAATAGTCAATCATTTCAAGACTGCAAAGTGCCGCCTATTTTGTTCCTAAATATTATATATATATATATATATATATATATATTATGGGATGCTGAATGTCAGTAAACTAACATCAGCATCCCATGCGTCAGAATGCCGGCAGGGGTGGGAGCGCAACAAAGCCCCTTGCAGGCTCGCTGCGTTCGCCACACTGCAGGCTCTCCCTCTATGGGTGTCGTGGACACCAACAGGGGGGAATCACCTGTATTCCGGTGGCGATATAGGACCCCTGTTGGGATCCTGGTGTTAGTACTGAGATAGCCGGGATCCCGACGGGCGGTATTTTAACGGCATACCATATGCATAAATAAATAAATATATACATATAATTTGTTTAATATGTTAAATTTGCATATACTACCATATATTATATCCTAATCCTTTGAGACATCTATATTATTAATAATGTGTTATTTTTACTTATATTACACAGTATATGATGATTTACTGTGTAATATAAATAATAATAATAATAATAATAATAATAATAACAATAATAGTACATTATTAATAATAATATACCCAACTGTATATTCTCCCCTGGCTGACCCCTCTCTTTCCCCAGCAGGAGCAGGTATAGCAGGAGCAATTTACTTAAAAACTATTACAATTTAATGTCATTCACAGTACTCTTTCTGTCTCTCTGCTGAGTAATAGATTGTCATTATTTGGATGTACTTGGATGGACTTACTTCACCTCCTCCTAAGCGAAGCGTTGTGGGCTGTGGCATTGCCATAAACACAATGAGGATGAGGAGAGAGCGGGAGCGCGGGCAGGTATGCACGCGGTGTAACATCATCACGTCACATCGCGCAGTTAGGAGGAGCAGGAAGGAGGATTACATGACCCATGTATAAGATGAATGAATAACCCATCCTGGGTGTCCGGCCGGCCGTCTGTCAGACCGTGTGGCGGGTGCAGTGGGCGGGGGGGACGGGGTTTACAATAGGCAGGCTTAGCGATCACCGCAGCAGCAGCAGGCGTGTGTGAGGGGGGTGCCAAACATTAGGGGGTGCCTGGTGCGCACCAGGCACCCCCTGTGCGCACGCCTATGAACCCCAGTGTGTCTGTGGGTGTGTATTACACGTGTGTTGGCATGTCTGAGGCTGAGTGCTCTTCACAGGAGGAGACTGTATTAGAGAAGCAAAAGGCGGTGGGGGTGTCCATGTCGGCGCCGCCGACTCCTTATTGGGTGAATGTTTTGAATGCTAATGTAGCTTGTATTAGTAAAATATTGGACAAGTCTGAATCTCAGACCCAAGCATGGAAGAAATCTGTGGAAGATATGTTATTACAAGTTCAGGTCCCCTCGGGGTCACAGAAACGTACGTTTACCCAGTTGGCAGACACTGATACCGACACGGACACTGATTCCAGTGTCGACTATAGTGATTCCAGATTAGATCCTAAATTGGCAAAGAGCATTCAGTATATGATTGTGGCTATTAAAGAGGTATTGCATATCACTGAGGACCCTGCTGTTCCGGATAAAAGGGTCTGTATGTATAAGGAAAAGAAACCTGAAATAACGTTTCCTCCCTCTCATGAACTGAATGCTTTATTTGATAAAGTCTGGGAAAGTCTGGACAGAAAATTTCAGATTCCCAAAAGGATTCCGGTAGTTTATCTGTTTCCCACTGGGGATAGGGAAAAGTGGGAGTCACCCACCATTGTGGACAAGGCCCTATCGCGGTTGTCTAAAAAGGTGGCTCTTCCGTCACCTACTACACGGCAGCCCTTAAGGACCCTGCAGATTGTAGGCAGGAGGCTACGTTAAAATCCATTTATACGACCACAGGTACACTACTCAGACCGGTCATTGCCTCTGCGTGGGTGAGTAGTGCTATTGAAAAGTGGACAGATAATTTGTCATCTGACATAGATTCCCTAGATAGAGATAACATCCTCTTGACGCTGGGTTATATCAAGGACGCGGCAGTTTACCTAAAGGAAGCTGCAAGGGATATTGGCCTTTTGGGATCAAAGGCCAATGCAATGGCAGTCTCAGCTAGGCGAGCATTATGGATTCATCAGTGGATGCTGACTCTAAGAAAAACATGAATCCCTACCGTACAAAGGTGGTGTCTTGTTTGGTGATGGCCTCTCTGATTTGGTATCTACGGCTACCACGGGTAAGTCATCATTTTTGCCTTATGTGCCTTCACAACAAAAGAAGACACACCACTATCAAATGCAGTTCTTTCGGCCCAATAAATACAAGAAAGGGCGAGGTTCTTCCTTCCTTGCTACTAGAGGAAGGGGAAAGGGTAAAAGATCACCAGCCGTGGCGGGTTCCCAGGAGCAGAAGTCCTCCCAGACTTCTGCCAAATCCAGCGCATGATGCTGGGGCTCCTCTGCGGGAGTCCGCACCGGTGGGGGCACATCTCAAACTCTTCAGTCAGTTCTGGGTTCGTTCGGACCTGGACTCATGGGTTTTAAAAATAATATCCCAAGGGTACAAACTGGAGTTTCAAGACGTCCCCCCTCACCGATTTTTCAAATCGACCTTGCCAGTTTCTCTTCCGGACAGGGAGGTAATTTGCAACGCCATACAAAAGTTGTGTCAAAATCAGGTTATAGTCAGGGTTCCCCAGTCACAGCAGGGAGAAGGCTTTTATTCAAGTCTATTTGTGGTTCCGAAGCCGCATGGCTCGGTCACTCAATTTTTACCTAAAAAATTTCAAATTCAAAATGTAGTCTCTCCGTGCAGTGATCTCCAGTCTGGAGGATGGGGATTTTATGGTGTCGGTGGACATAAAAGATGCCTACTTACATGTTCCCATTTATCCTCCACATCAGGCTTACCTGAGGTTTGCAATTCAGGATTGTCATTACCAATTTCAGACGTTGCCGTTTGGTCTGTCCACGGCTCTGAGGATTTTCACCAAAGTAATGGCGGAAATGATGGTTCTCCTTCGCAAGCAAGGAGTCTCAATTATCCCGTACTTGGACGATCTCCTGATAAAGGCAAGATCCAGGGACCAGTTGGTGAAAAACGTTGCCCTGTCCCTGACAGTTCTTCAACAACACGGTTGGCTCCTAAACTTGTCAAAATCACAGTTGATTCCGGCAACGAGGTTGTCATTTTAAGGGATGATACTGGACACAGAACTACAGAGAATTATTCTTCTGGTGGAAAAGGCTCAGGAACTTCAGACCCTGGTCAAACAAATTCTGAAACCACCAAGAGTGTCAATCCATCAGTGCACTTGGTTGCTGGGGAAGATGGAGGCGACCTACGAGGCCATTCAGTTTGACAGATTCCATGCCAGAGTATTTCAGTGGGACCTGTTGGACAAGTGGTCCAGATCCCACCTGCACATGCACCGGAAGATAGTCCTGTCTGCAAAGACCAGAATATCACTCCTGTGGTGGCTTCACAACTCTCACCTCCTGGAGAGGCGCAGGTTCAGGATCCAGGACTGGATCCTAATAACCACGGATGCAAGTCTCCGAGGTTGGGGTGCAGTCACACAAGGGGTAAACTTCCAAGGAAGATGGTCAAGCCAGGAAACTTGTCTCCACATAAACGTTCTGGAGTTAAGGGCCATTTACAACGGCCTTGTGCAGGCGGAACATCTTCTTCGCAATCTGCCCGTGCTGATCCAATCGGACAATGTGACAGCAGTAGCGTACATAAACCGACAGGGCGGAACAAAAAGCAGAGCGGCAATGGTAGAAGTCACAAAAGTTCTCCGCTGGGCGGAGAAGCATACAAGAGCGCTGTCAGCGATCTTCATTCCAGGAGTGGACAACTGGGAAGCAGACTTCCTCAGCAGACACGATCTCCATCCAGGAGAATGGAGCATCCATCAAGAGGTCTTCACAGAAGTGACAAGTCGTTGGAGAATTCCTCACATAGACATGATGGCGTCGCGCCTCAACAAAAAGCTTCAGAGATATTGTTCCAGGTCCAGGGACCCTCAAGCAATAGCAATGGATGCACTGGTGACACCATGGGTGTTTCCATCGGTGTATGTGTTCCCTCCACTTCCTCTCATTCCAAAAGTTCTAAAGATCATAAGAAGAACAAAGGTTCAAGCAATCCTCATTGTCCCAGACTGGCCAAGGAGGGCTTGGTATCCAGATCTTCAGGAATTACTCATAGGAGATCCCTGGCCTCTTCCTCTACGCAAGGACTTGTTATAGCAGGGGCCATGCGTATACCAAGACTTACCGTGGCTACATTTGACGGCATGGCGGTTGAAGGGTATTCCCAGTAAAGTAATTCCCACACTTCTTCAGGCCAGGAAGGGAGTAATGTCTAAACATTACCACCGCATTTGGAGGAAGTATGTGTCTTGGTGTGAATCCAAGAAGGCTCCTGCAGAAGAGTTTCAGCTAGGACGTTTTCTCCATTTTCTACAAGCTGATGTAGAGGCGGGCCTAAAGTTGGGCTCAATTAAGGTTCAAATTTCAGCCTTATCGGTTTTCTTTCAAAAACAATTGGCCTACCTTCCAGAAGTTCAGACTTTCGTGAAGGGTGTGTTACACATCCAACCTCCATTTGTGCCCCCTGTGGCACCGTGGGATCTTAACGTGGTGTTGCAGTCCCTTCAATCGCATTGGTTTGAGCCTTTACAGACGGTGGGGTTGAAGTTTCTCACTTGGAAAGTGGTCATCCTGTTGGCTTTGGCGTCCGCAAGGCGGGTGTCTGAGTTAGCGGCCCTGTCTCACAAGAACCCTTATTTAATCTTTCATGAAGATAGAGCAAAGTTGAGGACTCGGCAACAATTTCTGCCGAAGGTGGTTTTATCTTTCCACATGAACCAACCTATTGTGGTGCCAGTGGCTACTGCCTCTTTCGTTGAGTCACAATCTTTGGATGTGGTCAGAGCTCTGAAAATATATGTCGCTAGAACGGCTCGGGTTAGGAAAACCGAAGCTCTGTTTGTCCTGTATGCTCCCAATAAGATTGGGTGTCCTGCTTCCAAACAGACCATTGCACGCTGGATCTGTAACACGATTCAGCATGCTCATTCCACGGCCGGATTGCCATTACCGGATTCAGTGAAGGCCCATTCTACTAGAAAGGTGGGCTCTTCTTGGGCGGCTGCCTGAGGGGTCTCGGCATTGCAACTTTGCCGAGCTGCTACTTGGTCGGGTTCGAACACTTATGCGAAGATTTACAAGTTTGATACCCTGGCCGATGACGACCTCAAGTTTGGTCGATCGGTGCTGCAGAGTCATCCGCACTCTCCCGCCCGTTCTAGAGCTTTGGTATAACCCCATGGTTCTTTTGGTGTCCCCAGCATCCTCTAGGACGTATGAGAAAATAGGCTTTTAATACCTACCGGTAAATCCTTTTCTCTTAGTCCATAGAGGATGCTGGGTGCCCGTCCCAGTGCGTACTGTATCTGCAGTTATTAATTCTGGTTACACGCATGTTGTGTTATGTTTTTAGTCAGCCTGTTGCTGACATTAGTTCATGCCGTTGGCTTGGGTTCTGTTGAATGCCACGTTGTGCGGCGTGTTTGCGGTGTGTGCTGGTATGAATATCACCTTAGTTTAACAATAAATCCTTTCCGAAATTTGTCCGTCTCCCTGGGCACAGTTCCTATAACTGGAGTCTGGAGGAGGGGCATAGAGGGAGGAGCCAGTGCACACCCCTTTTTCAAAGTGTTAAAGTGCCCATGCCTCCTGCGTATCCCGTGTATACCCCATGGTTCTTTTGGTGTCCCCAGCATCCTCTACGGATTAAGAGAAAAGGATTTACCGGTAGATATTAAAATCCTATTATCAATGTGTTGCTATGAAATTGATTAATTAAACTATTTGGGCAGGTTCCTTTATTTTGTAGTTTCGTACTGAAAGTGACGCAGCTCCCAAGGATCTCGCAGGATGAAATTATCAACAACACAATGTTTAATGCAATCTGCCTGGGGAGGGATGGGGGGAGCAATAACATATGTTTGCTGGGCCTGGTTGTGACACACAGATGAATAATAGACTTATTTTCATCACCACTGATATCATTAGCAAGTGAAAAGCTTTTCATTTAATTCATTTTCTCATCAAAGTAGCCACTTTTTAATTTAATCACCAAATAAAGTAGACACATTCTTTCTCCTGTGGAAATCAAATATTGGTAGAAATATTTCCAATACTGTTGCAAAATTTCCCACAAATGTGTTGCACTTGTAGGTAGCTTTACTGTCACCCTTGTGTTCATTTCATCCCAAACCAGCTCAATTGTGTTTAACTCTACAGACTGTGCTGGCTATTCCATGGTTTGAAGCCTACCACCTTCTTCTTTTTCTCAAAAGTAGCTCTGAAGGTGTGTTTTGGGACACTATCTTGATGTAGGATGAACTTTTGATCAACTAGGTGTAGACAAGGGAGTATTGCATGGTGCTGCAAAATGTTGGAGGTGCTACAGGTCAAGTGCCACCTCCCCTATTCTGGACTTCCACCCCGGGTACTGTGAGTCTTATTCAATGGGGTGTTAGTATACCTGACCTGTACTCAATGCACCCTGGTGGTCTAGTGGGGTCCTTGCTCGATAACAGTGTCCACGCCAGCATCGCTGTCCGTCTCCCTAGACCACAACAGGAACGCAATTTAATGGTGGGTCCTGCCTGGGGGACCCTATTACCTCCTCCCCGTAGAAGCCACACAAACCAGGAGAATGTCTGTGACCGTGTGCCTACAGCCGGAGCGTCTCTGCCGCAAGTACCCAAGAACAGGCTGCGAGAGTATGCGTTGCCGCTTGAGAGGTGATGGAGCTGCAGCACTGAATGTCACACTGACATATAAGCGCTACTGCCCTTGAAGTCTTCTTAGAAAGCTTTTCAGGGCTGCCCAGTGCAGCCCCCCTGTTAAGTGACCTGCTGCTGCAGGCACCAACTCAAAACTGAGCTCACAGTGCCTGGAGGTGGGGTTATAGAGAAGGCCCCAGTGCATCCTGGGACAGCCTAAAGCTTTAGTATGTTGGCGCCTCTTGATCAAGATCCACTCTGCAACCTGATGTTTTCCTGTGGAACCTAATGTACCTCGCAGAAAGAGAGTTAACTATGGTAAGTCAGAAGATATATATGTAAAGGCGCACAAAATTAATTAATTAATCGGAATCAGCTGCTGATTTGATACAGTTCACAATTTATTAAAACCTATAAAACATACTTCTTAGCATATAAAACACTTATTAGTAAAAACCACATGCATAGCAGGGAAGCACAAATGTCCAAAAAGCTTACACATGCATATAAGTAATTAATATAGAGATTCGAGTCTCTTTATGTAATGTTAGTTAATAAGCACATGCAATTGCAGTTAGCTGATAAAGCAATTACTCAGTTCCTATTTGTGCAATAGAGTAAAAGTTATTCAAGGGACATATACATCACCCTTTCGGTTTTGAAAATCAAAATATTGAGGAGCGCTACTCCTTAACTTTTGCACGGTCCTGTTTTTCTCCTTCTTGCTCTTTTTAACACCGATGTGTATTTCAAATGGGAGCATGTCCACAGATTAGGAGGCACATGCAGCAACAGGTTAGAGGTGCAAACACAATGGAGGTCACCTTCCCGACAGCCAAAAGCCTTTGTATAGCTGGCACACCATGCGGTGGCTGATAGACAGCAAGAGCCACTCGTTCTCAGTGCACTGTGCGGCGGCTGTGGGGAGCTCGAGGACGCTCAGGGATGGCAGGTTGGACTGCTTCCGGGTTCGGAGCTTCCGGCTTCCGGAATTTGCGTTCCACCTGCTATGCAGGTCAACTGACGCGTTTCTCCGCCCAATCAGATGGCGGTTTCATCAGATAGCGCCCGACACAGTCTTCCTTCATTAACCATGGTAAGTCTACCATAAGTCTCCTTTTTTGTATGTGCCATTTTCATTTGACCTTTCATTATTATTATTATTATTATTATTATTATTTTTACCTGTTATTTATATAGTGCACACATATTCCACAGCGCTTTCCAGAGAATATTTGGTCACTCACGTCAGTCCCTGGCCCAGTGGCGCTTCAATCTATATTACCTACCACATGTACACGCACACACATTCACACTAGGGTTAATTTTTGTTGGGATCCAATGAACCTACCAGTATATTTTTGGATTGTGGGTGGAAAACCGGAGTACCCGGAGGAAACCCATACACGTACGGGGAGAATATACAAACTACACACAGTTGGGCCATGGTGGGAATCGAACCTATGACCTCAGTGCTGTGAGGCAGTAATGCTAACGATTACACCATCCGTTTGCTGTTATCATTTCTAGAGATGAGTATGGGGCGCGGCACCCCATAGGTTAGTGTGGCTTGGCTGTTTTGGGGTAGCACACTATAACATTTTATTTGGTACTTTTTAACAATTTCAAATAATTTTTATACTAAAACTACGCTTGTTTGCATTTTAATTAACACCTTTCGCCTGTGTGTCACTTTTTAATAGCTTTTGTTTTTTCCTTATAAAAACACTCACTAACACCTTAGCTTTCACTAGTGTGCTGCACTTGAGTAGCTGTCTCTCACCGGCTTGTTGGGGTTCCACGCCCCGGACTTACACTTTGTATTAGGGACCTCCAGTATCAGAGAAACCTTGACGTTGGCCTGGAGGCTTAACCATATATTTGCAAATATATGTAACCAAGATCTCTGCATTTTTTATTACTATATGGTGTTCAAGTTTTGTTACTGATACCCGTTGGTGTGCTAGGGAAATCCTCCATTTTTGTTTCTTGATTTGGGATCCATTAAGAGAGCCCCAGACTATCGCACTCTCCTTCATGTTTCCCAGTTGGTGTCACAGCAGTTTATTTACTAATCAGTAGCCACATTTTTAAGCTTGAAATGTAAAAAAGGCAATGCGTTTAATAGCAAAACATTGGGCTTAAACAAGCCAGGAAGCGCTTAGAAAATAAACCACAAATCCTTTCAAAAGCTTGGCAGCGTTCAAAACCCTGGTGTGATGATTTCAAATTTAGTTTCATTGGTTCATAAGTCCTTCCAGTAAGTTCATATACAATTACTTGTTCCCTGAAAAGACCTTTTTTATAACTCAGAAATGTACTTCTTTTTTTTTTTTTTTTTGCTATTTCTCTAACTTTATTATTTTGATTATTATTTTGATTATTATTATTATTATTATTATTATTATTATCCTTTATTTATATTGTGCCACAAGGGATCCACAGCGCCCAATTACAAAGTACGTAAATGAAAAATCAAAATGGGACAATAGTGACTTAGAGGTCTATTTACTAAGCCTTGGATGTAGATAAAGTGGATGGAGCTAAAGTAACAACCAACTGTCAGTTTTCAAACACAGCCTGTAACATGGCAATTAGGAGCTGATTGGCTGGTACTTTATCTCCGTCCACTTTATTTCCATCCAAGGCTTAGTAAATAGGACCCTTACAGTTGAAGACAATATAGGACAAGTACAAGGTAAATAACACTGACATAAGTATCAGAGTAGTAATTTACTGCTCTCTTTGTACCATTTCAATGGACTTGAATTGCCCAAACTTGAATAAAAATGGGGAAATGGGGGTGTTCTAAAACTTTGACCAATAGTATGATAGTATATGGCGGCGGGTGTGTATACAGGTTGAGTATCCCTTATCCTAAATGTTTGGGATTAGAATTATTTATGGATTTTACATATTTTGGAATAGTTACATACCACAATGAGATATCTTGGTATTAGGTCCCAAGTCTAAAAATTCACTTATGTTTCATATACACTTCATACAAATAGCAGAAAGGTATAAATGTAAGAAGTTTGTGCATGAAATCTGTGTATAGTGAACCATTAGAGAGCAAAGGTGCTCCAATAATCTGACAATAAAAAGTATCCTTGGAAAATAGTTATAAAATGTTTAGCAACGGGGGGCATGGCCTGGCGGGCAAGCAGAGAGGACGTGTGTGAGGCGAGCTCCTGTACCGAGCCTCCTAAAGTATCCTTTTGGGCCCTGCACCAAGATAATTACACCTCTCCCTGCCCCCTGTACCCTGTCCCTGCCTCCCCTGTTCCCGGTGTGCGAGGTCCCGGAGCCGGAGGGGGCCTCCTGCCTCCTTGCGGGTTGGGGCCTGCACCCCTCTCAGAAGCTGGGGGCTCAATTTCAGCCGGGATCCGTGCAAGACGATCACCACCGTGGAGACCGCAGTTGCGACTGCTCGACCCGGCATCCTATTGTGCGCGGCTCCCTCCACCGCTGAACTGACCTGTTTCTCCCTCCTCTGTGCGACGGGTGGAGTGGACGTGCGGGATCCCTGCTCTGCGTCCGCCACGAGGCCTGTTTTCGCCCGCTGAGCCGGGGACTGAAGTGAGGGCGGCCGCCGTGGGATCCTGGAGGCTGGTGGTTGGCCCGGACGTCTCCGTGGACGGACGGGGGTAGCTCCCCCCTCGGCATCAGTCCGGCGCCTCCTGACTCTGGAGCCCGGGCACCTGGAGAACCAGATTAGAGGTTCATGTGTGGTGCTGGGTCCTAGATTCCTCACCCTCCCCTGATGCTGGTGGCCATTTTGGAAGTGGGCAATACAGAGCTCCTGCTCCCCTAGGCAGTTGGAGGTATCTGTGGGGTGCCCTGGCTACTGGCTGGGGCCCTCCACTTGCTAGGTGCTGCCCCCTGGGAGCATTGAATAGGGGTGAAGTGGGGTCATAAAAGAGCTCTCCTTCGGGGGTGTGGCCTGACTGCTGTGTATCTCCCCAGCTCCTGCAAGCACTGCTAACATTTAATCTATTATACCCTCCCGTCTGTTGACTGACTGTCCCGGACACCCCTCAGTGGCTTCAGTTGCCCTGCTGTAGGTGTCTGGGGGGACCCGCGGAGTCGGGGAGCACTTTTAAGTGCTCCTGCGGATTGCGGCCTTGACCAGGGGACTCCCTCCTACCTCTAACGCGAAGTCCTCACTGACGACTTTTCCACAACGCCAGCCCCCGGCACTATGACCACCTGACAGTGAGGGGTGTGGTCCCCCCCTGGGTGTCTCCCCCCCCCTTTTTTTTAACTTCCTATCTCCCCTGACGGATCATTTTTCATAGTATAATATCCTACACTGGTCCGGTCCACATGCAGAAATCTTCGTCCAAGACTCCTAAACAAGGGGGTGTCGATATCTCTCAACACTTCACCAGGGGCACCAAGAATACCCAACATAGGGGTCTCCCCTCCTCACGATTCTATGGATAACTCCGCCATACCGCCTTCTGCTCCGTCCACTAAGGATGATATCTTAGCTCTCCGTTCCCTTATTTCGGACTTCAAGGACTCTTTGGAGTCCAAACTGGACAAGCCGGTGGCCTCCATTAAGACGGACATCTCATCCCTCGCTTCCAGAGCCTCGAAAATGGAATCTCGTCAGGACCACTTCCAGAAAGCTCTAAACGATACGGGTCGTGACTTGGACCACATTGTCTCAGAACTGTCTGAACTTCGCACTAAAAACGAGGATCTTGAGAACCGCGAACGCAGATCCAACCTGCGCATTCGCAACATCCCTGAATCCGTCAGTGTGGATAACCTCGAACCCTATCTTCACAACCTCTTCTCCTTCCTGATACCGGACCTGGGGGCTGTACAGTTTCCCCTAGAGAGGGCTCATCGTGCCCTCCGTCCTAAGCCTAGGGATGGTGAGCCTCCTCACGATGTGGTCCTCCGCTTTCTCAAGTTTAAGGATAAAGAAAGGGTCCTCAATTCTACCTGTGGAAAACCTCATGTACACTACAATTCATCTAAACTACAGTTCTTCCAAGATCTGGCCCCTCTAACCATAGCTAAACGGAGGGAACTCCGTGATCTAACAAAGGCACTACGGGACAGGAACATCCGATACCGATGGGGATTCCCCTTCAAGCTAATCGTCAACCTCCAGGGAAAGACGGTCATCATCAGAGATCCCAGAGAGGGCAGAGACCTGCTCTCGCATATAGAGGAGGCTGGACCCCCCGTTGGAGCAGACCACTCAACTTAAAATCAGACGACGCGTCAGGTCGGATGTTCTCCAACGAGCCCTTTTTCCTATGCGTCGATGACCACTTCAGCCCTTGAATAATCTACATCATTGCGCATACTTACCCCCTCAGACGTCTATATAACCTTTCATTGACTGTTTAATGTCGGGGGATCACCCCTTGTTATACGGTTATACGTTTATACGACTGTAAGGAATTCAATGTTATGTTCACGTAATGCATATGTTCACCCCTCCCCCCATATACCCCCCCTTTTTTTTCCCTTCCTTTCCCTTTCCCAACCCTTCCCCCCCCCCCCCCCTATCCACACTCCACGATGCCTTTTGTTCTTTTTCTGGTATTATCTCAAGGTCACTCTTTGTAGCAGTTCAAACTCACTAAACTTCATATGTTTACAGTAGCCTGGGTGGCCAAATTTCGGTTTCCAGCAATCGCCCCTAGCCTTTCATGCTACTTCCAACCACGGTTTGATTCTATCGTTCCCCTACGCTGCATTTTGCCTCCCATTGTTAGTTTGTTCCCAGTTCAGGGACTTAATGTTGCTCTTAGATGCTCCCGGTAACAATGACAGCACCTTGCACCATTGGGCCTCTTCTCTCCTACGGTCCTAATGTTTACAAGTTTCATCTGTTTTGGTTTGTGGCGTGGTCCACGGGCACGGGGGCCTCACATACTTAGCCAGTTTCTTCGCTGGCTCCCTCCTAGACCTCACAAGCTGCACTGTGGGCCACCCGTGCTGGTCGCCCCCGCAGGTTTTAACAAGTGTGTATCTTTGTATCCCGTAAAGATTCTGGTATAGCCAGACGATAAGTACTCAATGTATTCTCTAGTGATGATTGTTTCCCCCCTCCCCTTTTTTTTTCTTTTTCTCTTTTCTCTCTTTCCCTCTTTCTTTCTCTCCCCCCCCCCCCCCTGTCTCTCTCCCTCTACCCCCCCTCACCCAGGGGACACCGTTCCACCTCTTGTCTCTTACACACTAGTGCACGTTTTGTTTGACGCCTTACCCCCTCTCTTCTAGGGTTGGGCGTATACTCTCTGTTTTCCTCCCTGCATGTGATATTTCTCTACTCATTTAGATCTCCACCACCCCCCAATTTTATTTATTTTTTACTCCCTTTTGGCGACACGGAACTTTGGTTCCCTCGCCTCTCTGGACCACTAAGTCCTAACTACAGGAGTACCAATCTCCTTTGTTTTGAGTAACCTGCTCTCTCTCTTTTTCCTACCCGCCTCTAATTTTTTTTTTTTTTCTTCCTTTCTTTCTTTTTCTTCCTCTCTTCTCTTTTTCCTTCTCTCCCTTCTTTCTAAACTCTCCCTCCTGAGCGAGTCGGCCCCCTTCCACTGATCTCCCCTTTCAATACCTCATTCATACTCCCCCTGCTCTCGGCACCATGCCCTTCACCATTGCCTCTATGAATGTCCGGGGCCTTAACACGCCCCATAAACGCTCTCATTTGTTCCGTACAATCCGCACCCTATACGCAGACATAGTTCTACTTCAAGAAACACATTTTAAGCGAAATGGCCACCCCACTTTATCTTCCAGACGATTTTCCACTGTGTTGTACTCCTCAAGTGAATCTAAGCACAACGGAGTCGCTATCCTGATAAGCAACAAACTCCCCTTCACTCAAAGCTCGGTTCATACTGACACGGAGGGGAGGTATATCATTCTGGTTGGCAGGCTGGGGCACCTGGACGTAACTATAGCCAACCTATACGCACCCAACACGGGCCAACAACGGTTTTTGAGATCCTTTTTCAAAGCTCTCCAGAAACACAGAGCGGGTTATGTATTCCTGGAAGGGGACTTCAGCGCAGTTCTAGACCCTCTACTAGATAAATCCGCACCCCAGAAGCACCCCCGCACCTGTCATATTTCCGATACTTTCTCTAAACTTATCAAAGAAGCATCTCTCTTCGACACTTGGCGTGCTCTCAACCCATCCTCCAAGGACTATACTTTTTTTTCCTGCCCCCATCAGTCTTATTCCAGACTTGACTATCTCTTCTGTAGCCCCCCGGCCTCTAACCACATTTTGTCCTCTTCAATTATCCCCAATGTCTGGTCGGATCACTCCTCCGTCGCGTCCGCATTTGATCTGTTGGATGCCCCAGCTTCCCGCCCATCTTGGCGCCTGAACGAGACACTTCTTAAAATTCCCTCCTTCAAATCCAAGATAGCCGGACTGCTCACGGAGTACTTTTCTCTTAACAATCCTGAATCAGGATGTTCCCCATTAGTCTGGGAAGCCCACAAAGCTGTCCTCAGAGGCCATGTAATTAGCTATGCATCTCATCGCAATAGGGAATACAAAGCAATACTCAAGAATCTCACCGATCAGGTCCAAAACCTAGACGCTCTTCATAAACGTAGTCCCACGGACTCAAACTACAAACAGCTTATGGCAGCTAGGGCAGCTCTGAATGCACTAATCACAGAAAAGATAGATAAATCCCTACGCTGGCTGAACCAGAGATTTTATGAGAAAAGCAACAAGGCTGATGCCCTCTTGGCAAATAGATTAAAAGCACGAAAAGCCCTCTCATCTATAGTCTCACTTAAGGACTCTAACGGTAACACACACTATAAACCCTCAGACATCAATTCTATCTTTAAGGAATACTACACCCGTTTGTATAATTCCCCAGGCAGTCAGTCATCCCTACCTGACTCAAAATTGCGTATTTCCGACTTCCTGACCTCATGCTCTCTCCCGCAGTTGGATGCTCCCACAGCCACTGCATTATGTAAGCCTATATCTGACGAGGAAGTATCGGCTGCTCTTAAACTTCAGAAACCCTCTAAGGCTCCGGGACCGGACGGCCTACCCTTCGCGTACTACAAAACATTTGAGTGTGCTCTAGTCCCTCACTTGACGTCTACTTTTAACAAAATCCTTAATGGGGAACTCTTTCACAGCGAAACTACTAGAGCATTAATCACGGTTATTCCCAAACCTGGTAAGGATCACCAGCAGGTCTCTAATTACCGCCCTATATCCCTTCTCAACACCGACTTGAAACTTTTTGCAAAAATCCTTGCCTTACGCCTGAATCCTCTTCTTCCGTCTCTTATACATCCCGACCAAGTCGGATTTGTCCCTGCACGTCAAGCTCTAGATAATACCAGACGTACCATCAATCTGATTCATCATGCTAACACAGTCAAGCTCCCCTCTCTTTTATTGGCATTAGACGCGGAAAAAGCCTTCGATAGGGTCTCGTGGGCCTTTCTCGATCAAACGCTCCGCAGCTTTGGTATCCGCGGGGAATTTCTCCAAGCAATCTCGGCACTCTATCACAACCCCTCCACTTCTGTTCTAACAAACGGAATTCTTTCAGACTCCTTCGCCATCACCAATGGTACGCGACAGGGATGCCCCCTGTCGCCTCTCATCTTCGCTCTGATAATTGAACCTCTCGCCTGCCGCATCCGTCTCAATCCGGACATTACGGGCTTTTCTATCAAAGACTCACAATACAAACTTTCCCTTTTTGCGGATGACGTCCTCCTCACCCTCACTAGCCCGTTAATCTCCCTACCCAATCTTCTCAAAGAATTAACACTCTACCTCTCTGGATATAGGGTGAACAACGACAAGTCAGAGGCTCTCCCGCTCCACATCCCTCTCAATGCACTGAATCTTCTGAAATCCAACTTCCCTTTTGCATGGCGTCACACCTCCATTAAATATTTGGGGGTACAAATCACCAAATCTTACCATTCTCTCTATGACGCTAACTTTCCTCCCTTATTTAAGGAAATATCTCAAAACGTCTTAGGATGGAAAAAACATTTCATTTCCTGGATCGGCAGGATTAACGCCATTAAGATGAACGTCATCCCCAAGATATTATACCTCTTCCAGACCCTCCCTGTCCCGGTCCCTCTCCGGATTATATCCTCCCTCCAGACCCAATATGGTAAATTCATATGGAATGACAAGAAGCCGCGATTGCGTAGGGAGACCCTCACACAGAGCTCTTCGTGTGGTGGTCTAGGCCTCCCCTCGCTGTCAAGATACTACTACGCCACGGTACTTAGTCAACTTGTCGCCTGGCATTCTCCACGGCACACAAGGAGATGGGTGGACTTGGAGAGTGACTTGGCTCAGGTCGATTCGGTTGCTCTTCTCCCATGGCTCCCCCGTCCGCACAGACCTAAAGCCATTCAGTCAGTGCCAACAATATCCCTAACTTTATCGGTGTGGGACTCGCTAAAATCTAGACTTTCACTCCACACAATTCCCTCTCCCCTAACCCCCATCTGGAACAACCCCTCCTTCTCACCGGGCCGATCCCATCAATTTGCCTCCAACTGGACCAGAGCAGGCGTCTTCCGCTTTCATCATGTACTTCATAACAATGTACCGTACTCATTCGCAGACCTTCAAACAAAGCACTCTCTCCCGACTTCATATTTTTATCAATACCTTCAAATTCGAAAATTTCGTTATGTCCTCAACTAGGACAACGTTAATCCCTAATATCCCGACTCCGATGGAGCGCCTTTGCATGTATCGCCCCACGGACCGAGGCACTATTTCTAATCTATATCACTCCATTTTGTCTCCAATTGCGCCCCCCCGCACAGCACATGAACTTGCTTGGGAAGCTGACATGGGGTCTTCCCTGGAAGATGACGTGTGGGAATCTGTCCGACTGAATATCTCTAAATGTTCTATTAGCGTCTCCATCAAGGAAAACTCCTACAAAGTTTACACGCGATGGTATTTGGTTCCCGAATGCTTACACCAAATATATCCGAACACTTCTAACCTCTGTTGGCGTCAATGTGGTCAAGTAGGCTCGTATTTTCACATCTGGTGGAGCTGCCCGAGGATGGCCTCTTTTTGGTTAATGGTCCGTAACCTTATCCAGTCGCTTATCCCGGACTGCCCCCTCCTGTCCCCTGAGACGCTGCTCCTGTGTGCCCCAGCCTGCCAATTATCCAAGCTGGAAAACAAACTGGCTATGCATATAGCCTGTGCAGCTAAACTCCAGATTGCTAAATCATGGAAACTCCCCACCCCTCCAACCCGTCCTGAACTTATGAACCGCGTTTGGTTTGTAGCAAAGATGGAATATCTTTCCTCCTTGATGAATAACACAGTGGACAAATTCCACGGCGTCTGGACACCCTGGTACACTAAATTTCAAGTAGCTCTCCCAGGTCTCTCCTAGCACGCCTTACCCTTTTTCCCCACAGTACTTTTCTCCCGACTCGCTCTCCCCCCATCCGAGACCTGTTTCTGCTTTTTATACTCTTTTTTTTTCTCTTCACTCTCCTCTCACCTCAGTTTTTAACTTCACTCTTGCTTCTTTTTCCCCCTGACTCTCTCGGTAATCTCCCACAAGCCCCTCTAAGGATTCCACTGGTGGATCCTTAGGAATATTCTATACTGTTTACTAATTCTGTTCCTAACTCCTGACTGTTTTTGGATTTGTTTAAAATAAAGAGTATAACAAATAAAAAAATAAAAAATAAAATAAAAAAGTTAATATAAAATAACAGATAACATAGGGACAAACTCTTGCACTTAATTTTCTACTCTATGTACACTGATTTTCTTGTGCTCCGAATGTGTCAATTATCTTCATCTGTCATTGTTTTTCTCTTGCCAATAAACTTTTGTGATTTAAAATGTTTAGCAACTATGAGTCAGTAAACATGTCATTATGGTAATAGTGGTGGAAAATGTCTGTTATGATAGTAAACCCATTGAATTGCCTTCAGACACCAGATCAGCAGCAAAGTGACCCTGAAAACTATGTTAAAATATTGGCACTTATGTGATTATTCATCTATCAAAATAAGTGCTAATTAGACTACAAAGTAGGTTACAACATGCTTAAGTGGTTTCACAGTTATTGCTTATAATATATCTTTTCCAGATATAGTTGTATTTCCTTGCAACAGGAATATAGTTAAAGGAACTTCATCCACCTTTTAAATTTATTCTACATTGACATAGTGACATCTAGTGGTGGCTTTAAAGAATACTAATGTACAGCATACATGGAAATACATTTTAGCTGATAATGTCTATAATAGTTTTGACTTGTATTTCCAATCCATACAGATTCCCATCTGATCTTTTCTTTTTCTCAATTCCTTTTGATCTCTGAGTGGTTGCAATGGGTGAACAGTTAATATTAGTAATGTGCAATGGCATCCTGGCTGTTGCTAGAAGATATCCCAGAACCATATGCTTACTAACATACTATAAGCCACATGTTGAAAGGGTCAGAGTCCCTTTTACGTGGCCTTTCCAGTGGCAGATTGTGAGGAAAATGTTCCTGGAAGATTTTTTTTTTAAGCAAACCAGCTCAGTAAGGTATTAAAGGAGCCCTATAAGTTTGAATAAAATTAATTTGGCAATTAATACTCCAAATTAGTGCAGATGTTGAAGTAACAGCAAACATTAGTTGAAGTAACAGCTAACAGACATAAATAATTTTTATATCTTAAGCTAGCATGCACCTAAAAATCTAACTCTCCAACCATCCAACTAGCTGTTTGTAACGAAAATCTGTTAATGTATCGGAGCAAATAATTGCCCATTTGAACCCAAACACTGGAAAACAAGCAAATTAGCCATTGAAATAAATGAATTAAATTAAACAAATGTAACCAATTTATCTCAAAGACATTTTTCATCTATTTTCCATACCTCCCAACTTTTCAGAGCCCAGGGTCGGAAAGAGGGCATGGTTTATGGTGGGAGGGGCATGGCCTCAGCTGAGTGGGCGTGGGAAAGCATCACAGACCCATTTTTCGGTAGTTTGGGGCATGCCCAGCACTCCCAGAGCTCCTTTCCCAGCATTGAATAGATGCTGTGCAGCACTCACAGCTTTACTTAGAAATACTCATAACATTTTTTTGTGCCTTTAATCTGGTAAAGCTAGTGATCTGGTCATTGAAAACTCAGTTATCGAAGGAATCCTTTCTACTTTCTCATGACTGTCTTCTGGACATAACAGTTGTTGTCTACTGATATTTAACATTTTCATGCATTAATTATGATAACCTGAAGCAATATTTAAAAAAAAAAAATTTAATATCCTTCAAGGCTTATAAAACCACAAAAAATCTATAAAATGAGAGAAGTCTGCTTGAGTGAACAATATGCATCTGCAACAAATAATTATCATGGAACTGTATTTTAACTTTGAAAGTTTTTTCTTTCTTGCAAAAAAAGTAAAGTAAAAAAAATAAAAAAATGTCTGTTATGGTTTCTAGTTGTTCTTATAAAGTTGCTTCCTGTATATTTTCTCCAGAAACAAATAATTGAAAACAATACATTTGTTTACCCCTATGTCCTCAGTATGTATAACACAATTTTTTTTCAGTTACTCCTGAAATTGCTTCATACCTAGAAAGTTAACCTTTTCCATAAACTGAATTTGGTTTTAATGCTTGGGGGGGGGGGGGGGGGGGTTATCCATTTTACCGTAGCTAATTGGTATGCCGGGGGCTACCGGGAATTGGTTTCACTTGCCTCAGGCATGGGAAGCCAAATCCCCCATAAGTGACTATTTTTGCTGCGATAAGGGCCACGAAAATACATAGGTGGTGATTCCGAGTTGTTCGCTCGCAAGCTGCTTTTAGCAGCTTTGCACACGCTAAGCCGCTGCCTACTGGGAGTGAATCTTAGCTTATCAAAATTGCGAACGAAAGCTTAGCAAAATTGCGATTAAACACTTCTTAGCAGTTTCTGAGTAGCTTCAAACTTACTCGGCATCTGCGATCAGTTCAGTGCTTGTCGTTCCTGGTTTGACGTCATAAACACACCCAGCGTTTGCCCATACACTCCTCCGTTTCTCCAGCCACTCCCGCGTTTTTCCCAGAAACGGTAGCGTTTTTTCACACACTCCCATAAAACGGCCAGTTTCCGCCCAGAAACACCCACTTCCTGTCAATCACATTACGATCACCAGAACGAAGAAAAAACCTCGTAATGCCGTGAGTAAAATACCTAACTGCATAGCAAATTTACTTGACGCAGTCGCAGTGCGAACATTGCGCATGCGCAGTTAGCGGAAAATCGCTGCGATGCGAAGAAAAATACCGAGCGAACAACTCGGAATGACCCCCATAATAGGTCTGTGGCTGGTTGTGGACCTTAAGTATTTTCACGAGAAAACCGGGTTTTTCTCACAATGTAATTGGATACCAGTGATAAAAAATTGGTGATAAAATAAAATAAAAGCGAAACCCCTCCCCTTTTCACAATTGTGGCATTATCGCTGCTAATTGGATACCCCCCTTAGTATGAAAGTTGAAGAAGCACCCTAGACACAAAGGCTCAAGTCACAGCATGCAGATATACTTTTACGTGTACAAGCTGCATCGTGTCACCAGCATGTTTTGCATCTGTAAGCTTTGGCCAGTCATTTCCCATACTAAATCTGATTTCAGGGGGCGCCTTTGACTTGTCCCTACGCTTCAACGTTGGTGGAGTCTCATATGGTCTTCCTCTTCAACATTGCTCTATAGAGCCAGCATTGATCAGTGCTTGAGCAATTGATGCTTTTAAAGCCAACTGATTCTTGTTATAGAATTTAAACATTCGATAAAGAAGCCATATCACATCAATGCAGCAGCCAAATAACATCAAGTGAAAGAACACCTGAATGTACTATCTCCTGTGTTTGTCTTGGTGTGGGTATGTCAACACACACTGATCCACCATGTGTGTGTTACTACTCTGTACTTTTGATGTCTTGAGAAAATCAATACTAATAAAGCTTCCGCCACTACAACCACAGCTGCTACTAATGATAATAAGTTTAAACCATTTATAATTTTAAAAAGTTAAGATAACATATAATGATATATATAATGCTACCAGATGTCAAAACTGGCATATATGGCCATTATAGTATATGAGGAAAAAAAGTTAGGCTTATATGCCAGGATAAGCCTTGCATGCAGTATGGATTTTTGTATTGCATGACATTCACTGAAGTAGACATATGATTTTACATCAATTGTGAAAAAAATAGTGTTTTAGTGTTTAATCAAAACATCTGCCATATTATACACTAAACTTTACTTTCGTTGAATTTATATTTGTACCTGTTTTCTTTGAGTAAAAATATTTTACATTATTCCCTGACAGTGGCATAAGTTTGTACTAGTCGCCTAAAGGCAAGATAAGTGTTGGCACCCCCTCCACCCCGATACAACACATATATAAATACACACACACACATACATACATACATACATACATACATACATATAATGGAAAGCTTATCATCGTTTCCACAATCCTTATGTTAAATCTAACAAAAACGGAATAACAGATCGACTTGTACGTGTTAGCACATTTAATCACTCCTCACATGTGGCAAATGCAACATATAAGAAATATTAGCCATAAAAAAATTCTGATGTAGTACTTCATCTTCAAGGGCCTACAGGAGAGGACCCAATTTGCGCCAATTACTAATGTGACCCACAATGCAGCCTACTGATCAGACCAGACACTTGTGAGGTCCAATAAACCCAGATGTTTAGGTGTTCGGGCTGTGTGACCTGCCATTCAATGACCAGCGGGAACACTTTTACCCATCCACACAATGGTACCAAGATTGCCATCAAACATAGACTCACATGTACTAGTCAATATGTGGTTTATATTTTTATTTGTCCATGTGGACTTTATTACGTTGGAATGACCACATGCACCTTTCAAGATCGGATGGCTAATCACTGATATGCCATTAGAACTGCTCTGAACACCAATACATCAGATAACCCAGTAGCCAAGCATTTTTTGGAACATGGACACCAGGTATCCTCCCTACGGTGTATGGTGATTGACCAAGTGCCTAGATTACATTGAGGAGGAGATCATGATTTAAAACTAAAGAAGCGTGAATCTCGTTGGATTTATCATTTGGATACGATTGCACCTCGAGGACTCAATGAAAATTACCCCCTTGGAATTTTTCTACATTAAGTACTGCTGCTGTAGGATAAATTGGGTATTCCACATAAATGTTTGTCTTTATTCTTGTGTTAATTATGACACTATTTTATGTTTCTGCATATTCATATCCCCTTTGGTATGATTACGCTGGTTACGGCCTCCGGGTCTTCCAAAATACCTATTAATTTTGTTTCTAGTTGTTTGTTACGGATGTACCACATTTATGTGACCACCGACACATTATTTCTTATTTTATTTACTTGGTAAGTTGTTCTCTATAGCTACGAGTAGCGCTTCAGTGACCACTTCCTGTTTGCTTCCACTTAAGTTGGTGGAATGCATCTGGTTAGTACAAGCTCCCATGGACATGATGCACTTCCGGTTGCTGCGAGTTCCGGTAATCGCGACTCTGTTATGATACATCCACTGCGGTGTGTGTATAGAGTTAGATCCAACTTTGTAGTGCTATGTATCTGTGCTAACAGAAGCAGGCTCTTTATTGTCAGCTTTACTAAATATCACATGCAGTGAAGTGTTACATTTTGCTAGTGTAGCTCTGTTTTATTTTGTGCTGCTATTATCTAGTCTACTCTGTAGTATGTATTGTATAATTGCAGAGCTGTAACTAGACTTTTTGGTGCCCTGTGCCAGAAAGAGAATTGGCGTCCTCCCATTATTTCAATAGGGACATAAGGTGCATGCCCCTCTGGGAAGAGACATGACAAAATTAATCCCAGAGAAACACATGCTATGATTTGTGTGTATATATAAATATATATATATTACACACACATTTATAGAACACTGCAAGAAGATGGCTCTGGATACAAATCCTCTTTATACGACATTCATGCATTCAACCCGAGCTCTTGCCACCATTCATCCACAATACCCCTCATTAAATAACACATTTCAATATACTGCCATACCCAGCACTCAAACCCACAACCTGCTGCATCCCAGCCAAACACCCCACCCACTGAGCCACTTGTTCCCACATAAAAACTATGAGATTTCTAACTATATGAAGCTACCTGTACCCCATTAAAAAAATAACCGCACCATAATTGAGCAGATGCATGCAGGGTGCAGTCACACATCCAATCCCTTGCAGCCACACACTACATAGGTCTGCACAGCCGCAAAGCTGATCACCCCTTCACAAAGTACAAGGTAAGCTTCAAATAGTTAAAACTCTCCAGCTTGGAATTCTCTAGCTTTCTATGCAAGTGCATATAACTCAATAAATAAAGTGTCCAACTGCAATATCATAGGCAACGGGTTCGAATCCTGGGCACAACAGTATCCCAAAATGCAAAAACAAACATTATATATATATATATATACATGTCTTGATAAAAGAGGTCACAGCCTCTGAAACGTTGACAAGTACACTACGTGTCAGTTGTCTTCTTTATTCGCCTGGAGTGCCGACAGTTTGACTTTTTCTACATTACACCCACCAGTGTTTGTATGGCACCCGGCAAAGCTGCTATGATTTGATGAGAGAGTGCCGGTCGTTTGTTCTGGATTATATATATATATATATATAGATTTGTTTAGAACCGTCACTCCTTTGCTGCCAAAAGTGGATGTTCGGTGCCTTCAGTGGAAATAATAGATAATGCACATGGAGACTGCGGCACTCAATTTTCTGAAGTTGAAGAGTTTTTACTGAAGCATAATTTCAAAAGTTACAAGATGCCTTTACAAGGCCGACGTTTCGGTGCTGCAAGCACCGTCTTCAAGGCAGGCATGGATGGTATTACAGGTACAAGAAACTAGCAAAACTAGTTTCTTGTACCTGTAATACCATCCATGCCTGCCTTGAAGACGGTGCTTGCAGCACCGAAACGTCGGCCTTGTAAAGGCATCTTGTAACTTTTGAAATTATGCTTCAGTAAAAACTCTTCAACTTCAGAAAATTGAGTGCCGCAGTCTCCATGTGCATTATATATATATATATATATATTTCTCTAACGTCCTAGAGGATGCTGGGACTCCGTAAGGACCATGGGGATAGACGGGCTCCGCAGGAGACATGGGCACTTTAAGAAAGACTTTGGGTGTGCACTGGCTCCTGCCTCTATGCCCCTCCTCCAGACCTCAGTTTGAGACTGTGCCAAGAGTAGATGGGTGCACTGAAGGGAGCTCTCCTGAGTTTCCTGCTAAGAAAGTATATTTGTTAGGTTTTTTATTTTCAGGGAGCACTGCTGTCAACAGACTCCCTGCATCGAGGGACAGAGGGGAGAGAAGCAGACCTACTTAAATGATAGGCTCTGCTTCTTAGGCTACTGGACACCATTAGCTCCAGAGGGAGTGTGAACACAGGTTCGCCCTGGACGTTCGTCCCAGAGCCGCGCCGCCGTCCTCCTCACAGAGCCAGAAGAAAGAAGCCGGGTGAGTATGAGAAGAAAGAAGGCTTCAAAAGGCGGCAGAAGACTTCATTGATCTTCACTGAGGTAACGCACAGCACTGCAGCTGTGCGCCATTGCTCCCATACACCTCACAAATGGCAGTCACTGTAAGGGTGCAGGGCGCAGGGGGGGCGCCCTGGGCATCAATATAAACCTCTTATTTGGCAAAAGAGAGCATATATACAGCTGGGCACTGTATATATGCATGAGCCCCCCCCCATTTTACACTTTTAGCGGGACTGAAGCCCACCGCCGAGGGTCTTCTCCCTCAGCACTCACCAGCACCATGTTTTTCTCCACAGCACCGCTGAGAGGAAGCTCCCCTGCTATACCACGGTAGAAGAGAGGGTTTTAAAGAAGAGGGGGGGGCACAAAATTCGGTGCAGATAATAATAACAGCGCTATGGGGTAAACATTAAATTGCTGTGTTTTTCCTGGGTCATATTGCGCTGGGGTGTGTGCTGGCATACTCTCTCTCTGTCTCTCCAAAGGGCCTTGTGGGGGAACTGTCTTCAGAAGAGCATTCCCTGAGTGTGTGGTGTGTCGGTACGTGTGTGTCGACATGTCTGAGGTAAAAGGCTCTCCTAGGGAAGAGATGGAGTAAATGTGTGTGTGTGTGGTGTATCCGTCGACAACGCCGACGCCGGATTGGATATGTGAAATTAAGTGCTAAGATGAATTTATTACACAAAAGATTAGAGAACAGACAAGGAATCTACCCATGTCTGTCCCTATGTCACAGAGACCTTCAGAGTCTCACAACGCTCACTATCCAAAATAATAGACACTGATATCGACATGGAGTCTGACTCCAGTGTCGACTACGATAATGCAAAGTACAGCCAAAACTGGCAGAACAGTATTCAATATATGATTATTGTAATAAAAGATGTTTTGCATATCACTGATGACTCATCTGTTCCTGACACAAGGGTACACATGTTTAAGGGGAAGAAAGCTGAGGTAAATTTCCCTCCTCTCATGAAGAAAAAGAGCGGGAATTATCAGACAAGAAGCTGCAGCTTCCCAAAAAGAATTCTCAGGGAGTATCCTTTCCCTAAATGGGGCCAGGATACGATGGGAATCTTCCCCTAGGGTGTACAAGGCATTGACAAGTTTACCCAAAAAGGTAGCGCTGACTTTACAGCTATCCTCAGAGATCCTGCAGATAGCATGCAGTAAAAGTACTTTGAAGTCCATTTACACACATTCTGGTACACTACAGACCGGCGATTGTGTCAGCATGGGTTTATAGCGCTGTAGCAGCGTAGACTGATACCTTATCAGCGGAGATTGAAACCCTAGATAAGGATACCATGTTGTTGTGCCTAGTATATGTGTGTGTATATGTGTATGTATGTATGTGTGTGTGTGTGTGTATATATATATATATATATGTGTGTATATGTATATATATGTATATATGTATATATATTTATGTGTAAAAGATGTTGTCTTATATATATATATATATATATATATATATATATAAATAAAAGACATGCCCAAAGAGACGTTAGTCTACTGGGTTCTAGAGTCAACGATATGTCGATTTCTGTTAGACGTGTCCTGTGGAACATGCAATGGACAGGTGATGCCGACTAAAAGAGGCATATGGAGTTGTTGCCTTACAAGGGTGAGGAATTGTTTGGAGAGGGCCTCTCGGATCTCGTCTCCACGGCTTCGGCAGGTAAATAATTTTTTTTTGCCATATATTCCCTCACAATCTAAGAAAGCGCCTCATTATCAAATGCAGTCCTTTCTTTCCAATAAAAGCAAGAGAGCATGTGGATCGTCCTTTCTTGCCAGAGGTAAGGGCAGAGGGAAAAAGCTGCACAACACAGCTAGTTCCCAGGAACAGTAGTCCTCCCCAGCCTCTGCTAAATCCACCGCATGACGCTGGGGCCCCCCTGGGGGAGTCAGCTCCTGTGGGGGCACGACTTCGACTGTTCAGCCATGTCTGGGTCCACTCACAGGTGGATCCATGGGCAATAGAAATTGTTTCCCAGGGTTACAGGCTGGAATTCGAAGAAGTGCCTCCTCGCCGGTTTTTCAAATCGGCCCTACCGAAACAACCCCTGCAAAGGGAGATAGTGTTACATGCGATTCACAAATTGTGTCTGCAACAAGTGGTGGTAGAGGTTCCCCTGCTTCAAAGAGGGCAGGGGTACTACTCAACTCTGTTTGTGGTTCAGAAACCGGACGCTTCGGTCAGACCCGTTTTAAATTTAAAATCCCTGAACCTTTACTTTAAACGGTTCAAGTTCAAGATGGAATCACTCAGGGCGGTCATCGCCAGCCTAGAAGGGGGAGATCTTTTGGTATCTCTGGACATAAAGGATGCATACCTGCATGTCCCCATATATCCTCCTCATCAGGCGTACCTGAGATTTGCGGTACAGGATTGTCATTACCAATTTCAGACGTTGCCGTTTGGGGTTTCCACGGCCCCGAGAATTTTCACCAAGGTAATGGCGGAAATGATGGTGCTCCTGCGCAAGCAGGGTGTCACAATTATCCAGTACTTGGACAAACTCCTCATAAAAGCGAGATCACGGGAGAAGTTGCTGAGCAGCGTATCACTTTCGCGGAATGTGTTACAGCGACACGGCTGGATTCTCAATATTCCAAAGTCGCAGATGAATCCTACAACTCGTCTGCCCTTCTTGGGCATGATTCTGGACACAGACCAGAAAAGGGTTTTTCTTCAGAAAGAAAAAGCGCAGTCACTCATGACTCTAGTCATGAACTTGTTGAAACCAAAACAAGTGTCAGTACATCATTGCACTCAAGTTCTGGGAAAGATGGTGGCAACATACGAAGCCAGTCCATAAGGCAGATTCCATACAAGGGCCTTCCAATGGGACCTATTGGACAAATGGTCCGGGTCGTATCTGCAATTGCATCAGCGAATCACCCTGTTCCCCAGGGCCAGAGTATCTCTCCTGTGGTGGCAAAACAGTGCTCACCTTCTAGAGGGCTGCAGGTTCGGCATTCAAGACTGGATCCTGATGACCACGGACGCGAGCCTCCGAGGTTGGGGAGCGGTCACACAGGGAAGAAATTTCCAAGGACTTTGGTCAAGTCAAGAGATTTGTCTTCACATCAACATCCTAGAACTAAGGGCCATATACAACGCCCTACGTCAAGCGGAGATCTTACTTCGCAATTGACCAGTTCTGATCCAGTCAGACAACATCACCGCAGTAGCTCATGTAAACCGCCAAGGCGGCACAAGGAGCAGAGTGGCAATGGCGGAAGCCACCAGAGTTCTTCGCTGGGCGGAAAATCATGTAAGCGCTCTGTCAGCAGTGTTCATTCCGGGAGTGGACAACTGGGAAACAGACTTCCTCAGCAGACACGATCTGCATCCGGGAGAGTGGGGACTTCATCGGGAAGTCTTCACGCAGATTGCAAGTCGGTGGGGACTACCCCAAATCGACATGATGGCATCCCGTCTCAACAAAAAGCACAGGTATTGCGCCAGGTCAAGAGACCCTCAGGCGGTAGCTGTGGACGCCCTAGTGACACCGTGGGTGTTCCAGTCGGTATATGTGTTTCCTCCTCTTCCTTTCATACCCAAGGTGTTGAGGATAATAAGAAAAAGAGGAGTGAGTACAATTCTCATTATTCCAGATTGGCCACGAAGGACCTGGTATCCGGATCTGCAAGAAATGCTCACAGAAGATCCGTGGCCTCTTCCTCTAAGGCAGGACCTGTTACAACAAGGTCCCTGTCTGTTCCAGGACTTACCGCGGCTGCGTTTGACGACATGGCGGTTGAACGCCGGATCCTAGCGGAAAAGGGTATTCCGGATGAGGTCATTCCTACGCTAATAAAAGCTAGGAAGGACGTCTAAACATTATCACCGAATATGGCGGAAATGTGTTTCTTGGTGTGAGGCCAGGAATGCTCCTACGGAAGAATTCCACCTGGGCCGTTTTCTTCACTTCCTACAAACTGGAGTGAATTTGGGCCTAAAATTAGGCTCCATTAAAAGTTCAGATTTTGGCCTTATCCAATTTCTTTCAAAAGGAATTGGCCTCATTACCTGAAGTATAGACTTTTGTGAAGGGAGTACTGCATATTCAGCCTCCTTTTGTACCTCCGGTGGCGCCTTGGGACCTTAACGTGTTAAGTTTCCTTATGTCACATTGGTTTGAACCACTTAAGACAGTGGAGTTGAAATATTTCACCTGGAAGGTGGTCATGTTGTTAGCCTTGGCTTCGGCTAGGCGAGTTTCGGAATTGGCGGCTTTATCACATAAAAGCCCCTATCTGGTTTTCCATATGGATAGAGCGGAATTGCGGACCCGTCCTCAATTCCTGCCTAAGGTGGTCTCATCCTTTCATATGAACCAACCTATTGTCGTGCCTGTGGCTACACGTGACTTGGAGGATTCCGAGTCCCTTGATGTGGTCAGGGCTTTGAAAATTTACGTGGCCAGAACGGCTAGGATCAGAAAAACAGAAGCACTGTTTGTCCTGTATGCAGCCAAGAAAGTTGGCGGCCCTGCTTCAAAGCAGACTATTGCTCGCTGGATCTGTAACACGATTCAGCAGGCACATTCTACGGCAGGATTGCCGTTACCGAAATCGGTTAAGGCCCATTCCACTAGGAAGGTGGGCTCTTCTTGGGTGGCTGCCCGAGGGGTCTCGGCACTACTCCCGCGGCCCCCTGGAGTGTGGAATGATGGTATAAAGGCTTTTTACATCTAGTGTAGCCAAGATGGTATCAGACGGTGGGTAGCCCAGATCTTTCAGGCAGTTTAATAAATGTGTCGTGTCCTTAAGGTACGTAGGCTGGTTCGTCACCAGTGGTTGCAATAAAGCATCTAATTACTGAGATACTGGTTGAGTCAGAGAGCCACACGCGGAGATTATGGGCCTGCCCGGTGGATTGTCCTTGTATTTATGGACCTCGGGACCGTATAGAATATCGGGGTGATAGGGAATGGTTGCATAAGGGCTTTCACTACCTTCTGGTCTATGAGGTTCTTCGTGGCAGCTTCATTCAAAAGGGAATCCAATTTCTTTTTAAAGATATTGGTCGGATCACCAGGCAGTCTCTTGTAAGTGCCCTGATCTTTAAGTTGATTATCTATTTCCTCTATGTACTTAGCTTTGTCCAAAATCACTATCGCCCCGCCTTTGTCCGCAGGGCGTATGACTATGTCCGTATAGGAGGACAGGTCTTTAATGGCTTTTTCCTCCTCTCTGGATATGTTCCTATGTACATATGGTTGTGCTTCAGCAAACTTACTTATCGAGCCATCCAAGAGACGAGTAAACGTTTTTACTGATTCTATTGTAGAGGGGGGATCAAATGAGGACTTGCTATTAGTAGTAGAAGGAAGATATGGGTCTTTAGCAGCAGACGGTTGCCTAAAGAAATGTTCTTTCAATCTCAGTGATCTCCCAAAATGGTATTCCTCCACCTTCCATTTGTCGTGGAGATTGGTGGGTATGAATGATAGCCCTTTACTTAAAATACCTGTTTCGGCAGCCGTCAACTGGCGCTGTGAGAGATTAAATAGTAATTCTTCCTTCTGGACGCACTTGTTGGTGGCTTTGCGGATCCTTTCCCCTTGTCCCCCTCGCCTGGTTTGGTGGGGTTTCGACCTCCCACCCTGCCTCTTGTCGCAGCTCCTAAAGGGCCTTGACCTGGAGTGTTTGCCTCATCCGATTCTAGCACATTGAAGTCACTGTCACTGTTGGAGGAATTTGGGTTCTTGTAATTCCTTGCCCGTTTATCTCTCCAGTTACCCCGACTTCTGATAGGTTGCTGATAATCCCTCTCCAAGCCATACATCCAGCGGTATACCCTGTTCTCCTCATAGTCAAGATTGACTGTATGTAGCTTACTCTTCTTAAAGTTGATCAGGTCATATTTGTATTTTTTTATTTGTAGCTCCAACTTCTCCCACCTGGCATGGTGCGTACTGTCCTCCAAGGTGGTATGATGCTCCGTGGTACATTCATGGATCTTAGCTCTATATTTCTTTAATTCTTTGCCTGCCTCTTCTATAACAAGAAGCATGAGATCCATGCTACACTTGTTCAAAATGGCTATCCATTTATGACAAAACTCCGGACTATTTCGGCCTATCGTAGGCGTATTCCGTACCCTGAACCCCCGTGGGATCCTTTTGGCACGGTAATAGTCAGAGAGAGAAGTTCCATGCAGTAGGTAATTGACCTCTTATTTTCTTAAACGGAGTAGTGTATGATAGATTTCCTCTGCTGTGGTATTCTCATGATTGGTCAAAAGGTCTTCCTTAAATAATATGGCCTCTGCTTGCTCGTCCGTATAGCCTAATGTATCCACAAGAGTTGCTGGTATATCCATTCTGTACCCGGATGGAAACTTTATAGACTAATTTCCCAACAGAATCTCAGAGGAAGGAAAGTTCTTGCAGAACGTTTGTTGTTGCGCATAAGCAAAATACAACCAAAAACAATCAGTTTTACTGAAGCAGTAAGAATGGATGGGTGCCCGTAATCTTTAGAGCCTATGCACAGCCCAATTTATATCCATATATAGTTATGGCACTCACAGTCCCAAAGCCATCCACCTGGGTGCCCTCCTCAAAAAACTATAGACCAATGGAGAGTTCCTTCAAATGTAACAGCATGTCCCCTAGCTGCATTAAAGGAACCAGGCGGCACTCCAAGGATTTGATTCAAGCAAAAAAACTGTATTCAATAAAGGTGCAAAATATTTCAAACAGGCATAGTGCAAGCCACCAACATTTCAACGCCCGACCGGCGTTTTTGTCAAGGTGCTATGCTATAAAGTGCAACGTGAAAAAGCATAAACAAACATGTCTGAAACAACTTTCCTGTGCTATATAAGTACCTGAATGTAAGTGAAATCATCCCCGTCCGCTCGCGCCAGCCGGCGTCCCAGGGCCGGAAGCCGCGGCTCCCCTGAACTCCGATCACGTGGGAGGCTGCTATGACGTAGCCTACTACCACTTCCGCTGTTGCCTGGTAACCGTGACCAAGCCGTAGCCATGGGAACCGGACCTAGCAGACGAGAACAAAGCGGGATATGATAATCACAATACGAACACGTAGAATCACATTAAAACAGTGAACTAAAGTGCTAGTGCATGTTAGATGTGCCAAAACAGTGTTATATAAGAAACCAATTACGGTTACACATAGAATCCACACATGATGAAAAAAAATAAAGGTTAAAAATTAAAACACTGAGATTACTGCTGGGCTACAACAAAGAGCTACATATTCCTAAGGGATATGGTTACGCTAAATACTACTCTATACATAGCCATATGGGGGCAGAGACAATGCCAGTCATAGAGAAAATGGGCCATATGACTTAAAAGTATAATTATAACACAAAGAAATATTATAATATATAGTTATTCTCACTCTTACTCAAAGTGCAATATTACAAAGTTGACCACAAATGAAGAACTTCAATATCATAGGAAGGCATTCCACATTATCTGTTCATTAAGGCCATTGGGGGCAAGGGAATCCAGCATGTGGATCCATTTTGTCTCTTTCTGCGATAGGGTCCTAACACGATTACCGCCCCGCAGCGGTTTCGGCACATGGTCCAGTATCATATACTTCAACTGTGCCAAAGTGTGATTGGCCAACTTAAAGTGCCGTGCCACCGGCTGGTCATTACCCTTCCCATCCAACGCCACTCTAATGGCTGACCTATGCAACGCCATGCGTTCGCGGAATGTTCTTATTGTTTGACCCACATATATCTGTCCACATGGGCAAACAATTGCATATATGACGAACTGGGACGTACAGGAGAGATGGTGTCTGATATCATATTCCTTATAGGTTTTAGGGTGTCTAAATTTGCTTCCTGTCATCATATAGTTGCAGGTCTCACATTTCGGGCATTTGAAGCACCCCTTCCTACTGAGCCCCTGGGCTTTCTTTGTCACATCTAGTTTCACCACTCTGTCCTTCAGGTTACGACCCCTTTTATAACTAGGCATGATTGTTCTTCCCTTGAAACATGGTGCTGCTGGGTCTGAGGACACCAAGGGCCACAGCGCTCTCGTCGCCCTAGGGAGTACTGAGCTCGCTGTCCTGAACTCAGTGATGAGGGGAATCCTCTTTTCACCATTCTTTTTTGGAGTCGGGCTGAGTAAGTCCTCGCTAGACATACCCAACACCTCCTTTTTAAGAGAAAGTAGCGGACCCCTGTGGTAGCCTCTGGCTTGGAATTTATCCACTACTAAATCCAACGCCGGTTCCACCTTGTATCTGTCACTTGTTATCCTTGCCGCCCTCATCAATTGTGACTTGGGTAGGCCATTCTTGAGGGCCGGCGGGTGGAAGCTACTGTGAAGGAGAAGAGTGTTGCGGTCTGTTGGTTTGTTAAAGACCTCCGTGACTACTTGACCACATCTAATAGAAATGCAAACATCCAAAAAATTAATTGTTTGACAGCTACAGGTTAAAGACAGTTTGACCGGTGAATCACCTTTGTTATTACCATCCACCAATTCCTCCAAGGCTCCTTTCTCACCTAACCATAGTAGTAGTAGATCGTCTATGTAGCGTTTGTATAGTAGGATATTACTGCTAATGGACCCATGTATCAAGAACAGATCTTTTTCCACGTAAAACAAATACACATTCGCGTACACTGGCGCTACATTCGACTCAATTGCACAGCCGGTCAACTGGAGATAGTAACCCCCATTGTGGAGGACATAATTATGTGTAAGGGTAAAGTACAGTAGCTGTAGAAAAAACTGTATATCCAAGTTCTCAAAGTTGTTCTGAATCAGGAATCTCTTCATTGCCTCCATCCCCCTGGAGTGTGGAATGATGGTATAAAGGCTTTTTACATCTAGTGTAGCCAAGATGGTATCAGACGGGGGGTTGCCCAGATCTTTCAGGCAGTTTAATAAATGTGTTGTGTCCTTAAGGTACGTAGGCTGGTTCGTCACCAGTGGTTGCAATAAAGCATCTAAATACTGAGATACTGGTTGAGTCAGAGAGCCACACGCGGAGATTATGGGCCTGCCCGGTGGATTGTCCTTGTCTTTATGGACCTTGGGGACCGTATAGAATATCGGGGTGATAGGGAATGGTTGCATAAGGGCTTTCACCACCTTCTGGTCTATGAGGTTCTTCGTGGCAGCTTCATTCAAAAGGGAATCCAATTTCTTTTTAAAGATATTGGTCGGATCACCAGGCAGTCTCTTGTAAGTGCCCTGATCTTTAAGTTGATTATCTATTTCCTCTATGTACTTAGCTTTGTCCAAAATCACTATCGCCCCGCCTTTGTCCACGGGGCGTATGACTATGTCCATATAGGAGGACAGGTCTTTAATGGCTTTTTCCTCCTCTCTGGATATGTTCCTATGTACATATGGTTGTGCTTCAGCAAACTTCCTTATCGAGCCATCCAAGAGACGTGTAAACGTTTTTACTGATTCTATTGTAGAGGGGGAATCAAATGAGGACTTGCTATTAGTAGTAGAAGGAAGATATGGATCTTTAGTAGCAGACGGTTGCCTAAAGAAATGTTCTTTCAATCTCAGTGATCTCCCAAAACGGTATTCCTCCACCTTCCATTTGAATGGGTCGTGGAGATTGGTGGGTATGAATGTTAGCCCTTTACTTAAAATACCTGTTTCGGCAGCCATCAACTGGCGCTGTGAAAGATTAAATATTAATTCTTCCTTCTGGACGCACTTGTTGGTGGCTTTGCAGATCCTTTCCCCTTGTCCCCCTCGCCTGGTTTGGTGGGGTTTCGACCTCCCACCCTGCCTCTTGTCGCAGCTCCTAAAGGGCCTTGACCTGGGGTGGTTGCCTCATCTGATTCTAGCACATTGAAGTCACTGTCACTGTTGGAGGAATTTGGGTTCTTGTAATTCCTTGCCCGTTTATCTCTCCAGTTACCCCGACTTCTGATAGGTTGCTGATGATCCCTCTCCAAGCCATACATCCTGCGGTATACCCTGTTCTCCTTATAGTCAAGATTGACTGTATGTAGCTTACTCTTCTTAAAGTTGATCAGGTCATATTTGTATTTTTTTATTTGTAGCTCCAACTTCTCCCACCTGGCATGGTGCGTACTGTCCTCCAAGGTGGTATGATGCTCCGTGGTACATTCATGGATCTTAGCTCTATATTTCTTTAATTCTTTGCCTGCCTCTTCTATAACAAGAAGCATGAGATCCATGCTACACTTGTTCAAAATGGCTATCCATTTATGACAAAACTCCGGACTATTTCGGCCTATCGTAGCCGTATTCCGTACCCAGAACCCCCGTGGGATCCTTTTGGCACGGTAATAGTCCGAGAGAGAAGTTCCATGCAGTAGGTAATTGACCTCTTTTTTCTTAAACGGAATAGTGTATGATAGATTTCCTCTGCTGTGGTATTCTCATGATTGGTCAAAAGGTCTTCCTTAAATAATATGCCCTCTGCTTGCTCGTCCATATAGCCTAATGTATCCACAAGAGTTGCTGGTATATCCATTCTGTACCCGGATGGAAACTTTATAGACTAATTTCCCAACAGAATCTCAGAGGAAGGAAAGTTCTTGCAGAACGTTTGTTGTTGCGCATAAGCAAAATACAACCAAAAACAATCAATTTTACTGAAGCAGTAAGAATGGATGGGTGCCCGTAATCTTTAGAGCCTATGCACAGCCCAATTTATATCCATATATAGTTATGGCACTCACAGTCCCAAAGCCATCCACCTGGGTGCCCTCCTCAAAAAACTATAGACCAATGGAGAGTTCCTTCAAATGTAACAGCATGTCCCCTAGCTGCATTAAAGGAACCAGGCGGCACTCCAAGGATTTGATTCAAGCAAAAAAACTGTATTCAATAAAGGTGCAAAATATTTCAAACAGGCATAGTGCAAGCCACCAACATTTCAACGCCCGACCAGCGTTTTTGTCAAGGTGCTATGCTATAAAGTGCAACGTGAAAAAGCATAAACAAACATGTCTGAAACAACTTTCCTGTGCTATATAAGTACCTGAATGTAAGTGAAATCATCCCCGTCCGCTCGCGCCAGCCTGCGTCCCAGGGCCGGAAGCCGCGGCTCCCCTGAACTCCGATCACGTGGGAGGCTGCTATGACGTAGCCTACTACCACTTCCGCTGTTGCCTGGTAACCGTGACCAAGCCGTAGCCATGGGAACCGGACCTAGCAGACGAGAACAAAGCGGGATATGATAATCACAATACGAACACGTAGAATCACATTAAAACAGTGAACTAAAGTGCTAGTGCATGTTAGATGTGCCAAAACAGTGTTATATAAGAAACCAATTACGGTTACACATAGAATCCACACATGATGAAAAAAAATAAAGGTTAAAAATTAAAACACTGAGATTACTGCTGGGCTACAACAAAGAGCTACATATTCCTAAGGGATATGGTTACGCTAAATACTACTCTATACATAGCCATATGGGGGCAGAGACAATGCCAGTCATAGAGAAAATGGGCCATATGACTTAAAAGTATAATTATAACACAAAGAAATACTATAATATATAGTTATTCTCACTCTTACTCAAAGTGCAATATTACAAAGTTGACCACAAATGAAGAACTTCAATATCATAGGAAGGCATTCCACATTATCTGTTCATTAAGGCCATTGGGGGCAAGGGAATCCAGCATGTGGATCCATTTTGTCTCTTTCTGTGATAGGGTCCTAGCACGATTACCGCCCCGCAGCGGTTTCGGCACATGGTCCAGTATCATATACTCCAACTGTGCCAAAGTGTGATTGGCCAATTTAAAGTGCCGTGCCACCGGCTGGTCATTACCCTTCCCATCCAACGCCGCTCTAATGGCTGACCTATGCAACGCCATGCGTTCGCGGAATGTTCTTATTGTTTGACCCACATATATCTGTCCACATGGGCAAACAATTGCATATATGACGAACTGGGACGTACAGGAGAGATGGTGTCTGATATCATATTCCTTATAGGTTTTAGGGTGTCTAAATTTGCTTCCTGTCATCATATAGTTGCAGGTCTCACATTTCGGGCATTTGAAGCACCCCTTCCTACTGAGCCCCTGGGCTTTCTTTGTCACATCTAGTTTCACCACTCTGTCCTTCAGGTTACGACCCCTTTTATAACTAGGCATGATTGTTCTTCCCTTGAAACATGGTGCTGCTGGGTCTGAGGACACCAAGGGCCACAGCGCTCTCGTCGCCCTAGGGAGTACTGAGCTCGCTGTCCTGAACTCAGTGATGAGGGGAATCCTCTTTTCACCATTCTTTTTTGGAGTCGGGCTGAGTAAGTCCTCGCTAGACATACCCAACACCTCCTTTTTAAGAGAAAGTAGCGGACCCCTGTGGTAGCCTCTGGCTTGGAATTTATCCACTACTAAATCCAACGCCGGTTCCACCTTGTATCTGTCACTTGTTATCCTTGCCGCCCTCATCAATTGTGACTTGGGTAGGCCATTCTTGAGGGCCGGCGGGTGGAAGCTACTGTGAAGGAGAAGAGTGTTGCGGTCTGTTGGTTTGTTAAAGACCTCCGTGACTACTTGACCACATCTAATAGAAATGCAAACATCCAAAAAATTAATTGTTTGACAGCTACAGGTTAAAGACAGTTTGACCGGTGAATCACCTTTGTTATTACCATCCACCAATTCCTCCAAGGCTCCTTTCTCACCTAACCATAGTAGTAGTAGATCGTCTATGTAGCGTTTGTATAGTAGGATATTACTGCTAATGGACCCATGTATCAAGAACAGATCTTTTTCCACGTCAAACATATACACATTCGCGTACATTGGCGCTACATTCGACCCAATTGCACAGCCGGTCAACTGGAGATAGTAACCCCCATTGTGGAGGAAATAATTATGTGTAAGGGTAAAGTACAGTAGCTGTAGAAAAAACTGTATATCCAAGTTCTCAAAGTTGTTCTGAATCAGGAATCTCTTCATTGCCTCCATCCCCCTGGAGTGTGGAATGATGGTATAAAGGCTTTTTACATCTAGTGTAGCCAAGATGGTATCAGACGGGGGGTTGCCCAGATCTTTCAGGCAGTTTAATAAATGTGTTGTGTCCTTAAGGTACGTAGGCTGGTTCGTCACCAGTGGTTGCAATAAAGCATCTAAATACTGAGATACTGGTTGAGTCAGAGAGCCACACGCGGAGATTATGGGCCTGCCCGGTGGATTGTCCTTGTCTTTATGGACTTTGGGGACTGTATAGAATATCGGGGTGATAGGGAATGGTTGCATAAGGGCTTTCACAACCTTCTGGTCTATGAGGTTCTTCGTGGCAGCTTTATTCAAAAGGGAATCCAATTTCTTTTTAAAGATATTGGTCGGATCACCAGGCAGTCTCTTGTAAGTGCCCTGATCTTTAAGTTAATTATCTATTTCCTCTATGTACTTAGCTTTGTCCAAAATCACTATTGCCCCGCCTTTGTCCGCGGGGCGTATGACTATGTCCATATAGGAGGACAGGTCTTTAATGGCTTTTTCCTCCTCTCTGGATATGTTCCTATGTACATATAGTTGTGCTTCAGCAAACTTCCTTATCGAGCCATCCAAGAGACGTGTAAACGTTTTTACTGATTCTATTGTAGAGGGGGGATCAAATGAGGACTTGCTATTAGTAGTAGTGATGAGCGGGTTCGGATCCTCGGGATCCGAACCCGCCCGAACTTCACCTTTTTTTTCACGAGTCCGAGCGACTCGGATCCTCCCGCCTTGCTCGGTTAACCCGAGCGCGCCCGAACGTCATCATCCCGCTGTCGGATTCTCGCGAGATTCGGATTCTATATAAGGAGCCGCGCGTCGCCGCCATTTTCACACGTGCATTGAGATTGATAGTGAGAGGACGTGGCTGGCGTCCTCTTCGTTATAGTAGAAAAGACTGAGTGACTTAGTTATAATTGTGGGGAGGATTGGGGACGGGGAGCAGCTGTTAGGGAGTACAGTGCAGGGTTTTGATTATAATACCACCAGTGAGTTTAATCCATTGTTTCTCTGCCTGAAAAAAACGCTCCACCATATCTGTGCTCACTCAGTGTGCTGCACTGCTGCATATATCTGTGCTGAGTGCACTGCTCACACTGCCTAATTGTTGGGACTGGGGAGCAGTTATAGCAGGAGTACAGTGCACAGTTTTGCTGACAGTGACCACCAGTCCAGTATACGTTTGTCTGCCTGAAAAACACTCCTGTGGTGGCTTTTTTTTTCTTCATACTAGTTTAGCAGTCTGCTGACAGTGTCCACCTGGTCCGTTATTATTATACAGTATATTATATATATATATAGCAGTACGGTAGGCCACGGCTGTACCTACCTCTGTGTCGTCAGTGCACTCGTCGTCCATAAGTAATATAATACTATACTATAGTATCCATCCATCTACATTGTATACCTGTGGTGGCTTTTTTTTTCTTCATACTAGTTTAGCAGTCTGCTGACAGTGTCCACCAGGTCCGTTATTATTATTATACAGTATATTATATATATATATATAGCAGTACGGTAGGCCACGGCTGTACCTACCTCTGTGTCGTCAGTGCACTCGTCGTCCATAAGTAATATAATACTATACTATCCATCCATCTACATTGTATACCTGTGGTGGCTTTTTTTTTCTTCATACTAGTTTAGCAGTCTGCTGACAGTGTCCACCAGGTCCGTTATTATTATTATACAGTATATTATATATATATATATATAGCAGTACGGTAGGCCACGGCTGTACCTACCTCTGTGTCGTCAGTGCACTCGTCGTCCATAAGTAATATAATACTATACTATAGCATCCATCCATCTACATTGTATACCTGTGGTGGTTTTTTTTTCTTCATTCTAGTTTAGCAGTCTGCTGACAGTGTCCACCAGGTCCGTTATTATTATTATACAGTATATTATATATATATAAATATATATAGCAGTACGGTAGGCCACGGCTGTACCTACCTCTGTGTCGTCAGTGCACTCGTCGTCCATAAGTAATATAATACTATACTATCCATCCATCTACATTGTATACCTGTGGTGGTTTTTTTTTTTCTTCATACTAGTTTAGCAGTCTGCTGACAGTGTCCACCAGGTCCGTTATTATTATACAGTATATTATATATATATAGCAGTACGGTAGGCCACGGCTGTACCTACCTCTGTGTCGTCAGTGCACTCGTCGTCCATAAGTAATATAATACTATACTATCCATCTACATTGTATACCTGTGGTGTTTTTTTTTTTCTTCATACTAGTTTAGCAGTCTGCTGACAGTGTCCACCAGGTCCGTTATTATTATACAGTATATTATATATATATACATATATATATATAGCAGTACGGTAGGCCACGGCTGTACCTACCTCTGTGTCGTCAGTGCATTCGTCGTCCATAAGTAATATAATACTATACTATCCACCCATCTACATTGTATACCTGTGGTGGTTTTTTTTAGTGCCACCGCTCACCTTGTCAGCAATCGGCGTACGAGGTTACTTCCAGAAAATGTGGAGAAGATGATGTTCATTAAAATGAATTATAATCAATTCCTCCATGGAGACATTCACCAGCAGCAATTGCCTCCAGAAAGTACACGGGGACCTGAGATGGTGGATTCCAGTGGGGACGAATTAATAATCTGTGAGGAGAGGGAAGTACACAGTGAAAGGGGTGATGAATCGGACGATGATGAGGTGGACATCTTGCCTCTGTAGAGCCAGTTTGTGCAAGGAGAGATTGATTGCTTCTTTTTTGGTGGGGGCCCAAACCAACCAGTCATTTCAGTCACAGTCGTGTGGCAGACCCTGTCGCTGAAATGATGGGTTCGTTAAAGTGTGCATGTCCTGTTTATACAACATATGGGTGGGTGGGAGGGCCCAAGGACAATTCCCTCTTGCACCTCTTTTTTCTTTCATTTTTCTTTGCGTCATGTGCTGTTTGGGGAGTATTTTTTTGAAGGGCCATCCTGCCTGACACTGCAGTGCCACTCCTAGATGGGCCAGGTGTTTGTGTCGGCCACTAGGGTCGCTTAGCTTAGTCACACAGCTACCTCATTGCGCCTCTTTTTTTCTTTGCGTCATGTGCTGTTTGGGGAGTATTTTTTTGAAGGGCCATCCTGTCTGACACTGCAGTGCCACTCCTAGATGGGCCAGGTGTTTGTGTCGGCCACTTGTGTCGCTGAGCTTAGTCACACAGCTACCTCATTGCACCTCTTTTTTTCTTTGCGTCATGTGCTGTTTGGGGAGTATTTTTTGGAAGGGCCATCCTGCCTGACACTGCAGTGCCACTCCTAGATGGGCCAGGTGTTTGTGTCGGCCACTAGGGTCGCTTAGCTTAGTCACACAGCTACCTCATTGCACCTCTTTTTTTCTTTGCGTCATGTGCTGTTTGGGGAGTATTTTTTGGAAGGGCCATCCTGCCTGACACTGCAGTGCCACTCCTAGATGGGCCAGGTGTTTGTGTCGGCCACTTGTGTCGCTTAGCTTAGCCATCCAGCGACCTCGGTGCAAATTTTAGGACTAAAAATAATATTGTGAGGTGTGAGGTGTTCAGAATAGACTGAAAATGAGTGGAAATTATGGTTATTGAGGTTAATAATACTATGGGATCAAAATGACCCCCAAATTCTATGATTTAAGCTGTTTTTTAGGGTTTTTTGAAAAAAACACCCGAATCCAAAACACACCCGAATCCAACAAAAAAAATTCGGTGAGGTTTTGCCAAAACGCGTTCGAACCCAAAACACGGCCGCGGAACCGAACCCAAAACCAAAACACAAAACCCGAAAAATTTCCGGTGCACATCACTATTTAGTAGTAGAAGGAAGATATGGATCTTTAGTAGCAGACGGTTGCCTAAAGAAATGTTCTTTCAATCTCAGTGATCTCCCAAAACGGTATTCCTCCACCTTCCATTTGAATGGGTCGTGGAGATTGGTGGGTATGAATGATAGCCCTTTACTTAAAATACCTGTTTCGGCAGCCGTCAACTGGCGCTGTGAGAGATTAAATATTAATTCTTCCTTCTGGACACACTTGTTGGTGGCTTTGCGGATCCTTTCCACTTGTCCCCCTCGCCTGGTTTGGTGGGGTTTCGACCTCCCACCCTGCCTCTTGTCGCAGCTCCTAAAGGGCCTTGACCTGGGGTGGTTGCCTCATCCGATTCTAGCACATTGAAGTCACTGTCACTGTTGGAGGAATTTGGGTTCTTGTAATTCCTTGCCCGTTTATCTCTCCAGTTACCCCGACTTCTGATAGGTTGCTGATGATCCCTCTCCAAGCCATACATCCAGCGGTATACCCTGTTCTCCTCATAGTCAAGATTGACTGTATGTAGCTTACTCTTCTTAAAGTTGATCAGGTCATATTTGTATTTTTTTTATTTGTAGCTCCAACTTCTCCCACCTGGCATGGTGCGTACAGTCCTCCAAGGTGGTATGATGCTCCGTGGTACATTCATGGATCTTAGCTCTATATTTCTTTAATTCTTTGCCTGCCTCTTCTATAACAAGAAGCATGAGATCCATGCTACACTTGTTCAAAATGGCTATCCATTTATGACAAAACTCTGGACTATTTCGGCCTATCGTAGGCGTATTCCGTACCCTGAACCCCCGTGGGATCCTTTTGGCACGGTAATAGTCCGAGAGAGAAGTTCCATGCAGTAGGTAATTGACCTCTTTTTTCTTAAACGGAGTAGTGTATGATAGATTTCCTCTGCTGTGGTATTCTCATGATTGGTCAAAAGGTCTTCCTTAAATAATATGCCCTCTGCTTGCTCGTCCATATAGCCTAATGTATCCACAAGAGTTGCTGGTATATCCATTCTGTACTCGGATGGAAACTTTATAGACTAATTTCCCAACAGAATCTCAGAGGAAGGAAAGTTCTTGCAGAACGTTTGTTGTTGCGCATAAGCAAAATACAACCAAAAACAATCAGTTTTACTGAAGCAGTAAGAATGGATGGGTGCCCATAATCTTTAGAGCCTATGCACAGCCCAATTTATATCCATATATAGTTATGGCACTCACAGTTCCAAAGCCATCCACCTGGGTGCCCTCCTCAAAAAACTATAGACCAATGGAGAGTTCCTTCAAATGTAACAGCATGTCCCCTAGCTGCATTAAAGGAACCAGGCGGCACTCCACGGATTTGATTCAAGCAAAAAAACTGTATTCAATAAAGGTGCAAAATATTTCAAACAGGCATAGTGCAAGCCACCAACGTTTCAACGCCCGACCGGCGTTTTTGTCAAGGTGCTATGCTATAAAGTGCAACGTGAAAAAGCATAAACAAACATGTCTGAAACAACTTTCCTGTGCTATATAAGTACCTGAATGTAAGTGAAATCATCCCCGTCCTCTCGCGCCAGCCGGCGTCCCGGGGCCAGAAGCCGCGGCTCCCCTGAACTCCGGTCACGTGGGAGGCTGCTATGAAGTAGCCTACTACCACTTCCGCTGTTGCCTGGTAACCGTGACCAAGCCGTAGCCATGGGAACCGGATCTAGCAGACGAGAACAAAGCGGGATATGATAATCACAATACGAACACGTAGAATCACATTAAAACAGTGAACTAAAGTGCTAGTGCATGTTAGATGTGCCAAAACAGTGTTATATAAGAAACCAATTACGGTTACACATAGAATCCACACATGATGAAAAAAAATAAAGGTTAAAAATTAAAACACTGAGATTACTGCTGGGCTATAACAAAGAGCTACATATTCCTAAGGGATATGGTTACGCTAAATACTACTCTATACATATCCATATGGGGGCAGAGACAATGCCAGTCATAGAGAAAATGGGCCATATGACTTAAAAGTATAATTATAACACAAAGAAATACTATAATATATAGTTATTCTCACTCTTACTCAAAGTGCAATATTACAAAGATGACCACAAATGAAGAACTTCAATATCATAGGAAGGCATTCCACATTATCTGTTCATTAAGGCCATTGGGGGCAAGGGAATCCAGCATGTGGATCCATTTTGTCTCTTTCTGCGATAGGGTCCTAGCACGATTACCGCCCCGCAGCGGTTTCGGCACAAGGTCCAGTGTCATATACTTCAACTGTGCCAAAGTGTGATTGGCCAACTTAAAGTGCCGTGCCACCGGCTGGTCATTACCCTTCCCATCCAACGCCGCTCTAATGGCTGACCTATGCAACGCCATGCGTTCGCGGAATGTTCTTATTGTTTGACCCACATATATCTGTCCACATGGGCAAACAATTGCATATATGACGAACTGGGACGTACAGGAGAGATGGTGTCTGGTATCATATTCTTTATTGGTTTTAGGGTGTCTAAATTTGCTTCCTGTCATCATATAGTTGCAGGTCTCACATTTTGGGCATTTGAAGCACCCCTTCCTACTGAGCCCCTGGGCTTTCTTTGTCACATCTACTTTCACCACTCTGTCCTTCAGGTTACGACCCCTTTTATAACTAGGCATGATTGTTCTTCCCTTGAAACATGGTGCTGCTGGGTCTGAGGACACCAAGGGCCACAGCGCTCTCGTCGCCCTAGGGAGTACTGAGCTCGCTGTCCTGAACTCAGTGATGAGGGGAATCCTCTTTTCACCATTCTTTTTTGGAGTCGGGCTGAGTAAGTCCTCGCTAGACATACCCAACACCTCCTTTTTAAGAGAAAGTAGCGGACCCCTGTGGTAGCCTCTGGCTTGGAATTTATCCACTACTAAATCCAATGCCGGTTCCACCTTGTATCTGTCACTTGTTATCCTTGCCGCCCTCATCATTTGTGACTTGGGTAGGCCATTCTTGAGGGCCGGCGGGTGGAAGCTACTGTGAAGGAGAAGAGTGTTGCGGTCTGTTGGTTTGTTAAAGACCTCCGTGCCTACTTGACCACATCTAATAGAAATGCAAACATCCAAAAAATTAATTGTTTGACAGCTACAGGTTAAAGACAGTTTGACCGGTGAATCACCTTTGTTATTACCATCCTCCAATTCCTCCAAGGCTCCTTTCTCACCTAACCATAGTAGTAGTAGATCGTCTATGTAGCGTTTGTATAGTAGGATATTACTGCTAATGGACCCATATATCAAGAACAGATCTTTTTCCACGTCAAACATATACACATTCGCGTACATTGGCGCTACATTCGACCCAATTGCATAGCCGGTCAACTGGAGATAGTAACCCCCATTGTGGAGGAAATAATTATGTGTAAGGGTAAAGTACAGTAGCTGTAGAAAAAACTGTATATCCAAGTTCTCAAAGTTGTTCTGAATCAGGAATCTCTTCATTGCCTCCATCCCCCTGGAGTGTGGAATGATGGTATAAAGGCTTTTTACATCTAATGTAGCCAAGATGGTATCAGACGGGGGGTTGCCCAGATCTTTCAGGCAGTTTAATAAATGTGTTGTGTCCTTAAGGTACGTAGGCTGGTTCATCACCAGTGGTTGCAATAAAGCATCTAAATACTGAGATACTGGTTGAGTCAGAGAGCCACACGCAGAGATTATGGGCCTGCCCGGTGGATTGTCCTTGTCTTTATGGACCTTGGGGACCGTATAGAATATAGGGGTGATAGGGAATGGTTGCATAAGGGCTTTCACCACCTTCTTCTTTGTGATAATTTCTGGTCTATGAGGTTCTTCGTGGCAGCTTCATTCAAAAGGGAATCCAATTTCTTTTTAAAGATATTGGTCAGATCACCAGGCAGTCTCTTGAAAGTGCCCTGATCTTTAAGTTGATTATCTATTTCCTCTATGTACTTAGCTTTGTCCAAAATCACTATCGCCCCGCCTTTGTCCGCGGGGCGTATGACTATGTCCGTATAGGAGGACAGGTCTTTAATGGCTTTTTCCTCCTCTCTGGATATGTTCCTATGTACATATGGTTGTGCTTCAGCAAACTTCCTTATCGAGCCATCCAAGAGACGTGTAAACGTTTTTACTGATTCTATTGTAGAGGGGGGATCAAATGAGGACTTGCTATTAGTAGTAGAAGGAAGATATGGATCTTTAGTAGCAGACGGTTGCCTAAAGAAATGTTCTTTCAATCTCAGTGATCTCCCAAAATGGTATTCCTCCACCTTCCATTTGAATGGGTCGTGGAGATTGGTGGGTATGAATGATAGACCTTTACTTAAAATACCTGTTTCGGCAGCCATCAACTGGCGCTGTGAGAGATTAAATATTAATTCTTCCTTCTGGACGCACTTGTTGGTGGCTTTGCGGATCCTTTCCCCTTGTCCCCCTCGCCTGGTTTGATGGGGTTTCGACCTCCCACCCTGCCTCTTGTCGCAGCTCCTAAAGGGCCTTGACCTGGGGTGGTTGCCTCATCCGATTCTAGCACATTGAAGTCACTGTCACTGTTGGAGGAATTTGGGTTCTTGTAATTCCTTGCCCGTTTATCTCTCCAGTTACCCCGACTTCTGATAGGTTGCTGATGATCCCTCTCCAAGCCATACATCCAGCGGTATACCCTGTTCTCCTCATAGTCAAGATTGACTGTATGTAGTTTACTCTTCTTAAAGTTGATCAGGTCTTATTTGTATTTTTTTATTTGTAGCTCCAACTTCTCCCACCTGGCATGGTGCGTACTGTCCTCCAAGGTGGTATGATGCTCCGTGGTACATTCATGGATCTTAGCTCTATGTTTCTTTAATTCTTTGCCTGCCTCTTCTATAACAAGAAGCATGAGATCCATGCTACACTTGTTCAAAATGGCTATCCATTTATGACAAAACTCCGGACTATTTCGGCCTATCGTAGGCGTATTCCGAACCCTGAACCCCCGTGGGATCCTTTTGGCACGGTAATAGTCCGAGAGAGAAGTTCCATGCAGTAGGTAATCGACCTCTTTTTTTCTTAAACGGAGTAGTGTATGATAGATTTCCTCTGCTGTGGTATTCTCATGATTGGTCAAAAGGTCTTCCTTAAACAATATGCCCTCTGCTTGCTCGTCCATATAGCCAAATGTATTCACAATCCTCTGAGTCGCTGGCTGAGATGTAACATTGCCTACCCCTGCTTCTGAATCTCGGATTGCGGGTGGGCTTCCTCCTGATATTTTCCATTTTAGTGTTGCCCAACCAGGTGTATACCCGGTGCTGGGCATAGTCCATCTGTACTTTTCGTAATTTCTCTTTCTTAAATTTCAAGAGGTTATTTTTGTATTGCTCCACCTGCTCATTAAGTTTTAACATCCAAGTTTTGGATTGTTCCAGGGATAAAACTGTGGCATGTTCCATCTCAAATTTGCATATATTTTCCCTGGTTCGCTCCAGCTCCTTAGTGGATTCCTCCACCACTAGTAGAACCAAGTCCATGGAACATTTATTTAATACAGCGATCCATTTCTTGCAAAATTCCATGCTGTATCGTCCGATAGTGGGAATATTATGAACTCTGAAGCCCCTCGGTAACTGTTTCGCTCTGTAATAATCGGATAAGGTCCGGCTGTGGTACAGGTAGTCTAGTTCACGTTTTTTTTTTGAGACACGTAAATATAGATGTGGGTTTTTGCACAATTGAATATAACATATGAGTTAGTACTCATCCTGTCATCAATTAATTATCATTTGATGTATGGGTCTTAAATACCAGGAATTTATCCACAGGTGGTAGTAAATGGGTAAATGTGAACACATTGATTAATATCTAGATGAATTGTATTTTTATCTATTGTAAGTTTTAAATGCATATTTTTTAAATATATGTTTTAAACATAGATTTATTATAGTTTAATTTAACACAACAGGGCAGTTAGCTGATAACTGCCATAGTTTTATCTATGTATAAGAAGCACGATTTTAATGTGATTATTCAGAGTGGATGTTTAAGTGTTCACCTTTCTCTTTCCCCCCCAGCGTTGCCATGGTCACGCGGCCCACGGAGTAACGATACGTCACTTCCGTCTTAGATGTGACACACAGAATACCGGACAGGAAGTGCGGCTGGCGTGGCTGCGGCAGACGCTGGCGGGGAGATCAGAAAGAGGAGGGGGGTAAGTGTGTATTTATTGTTCACTGATGTCACTGTGTGTTTGTCCTAAAGACGAGGAGGTGGTCCCCGAAATGTTGATCTCACGAATATAGTTTTTCACTGACTTCAAAGCCTCTGAGTGCCGCCTCTGATTTCTGCTATTGGTATATATATGTACATAGAGCTCTGGCAAAAAAAATAAAAATAAACAAACATCATACTGTAAATATACATTGGAGGGACACCCTTGCTACAGAATTATATATAAGCAATTATTTTTGACAATGTCAAGGGTTTTGAAGAGTTAACTCACCACTGTTGAGAGTGCCGTGCTGCAGTGAACACAGTGGAGATAAGAGTTCCTGTAGAGGAGGAAGGTCCAGAAACAGAGGTTCACTATCTGCTCTCACTGCACGCACAGCTGATAGTTTCTGACAGCTATGCTAGGCAGATAGTGAGTATCAGGATTAGAGATGAGTGGGTTCGGTTCTCCGAGATCCGAACCCGCCCGAACTTCACCTATTTTGCACGGTTCCGAGGCAGCCTCGGATCTTCCCGCCTTGCTCGGTTAACCCGAACGCGCCCGAACGTCATCATCCCGCTGTCGGATTCTCGCGAGATTCATATTCTATATAAAGAGCCGGGCGTTGCCGCCATTTTCACTCGTGCATTGGAGATTGAACGGAGAGGACGTGGCTGCGTTCTCTCCCTGAAAAGCTCCGTAACCTGTGCTCAGTGTGCTGCAAATATCTGTGCTCAGTGTGCTGCAAATATCTGTGCTCAGTGTGCTGAAAATATCTACGTTCTCTGCCTGAAAACGCTCCATATCTGTGCTCAGTGTGCTGCAAATATCTGTGCTCAGTGTGCTGCATTGTGGGGACTGGGGACCACCAGTATATAATTATAGTAGTACAGTACAGTAGGCTATTGCTGTATCTTGCAGCTCTGTGTAATTCTCTGTGCTGCATTATTGTGAGCAGTATATGGTAGGACAGTGCAGCATTTTGGTGACCAGCAATATACATATAGTACAGTACAGTAGGCCATTGCTGTATCTTGCAGCTCTGTGTCAAGTATACTATCTCTGTGCTGCATTATTGTGAGCAGTATATAGTAGGACAGTGCAGCATTTTGGTGACCAGCAGTATACATATAGTACAGTACAGTAGGCCATTGCTGTATCTTGCAGCTCTGTGTCAAGTATACTATCTCTGTGCTGCATTATTGTGAGCAGTATATAGTAGGACAGTGCAGCATTTTGGTGACCAGCAGCAGAGACGTAACTACGTGTGTGCCAAGGGGGCTTGGCACACAGCGCAGTTGCCCTGGGGGCGCACGGCCAGCGGCATGTAATGAGTCAAATTGACTCATTACATGCCGCCTCTGTGTGCGCCGTGCGCCGCGCTGGAGGAGAGAGACCAGCGCCGGAGGCAGCGGACAAGGAGGAGGAGGGAGGGGGAGCAGGGAGCCGCAGCAGCGCTATGTTATTGGTAGTAAGCGCCGCTGCAGCATCCCCCTCTCCTTCCGTATTGGCTGCCCGGCAGCCAATACAGAAGGAGAGGGGGATGCTGCAGCGGCGCTTACTACCAATAACATTGCGCTGCTGCGGCTCCCTGCTCCCCCTCCCTCCTCCTCCTTCTCATCTCACTGCCGCCACCGAGGGAGCAGCACGAGGAGCCTGTCAGCGGGGAGAAGGTAAGTATATTCCCCCCCCCCCCCCTCTCTCTCTCGCTCTCTCTCTCTCTGTCTCTCTCTCTGTCTCTCTCTCGGACACCGCCTGCCGCAATGTGTAAAAAATGGGACTGGCTGCCGCAATGTGTAAAAAATGGGACTGGCTGCCGCAATGTGTAAAAAATGGGGATGGCTGCCGCAATGTGTAAAAAATGGGACTGGCTGCCGCAATGTGTAAAAAATGGGGATGGCTGCCGCAATGTGTAAAAAATGGGACTGGCTGCCGCAATGTGTAAAAAATGGGGATGGCTGCCACAATGTGTAAAAAATGGGACTGGCTGCCGCAATGTGTAAAAAATGGGGATGGCTGCCGCAATGTGTAAAAAATGGGACTGGCTGCCGCAATGTGTAAAAAATGGGGATGGCTGCCGCAATGTGTACAAAATGGGACTGGCTGCCGCAATGTGTAAAATGGGACTGGCTGCCGCAATGTGTAAAAAATGGGACTGGCTGCCGCAATGTGTAAAATGGGACTGGCTGCCGCAATGTGTAAAAAATGGGGACTGGCTGCCGCAATGTGTAAAATGGGGTCCTGGCTGCCGCAATGTGTAAAATGGGACTGGCTGCCGCAATGTGTAAAAAGGGGGACTGGCTGCCGCAATGTGTATAAAGGGGGCCACCGTCTGCCGTAATGTGTAAAAACGGGGACGCTGTCTGCTGTAATTGTAAAAAAGGGACGCTGTCTGCCGCAATGTGTAAAAAGAAGGACCGGCTACCGCAATGTGTTAAAAGGGAGACTGGCTGCTGTAATGTGTAAAAAGGGGGACTGGCTGCCGCAATGTGTAAAAAGGGGGACACTGTCTGCTATAATGTATAAAAGGGGCTCTACCTGGTGTAGTGGCGCTACTGTGCAGCGTAATTTGAATAATGTAGACTACTGTGCACCGTAGTATGAATTGCTATTATTTTGTGGCCACGCCCCTTCCCCGTGAAGCCACGCCCCTAGAATTTTTTTGCGCGCCTACGGCGCGCTCTGCCCCTACGGCGCGCTCTGCCCCTATCTTACATGGGGGGGGGAGGGAGCACGCCACTGTCATTTCTTGCACACAGCGCTAAAATGCCTAGTTACGGCACTGACCAGCAGTATACATATAGTACAGTACAGTAGGCCATTGCTGTATCTTGCAGCTCTGTATCACTTCTAGTATCCTGATCAGTGCTCAATATCTGCTGCACTGTTGTGACCAGTATGTATACTGTACTGTGCAACGTGTGTTATACACCTGGTGATTTTATACATCCTGTAATCTGTACTGAGCGATGTGTGAGATACACCTTGGGATTATACACCCTGTATACTGTACTGTGCAACGTTTGTGATACACCTGGTGATTATACACCCTGTATACTGTACTGAGCGATGTGTGAGATACACCTGGGGATTATACATCCTATATACTGTACTGTGTGATGTGTGAGATACACCTGGGGATTATACACCCTATATACTGTACTGTGCGATGTGTGTTATACACCTGGTGATTATACATCCTGTAATCTGTACTGAGCGATGTGTGAGATACACCTGGGGATTATACACCCTATTTACTGTACTGTGTGATGTGTGAGATACACCTGGGGATTGTACACCCTATATACTGTACTGTGTGATGTGTGAGATACACCTGGGGATTATACACCCCATATACTGTACTGTGCGATGTGTGTGATACACCTGGTAATTAATTATACACCATGTACACTTGGTGATTATACATCCTGTAATCTGTACTGAGCGATGTGTGAGATACACCTGGGGATTATACACCCTATATACTGTACTGTGCGATGTGTGTTATACACCTGGTGATTATACATCCTGTAATCTGTACTGAGCTATGTGTGAGATACACCTGGGGATTATACACCCTATATACTGTACTGTGTGATGTGTGAGATACACCTGGGGATTATACACCCTATAATATTATTATTATTATTATTATTATTATCCTTTATTTATATAGCGCCCCAAGGGTTCCGCAGCGCCCAATTACAGAGTACATAAATAATCAAACAGGAAAACAGCAATTTACAGTTGATGACAGTATAGGACAAGTACAGGGTAAATAAACATAGTTACATCAGCAGATGACACTAGAATAAGTATCAGGTGGCAGAAGACTGCTGGATGTGGTACAGTTGAAGATTATTAAAGTAAGACAAAGGATAAGCACATGAGGGAAGAGGGCCCTGCTCGTGAGAGCTTACATTCTAAAGGGGAGGGGTAGACAGACATGGGTGACACAGATGGGGTTCATAGAGAATGTGGAACAGAGGGTTAGGATGAGATTTGGCTGGGTTTGGTGAAGAAGTGGACCCCCAGAAGGCACAAGTCAATACTTAACATTGCAACATTTTACTGGGCTATGCAGGAGAAAATTAAAAATAGGGGAAAATAAAAATAAATAAAAAGAATCGATAACTTCTACCGCTTTCAAAAAGGTCAGTGGAAGCTGAAATAATGGACAACTACCTCATGGAAGCCAGATACAGTATACCAAACAGTACTTAGCAGAGTTAGGAATGAATGCTTATGAAATACAGTAACATTTTGTCATAATATTTCAGAAACTGCATGGCTGGTCTCTTGCACTCTTTTGCTCTAATACACCACCTGCTTTAGGATTTATATTCAAAAACATTATGTCTCCATAATCCCCAAAACGTCAGTCTTCTTGGAAAGTGGTTTGTTCCTGTGTAAGGGAAAGAGAACAAACGTTCTCAAACAACAGTTTCTCAATTGCTTTTTCCTCTGGGAAGGGATTGTGGATTTGCAGTAATATCTGAGCATTTCTGTAATCAGAAAGCAGCGACTTTCTACAAATGATTACGTTTGGCAAAAAAACAAAGTACAGAATCCCATTTAGGATGTCTTCACCAAATCGTAGCCATAAATATGGAAATCGTCATCAAACTTAATGAAGTACACAGATGGTTTAGCTTCAACTTGATGAATAACCATGCCAGTCCTTTTTGAGCCATCTTCTTTGGCATATTCCACTTGCTTGCCCACCAGGCTGTCCACAACCTCCCCTGGTTCTCTTTCAGCTGGAGGGGAATCATTTGAGTCTGGCGTGATCCGAAGATCTCCTTCTTTATAGTCATCTAAAAGTTGATACATATATAAGACTGGGTCCTTTTCATAGGTTATATAAAACCATGTGTTCATAATAGGTGCTCGTGCTAATACCATCCCTCGACACTCATCCTTGAAATCATCCTCTGTTTCAAACATATGCTCCACTGCTTTACCAATCATTGTGTCAGCCAAATGGGCATCGCTGATTCGGGATGAGGCAACTCTGTCTGGTAGAACTTCAAGAGCAGACACCCTTTCATCCTTGTGAAGCTCAAGTCCATAGACACAATCAAATCCATCATACTTTATAAGATAGAGGGAGGGATTCACTGGTACTTGATCCAGAACTGTTCCTTTCCACTGGGTTATTGGCCCACTGCCCTCTTTCCACCCATGCTGTATTCTACAGCCTACAATATTTTGCCTTGGCTGGGAGATTGGTTTACTTGGTCCCATATTGTTTCGATGTTTCTTATGAGATGTTCTTTTCTTCATCATATTTGCAGAAACACCTGCATGTGCTGCATCAGCTCTTGATCGCTGAGCGGCCGCCTTTCCAAATGGAGTCTTCATTCATCTGTGTATTAAAGGGCAGCAGGGTTGCCGAACTAGGGTGAAAAGTGCAGTCACTCCAAGTTTGTTGTAGTCCTTCCAGTCTACATGAAAAAGAACCCCTTCCTTTCCACCTTTCAGAAAAACTCCGACCCTCAATTGCTCTGATCAGAAGTCACTTATCTGGGGCAAATAAGTTGTGTTTCCCTCCACTCCCCCTGCAGGTGATGGCTGCGGCACAGTGCTCCCCTGCGGCCAGTAGCCCCAATCCTCCTCCTCCCTCCTTTGTCAGACTCCGTCACCACCACTGTACGCTGCTATGGAAGAGCAGCTCCCGCCTCACTCCACCTGAACTTCCAAGCCCTCCGCTCAGACACTCCAGCTCTCGTTCCCTTCCCTCACCCCTTCCCTCTCCACACACTGCCAGATTTGGAGCTGGCTGCTACTATACGGCCGCCTGTCACTCTGCTGCCAGGACCAGGCCTCGCCTTCCTGCCAAATACTGATCCCTCCAGAGCTGCATACTGTATACTGTACTGTGCGATGTGTTATACACCTGGTGATTATACATCCTGTAATCTGTACTGAGCGATGTGTGAGATACACCTGGTAATATCTGTGCTCAGTGTGCTGCATTGTGGGGACCACCAGTATATAATTATAGTAGTACAGTACAGTAGGCCATTGCTGTATCTTGCAGCTCAGTGTCACTTCTAGTATCCTGATCAGTGCTTAATATCTGTGCTCAGTGTCAGTGCTACATTGTGGTGACCAGTATACTACAGTACAATAGTCCAGTGCTGTTCTCGCTGCTCAGTGTCAGATCTCCGTAGTATCATCAGTGATCAGTATAATCAGTGCTCAGTAAAATCAGTACTCAGTATAATCAGTGCTTAGTATAATCAGTTCTCAGTATAATCAGTGCGCTGTTAGATGTGTGCCCGTTTTCCACCATTAGTGCAGTGGGATTTAGACAATTGATGAAGTTATTGTGTCCCCGGTACAAAATCCCATCTAGATTCCACTTCACTAGGCAGGCGATAGCGAGATTTTACCAATTAATATCAGTGATTTATAATTATTAATTACAGTGATCTTGCCAAATAATTCCAGTGATTTTGTCATTTTCTTCCAGTGATTTGGACCAATAATACCATTGATTAGAACAAATAATTCCAGTGATTTTGTCATTTTCTTCCAGTGATTTGGACCAATAATACCATTGATTAGAACGAATAATTCCAGTGATTTTGTCATTTTCTTCCAGTGATTTGGACCAATAATACCATTGATTAGAACAAATAATTCCAGTGATATTGAGGTGTTTGTGTCGCTTAGCTTAGACGTCCAGCGACCACAGTGCACCTCTTTTTCTCTTTTCTTTGCATCATGTGCTGTTTGGGGCCAATTTTTTTAAGTGCCATCCTGTCTGATACTGCAGTGCCACTCCTTGATGGGCCAGGTGTTTGTGCTGCCCTCTTGGGTCACTTAGCTTAGTCATCCAGCGACCTGTGTGCAAATTTTAGGACTAAAAATAGTATTCTGAGGTGTGAGGTGTTCAGAATAGACTGAAAATGAGTGGAAATTGTGGTTATTGAGGTTAATAATAATATAGGATCAAAATGACCCCCAATTCTATGATTTAAGCTGTTTTTGAGGGTTTTTTGAAAAAAAACACCCGAATCCAAAACACACCCGAATCCGACAAAATATTTTCAGGGAGGTTTTGCCAAAACGCTCCCGAATCCAAAACACGCCCGTGGAACCGAATCCAAAACCAAAACAAAAAACCCGAAAAAAATTCCGGTACACATCTCTAATCAGGATTTGGGCTGCCTGTTGGTGTGTGCGCAGCTCCTGGGGACAATAGAGGAAGAGCCTCCTTCACACCTGGAGCCCGGTGGCAAATGACTCCATTGTCTCCCGGAGTTCCGCCTCTGACTGGACCGTATTTTACATTAAACTCTGAATTGTCACGCTCGGTGTAAGTTGGGGTTCTGACAACCGAGTTTTGGTTGAAGGGACAGCTACCTCTGAGGAGAGTAAATGAGGTGGCTGAATGTTATTCCTCCTCATGGGGTGGAAGCCAAACTAAGTGTTAAAGTTGGCCGGAGGGCATAAAGAAAAGGAGGACTTCATAGGAAGATAACTGTAGTTTTAATGACTAAACAGGCTGTACACGAATATTGGAGAAGTTGAAGAAACTGGAAGAATGAAAGTCTATGGTTAAATGACTTGAAGAGTGAAGCTGGAGAACTCCGGTAAAGAAGAACTGAAGACTGTGTCTTATGATTAAAAGATGAGGCTGTAGTACTTGGACTTTGAAGAAATGAAGACGTGGTTTGTGATTGAAAGACAAGGCTGAAGAACTTGGACTTTGAAGAAATGAAGACTGTTGTTTGTTATTGAAAGACGAGGCTGAAGAACTTGGACTTTGAAGAAATGAAGACTGTGGTTTGTGATTGAAAGACGAAGCTGAAGAACTTGGACTTTGAAGAAATGAAGACTGGTTTGTGATTGAAAGACGAGGCTGAAGAACTTGGACTTTGAAGAAATGAAGACATCTGCGGGAACCGCCGTTAGCACCTGGAGCTCCTCTATGACCTGGGACCCCGTGAGCGCTTCCACGAGTGGCAACCGGCTTAGACAGCAGGACTGCAGCAGCATTTAGGTAACCGATGGATGAGAGCAACCAGGACCAGGGAACCAGAAGTAACCTGGGAGCACAGGAGGTAACTTGAAGCACTGGCACTCTCCCTCTGAGCCAGCCCCCTTTTGTAAGGGAAGAACATGCAGGATTGGCTGGACACAGATTGGGAACTTCATTGGTAATACTCTGGTCTCCAACATGACTGCCTCCAGCACAGGAGATATACTTAGCTGTTAGCACTCATCTTTATCCAGCTTCTGTCTCTGACACACTATACTGTGTCACCACTAGAGGACCTTACCGCAGCGATCCCCGCCGCAGCGCCTGGCACTCAAGACCCTCGGCCCCTGGCCGCCGCACATCCGTCCAGAAGGACCCGCCGCCGCAGCCGTGCCAACCAGCAGGACGGTAACCCGCGAGAGCACCCGCCGGAGGTAAGGCTCCGGAGCCTGACATGAATAAGTTAGAAAGCATGTACCTGTTTCTAACTACATGGATATAGTAAATATTACTGCAAATATCCTTTAGGGGTTTTAATTAGTGATGTGCACCGGACATTTTTCGGGTTTTGTGTTTTGGTTTTGGATTCGGTTCCGCGGCCATGTTTTGGATTCGTACGAGTTTTGGCAAAACCTCCCTGAAATTTTTTTGTCGGATTCGGTTGTTTTTGGATTCGGTTTTTTTTTTTACAAAAACCCCTCAAAAACAGCTTAAATCATGGAATTTGGGGGTCATTTTGATCCCATAGTATTATTAACCTCAATAACCATAATTTCCAATAATTTTCAGTCTATTCTGAACATCTCACAATATTATTTTTAGTCCTAAAATTTGCACCGAGGTCGCTGGATGACTAAGCTAAGCGACACAAGTGGCCGACACAAACACCTGGCCCATCTAGGAGTGGCACTGCAGTGTCAGGCAGGATGGCACTTCAAAAAAATAGTCCCCAAACAGCACATGATGCAAAGAAAAATTAAAGAAAAAAGAGGTGCAAGAGGGAATTGTCCTTGGGCCCTTCTACCCACCCTTATGTTGTATAAACAGGACATGCACACTTTAACAAACCCATCATTTCAGCCATAGTGTCTGTCACATGACTGTGACTGAAATGACTGGTTTGTTTGGGCCCCCACCAAGAAAGAAGCAATCAATCTCTCCTTGCACAAACTGGCTCTACAGAGGCAAGATGTCCACTTCCTCCTCATCGTCCGATTCCTCACCCCTTTCACTGTGTACATCCCCCTCCTCACAGATTATTAATTCGTCCCCGCTGGAATCCACCATCTCAGGTCCCTGTGTACTTTCTGGAGGCAATTGCTGGTGAATGTCTCCACGCAGGAATTGATTATAATTCATTTTGATGAACATCATCTTCTCCACATTTTCTGGAAGTAACCTCGTACGACGATTGCTGACAAGGTGAGCGGCTGCACTAAACACTCTTTCGGAGTACACACTGGAGGGGGGGGGGCAACTTAGGTAAAATAAAGCCAGTTTCTGCAAGGGCCTCCAAATTGCCTCTTTTTCCTGCCAGTATACGTACGGACTGTCTGACGTGCCTACTTGGATGCGGTCACTCATATAATCCTCCACCATTCTTTCAATGGTGACAGAATCATATGCAGTGACAGTAGACGACATGTCAGTAATCGTTGGCAGGTCCTTCAGTCTGGACCAGATGTCAACACTCGCTCCACACTGCCCTGCATCATCGCCAGCGGGTGGGCTCGGAATTCTTAGCCTTTTCCTCGCACCCCCAGTTGCAGGAGAATGTGAAGGAGGAGCTGTTGACGGGTCACGTTCCGCTTGACTTGACAATTTTCTCACCAGCAGGTCTTTGAACCTCTGCAGACTTGTGTCTGCCGGAAAGAGAGATACAACGTAGGTTTTAAATCTAGGATCGAGCACGGTGGCCAAAATGTAGTGCTCTGATTTCAACAGATTGACCACCCGTGAATCCTGGTTAAGCGAATTAAGGGCTCCATCCACAAGTCCCACATACCTAGCGGAATCGCTCTGTTTTAGCTCCTCCTTCAATGTCTCCAGCTTCTTCTGCAAAAGCCTGATGAGGGGAATGACCTGACTCAGGCTGGCAGTGTCTGAACTGACTTCACGTGTGGCAAGTTCAAAGGGTTGCAGAACCTTGCACAACGTTGAAATCATTCTCCACTGCGCTTGAGTCAGGTGCATTCCCCCTCCTTTGCCTATATCGTAGGCAGATGTATAGGCTTGAATGGCCTTTTGCTGCTCCTCCATCTTCTGAAGCATATAGAGGGTAGGTTCAGGACTGTTTGCTGGTGCTCCAGTCTTCAGCACGCGGTGGCTGAATGCCGAAAGTGGCCCGCAATTCTTCAGGCCACCGACAGCATCTCTTGCACGCCCCTGTCGTTTTTAAAAAAATTCTGCACCACCAAATTCAATGGATGTGCAAAACATGGGACGTGCTGGAATTTGCCCAGATGTAATAAACGCACAATATTGCTGGTGTTGTCCGATGTCATAAATCCCCTGGAGAGTCCAATTGGGGTAAGCCATTCTGCGATGATGTTCCTCAGTTTCCGTAAGAGGTTGTCAGCTGTGTGCCTCTTATGGAAACCGGTGATACAAAGCGTAGCCTGCCAAGGAACGAGTTGGCGTTTGCGAGATGCTGCTACTGGTGCCGCCGCTGCTGTTCTTGCTGCGGGAGGCAATACATCTACCCAGTGGGCTGTCACAGTCATATAGTCCTGAGTCTGCCCTGCTCCACTTGTCCACATGTCCGTGGTTAAGTGGACATTGGGTACAACTGCATTTTTTAGGACACTGGTGACTCTTTCTGACGTCTGTGTACATTTTCGGTATCGCCTGCCTAGAGAAATGGAACCTAGATGGTATTTGGTACCGGGGACACAGTACCTCAATCAAGTCTGTAGTTGCCTGTGAATTAACGGTGGATACCGGACACACGTTTCTCACCGCCCAGGCTGACAAGACCCGAGTTATCCGCTTTGCAGCAGGATGACTGCTGTGATATTTCATCTTCCTCGCAAAGGACTGTTGGACAGTCAATTGCTTACTGGAAGTAGTACAAGTGGTCTTCCGACTTCCCCTCTGGGATGACGATCGACTCCCAGCAGCAACAACAGCAGCGCCAGCAGCAGTAGGCGTTACACTCAAGGATGCATCGGAGGAATCCCAGGCAGGAGAGGACTCGTCAGACTTGACAGTGACATGGCCTGCAGGACTATTGGCTTTCCTGTGTAAGGAGGAAATTGACACTGAGGGAGTTGGTGGTGTGGTTTGCAGGAGCTTGGTTACAAGAGGAAGGGATTTAGTGGTCAGTGGACTGCTTCCGCTGTCATCCAAAGTTTTTGAACTTGTCACTGACTTCTGATGAATGCGGTCCAGGTGACGTATACGGGAGGACGTTCCTAGGTGGTTAAAGTCCTTACCCCTACTTATTACAGCTTGACAAAGGCAACACACGGCTTGACACCAGTTGTCCGCATTTCTGTTGAAATAATTCCACACCGAAGAGGTGATTTTTTTTGTATTTTGACCAGGCATGTCAATGGCCATATTCATCCCACGGACAACAGGTGTCTCCCCGGGTGCCTGACTTAAACAAACCACCTCACCATCAGAATCCTCCTTGTCAATTTCCTCCCCAGCGCCAGCAACACCCATATCCTCATCCTGGTGTACTTCAACAGTGACATCTTCAATTTGACTATCAGGAACTGGACTGCGGGTGCTCCTTCCAGCACTTGCAGGGGGCGTGCAAATGGTGGAAAGCGCAAGCTCTTCCCGTCCAGTGTTGGGAAGGTCAGGCATCGCAACCGACACAATTGGACTCTCCTTGGTGATTTGTGATTTAGAAGAACGCACAGTTCTTTGCTGTGCTTTTGTCATCTTAACTCTTTTAAGTTTTCTAGCAGGAGGATGAGTGCTTCCATCCTCAGGCGAAGCTGAACCACTAGCCTTGAAGATAGGCCAGGGCCTCAGCCGTTCCTTGCCACTCCGTGTCGTAAATGGCACATTGGCAAGTTTACGCTTCTCCTCAGACGATTTTGATTTAGATTTTTGGGTCATTTTATTGAGCTTTATTTTTTTGGATTTTACATGCTCTCTACTATGACATTGTGCATCGGCCTTGGCAGACGACGTTGATGGCATTTCATCGTCTCGGCCATGACTAGTGTCAGCAGCTTCAGCACGAGGTGGAAGTGGATCTTGATCTTTCCCTATTTTACCCTCCACATTTTTGTTCTCCATTTTTTAATGTGTGGAATTATATGCCAGTAATAGATCAACGTATAATACTGGTGGTCACTGGTCAGCAAAACCCTGCACTGTACTCCTCCTATATAATATACTGGTGGTCCCCAGTCCCCACAGTAAAGCATTGTGAGCACAGATATATGCAACACACTGAGCACAGATATGGAGCGTTTTTCAGGCAGAGAACGTATAATACTGGTGGTCACTGGTCAGCAAAACTCTGCACCGTACTCCTCCTATATAATATACTGGTGGTCCCCAGTCCCCACACTAAAGCAGTGTGAGCACAGATATATGCAGCACACTGAGCACAGATATGGAGCGTTTTTCAGGCAAAGAACGTACAATACTGGTGGTCACTGGTCAGCAAAACTCTGCACTGTACTCCTCCTATATAATATACTGGTGGTCCCCAGTCCCCACAATAAAGCAGTGTGAGCACAGATATATGCAGCACACTAAGCACAGATATGGAGCGTTTTTCAGGCAGAGAACGTATAATACTGGTGGTCACTGGTCAGCAAAACTCTGCACTGTACTCCTCCTATAATACTGCTGGTCCCCAGAATAAAGATATTTGCAGCCCCCTGAAACAAAGTGAGAGGACGCCAGCCACGTCCTCTCACTATCATTTCCAATGCACGAGTGAAAAATGGCGGCGACGCGCGGCTCCTTATATAGAATCCGAATCTCGCGAGAATCCGACAGCGGGATGATGACGTTCGGGCTCGCTCGCTTTAACCGAGCAAGGCGGGAGGATCCGAGTCGCTCGGACCCGTGAAAAAAAAGGTGAAGTTCGGGCGGGTTCGGATCCCGAGGATCCGAACCCGCTGATCACTAGTTTTAATAAGACACCAACTACCCCAAATTCTTTATAATAAAGGAAACTGATTTTAAATTCAGTGTTATAGCTATTATTTTTTAGACCAAAAATATTTCTTTATTTATAACCAATATTATTTCTCTATCATCCTCCGTTAGATGTCAATGGATCATGGATAATAGAGAAATAATATTCCAGCCTCGACCTCCGTTCAGTAGATGGCCCATCACACTCCTTTCTTATTACTTCCCTAGCATCCTCCCCCATGGGAGGATGATAGAGAAATTATATTCGGCCTCCACCTCCCCTCAATAGCATGCCCATCACACTCATTACTTATTACTTCTCTAGCATCATTCCCCCATGGGAGGATGATAGGGAAATAATATTCCAGCCTCCACCTACCCTCAATAGCAGGCCCATCAAACTCCTTAGATATTACTTCTCTAGCATCCTCCTCCGTGGGAGTATGATAGAGAAATAATATTCTGGCCTCCACCTCCCATCAACAGCTGGCCCATCACATTCCTTACTTAGTATTTCCCTAGCATCCTCCCTTGTGGGAGGTTAATCGAGAAATAATATTGTAGCCTCCACCTGCCCTCAATATCCAGCCCATCACACTCCTTACTTACTTCCCCACGTGGGAGGATGATAGAGAAATAATATTCCGGACTCCACCTCCCGTCAATAGCCGGCTTATCACATGCCTTACTTATTACTTCCCTAGTATCCCTGCTCTGGGAGGATGATAGAGAATGAATATTCCAGAGTCCACCTCCCCTCAATAGCTGACCCATCACACTCCTTACTTATTACGTCCCAAACATCCTCCCCCTGTGTGAGGATGACAGAGAAATAATATTCCAGCTCCACCTCCTCTCAATAGCTGGCCCATCACACTCCTTACTTATTAATTACCTAGAATCCTCCCCCCGTGGGAGGATGATAGAGAAATAATATTCCAGCGTCCACCTCCCTTTAATAGCCAGCCCATCACACTCCTTACTTATTACTTCCCTAGCATCCTCCCTCTCGGTGGAGGATGATAAAGAAATAATATTCCGGCCTCCACCTTGCCTTAATAGCTGGCCCATCACACTCCTGACTTATCACTTCCCTTGCATACTTTCCCCATGGGAGGATGATAGAGAAATAATATTCCAGCCTCCACCTCCCCTCAATAGCTGACCTTTCACACTCCTTACTTGTTAATTCCCTAGCATCATGCCCCCGTGGGAGGATGATAGAGAAATAATATGATGGCCTCCACCTTCCCTCAATAGCTGACACATAACACTCCTTACTTATTATTTCTCTATCATCCTCATTGGGAGGATGATAGAGAAATAATATTCTGGCCTCCTCCTCCCCTCATCAAATCCCTTACTGATTACTTCCCTAGCATCCTCACCCCAAAGAAGGATAATAGAGAAATATTATTCTGGCCTCCACCTACCCTCTGTAGCTGGACCATTACACTCCTTACTTATTACTTCCCTAGCATCTACCCCATGGGAAGATGACAGAGAAATAATATTCCGGCCTCCACCTCTCCTCAGTAGCTGGCCTATCACATGCCTTACTTATTACTTCCCTAGCACCTTCCCTGTGGGAGGATGATAAAGAAATAATATTCCGGCCTCCACCTCTCCTCAGTAGCTGGCACATCACACTTCTTACTTGTTACTTCCCTATCATTCTCCCCTGATTACACCAGAAGTGTCCCTAATACTAGGTCTATATTACGCTGTCGGCCCACTATTACACACTGCACAATACAGATGATCCATTGACAGCTAGAATTGGCAGAGAAGCAGGAGGAGGCTGTGCCCAAGCACATGACTATTACGAAACACTAGCAACATGTAATAATACATTTTTATTCTAGGTCAACTAAGTCTGCTGTGCAAAAGGTTATTTTGTCTCTGGAGGTAATTACACATGGGTTTTGCAGTCACAATGTTGCCACAGGATTTTAGGGCAGGATTAGGTTGCAATTAAGGTTAGGGTTAGATTAAGGTAAAGGCCCCCATCCACTAGTGCTTTTTATGCAATTGAGACGGATTGCATGAAAAGTGTCACATCGCATGTCCTTTTCGTGCGATTGTGATGCAAGGCGCGTTCCCATGTGCCTTGCATCGCAGTCGCAGATCACACGGGCTGACCATTATCTGGCACAGAAATAGGTTTAATAACGTTAGATCGCATGAGATAAATCACATGTCAAAAATAAACTCAAGTAGCAAATCGCAATCCTGGGAAGCTGCTGGCCAGATTGCAGGAAAAAAGGATCCAACTCATTGCTGAGGTAAAACTCGGTAGTGGATGGTGGCCTTTAGAGTTAGGAGTAATCTCCCATTAGTGTCATGTGTCATGTCAGGGGACACATGAGTCTCACACACTATGGGGCTAATTCATACCTGATCACTGCTGTGCGTTTTCGCTCAGCGGGCGATCAGATCTGAACTGTGCATGCGTATGTACTGCAATGTGCAGGTGCGATGGTCCACAGTGAAGGGGAGTGCCAGTCATCGCCGGATGGTGCGAAAAATCCAATCGCACCGGCGAACGCACGGAGATTGAAAGGAAGAGGGCGTTTGTGTTTGGCAAATGACCGTTTCTAGGGAGTGTCCAGAAAAACACAGGAGGGACCTGGCAGTTTGTGGGAGGATTCGTGATGTCAGCTCCGGCACCGATCATCACAGTGGGGGAGTAAGTCCTGGGCTGTGCAAACCTGCACACAGCTAATACCCTCCCCCTGTAGGCGGCGACTACCTGGTCACAGGGATGTATAAAAACGCCTCCTAGCGATCAGGTCTGAATTACCCCCTATGTTTGCACAGTGCACTTACAAGTAACTCTTGGTGAAACAAAGAACATAAAAAGGAAACTTACTGGAATTGTTTATATTGAACCAGTTTGATGTTTATCTTGTGATACTTTTTATATAAACAGGGAAACGTGCAATCAAAAAGCTGCAGACAAAGGCAGGCTGTATCAAGCCTTGGGGAGAGATAAAGTGGGAAGTTGCCCATTGGCGCTAACTGTCATTTGTATTTCAAATGACAGAATCTGATTGGTAACATTGGGCAACTCCTCCACTTTATCCCTCTCCAAGGCATGCTTGCTCCATCTTCCCTAAAGTGTTACAGACCCATTCAGTCTATGTTATGGCTGTTTTATTAAAAAGTGCAATGAACATCGTACATTCCTTACACCATAGTGACTTCCCACCCACATATATGTAGGACAGCTCCCGCAAATATCAGTAACATATTATGTATAACTATTAGATACTGGTTGCAGTACTGGTTTATAGGGACTACCTTTATTGCTATTTGTTTATAATATTGTTTATTTCTCATCACACTAGTAGCTGTGTATCATTAACATCTTCATAACAAAACCGTAACATTCTGTTTTGCAGCATTTATAATTGTATTTAAATAAACACTAAGTATTGCTTGGTGTAACTTGGCCACAAGCAGGTTCGATGCACATCCTGATGCTGGAGAAAAGCCCCAGCCGCACTCTCCGTCAGGGACAAATCCCAAAACAACCACAGCACAATAACATTTAACTACAGCAGCGCAGTCACTGACAGCAGAGGTAGCGATGTACAGGTAACACAGCTGAGGGGAGGGGGCGGGGCTAGGCAGCACAATGGATCAACTGTGATTCAAACCCCAGGACAGCGTTTAATAAAAAAGGCCGATCCCAGGTAATCCCAGGCAGGGCCTTTAATAGCTAAGTGCCCAATATTGTAACAACCTCCAACACTGTAACACTGAGAAAGTACCGCAATGTAACATGTTTGTTATTTTTGAAGTGATGAAATATGCTCTGTATGAGAATTTGACCCTACTGGGTGGTACATTTAATAGCTGACAATAGTGGGGATCATTTCAAGTTTACAGGCCTCTAAGGCCCATTTGTTTGGCAGATTGAATACAATTCATATGATGTACTTTAATCTCTCATCTAATTTATGGGTTTAATAATTTCTCCAGTGGCGTAACTATTGCCCCCGCAGCCACTGCGGAGGCTAGAAGGGCGCAGGGCTGCGGGGGTGCCGCCATTGATTCAGAGCAGATTGACATGTGTACTAGTCAATCTGCTAAATGTCCCTTCCAAAATGGCCGCCGCCGTGGAGGAGACATGCTAGAGGTCATACTTGACCTCTAGCGTCTAGGAGGTGCCGGGACCCGCGGGAGCGCATAGTCTGCAGCCCTGCCATCCTGTTACCCTAGAGCGGCGGGGGCAGCAGCAGCAATGGGGGGATCGGGCAGCGGTGCCCGCGGCATACTAAATAGCGAGGAGCGGTTTGGGCAGCATTACTCACCATGACACCCAGTGCATAAAATCCCTGGCAACAAGCATTACCCCCTAGCAACGAGCTTGACACCCAGCACATGAAACCTCTGGTAACGGGCATGACACCCTGAGCATGAAAACCCCTGGCACCATGCATTGAACCAAGATCATGAAACCCTTGGCAACGATCAGGTAATTTAAAAGTAATTAGAAGCCTTATTGTAGGGCTGAATGTGTAATGTGCATTGCGGTGTGTGGCATAATGTATCACCGACATTGTGGTATGTGGTATAATGTATACCGGGCATTGCGGTATGTGTCATAATGTGTCACAGGCATGACGGTGTGTGGTATACTGTATCAACGGCATTGTATGTGGCATAATGTCTTAGCGGCATTGCAGTGTGTGGTATAATGTATAACGGGCATTGCGGTGTGTGGCATAATGTGTCACAGGCATGACGGTGTGTGGTATAATGTCTCAGGGACACTGCATAGATGGAGTCAGCATTAGGAGGGCATGCTGGGTCTTGTAGTGCCATTTGGAGGATACAGGGGTGACTCCAGGTAAGCTAGCTCTCAATCTGGATATATTTTGTATGTGCCATTATCATGTAGCCATACATTAAGCAATTATATGACCCATAGTGGATATAATTATTATTATAACACTTTTATTTTTCCACTAATTTTACTCTTTTATTTTACTAACACCCTTATTTTTGTATCACTTTCTAACATATAGCTCCTGCTTCTTTCTTATTAACACATATTAACACTATAGTATGTCAATTGTGTGCCGCCCTGAGGTGGTTGGGCCTGAGCCGACCTTGTGGGGTCCACACACTGGACTTATACTTAGTATTAGGGACCTTCAGCAATAGAGCTGCTGTGAAGTGGCCTGGAGGCTTATCATATTTTTTGCAAAATATATTTAACGAAGAGCTCTAAATTTTCTATTATTATATAGTATACAGTTCTTGTTACTAACAGCCCGCAGAGTGCGTGGGAAAAATCCTTTTGTTTTTCTTGTCTAGAAGTAACCCCCTCCTGCAGCACCTGAGGAATGTTACCAGTTTCAGTAGAGCAGTTTGCCATTATATACACTGCAGTGTGCGGCATAATTTATAACGGGCATTGCGGTGTGACATATTGTGCCACAGGCATTACGGTGTGTGGCATAATGTCTATGGGCCATTGCAGTGTGTGGCATAATGTCTTAGGGGCATTGCAGTGTGTGATATAATGTATAACGGGCATTGCGGTGTGTGGCATAATGTGTCACAGGCATGACGGTGTGTGGTATAATGTCTCAGGGACACTGTAGTGTGTGGCATAATTTATAATGGGCATTGCGGTGTGGCATAATGTGACACAGGCATTACGGTGTGTGGCATAATGTCTAAGGGCCATTGCAGTGTGTGGCATAATGTGTAAGGGGCATTACTATAAGGAGGAATAATGACAAATAATGTAAGGGGCATGAATCAGGATTATTTTTTTCCCTGTGGTCGCCAATGTCTCGGCGTGCAGGTTGCAAAACTGGGGTATAATGTAGTCTTTTTCCTTCAACGCCATGACACTTTCAGCAAAGCCACACCCATTTTAATGAAGCCACACCCCTTTCCTGGTGCAAATTCTTCACTTTGATAGTGGCAATTATGAGGGGGGAAGACGGATAATTTTTTGGCTTGGGGGAGAAAAATTTCTAGTTACGCCACGGAATTTCTCATCTAATTTATGGGTACAATACCACACTCTGAGGCAGATGTACTAAGCCTTGGGTAGTGTTAAAGTGGAGAGAGATAAACTACCAGCCAATCAGCTCCTAACTGCCATGTTACAGGCTGTTTTTAAAAAAATGACCGTTATGAGCTGATTGGTTGGTGCTTTATCCCCTTTCAAGGATTAGTACCCCTGCCTCTTTATGTGAATGAAACATTAAGAAAAAAATGGACAATCAGCTACAGTTTGACCTATAGTTAGTTGCAGTAGGAGGTCAAGTTTTCCATATTAAGAAACATTTTACTGTTAAAACCATTTATGCCTCCTCACCTGTTCTGTCCAATGGAGGACTGAAATCACAGACCTTCTTGATTACCTCTTGGACCACGGCCACATCCAGATGTCTCGTTTTGGGTTGGGGTCATCGAATTTCCTTCACGGGGCTCCATCACTGGCTGCTCAGCCTCGGTCAGTTAATACCAACTGTCACTTTGCCTCATGGAACTATGGGAAGTCAGTGGCCGTGAGACCAACTGCATGCTCCCTGTACTGGCTGTCATGTATTGTGGAGGCATCCATTTTTAAAGCATTTCTGGGCCCTAGGTAGTAGCCTGTAAGATAAAGTAACAGGCCCAGTTTTGGCGAGTGAGCCTATATTTTAACCCCTTTGCTACAAAAGATAAGTAGGGCTCATCCTTTAGCTATACAGCTAGATGTTTTATGTATATGGGTAAGCACTACATGCCCTATCACACCCATAATTACACCTTTAAATATGGATTCAATCACATATGAAATGATGTGGTCCCCTTAGCAGCTACTGTCTGGTTATCACCTGTGATCATCATGCAATATCGCCCAAAATAGTTTTCCATAAATGGCCCTACTGTATCTCCCCCAAACAGGCCAACACACACATGGTGACAGCATGTCTTCAAAGAGGGAGTCTCATCTTTCAAACAATTTGGGCCTTTAGTAGTTATTTGTGATCACTAAATAATGGGGTCTATGTATCAAAAATGCGATCATTTTCATATTTTTTATCGTCAGTTATCGGGTCTTTTTCGTGTTTTTTATCCAGGTTTTTTTCGACCTATGTATAATTTTTTTTAATCGAAAATGTGATAAAAGCCCAAAAATTTGATAATTATCGTTCTACTTTTCGGTTGTTTTTCCACATTACGAAAAAATGAAATGAATTGTGCATGCTCTGTTTCAGAGCCGGACAAGCACAGAGAGTTCCTTGGTGGCGTTCAGCACATACCTGACCTACAGCAGTAAAGAATAGCTAGTTTACTATGGGACACTTATTAGAGAACTGAAAGAGGAGAGAACTTTTACAAAGTCAATTTGACTGGTTATTCTAATGACTTGTTACTAAGATGAAACTCCACTGGCCTTCAGTAGTGTGTGCTTTTTACTTCCAACAGAACCATTAAGAGTCTCACAAGACACACACACACACACACACACACACACACACACACACACACACACACACACACACACACACACACACATATTACACACACATTCACACACACAAGCAAGCAAACAACATATAGAAAATATTAATACATTTTTAGACTAGTTCAATATACAGGGTATGTGAGTATGATTTAGATAAAGGGAGATATTTTTAGCATATTCTTTTTGTAAAAAAAGTAAATTTAGATGTGGAACTACAAGAACAATCATGGCCTATTGCTAAAATAAAATCGAAAAACTTACACATACAGACGATACTTAAAAAATGAGAAAAAGTATCAAAAATTGAAATTTATCTCATTTTTTAATGCAAAATACTGTTGATAGATGAACCCATTAACAATAACACCACACAAAAAATACAATTTTCCACAGATGGGAGGGTCGTAAAGCCCACATCTCCCTCATCTAGTATCAAACAAAGAAAGTAGTCCCTCATTTAATGCGATAGGGTGTCTAGTTTATAAAATACTAGGCCTTGTTGTGCTACTGTATTATTCCTACACATAGTTAACATTTACATAGATACAGCAAAAAATTTTAAAACTGCAGTTTAATTGCAAGTACAAAACCTACACGTCCTGCTTTTTCCTATTTTGGCTAAACAAAAAACAGATAGTTTATCTTTGTGGTTTTTATAGGATGAAAAAATGTTTGCTTTTGGTTCCCATTTTGAAAAATTTCAATGAAAAAAAAACCTCTTTTGTCCATTGGGCTTTAACTCTGTTTGACGGGTTAGAATGAGTAAAAGCACTAATGGTATTTACTGAAAACACAAAAGGGCTAATTCAGACCTAAAACGCACAGCAGCGATAAGGCCTGAACTGCGCATGCACCGGTGCCGTAGTGTGCCAGCGCATGGCAGACAGCCGAAGGCTGTCTTAGCCCAGCGATCTCCTCTGCCTGATTGACAGCAGAAGCGGTCGCTGGGCGGGAGAGGGCGGGCCAGTGGCGTTTAGCCACCATTTAGGGGGCACAGTCTGATCAATGCAGGCGTGGCCAGACAGTTGGGGGGATAGGCCGTGGCAGCTGCGTGATGTCACACGCAGCTGCTGCGACTTGGGCTGTGACTCGTAGCTCCCTGCCAACGCGCAGGAGCTGCACTGGTGGGAGCTACTCTTCCAGTACAAAAACATCGCCGCTGATGCTTTTGTACTTGTGCTTAGCACATCTACGATCAGGTCTGATTCACCCCCAAAGTCTTATGAAAAAAAAGAAGGTATAATTTGTGTAGATACCACATTGATAAAAGTGATTCTGATATTGGCATGTGACAAGCACTAATGTTGAAAAATGGCCTCAGCACAAGGGTGAGAAAACCTTCAGCAGTGATGGGGTGAATGCACATTTTTTACCCCGGTTTGTTTTGCCTTTTAATTATCACCACATGTAAAATATGGGCTATCTCGCCTGACTCAGTCTCACCTATAGCTGCATCTCGCATACATAAGGATTAAGGCCCTCATTCCGAGTTGTTCGCTCGCAAGCTGCTTTTAGCAGCTTTACACACGCTAAGCCGCCGCCTACTGGGAGTGAATCTTAGCTTCTTAAAATTGCGAACGAAAGATTCTCAAAATAGCGACCACACACCTCTTAGCAGTTTCTGAGTAGCTCCAGACTTACTCGGCATCTGCGATCAGTTCAGTGCTTGTCGTTCCTGGTTTGACGTCATAAACACACCCAGCGTTCGCCCAGACACTCCTGTTTCTTCAGCCACTCCCGCGTTTTTCCCAGAAACGGTAGCGTTTTTCCCCACACGCCCATAAAACGGCCTGTTTCCGCCCAGAAACACCCACTTCCTGTCAATCACATTACGATCACCAGAACGAAGAAAAAACCGTGAGTAAAATTCCTAACTGCATAGTAAATTTACTTGGCGCAGTCGCAGTACGGACATTGCGCATGCGCACTAAGCGGAAAATCGCTGCGATGCGAAAAAATTTACCGAGCGAACAACTCGGAATGACCCCCTAAATCCTAAATCTTAGGAATTAATGGAGCGATCACTGTCTGCGAAAAGTCACAGCATGGCTACATCTGTTTACTGAAGTCAAGAGGATTTTGCTTAAATCGTTCTAATGAAATATCTAATATGCTCTTTTATAAACGTTTTAAGAAAATTATATAAGATTGCTAAAATGGTGTAAAATAGTCATGATGTAGTTAAACGTAGGACTTATTGTCCCTCATTCCATTTTATTGTTTAACTTTTAAATAAGGCTCCTTCATTTTTCATTTATGAATACAATCAAAAAAATGTAAAAGCGGATTAACCCTTTCACTACAAGTGATTTATGAGAACTTTGTACCTCGGACAGCCATTTTCCAACAAAGGTCCCCATTCATGAACGATACATAACCCCTTGAACACTCGCTGAAGGGGTTATGTCCTACTTTCACTATTCATCAAACAACAGTAATCTAAGTTTACTGCATTACTAGATGGTGAAGCTGTAAGACCCTGATTGCCAGCAAAGGGACCCAGCGCTGCTGAGGGGGGAGACAACGCTGGACCTTGCCGAAGAGATAATGCTGAATACCAGCTGCTGCTGCATATCCATTAGTATAGCAATGATACTAAACCAAATATGACACTGGTATTTAATATTGTTGATACAGTAAATGAGGCCCTAGGTGAGCTTTGCCTGTAATTTATATGCTGATTTCTAATGATACAGTATGTAGTTATCACAAACAAATCAGTTACCATTTTACACGTATGTATATTTAAATCTAAATATAATCCGACTACATTCATTTTGACTAGTGATGTGCACCGGACATTTTTCGGGTTTTGTGTTTTGGTTTTGGGTTCGGTTCCGCGGCTGTGTTTTGGATTCGGACGCATTTTGGCAAAACCTCACCGAAATTTTTTTGTCGGATTCGGGTGTGTTTTGGATTCGGGTGTTTTTTTTCAAAAAACCCTAAAAAACAGCTTAAATCATAGAATTTGGGGGTCATTTTGATCCCATAGTATTATTAACCTCAATTACCATAATTTCCACTCATTTCCAGTCTATTCTGAACACCTCACAATATTATTTTTAGTCCTACAATTTGCACCGAGGTCGCTGGATGGCTAAGCTAAGCGACACAAGTGTCCGACACAAACACCTGGCCCATCTAGGAGTGGCACTGCAGTGTCAGGCAGGATGGCACTTCAAAAAAATAGTCCCCAAACAGCACATAATGCAAAGAAAAATGAAAGAAAAAAGAGGTGTAAGATGGAATTGTCCTTGGGCCCTCCCACCCACCCTTATGTTGTATAAACAGGACATGCACACTTTAACTAACCCATCATTTCAGTGACAGGGTCTGCCACACGACTGTGACTGAAATGACTGGTTGGTTTGGGCACCCACCAAAAAAGAAGCAATCAATCTCTCCTTGCACAAACTGGCTCTACAGAGGCAAGATGTCCACCTCATCATCATCCTCCGATTCCTCACCCCTTTCACTGTGTAATCCCCCTCCTCACAGATTATTAATTCGTCCCCACTGGAATCCACCATCTCAGGTCCCCGTGTACTTTCTGGAGGCAATTGCTGCTGGTGAATGTCTCCACGGCGGAATTGATTATAATTCATTTTAATGAACATCATCTTCTCCACATTTTCTGGAAGTAACCTCGTACGCCGATTGCTGACAAGGTGAGCGGCTGCACTAAACACTCTTTCGGAGTACACACTGGAGGGAGGGCAACTTAGGTAGAATAAAGCCAGTTTGTGCAAGGGCCTCCAAATTGCCTCTTTTTCCTGCCAGTATACGTACGGACTGTCTGACGTGCCTACTTGGATGCGGTCACTCATATAATCCTCCACCATTCTTTCAATGGTGACAGAATCATATGCAGTAACAGTAGACGACATGTCAGTAATCGTTGGCAGGTCCTTCAGTCCGGACCAGATGTCAGCACTCGCTCCAGACTGCCCTGCATCACCGCCAGCGGGTGGGCTCGGAAATCTTAGCCTTTTCCTCGCACCCCCAGTTGCGGGAGAATGTGAAGGAGGAGATGTTGACGGGTCACGTTCCGCTTGACTTGACAATTTTCTCACCAGCAGGTCTTTGAACCTCTGCAGACTTGTGTCTGCCGGAAAGAGAGACACAACGTAGGTTTTAAATCTAGGATCGAGCACGGTGGCCAAAATGTAGTGCTCTGATTTCAACAGATTGACCACCCGTGAATCCTGGTTAAGCGAATTAAGGGCTCCATCCACAAGTCCCACATGCCTAGCGGAATGGCTCTGTTTTAGCTCCTCCTTCAATGTCTCCAGCTTCTTCTGCAAAAGCTTGATGAGAGGAATGACCTGACTCAGGCTGGCAGTGTCTGAACTGACTTCACGTGTGGCAAGTTCAAAGGGTTGCAGAACCTTGCACAACGTTGAAATCATTCTCCACTGCGCTTGAGTCAGGTGCATTCCCCCTCCTTTGCCTATATCGTGGTCAGATGTATAGGCTTGAATGGCCTTTTGCTGCTCCTCCATCCTCTGAAGCATATAGAGGGTTGAATTCCACCTCGTTACCACCTCTTGCTTCATATGATGGCAGGGCAGGTTCAGGAATGTTTGGTGGTGCTCCAGTCTTCTGTACGCGGTGCCTGAATGCCGAATGTGGCCCGCAATTTTTCTGGCCACCGACAGCATCTCTTGCACGCCCCTGTCGTTTTTTAAATAATTCTGCACCACCAAATTCAATGTATGTGCAAAACAAGGGACGTGCTGGAATTTGCCCAGATGTAATGCACGCACAATATTGCTGGCGTTGTCCGATGTCACAAATCCCCAGGAGAGTCCAATTGGGGTAAGCCATTCTGCGATGATCTTCCTCAGTTCCCGTAAGAGGTTTTCAGCTGTGTGCCTCTTATGGAAAGCGGTGATACAAAGCGTAGCCTGCCTAGGAACGAGTTGGCATTTGCGAGATGCTGCTACTGGTGCCGCTGCTGCTGTTCTTGCTGCAAAAGGCAATACATCTACCCAGTGGGCTGTCACAGTCATATAGTCCTGAGTCTGCCCTGCTCCACTTGTCCACATGTCCGTGGTTAAGTGGACATTGGGTACAACTGCATTTTTTAGGACACTGGTGAGTCTTTTTCTGAGGTCTGTGTACATTTTCGCTATCGCCTGCCTAGAGAAATGGAACCTAGATTATATTTGGTACCGGCGACACAGTACCTCAATCAAGTCTATAGTTGCTTTTGAATTAACGATGGATACCGGAACCACGTTTCTCACCGCCCAGGCTGCCAAGGCCTGAGTTATCTGCTTTGCAGCAGGATGACTGCTGTGATATTTCATCTTCCTCGCAAAGGACTGTTGGATAGTCAATTGCTTACTGGAAGTAGTACAAGTGGTCTTCCGACTTCCCCTCTGGGATGACGATCGACTCCCAGCAGCAACAACAGCAGCGCCAGCAGCAGTAGGCGTTACACTCAACGATGCATCGGAGGAATCCCAGGCAGGAGAGGACTCGTCGGATTTGCCAGTGACATGGCCTGCAGGATTATTGGCTTTCCTGGGTAAGGAGGAAATTGACACTGAGGGAGTTGGTGGTGTGGTTTGCAGGAGCTTGGTTACAAGAGGAACGGATTTAGTGGTCAGTGGACTGCTTCCGCTGTCATCCAAAGTTTTTGAACTTGTCACTGACTTATGATGAATGCGGTCCAGGTGATGTATAAGGGAGGATGTTCCGAGGTGGTTAACGTCCTTACCCCTACTTATTACAGCTTGACAAAGGCAACACACGGCTTGACACCTGTTGTCCGCATTTGTGTTGAAATAATTCCACACCGAAGAGCTGATTTTTTTTGTATTTTGACCAGGCATGTCAATGGCCATATTCGTCCCACGGACAACAGGTGTCTCCCCGGGTGCCTGACTTAAACAAACCCCCTCACCATCAGAATCCTCCTTGTCAATTTCCTCCCCAGCGCCAGCAACACCCATATCCTCATCCTGGTGTACTTCAACACTGACATCTTCAATTTGACTATCAGGAACTGGACTGCGGGTGCTCCTTCCAGCACTTGCAGGGGGTGTGCAAATGGTGGAAGGCGCAAGCTCTTCCCGTCCAGTGTTGGGAAGGTCAGGCATCGCAACCGACACAATTGGACTCTCCTTGGTGATTTGTGATTTAGAAGAACGCACAGTTCTTTGCTGTGCTTTGCCAGCTTAAGTCTTTTCATTTTATTAGCGAGAGGATGAGTGCTTCCATCCTCATGTGAATCTGAACCACTAGCCATGAACATAGGCCAGGGCCTCAGCCATTCCTTGCCACTCCGTGTCGTAAATGGCATATTGGCAAGTTTACGCTTCTCATCAGACGCTTTCAATTTAGATTTTTGGGTCATTTTACTGAACTTTTGTTTTTTGGATTTTACATGCTCTCTACTATGACATTGGGCATCGGCCTTGGCAGACGACGTTGATGGCATTTCATTGTCTCGGCCATGACTAGTGGCAGCAGCTTCAGCACGAGGTGGAAGTGGATCTTGATCTTTTCCTATTTTACCCTCCACATTTTTGTTCTCCATTTTTTAATGTGTGGAATTATATGCCAGTATCAATAGCAATGGCCTACTACTATATATACTGCGCACAACTAAAATGCACCACAGGTATAGAATGTAGATGGATAGTATACTTAATGACGACACAGAGGTAGGCACAGCAGTGGCCTTCCGTATCGTACTGCTATATATAGTATACTGGTGGTCACTGTGTCGGCAAACTGCAAAACTAAAATGCACCACAGGTATAGAATGTAGATGGATAGTATACTTAATGACGACACAGAGGTAGGCACAGCAGTGGCCTTCCGTATCGTACTGCTATATATAGTATACTGGTGGTCACTGTGTCGGCAAACTGCAAAACTAAAATGCACCACAGGTATAGAATGTAGATGGCTAGTATACTTATTGACGACACAGAGGTAGGCACAGCAGTGGCCTTCCGTATCGTACTGCTATATATAGTATACTGGTGGTCACTGTGTCGGCAAACTGCAAAACTAAAATGCACCACAGGTATAGAATGTAGATGGATAGTATACTTAATGACGACACAGAGGTAGGCACAGCAGTGGCCTTCCGTATCGTACAGCTATATATAGTATACTGGTGGTCACTGTGTCGGCAAACTGCAAAACTAAAATGCACCACAGGTATAGAATGTAGATGGATAGTATACTTAATGACGACACAGAGGTAGGCACAGCAGTGGCCTTCCATATCGTACTGCTATATATAGTATACTGGTGGTCACTCTGCACTGTACTCCTCCTATATAATATTAATTATACTGGTAGTCCCCAGTCCCCACAATAAAGCAGCACACTGGCAGACAACGTATACTGGTGGTCACTGTCAGCAAAACTCTGCACTGTACTACTGCTATATAATACAGCTGCTCCCCAGTCCCCACAATTAAGCAGTGTGAGCACAGATATATTATGCAGCACACTGAGCACAGATATGGAGTGTTTTTCAGGCAGACAACGTATACTGGTGGTCACTGTCAGCAAAACTCTGCACTGTACTCCTGCTATATAATACAGCTGCTCCCCAGTCCCCACAATTAAGCAGTGTGAGCACAGATATATTATGCAGCACACTGAGCACAGATATGGAGTGTTTTTTTCAGGCAGAGAACGGATAAAACTGGTGGTCACTGATCAGCAAAACTTTGCACTGTACTCCTCCTAACAGCTGCTCCCCAGTCCTCCCCACAATTAAGCAATAAAGCAATCAAGTTCAACAATAAACGGAGAGGACGCCAGCCACGTCCTCTCCCTATCATCTCCAATGCACGAGTGAAAATGGCGGCGACGCGCGGCTGCTTATATAGAATCCGAATCTCGCGAGAATCCGACAGCGGGATGATGACGTTCGGGCGCGCTCGGGTTAGCCGAGCAAGGCGGGAAGGTTCGAACCTGCCTCGGACCCGTGTAAAATGGGTGAAGTTCGGGGGGGTTCGGTTTCCGAGAAACTGAACCCGCTCATCACTAATTTTGACAAGTCATTTATTGGGTTGCAACATACTTGCCTACCTGACCCTCTCCATGAGGGAGAAAATGCTCTGTTCCTGGACTTTCCTGGTACTGTATGATTGCCATCACCTGTGGTGAAACACCTTTCTTATCAATTACCTAGCTCACCACAGGTGATGGCAATCATACATTACCAGGAAAGTCCAGGAACAGAGCATTTTCTCCCTCATGGAGAGGGTCAGGTAGGCAAGTATGGGTTGCAATGAATTCCATAGATTATCTCCATCGACACGCTTCTGTGTGGAAGTGTAATAGCAGCGCCTGCTTCTGCTCTCCCAGCTCATCTTCCCATTTCCAGCAGTTCTAGGCAAACTTACTTGATGTTAAAATGCATTTTGCATTGCTTATATAATGCCGTCCAGTTTACTGCAGTTGCAAAATAAGTGGGAAAAGGCAGAAAGCGCGCACTCCCCATAGCATCATTACCTGTGCAGCATGCAACAAGCCTGTACTCACGGGTGTGCAGTCACAGATGTACTACATGTACCATTCTCACCGGGTGCTCACCCGTACACTGCGGGCACACACCGGCCGCGTATGGCCGGGGCTCCTCAGTATGGGCACAGCATGTGTGTGGACAGCACCAGCAGCATGTAGCCTCGCACAGCTGTAGTGTGTACACTGTATACAGCGGTATATAGGAGAAGGCAGGGACATCGTTTCTGAGGGACACCCGCTGCCAGCACCACACGCCGATCTCCAGCACCCAGAACCCCCCCCCCCCCCCTGCCTCACACCATGAAAGGCAGAAGCGGAAATCCTGCGGTCTCCCAACATGGCTGTGCACCCTACAGGAGAGTTACCGCCGTTGCGGGCCCCAATCCATGCTGCTGGTCTGGAGCTTGGCAGCCTCCACCATCCTGTCTCCTGGCTCTGGCTGCCACAGTATGGGGTGGATGTGGGGCAGAGAGACAGGTATTGGGCGGGGTGTCCTGATCTCCGGGGCGGGGTGTCCTGTGCTTGAGCTATGACCCCTGTGTGTGGAGCAGGGGATGCAGCCTGTGCATGTGCAGATCATTCTCCTATCATCCGCAAGGCCGGCACAGGGCAGGGGGCTGCGGCTGGATGATGTCTGGCTGATACGCCGGCCTGTGCTCTGTCCCCAGTGCCATGTGTGTGAGTACAGAGCAGCAGCTGTAGTGGTGACCCTGTGTGAAGGGGAAATGCCCAGCCCTGCCTGTGTCTCCTTCCTGACCCTTATTAGGGGCTCACCACTGGTCTCCTTGTACTGCACAGCTTGAGGGGTTTCCCTGGTGCCCTGCCTCTACCTTTCCCTATAACAGCCTGCCTGTGCCATACACATGTTAGCACTGTAAACCATATCATGTGTGCATGCTGCCTCCTGTATGTGCTGCAGCTACTACAGGTTCTGTAAAGGGGGTACACACGGAAAGATCCATGTTTAATTTCTAAGCAATCTGGGCAAGATCCATGTTTAATTTCTAAGCAATCTGGGCTTAGAAATTAAGCACAGATCTCTTTGTGTATATGCCCCATAGCAACAGAAATGCGCTGCCTTGCGTGGCGCTATCGCCGGTACTAGATTGGCCAAATCTAGTTAGATTGTTCATTTCACCGCTGGGTGAAATGAGCGTTCCCCCCTCCTTGCTCAGCACACAGCGCGATGGGGGAGAGATGTGTGCTGAGCGTTCTGTGCTAGATCGCTCAGCACACATCTCTGGTAGAAATCTCCCAGTGTGTACCGCCCTTAAGTCTCTTATTCATTGTTCTCTGGGAAGGAGAGTCCAATGCATGAGCTGCACATCCAATATCTGTGTTGGGGAGAGTGGTGACACTGACAGACTGACCAGGGCAGCCAAAGTGCTGGAGCAGCTCACTGGGCAGACACCTGTCTTTTTAATGTGTTCGGTCCAGCTAATACGACATGCTTTGCCTTTTGTTGGTGTAACTCCACCTACATTACATTTTGAAGTAGTAAACCTGCCTACTTTGGTATTGATCCTACCTACAGTTGATTTGGTGCAGCCCACATGAGGCCACTTCTAGCAATTTTTGCTTGGAACCCTGCAGTGCCTATGTCACGCTAGGGGCAAGCCAAGCACTCTGGCAGCTGCTGTCCCCAGTCTCCGTGTTTGCAATGAATGGATGCAACGCCCATGCAGTTGGGTGTTATGGTCTCTCCAATTGCTGCAAACAGGTCCTGGGTTGAATGATCCAGGTTACCAGTTTATACTACCCCTCAACATGGGTCCTACCTGTGTCCATCCCTGCTTGATTCCCATGTTGGATTGCTGGGTCATAAAAGCCGGGTTATATTTTTGGGGTCCGTTTCTGGGACTTAGAGTCGGTGTAAAAGGTATAAATCAGCCACTCAACACTGCCAAGTAACCTGTAGTACAGCTATATCTTGCATGCTACTTGATGGGGGGACTTAAGTGGACAAGTAGGAAAGCAGTTTCCCAGCTGCTTTTCTCACTTATGTCTAACAGTGTATGTTTACCAGATCTCCTAGTCTACGCAGGTGCAGTCATTTCATTTCTTATGCTGAAATTTCTAAAACAAAACTGTTATAGGTCCTTGAGGATTGGAGTTGGGGAAATCATGTCTTGCATGACTGGTCCTTTCTGCATGGGGGTGTCGTACCAAAGTTGCATCAATCCTTATACCCTCAGCCTGGTCACTGGTTATGCACACCTGTGAGGTTTCATATTTCAGTTTGAGCAGTTAAATACCATTAGTCTCCCTAGAGTTTGAGGAGTCTGTTAGTGGATGAACTTATATGAGAGGATAATAGTATCATCAATGGGGTTGTGGCAAGACCACCTGGCAGATCTGAGTGCCAGATCCATTTAACATCTCTGTAGTCCAGTCCTCCATTTTTAATGTGCACAATATCAAAAGCAAACATATTCTATTGAGAACCTTTGTATTGGACAAGCATCTTGAGATATTTGCTTGGGTAGAATTGAGGAGATGTGTATTTCCCTTAACTATTAGCCCTTAAAAATAATAAACAAACACAAACCATTGTTTCAGCCCTTAAACATTGGAGCGGTCTAAAATCTTGTGATTGTTGGCGAATCAACTATTTAAACTTTTTTCATCCTAGAAAAGAGATGTGGGAGTGTAAGGTTTCCTGCAGCGAACCAGGTAAGTAGTCACTTCAGAAGTCTTGATTCCCAGACTGTGCCATGACAAAGTGGAGTATCTGGTATTTATGGGTGTAACTATCCTGGATTTGGTCTCAAACTTATAGGCCCTACACACTGGCCGATTTTCTGAAAGATATGAACGATCTCGTTCATAAATGAACGAGAACTCGTTCATATCTTTCAGTGTGGAGACTCCAGCGATGAACGATGCGCGTCCCCGCGCTCGTTCATCGCTGGTCTCCCGTCGGCTGTGCATGCAGGCCAATATGGACGATCTCGTCCATATTTACCTGCACTTCAATGCAGCCGCGTGACGGGGGGAGTGAAGAAACTTCACTCCCCCCGTCACTGCCCCCCCCCCGCCGCCGGGTCTCTCGTCGGCCGTATCGGCCGTCGGGCACCTCGGCGGCGCATCGGGAAATGTGTAGGGCCTCTTAGTGTTCTGTGGATTGCATAAGTAGAGCTCCAGTATTGTTCCTGTTCATCCAATTTCCTGTAACTTTGCTGCAGTCAGGTCTGCTTGTGACAAGGCACATTCAACCAGGTCCCTGGGCTTTTGCAGCTTGCTGGTCACTGTGTAATTTTCACGTAGTGTGGTGGTTTTTATTTACTGTATATATCTTCTTTAATAGTCTTAAGGTGCATACACATGGATAGATTTGACAAACGATGTGGGCATTCCCGACTGATGGGAACGACAAGTCATTCAAATCATTCCGTGTGTATGCAAGATAACGATGCCGATGCACGCACCCGCGGGTCGCTAGCGACAGCTTCAGATCTTTTGTACATGCAAAAAGATCTGAGGCTGTTGCTAGCTATGCCATGCTGCCGAATGTAGCATCCCCTGCCCCCATTCGTCATTGCCGGCATTGGCAAGTGTGCATGCAGGTCCTAACTGCGCATACACCGCAATGCGCACGCATGTTGGCCAACAGCAATGGGCATCACCGGTCAGCAACGGGATAGTGCGAAAAATCCGATCACACGGGCGTTCGCAAGGTGATTGGCAGGAAGAGGCCATTTGTGGGTGGCAACTCAGCATTTACAGGGAGTGTTCGGAAAAACACAGGCGTGCCCAAGCATTTTCAGGGAGGGTGTGTGACGTCAGCTCTGGCCCTGATCAGCCTGTTCTCATCGCACTGGGGGAGTAAGTCCTGGGCTGTGCACAGACTGTGCAAAGAGGATTTTCGCAGCTCGGCATACACATGCAATTGCACACTTGCACAGCGAATTTACACTCCCCCTGGAGGCGACGACTATCTGATCGCAGTACATCAAAGTTAGCAGCCCAGCTATCAGAGCTGAATTACCCCCATTATCCCGATGATGGCTTTAGGCACCTTTCCAGATCAGTGGAGGAGGATTGTTTGCTCATCACCACTGAATTACATACCTGCTTTGTGACATGCTATGAATCAGGTGCTAGAGAAGGACATGTGCTGTCTTAAGGAGCATGGTGAAGGTGCTTTATGTGATAATATGTACAAATTTCTGTATTGGTTGTGGAAAATGGTCTGGCTTCTAGATTTGAGAAATTTGATCAATGTCTTAAATGTTAGTTTCAAAACAGCGTGCTGCCCATGCAATAGCCCCCCAAATTCCTGAGACTCCTACATTGAAATAATGCCCTAAAAGCATTAAACTGCAGTCAGAATTGTGCTCATGTCAATCATGGAGGCTGACATCAAGCATTGTTGGCTTTTAAGCCACACCTAAAACACCCTCTGACTCATGAGATCCTGAGACCAATGAGCTTGCACTGTCGCTCAGTATACATCTATAGGGAGTCATGCTTCGTTAGTTTGCTTACTTAACCATTTGTGAGATGTAAGGAGTCCATTCCTGTTATTGAAGGTCACTGACTTTGCCTACTAATTTGGAAGAGGTTTAGTTGCAGCTGCAACAATCAGTCTCCCAGCTTTTGCACTTGTAGCTCTCACTCCTTTGCATGTGTTATGCTCCTGCTACACCAACTGGAGGATAATGGCAAATCCCCATAGGCCGATTATTGTGCACAGTGTTCTGGTAGCAAAAACTTTCAGACTCTGGGCTTAAATTCATTCCAGATATAGGAGAGTGATTCAGACCTGATCGCTGGGATGCTAATTTTGCTGTCCCGAGTTCAGATTTTCGCCACGACCAGGAGGAGTGTAAATTCACTGTGCAAGTTTGCAATTGCATGTGTACACCGAGCTGCAATAATCCAGCGTGTGCAGTCTCTGTGCAGCCCAGGACTTACTCCTACTGTGCAATCAGAAGAGGATGTTAGGGCATACTTGCCTACCTGACCCTCTCCATGAGGGAGAAAATGCTCTGTTCCTGGACTTTCCTGGTACTGTATGATTGCCATCACCTGTGGTGAAACACCTTTCTTATCAATTAACTAGCTCTCCACAGGTGATGGCAATCATACATTACCAGGAAAGTCCAGGAACAGAGCATTTTCTCCCTCATGGAGAGGGTCAGGTAGGCAAGTATGTGTTAGGGTCCGGAGCTGATGTCAGACACCCTCCCTGAAAACGCTTGGGAATGCCTGAGTTTTTCCAGACACTCCCAGTAAACGGTCAGTTACCACCCACAAACGGCCTCTTCCTGTCAATTACCTTGCGAACACTTGCGACATGTCGACCATGTCAATGTCGACCAATAGTGGTCGACCTAATGACTGTCGACCATAACATGGTCGACGATTCATACCGGAACCCATTTGAAGAGGATTCTGTGGGGAAATGGGAGCCAGATTCTGTGGCGAAGGGGAGAGGCAGATGTGGAGCAGCGGGAGAGGAAGATAAGTCTAGCTGCGGAGTTGAGAACAGATTGCAGTGGAGTGAGATGGGAGAGTGGGAGGCCAGTGAGGAAAATGTTGCAATAGTCGAGCCATGAGATGACTAGGGAGTGGATAATAAGTTTAGTCGCACTCTGGGAGAGGAATAGCCTGATGAGAGCAAAGTTGAGTAGCTGGAATCGACAGGATTAATCCACATATTGGGTGTGGGGAGTGAAGGAGAGGGAGGAGTCAATAGTGACACCCAGGCAGTGGAGTTGGGGAACGGGAAAGATGATAGTGTCAACAGTGATAGAAATATTGGGGGAGGAGGAGAAAATTATGATTTCGGGTTTGTCCAAGCTGAGCATCAGGGAGTACTCCGACATCCAGTAGGAGATGGCTGAGAGGCAGATGGATACCCGAGAGAGTACAGTGGGAGAGAGATCAGGAGAGGAGAGGTATAGTTGCGTATTATCCGCATAGAGGGAGTCATTCTGAGTTGATCGCAGCTGTGCTAAATTTAGCACAGCTACGATCATTCACACTGACATGCGGGGGGACGCCCAGCACAGGGCTAGTCCGCCCCGCATGTCAGTGCCGGCGCCCTTCCCGCAGAAGTGCAAAGGCAACTTGAACTTGTAATAAACTCAGTCCTTGGCACAATATGGTGCTGCTGGCTGCACCCCTTTTTAAACACTGTTTGGTCTGTAACACAGGTGGCAGAGGCCGAAGGCACACTTGCTTGTTGCTGGCTGGCATTTTCAAACAGTATTCACTCAGACTCAGGGAAAGGATTTTCAAGCTGGCTGCTCTCACCAAGCCTGGTGGTGTCCAGTCCTCCAGCTGCGGCGTCTCTACACCCGCTCTCTAACAACACTCCGCTTCTCTACATTAGCAGCGCTGCTCTCACCATCCAGCACCCTGCGACTGTCTCCAACTTACAGCTCCCACTCTGCTCCGTGTTCCTCTGTGTGCCAGCACACACTACGCTCTCCACCTTCTTCTGCTCAGCAGCCCCTGTCCAATGAACTACCTCTCCAGAGGCCACATGACCAGACCTAGGGCTGCAGTTTACTCCTCCTGCCCCAGCATTTCTGCTGCTGCGGAGCTGCAACAAACCTATTAAAGGGGGCACACACCAAGTTCCAGGGTGCCACATTTACCCTGTTCTTTCACTTGTTATCAGAGTGCTGTGTTATGCAGGCAGCCACAGCAGTGATGCCATTTACAGTCCCTCCTCTGCCATACATTTCGCTAAGGTTAGAAATTGTGTTCCAATTTCAGAGGTGGGCAAGGAGTAGACAACTACATTGTAACATGTACTCTGACTGTTGTATTCTGTATACAAGGGGGCGATTTATGATCCAGCAGGGTGCACTGTAAAAGGACAGGATACTTTTTCACATTTCAAAAATGGGCAGGGTGCAGCGCCGTGCTAAAACAACCTAGAAGGAGCACTACAGATAAGTACCAAGAACAAAATTCCCATTTGTACTTTATGTACAAGGAATCTCTCGGCATATAGCTCTTCATAGAAGTTCAGATACAATTTCTGGGATATTCCAGTTCTGGGCTTTAAACCAATCCATGTGGTTGCATGCACTGTCCTCCAGTCTGGCAGCTAGATGGCTGGGGCTCCCAGTTCAGCAGGTGCTAAGACTACCACCCGGCAGTTTCTTTTGCTGCTGCTGGCTGTAACCTTTGGGGTTTGTGCATTAGCCATACCAATTACAATACCAGGGATTGTGGGGCACCCCAGCAGGACAATTGGTGCACTATTTCCTAGATATGGGGATCAAATCAACACAGACCCTCAGGGTTCCAGATCCTACTAGGCAAACAGAGTTCAGTGCACAGTTTAGTGCTAATTTATAAATTGGTTACCAGCCCATCAAACTGATGGTACAACATCACAGTAATGTCAGCGCTGGCGGATATGCACGCCCGAATGGAGCAACACTTGAATTGATCCATTGGGTGCCATATAGTAGCCGACGGCATACAAAACACTTGAATTCCCCTCAATAGAGGTGAGGAGCAGCATTAGCATTTTTTTATATAGGATATTATGGACTTAGCGACTTCAGTGCTGTGGCCGCCAGTCTCCATCTTGTGCAGTAGTGTAATGTATAAATACTTTATTTCCACTATACAGAAACGCAGCCCCGCCACTTTACATGCCTGGTGCTGCAGAGTAAAACCACTTCAATCTTTGAGAACTACATGAGTGCTGGGACTTAACCATCATGGCTGCCAGTTGGTCTTGTTCAGTGTCACATATTGCCAAAGAGCTGGGAATTGTTAGTGCCGGCAGATGGTGCCCAACAGATCTGTTCAACTGTAGCTCTGTTCGGGCCAGATAGGCTGACGGCACTTGAATTGCAGTTCGCACCCCTTGGGGGAAGTGAGCTGAAATGCTCAAAGTGACCCGTTTGAGTGCCCAAACGGGACTATTTTGCACTGCGCCCATTAGTTTGGGTTTTGCTGCTAAGACCAACCTCTCTGGGTGCAATCTGGGTGAATTAAATCAACTGAATTGCGCCCTGTGATCTCGCATCACTTTAGAAGGGAGATCAGGTGTGCAAAACAATTGAGTCCCCCCCCCCCCCCCCCCCCCATAAATTGCGTTTTTATACAGTGAGGCTTAACCCCAGTAGTGCTGTGGAGCGCCTTTTTGGTGGCTTCATGGGGGATCAGGGTGGGAATCCAGCCACTATTCCTATTGGTATGGTCTTAATGCTTGGTGATTAGCAAACCATATCTGTGTTTAAGATGCATATTCTGGGGTGACTGGGAATAAATGGGTCATAGAGTGCAGAGTACAACTTTGAAAATGCAACGTAAGATTACCGGCTGCTCTCGGACCATATGTAAACTACATGTTATGCATTGCAGAACTAGCTTATTGTTTTGGGTTAAATATTGTCTTGTTGCATAGATGAATGCATTAAAGTAAGAAAAGTAGGAAATGGCTTTAGTGCCCAAGTATCAACACTATGTTTGGTCTTATTCCACTAGTCTTATATTTCTTTAAACTGTCAGTTATTCCTGTGTAAATGTACCATGAGGCTTTACAAGAGACATTGGCCCTCATTCTGAGTTTATCGCTAGCTGCCGTTGTTCGCAGCACAGCGATCAGGCTAAAAATCGGTATTTCTGCGCATGCGTATGGGCTGCAGTACGCACGCCGCAATGTACTTTCACACAAAACTATGCAGTTTTACACAAGGTCTAGCAACACTTTTCTGTTGCTATGTTGAGTGGTGAGTGATTGACAGGAAGTGGGTGTATCTGGGCGGAAACTGTCCGTTTTCAGGGAGTGTGCTAAAAAACGCAGGTGTGACAGGTAAAAACGCAGGCGTGCCTGGGGAAACGGGGGAGTGGCTGGCCGAACGCAGGGCGTGTTTGTGATGTCAAAACAGGAACTAAACTGTCTGCAGTGATCGCAACGTAGGAGTAGGTCCGGAGCTGCTCAGAAACTGCATGAATATTTTTTCGAGCAATTCTGCTAACCTTTCGGTCACACTACTGCTAAGCTAAGATACACTCCCAGAGGGCGGCGGTCTAGCATGTGCACTGCTGCTAAAAGCAGCTAGCGAGCGATCAACACGGAATGAGGGCCAATGTTGGCTTCAATGTCAAGAATATCGGTAAAAGATATCAAGAGACAATGTGGCTGGAGACAGCAAGAATGACCAACCAATGGAGGCTGGCAGTGTCACAGCACAGATAACACATTCTGCAGTATGTTGGAAGCATTAATTAGCTACACTGCTGAATACGCATAACTATGGGGGTCATTCACACCCGATCGCACGCTAGATTTTTTTTGCAGCGGTGCGATTGGGTCTGAACTGCGCATGCGTATGCACCGCAATGCACAGGCGCGTCAGGCGACGGGCATCGCCGGACAGTGTCGGATTTTAAGAAGAAATCGATCGCACCGGCGATCGTAAGAAGACTGATAGGAAGAGGCCGTTTGTGGGTGGCAACTGACCGTTTTTAAGAAGTATCCCAGAGAATGCAGTCATACCCAGCCGTTCGGAAGGAGGGTCTCTGACGTCAGCATCGGTCCAGATCGTCGCAGCGGGTAAGTCCTGGGCTGTGCAGAGACTGCACAAACTTTTGTTTGTGCAGCTCTCTACACATCCGATCGCACACTAATTACCCCCTCTCCATGTAGGCAGCGATTACCTGGTTGCAGCGGTGCCAAAAACGCCTGCTTGCGACCAGATCTGAATTAGGCCTTCTGTATCTGACATCTGGATATATAAATATTTAATATATTCAACTTTATACGCTTCAGGTTATAATCCTTAATCACCTGCTGGCTACGCTCCAGTGCTGGACTGTCACTTTGCTCACATAGCCTGAAAATTTGCATAACTGAAAGAGAAAATTGATTGTAGATCTAGCAAGAAGCTGGAAGACCATCCCAAAAATCTACTGTTGCTATTGTGGAAATAATACCTGGCAGTAGCGGAGCCGCTCCTCCACCCCAACCCAAGTTAATATGCCACACGGCAGTGGGTGACAGGGAGAGGCAGAGGGTGACAGTGCAATGTAGCCCATTGAGGATTCCACTAGGGGATCTTGTGTGGTTTTATTTTGAGTGTCTATTAAAAAACGTATTATACTATGCGTTTTTTCCTGTCTTTATTAAATTTATGGTGCACGGAGGAATATTGGTTGGTGAAAATGGGAGAATAAGTGTCATAAGGAGCGAGAAGGAAGATTGCGGGCTCTGATATCTCCTTGATTTTCTGAGTAAAGGAATGTATACACCCTCTTTCTTATCATAGTTGGCGCTGTCAAAGTCGAAAAATATTACAGAACACACATCACGTACAAACTACACACACATGCCCACTGCGCGTGCATTTGTTCTGTCGTGCGTGCACATACTCGCAATTAGCGTATGGTCGCTCCCGCGGTCCTGCGCATCGGCATGTGGTATGGGTATTTACGGCAGAGTTTGTGAACGCATGGAGGGCCATCAGAACACATTACATATTTAATCCAAATAGCGCACAATGTACACATAGTCTCCTTGCACCACATCAGAAAGTTATAACTGTTTAAATGGTTGCAGAACAAAGGAATTCACCTATACAGGATAAGAGGGGACAGACTAAGGTTATAAGGTGGTGTTTGGTATCCAGCTGTAGGGTATTTTAAGGGTAACATTCCGGTGTCGGTCTGCAGAAGATCGCATGTTCCTGCGGATAGTTATGTGCAGAAGCAGAATATAGATATAAACTGTATTTACTGTATATTATGTAAGCGGCGGGAATCCAGAGGAGACCACCCACAAGAGCAGTTGGGAAAGACATCGCCCCCCTTTTCAAATCGACCTATGACCTCTCCTGTACTGTAAAAGTGCATTCCTGTGTCCAATGGACAAAGGGATTACAGTATCCATTTTATTGCTTTTGGAAGGATTGTATAAATAAAGCCTGCTGCAGCCCGGCCCAACACAAGACTCACAACGTTATCTATTTGATGACGGAGGACCGGACCGGGAGGCGCAAGCGAATATACTCACGTATGTACATTGACTGTAGCCATTATTCTGTTATATATTATATTGTATTGTATTGTAGTGTATAATTTGTATTGTAAACCCCCTTTCAGAAATAATCCACTGTGGTGTCGGAACCCAGCGGTAAAATCACAATTGGTGTCGTGTCCTTATTGCCCTGCTAAGGTTTAAACTGTATTATTATTGCATAGCATTGTTGTAGAAGGTTTGCGGTGTATCTCTGGGTGTGTACGCGCTGTGAGTACTTTGTACTGTCAGCGCGGCGTGTGTATGTAAAGTCCGTACACTGTACGGGACTCTGTACGCTAATAGCGTAAAAGGTGCGTAGAGTGTGAATTAAGTGTAGCGGCTGCAGCGGCTAAAGGTTTAACTTGTATTTACTGTGTGTTTAAGGTATAGCTTTCATTCCTGTAAAGCAGGGGTGGGGAACCTTTTTTCTACCGAGGGCCATTTGGATATTTATAAAATCCTTCGGGGGCCATACAAGTCTGCCCCCGCGCGTGCCAAAAAAATGGGTGTGGCCACTTAAAATGGGACGTGCTACACATATGCCCCCAATAGTGCAGTGCCAGATCCACAATTGCCCCTCACAGTGCCAGGTATACAAATGCCCCTCACAGTGCCAGGTATACAAATGCTCCTCACAGTGCCAGGCATACAGATGCCCCCACAGTGCCAGGCATACAGATGCCGCCACAGTGCCAGGCATACAGATGCCCCTCACAGTGCCAGGCATACAGATGCCCCCACAGTGCCAGGTATACAGATGTCCCCCACAGTGCCAGGTATACAGATGTCCCCCACAGTGCCAGGGATACAGATGTCCCCTACAGTGCCAGGGATACAGATGTCCCCCACAGTGCCAGGGATACAGATGTCCCTGACAGTGCCAGGGATACAGATGTCCCTGACAGTGCCAGGGATACAGATGTCCCCCACAGTGCCAGGGATACAGATGTCCCCCACAGTGCCAGGTATACAGATGCCCCTCACAGTGCCAGGCATACAGATGCCCCCACAGTGCCAGGGATACAGATGCCCCCACAGTGCCAGGGATAAAGATGTCCCCCACAGTGCCAGGGATACAGATGTCCCCCACAGTGCCAGGGATACAGATGTCCCCCACAGTGCCAGGGATACAGATGTCCCCCACAGATGTCCCCCACAGTGCCAGGTATACAATGTCCCCCACAGTGCCAGGTATACAGATGCCCCCCACAGTGCCAGGTATACAGATGCCCCCCACAGTGCCAGGTATACAGATGCCCCCGCACCCGTCCCGCTTACCGCTCCTTTCAGCGGGGACACGGAGGAGAGCGCGGCTATGTTAGGCGGCGGCGTGTAAGACTTGAACCCCGCCGCCAGTTCGAGCGCCAATCAGAGCTCGCGGACCGGCAGCCACGGCTCCTGATTGGCTGCCGGTCCGCGAGCTCTGATTGGCTCACGAACCGGCGGCTGGTTTCAAGCCCTACACGCCGCCGCCGCCCGACAATAGCCGCGCTCTCCTCCGTGTGGTGACAGCTGAGACACGCTGCCGCCGGACTGTGCGGCGGCGTGTCTCACTGAGAGGAGCGGGTGGGCCGGACCAAACGGCTTCGCGGGCCTTATGCGGCCCGCGGGCCGGAGGTTCCCCACCCCTGCTGTAAAGATAACCGGCTTTATCAATTGGAGGCTGTCCGGTTTTCCAAATTTTTACTGCTTAACAGGTCACAAGCAGACTTAATCTATCAGCATAAGGGTGGACAGGGATCCTACGTATCCTTTTCTTGGTCGATGGATGCACTGAAAACCCTACTTAATTGCTGATTAGATGGTGTCTGCTCTGTATGGTTTGTAGGGATGCTGGTAGAACTCATATGGTAAGCAGGAAAAAAAGCTATTTAAAATTGGTGAATTTATTTTTGGCGCCAAATGCGTACACAACAAAAGCGTACACCCATACTCTCCCACATTGTTGCCGTAACATTCAGATTACTAGATTCATAATATAAATATTAAGTAATTAAGCGTAAAACACAAACGCAGTCTGGCCTAGTTATAAAGGTTTACACAGAAAAGAAACTGTGTGGCGTGTTAAGTGAGCGATTATAGTTAATGTTGCTCACATTTATAGAAATTGTGTGAATTGTTTTATTGCGTCCGCACATTGGTACACGTGGTACGGAACGTGAGGACAGCGTACACAAAACGTGCACGTAGCGCAAGGCCGCACACGTGGCATAGAGGTACGCACGGTTGCGTAATTACGCAAGCTTGCGTAGCGTTGTGTGTGCATAATAAAACCACATGATAGTTTGTTTAGTTTAAAGGTGGGATAGTAGCCACGCTACAATAACACAAGATTGCCCAGTTTCCAAATTTTAGTATAAAACCCTTATTTGCTGTATTGCCTTTGGGAGTAAAGCTGCTTGTCTGAATGATCATTTTCTGTACAGAAAAATAAAGTATATTTGAGTGAGCGAGTGCAGGAGTGAGTGGATACTGATCCCAAGAACTAGTTGGGCTAGGTGGACTAGGTGGATTGCTAGGTGGGCTAGGTGAACACACTGTGTTAGTAGAGGCCCTGTGGCGTAGGGTTCGCAACCCTGCGTTATTGACAAGTGAACTAGGTGGTCTTGGTGGACTGAGTGGTATCCCATACAACTCTAGGTGGTCTACTAGGTGGTCTACAGCAATCGTAGGGCATATAGATAACTAGTATCTATAGGCTGTGCTATTGCATCACACGTCCGTTTGTTCTGCACAGAGCAACGTGATATTATTGTGTCATCTGTGGAAGAGCATATGCAGACGTGATTGTATAGACAAAGGGGTTTTTCTTTGAAACTTCGGGAAATCTCCCTGGTGGGCTTCACTGGAAAGGATGACAGATAGTTATCTAATTTCTCTGTTTTCTCTGGTTTTCACTCTACAAACAATTCCACTGAAAGAAACCGAAAAGGAAATTTTCACTGCCTCTCTCAGGAAAATATTCCAAACAGAACTTCCAACGAAAGAAATTACGGTGTAAGGTCTGATAGAAGCCCTAAGTTGGGTACATTGCGATCTGCTATCAACAGCGTATCGTTGTATTGGCCAGCGTGGGCGCGAGCGAGTGGAAGGTGCTCAGATATACTTCCGTCTACTTATATTGAGTATTTTGGTGTTTGTGGGAATTTTTTAAAGAGATTAGAAGAGACCCACAAATATGGGAGCCAGTTGCTCAAGTAAGAGACGTTTAGTCAGGGTTCAGGCAGAATTGTGGCCAAAAGGCTCAGCAAGGTTTATCATGTGTGAAAAATATGGTTCACACACAGAAGTTTTATGCAATGAGTGGATATGTATGACCAACAATGATAGGGTACCATTCACTACAGTGGGCAGCTTTGAACCAGAGGTATTACAGAATTTAAGATTAAGGATATGTCTGATAAAATCCAAGAAACAAAAGATTAAACATACAGACTGTTTAAATTTATGGCAACAGGAGGGCGATATGCAAAAGGAATTAGCTCGCGCAGCAGGTTCCAAACCTAGCGGGAAAACAATGGCGACGGCACCACCACCATATATTGTTGGGGAGAAAATGGCTACAGGCAACGATACATTGGTACAGAATAAGAGTGTAATTGCAAAATGTACTAACACTAACCCTTGCCAGTTGTGCCCTGTTTTAAATTTTCCCCAGGACTGCGAACAAGAAGATGAGCCCAGCACGATATCGGCACTCTCTCTAGCAGCCACCATACAAGACACTCAGGTGGGCACGGCCCAACCACCAAGAGCAGTAGTCAGGCCCCCTAGCGGAGGGATAAGTGAGGTCGTGTCCACAGGTAAGTACGGTACCATACATTATGCAGAAACCATAGCACCCCACATTGTAGAATCAAACCAGAATGATGTAATTGAATTAAATCCTGTCAGGGTGATCGCGGTCCCCAATGGGAGGACTGATGCTCAGGGAGTAACTCCCGTCAGGTCAATTGCCATGCATTGTCCCTGGTCCCGGACAGAATTAAGGTCAATTATGTCAGAATTTCCTGATCCCAGAAAAGATCTAGTCGCATGCCAGAGGTTCATTAAAGAGTTAGGTAACGCCACCGAACCCACAAACAAAGATTGGTGAACAGTGCTACGGATATGTTTATCCTCCAATATTGACCCCGCGAAGTTTATAGCTGATTGCAACTTAGAAGCAGAACTACCTCTCACTGATGAGTACACTCAGGAGACTGTACGACAAATCAATCTGCAATTAGGAATATATTTCCCTACTGTTGTCAAATGGAAAAAAATAAGAATTTACTTACCGATAATTCTATTTCTCGGAGTCCGTAGTGGATGCTGGGGTTCCTGAAAGGACCATGGGGAATAGCGGCTCCGCTAGAAAGACAGGGCACAAAAAGTAAAGCTTTACGATCAGGTGGTGTGTACTGGCTCCTCCCCCCATGACCCTCCTCCAAGCCTCAGTTAGGATACTGTGCCCGGACGAGCGTACACAATAAGGAAGGATTAATGAATCCCGGGTAAGACTCATACCAGCCACACCAATCACACCGTACAACCTGTGATCTAAACCCAGTTAACAGTATGATAACAGAGGAGCCTCTGAAAGATGGCTCCCTACAACAATAACCCGATTTAGGTAACAATAACTATGTACAATTATTGCAGATAATCCGCACTTGGGATGGGCGCCCAGCATCCACTACGGACTCCGAGAAATAGAATTATCGGTAAGTAAATTCTTATTTTCTCTATCGTCCTAGTGGATGCTGGGGTTCCTGAAAGGACCATGGGGATTATACCAAAGCTCCCAAACGGGCGGGAGAGTGCGGATGACTCTGCAGCACCGAATGAGAGAACTCCAGGTCCTCCTTAGCCAGGGTATCAAATTTGTAGAATTTTACAAACGTGTTCTCCCCCGACCACGTAGCCGCTCGGCAGAGTTGTAATGCCGAGACCCCTCGGGCAGCCGCCCAAGAAGAACCCACCTTCCTTGTGGAGTGGGCTTTTACCGATTTTGGCTGTGGCAGGCCTGCCACAGAATGTGCAAGCTGAATCGTACTACAAATCCAGCGAGCAATAGTCTGCTTAGACGCAGGAGCGCCCAACTTGTTGGGAGCATATAGTATAAACAGTGAGTCAGATTTCCTGACTCCAGCTGTCCTTGAAATGTATATTTTTAAAGCTCTGACAACGTCCAACAACTTGGAGTCCTCCAAGTCGCTTGTAGCCGCAGGCACTACAATAGGCTGGTTCAGATGAAATGCTGACACCACCTTAGGGAGAAAATGTGGACGAGTCCGCAGTTCTGCCCTGCCCGAATGGAAAATCAGATATGGGCTTTTGTAAGATAAAGCTGCCAGTTCTGACACTCTCCTGGCCGAAGCCAGGGCTAGTAGCATGGTCACTTTCCATGTGAGATATTTCAAATCCACATTTTTTAGTGGTTCAAACCAATGAGATTTGAGAAAGTCCAAAACAACATTGAGATCCCACGGTGCCACTGGAGGCACCACAGGGGGCTGTATATGCAGTACTCCCTTAACAAAGGTCTGGACTTCAGGAACTGAAGCCAATTCTTTCTGGAAGAAAATCGACAGGGCCGAAATTTGAACCTTAATAGATCCCAATTTGAGACCCATAGACAATCCTGATTGCAGGAAATGTAGGAATCGACCCAGTTGAAATTCCTCCGTCGGAGCACTCCGATCCTCGCACCACGCAACATATTTTCGCCAAATGCGGTGATAATGTTGCGCGGTTACTTCCTTCCTTGCTTTAATCAAGGTAGGAATGACTTCTTCCGGCATGCCTTTTTCCTTTAGGATCCGGCGTTCAACCGCCATGCCGTCAAACGCAGCCGCGGTAAGTCTTGAAACAGACAGGGACCCTGCTGAAGCAAGTCCCTTCTCAGAGGTAGAGGCCACGGATCCTCCGTGATCATCTCTTGAAGTTCCGGGTACCAAGTCCTTCTTGGCCAATCCGGAACCACTAGTATCGTTCTTACGCCTCTTTGCCGTATAATTCTCAATACTTTTGGTATGAGAGGCAGAGGAGGAAACACATACACCGACTGGTACACCCAAGGCGTTACCAGCGCGTCCACAGCTATTGCCTGCGGGTCTCTTGACCTGGCGCAATACCTGTCCAGTTTTTTGTTGAGGCGAGACGCCATCATGTCCACCATTGGTCTTTCCCAACGGGTTACAAGCATGTGGAAAACTTCTGGATGAAGTCCCCACTCTCCCGGGTGAAGGTCGTGTCTGCTGAGGAAGTCTGCTTCCCAGTTGTCCACTCCCGGGATGAACACTGCTGACAGTGCTATCACATGATTCTCTGCCCAGCGAAGAATCCTTGCAGCTTCTGCCATTGCACTCCTGCTTCTTGTGCCGCCCTGTCTGTTTACATGGGCGACTGCCGTGATGTTGTCCGACTGGATCAACACCGGTTTTCCTTGAAGCAGAGGTTCTGCCTGGCTTAGAGCATTGTAGATTGCTCTTAGTTCCAGAATGTTTATGTGAAGAGACGTTTCCAGGCTCGACCACACGCCCTGGAAGTTTCTTCCTTGTGTGACTGCTCCCCAGCCTCTCAGGCTGGCGTCCGTGGTCACCAGGATCCAATCCTGTATGCCGAATCTGCGGCCCTCCAATAGATGAGCACTCTGCAACCACCACAGAAGAGATACCCTTGTCCTTGGAGACAGGGTTATCCGCTGGTGCATCTGAAGATGCGACCCTGACCATTTGTCCAGCAGATCCCTCTGGAAAATTCTTGCGTGGAATCTGCCGAATGGAATTGCTTCGTAAGAAGCCACCATTTTTCCCAGGACTCTTGTGCATTGATGTACAGACACCTTTCCTGGTTTTAGGAGGTTCCTGACAAGTTCGGATAACTCCTTGGCTTTTTCCTCCGGGAGAAAAACCTTTTTCTGAACCGTGTCCAGAATCATCCCTAGGAACAGCAGACGTGTTGTCGGAATTAACTGGGATTTTGGAATATTCAGAATCCACCCGTGCTGCTTTAGCACTTCTTGAGACAGTGCTAATCCCATCTCTAGCTGTTCTCTGGACCTTGCCCTTATTAGGAGATCGTCCAAGTATGGGATAATTAATACGCCTTTTCTTCGAAGAAGAATCATCATCTCGGCCATTACCTTGGTAAAGACCCGAGGTGCCGTGGACAATCCAAACGGCAGCGTCTGAAACTGATAGTGACAGTTCTGTACGACGAACCTGAGGTACCCCTGGTGTGAGGGGTAAATTGGAACGTGGAGATACGCATCCTTGATGTCCAAGGATACCATAAAGTCCCCTTCTTCCAGGTTCGCTATCACTGCTCTGAGTGACTCCATCTTGAACTTGAACTTTTTTATGTACAGGTTCAAGGATTTCAGATTTAGAATAGGTCTTACCGAGCCATCCGGCTTCGGTACCACAAATAGAGTGGAATAATACCCCTTTCCTTGTTGTAAAAGAGGTACCTTGACAATCACCTGCTGAGAGTACAGCTTGTGAATGGCTTCCAAGACCGTCACCCTGTCGGAGGGGGACGTTGGTAAAGCAGACTTCAGGAAACGGCGAGGTGGATCCGTCTCTAGTTCCAACCTGTACCCCTGAGATATTATCTGCAGGATCCAGGGATCTACCTGCGAGTGAGCCCACTGCGCGCTGAAATTCTTGAGACGACCGCTCACCGCCCCCGAGTCCGCTTGAGAAGCCCCAGTGTCATGCTGAGGCTTTTGTAGAAGCGGGGGAGGGCTTCTGTTCCTGGGAAGAAGCTGCCTGTTGCAGTCTCTTCCCCCTTCCTCTGCCTCGTGGCAGATATGAATATCCCTTTGCTCTCTTGTTTTTAAAGGAACGAAAGGGCTGCGGTTGAAAAGTCGGTGTCTTTTTCTGTTGGGGAGTGACTTGTAAGGTGGATTTCCCGGCTGTAGCCGTGGCCACCAAATCCGATAGACCAACACCAAATAACTCCTCCCCTTTATACGGCAAAACTTCCATATGCCGTTTTGAGTCCGCATCACCTGACCACTGTCGCGTCCATAAACTTCTTCTGGCCGAAATGGACATAGCACTTACCCGTGATGCCAGTGTGCAAATATCCCTCTGTGCATCACGCATATAAAGAAATGCATCCTTTATTTGCTCTAAAGACAGTAAAACATTGTCCCTATCCAGGGTATCAATATTTTCAATCAGGGACTCTGACCAAGCTACCCCAGCACTGCACATCCAGGCTGTCGCTATAGCTGGTCGTAGTATAACACCTGTATGTGTGTATATACATTTTTGGATATTTTCCATCCTCCTATCTGCTGGATCTTTAAGTGCGGCCGTCTCAGGAGAGGGTAACGCCACTTGTTTTGATAAGCGTGTGAGCGTCTTGTCCACCCTAGGAGGTGTTTCCCAGCGCGCCCTAACCTCTGGCGGGAAAGGGTATAAAGCCAATAACTTCTTTGAAATTAGCAGTTTTTTATCGGGGGCAACCCACGCTTCATCACACACCTCATTTAATTCATCTGATTCAGGAAAAACTATAGGTAGTTTTTTCACACCCCACATAATACCCTGTTTTGTGGTACCTGTAGTATCAGCAATATGTAACGCCTCCTTCATTGCCAAAATCATATAACGTGTGGCCCTACTGGAAAATACGGTTGATTCGTCACCGTCGCCACTGGAATCAGTGCCTGTGTCTGGGTCCGTGTCGACCGACTGAGGTAACGGGCGTTTTACAGCCCCTGACGGTGTTTGAGGCGCCTGGACAGGTGCTAATTGATTGTCCGGCCGTCTCATGTCGTCAAACGACTGCTTTAGCGTGTTGACACTATCCCGTAATTCCATAAATAAAGCCATCCATTCTGGTGTCGACTCCCTAGGGGGTGACATCCCCATATTTGGCAATTGCTCCGCCTCCACACCAATATCGTCCTCATACATGTCGACACACACGTACCGACACACAGCAGACACACAGGGAATGCTCTTAAAGAAGACAGGACCCCACTAGCCCTTTGGGGAGACAGAGGGAGAGTTTGCCAGCACACACCAAAAGCGCTATATATGACAGGGACAGCCTTATAATAAGTGCTCCCTGTATAGCTGCTTTAATATATATATTTTTGCCACAATTTTGCCCCCCCTCTCTTGTTTTACCCTGTTTCTGTAGTGCAGTGCAGGGGAGAGCCTGGGAGCCTTCCTGACCAGCGGAGCTGTGTGAGGAAAATGGCGCTGTGTGCTGAGGAGATAGGCCCCGCCCCTTTTTCGGCGGGCTCGTCTCCCGCTCTTTAACGGATTCTGGCAGGGGTTAAATATCTCCATATAGCCCCCGGAGGCTATATGTGAGGTATTTTTTGCCAAAAAATAGGTTTACATTGCCTCCCAGGGCGCCCCCCTCCCAGCGCCCTGCACCCTCAGTGACTGCCGTGTGAAGTGTGCTGAGAGGAAATGGCGCACAGCTGCAGTGCTGTGCGCTACCTTAAGAAGACTGAGGAGTCTTCTGCCGCCGATTCTGGACCTTCTTCTCGTTTCAGCATCTGCAAGGGGGCCGGCGGCGAGGCTCCGGTGACCATCCAGGCTGTACCTGTGATCGTCCCTCTGGAGCTAATGTCCAGTAGCCAAAGAAGCCAATCCATCCTGCACGCAGGTGAGTTCACTTCTTCTCCCCTAAGTCCCTCGTTGCAGTGATCCTGTTGCCAGCAGGACTCACTGTAAAATAAAAAACCTAAGCTAAACTTTTCTAAGCAGCTCTTTAGGAGAGCCACCTAGATTGCACCCTTCTCGGCCGGGCACAAAAATCTAACTGAGGCTTGGAGGAGGGTCATGGGGGGAGGAGCCAGTACACACCACCTGATCGTAAAGCTTTACTTTTTGTGCCCTGTCTCCTGCGGAGCCGCTATTCCCCATGGTCCTTTCAGGAACCCCAGCATCCACTAGGACGATAGAGAAAATCTTTTCCATAAGACAAAAGGAAGGTGAAACGGCATCCGAATATTTCCATCGAGCACTGCAGGAAATGGCTAGATACACTGGGGTCAAGGACATTAGAGACAATGTACATCATAGGGAGGTAGCTGTTTCAGTATTAATGGACGGGTTGAAGGAAGCACTCAGAACAAGGGTACAGACCTCTCTACCAAACTGGAGAGGTATCTCAGTGGCTGCATTGAGAGAGTCCGCTGTCGAGCATGATAGGAACATCATTAAACACAGGGAGACACAGGGGGAAAAACTGATGACGGTAAGTATACAGGCCCTTACGGTAAAACCCCATCAGCCGAAAACCCGGACCCCTCTTGTTTGGGACAGACCTAGAACATGTTACATTTGTAGGAAGGAAGGGCATTTTGCCAAAGACTGTAGGAGTAGTAGAGCGCATAGCCAAGATAGACCCCTAGACAGAAAATACGAACCACACTACTCACATAATTGGGATCAGGGACCACATAGGAGAAGTTATGAGCCACATGCAGGGGAAACAAGGAGGTACCCCCCAAGGAGAGATGGGCAGACCTCCGGAAATTCTCAGCTACCTCCCCCACATATCGTAGCTGCCAATGCACTGCGGGAGGGTCTCACCACACAATAGGGGTTGGGCCACACCTGTAGTCTGCAGACAGTGAAGTTGATTGCTAGCCTTGGTAGTGAACCTGAGGTCATGGTTGATGTAGCTGGTGTACCATTAACTTTTCTTGTAGACACAGGGGCGGCCAGGTCAGTGTTAAATTCAACGGTAGGTATGAAAACCACGGGAAAAACAATTTCGGCAATGGGAGTAACAGGAATAGTGCAACACTACCCTTTGAGTAGACCTGCGGAGATTACCATAGGGCCCTTGCAAACCAAACATTCTTTCCTGTTGGCTGCATCGGCTCCGACTAATCTACTTGGGAGAGATTTATTGTGTAAAATGAGGTGTGTCATATATTGTACTCCTGAGGGTGTCTTCTTGGATATACCCGAGAACCACGTTCAGGAAGTGCAGGATATGTTAGACACCCCACAAAGGCTAATGTCACACTCTGCTGTTATAGACAAGTGTCCATCAAAGGTAGAGGAAATGATCTCACAAATACCGGGTTCCCTTTGGACCAAAGATGGACAAGACACTGGATTGATGGCGAATGTAGCTCCGGTAGTAGTGCAAGTAAAAGATGGTAGGGTAGCTCCAAAAATCCCTCAATATCCCCTGAAGCCAGAGGTTTAATTTGGAGTGTACCCCGCCATAGAGGGGTTGCTACAACAGGGCATACTAGTCAAGACGTCCAGCACTGCCAATAGTCCCATCTTCCCTATGAAAAAGAGTGGGGGGAGGGGTTACAGGATAGTGCAGGATCTAAGGGGGATAAACAAAATAGTTGAGAGCCAATTCCCCGTAGTGCCCAATCCAGCTGTCATCCTCATGCAAATTCCCCCTACAGCGAAATTTTTCACTATTGACCTCTGTTCTGCTTTCTTTTCTGTCCATCTGCACCCTGACAGCCAATACCTCTTTGCATTTACATACAGGGGAGTACAGTACACCTGGACTCGTCTACCCCAAGGTTTCATTGACAGCCCAAGTATTTTCTCCCAGGCTTTGCATGACTGTTTACAATCCTATCAACCTGAGAGTGGATCAGTACTAATACAGTATGTCGATGACTTATTGCTGTGTTCTGATTCACTCGAATCGTCCTTGAAAGACACGAAACAGCTTCTGTTTCATCTTTCCCACACGGGACACAATGTTTTAAAGGATAAGTTACAGTTGTGCCAGACCAGGGTAAAATATTTGGGACATTGCTTGACAGAAGGACTTAGACATCTCACCGCTGATAGAATACAGGCGATTCACGACATGACCCTGCCACAAACCCAGCAACAGATCCGCACTTTCCTTGGAATGTGTGGGTACTGCCGAAACTGGATCCCAGGATTCTCCATACTGGCTTTACCTTTGCAAGAAATGGTCTCCTCGAATAAACCAGATCGGATCTCGCACACAGATGAGTCCGAATTGGCCTTTGAGAGACTCAAACAGTGCCTATCACAGGCACCTGCATTAGGTATGCCAGATTATGGGAAGCCCTTTGAATTATACGGTACAGAAAGTGCAGGGTGCGCAGCAGGAGTTTTAACCCAGAGACATGGTGATGCCAGCAGGCCGGTAGCTTAATACAGTGCACAGTTGGACACCGTAGCGCGGTCTCTCCCCACATGCTTGCGAAGTGTTGCAGCGATAGCTTTGCTAGTAAGTAAAAGCGAAGACGTAGTGTTAGGACACAACCTGACCATCCATACACCTCATGCAGTATCAGCCTTACTGAACTCCGCCCAAACCAGACATGTCTTATCTGCTCAGTTTACAAAGTGGGAATTAGCACTAATGGCCCCTGAAAACATCACCATAAAGAGATGCAGCGCACTAAATCCTGCAACTTATCTGCCAAGTGTGCCTGGACAGGCACAAAGGGTGGAGGATGAGAATGATGGTGAAGGAGGATTTAGTGCAGATACTGATACGCATGATTGTATGGAATACCTGAATCAGACTTTCACTGCGAGACCTGACATCAGTGACAACCCACTGGAAGGCGTAGACTTTACCTTTTACACTGACGGTAGTTGCCACAGACAGACGGACTCGGGAGACCTGTGTACTGGATACGCAGTTGTAGACGACAGAGGTATCATAGAAGCTGAACCCCTGGGCCCACCGCACTCAGCACAAGTTGCTGAGCTTGTCGCCCTAACCAGAGCATGTGAATTGGCCAAGGGTAAGTCAGCTAATATGTACACAGATTCTAGGTATGCCTTTGGAGTGGTGCATGATTTTGGGGCCCTATGGCGCCTCAGAAATTTCACGACAGCAGCTGGCACACCTGTAGCGCATGCATCCCACATAAAAAGGCTTCTAACAGCGATACAAGAACCAGAGAGAGTGGCTGTTATCAAGTGCAAAGCACACACTTACAACCAAGAACCAATTTCACTTGGTAACAGTCAGGCAGACGAAGCTGCTAAATCAGCAGCCAACACCACCATACAAACGAACATCACATCACTGATGACATTCAACACAATCAACACACAATAATTAATTGAAATGCAAAATTTGTGTTCTCCACAGGAAAAGGCGGTCTGGAGGTCAAAGGGGTATGACCAGGAGTCCTCAGGACTCTGGACAGGTGGACACGGTAAGCCAGTGGCCCCCAGAGCATATCTTCCAAGCTTAGCTGAGGCGGCACACGGTCTGACTCATCTGGGTAAAGAGGGTATGTGTAAGCTGGTGAGAGCCTACTGGTGTGCGCCAGGATTCTCTTCTCATGCAGGTAAGAGAGCAATGACATGTCTTACTTGCTTGAGGAAGAATATTGGAAAGTCAATACCATCAGAGCCATCCCATATCCCTCCGACAGACGGCCCTTTTCAGGTAATACAAATTGATTTCATACAGTTACCACCCTGTAGGAATTTAAAATATGTGTTAGTCTGTATTGATGTATTTTCCAATTGGGTAGAAGCGTTCCCTGCTGCCACAAATACTGCTACGTTCACTGCAAAGAAAATTGTGCAGGAATTTGTGTGTAGATATGGTATCCCTAGAATAATCGAAAGCGATAGGGGTACCCATTTTACAGGTGTAGTCTTTCAGGTAATGTGCAAACTGATGGGAATTAATAGCAAGCTGCATACTCCGTACCGACCACAGGCGAGTGCGAAGGTGGAGAGAATGAACAGCACTATTAAAAACAAGCTGAGCAAAGTGATGGCTGAGACTGGATTGTTGTGGCCAGAAGCTTTGCCACTAGTATTGTACAGCATCAGAACCACTCCCAGGTCCCCCCTTAACCTATCACCCTTTGAGATTCTTTTTGGCCGACAACCTCATGTAATGATTGACCCCCAGGATGATTTGAAATGCAATAACGAAGTGACTTTGAAATATTTGGTTAAGATGATCCAGCAGCTGAGGAATCAAAATAGGAATCTAAAGCTGGTGATTCCTGACCTACCGAACAGTAATTGTCATGACATTGAACCTGGGGATTATGTAATGATTCAAATTTTTCTACGCTCAGGTTTCCTCATTGACAGGTGGGAAGGACCGTACCAAGTCTTGCTAACCAGCACGACAGCATTAAAGGTTGCCGAAAGAGAGACTTGGGTCCACTCGTCCCACTGTAAGAAGGTCGCTGACCCGGAGAGAACCCGTGACAAAGAGCAGAGTGTAGAGAACATCGTATCACTGGAGTGTCTGTTCCGGGAAGGTTGAGAGGCAGGACTGTTGAGACGGCACCTGAGCGCGGAGAACAACAAGACCAGAGGCGGTTGTCGCACAAGTTTTTTTTTATTATATTCTCCATCTCCCACTACCCTCCTTCTCTCCCCCCCCCCCCCTTCTTGTTTCCCTTCTCTTCCCTTAACAAGATGGACTTACCCCAAGAGACTGCGTTCCGGGTTTTCCTGTTAATCCTGTTGTTGACCAGGACAGTCTGTTTCGGTGAGGGTCCCAGAGAGGTCGAGAAAGGATCTGGAATGGGTTCTGATGGCGAGGATGGATTTGTAGAATCTCAAGAGCAACACACTAATCGAGCAAAGGCGAGTATCAGAAAGCGCTCTGGTAGTCAAGGAACTCGGAGGCACAGTGAAGGGTTATTGTCTGAGGAAAATTGCATTTGTAGGAATTGTGAGAACATAGTCGAGGATGGGTGCATCTAAAGATGTCAGTCCAGCCTTAATATCAACATGGACCGTCATCCATTGAGTGATTACCACTCACTAGTGGGTAAGGTCTTAAACCAGACAGAATGCTGGGTGTGCTCACAAGTACCTCAAGGTCAGAGCAAGTCAGGATTAGTACCATACCCTTTAGCAATAGATGAGGTACTCGAATTACGGGGTGGGAGACCGGTGGACAAGAAATGTAATATTTCTAGGCCCCCAAGCTTGAAGCTCCACCAGTATCATGTAGATAGATCCTTATTATGCTTCAATATTTCCAATTACCGAAAACCGGGAAATTGGGAGGTGACGTGGAATAACCAGACAATGACCTTTTCACACAGAGCTGATAGGATACCCATAGAATCGCAACTTGTACACCAAATAGCCAACAGTGGAAGGTATTTCCGGTATAGGTATACTCGAGGAAGCAAGACCATGTCGGTTGGAAAAGTATCACCAGGGTACTGTGCTCATATCATCCAGTCTGATACTTGTAATGAGCAGATGGGAGAACTAGGGATTGGGTTTTTCACTTGGAAAGTTTGTAATATGGTAATGTCATATTTTGTCCCCTATGTTCTCCCTTATGATGCCTATTTCATATGTAGGAGAAAGGCGTACAAGTGGCTTGCCCCGAGCTCAGAGGGATTGTTTTATATTGGAAGAGTGTTGCCAGAGGTCAGGACCATAACCCATGAAAAGATGAGAGGTTCACCGCAGTGCTCAGGCTCCTTATACTCATACTCACTATGAACACATCGTCAAGAGACACCTCATAGAGAGGACAGAGCACGTAGCCTCTGATTTGATCCACGAATCCACCGGGATTCAATTCCTTCTCGCATTAGACATCACCCGTACTGCCAGAGGAATTATAAATTATAGGTATATCCATGCGCTAGCGAACTTGATAGATAATATCACTGAGATGTATGACGACACCTTCAGGTATACGGGAAGGGAGTTACAAGCTTACAAGATGGAACTGATCCAGCACAGGATGGTCCTTAATTATATCACAGCCGTGACGGGTGGGTACTGTGTCACTTTGGCAACTCAATATGGTGTGAAGTGCTGCACGTATATTACAAACACCACTGATGACCCAACCGAGATTATCGATCAAAAGATGGACGATATCTTGCAGTTGTAGTGGGAGTTCCGGAGGAGACACAACCTTACCCTGACCGCTGTGGGTAATGATCTGACCTCATGGTTGAATCCACGAAATTGGTTCTAAGGATTAGGAGAGTGGGCTCAAAATTGTATTATGAGTGTAGGGAAGTTTCTCCTTTGTATCCTGGGAGTCGTCATAATTATTGGCTTGATATTTAGGTGTGTTCGAATTCTAACGTGGCGCAAGCACGGCACAGATTTGATGAGTTTAAGGAGCAAGGGCATTGTCATAGCAGCAGATTTAATTTACGACCCATCCATAGAGACAGTGTTATGATAAGGATTGCAAATGAATTCCATGGCCTGTTTCTTTCACCCGTTTTTCCTTTGTCTCCCCCTCTGCCCAGATACACCCATCCGGAAAAGACATCAGCCCTACCCAAGAATGTTTATGTAAATATTTATGTGAATGTATTTTAGATATGTGTCTTATCTTCATCCCTACAACCTTCAGTTAATGACACACATAGTTGACAGGTGATATCCACATATACTAGTACTCACATATGTTCCCCCTCCATGTATCATCAACTAAATGTGCACCTCATTTGTTGGAACAAGAAGCCGAAAAGAGCTCAGTAGTGTTTGTTGGCCCACTCACAGACCCTTAATACGGGATAAGAAGGATTTAATGTATACTTCGCAATACCTCAAAGCATATCTAGAACATATACGGCACGATGATACATGCCCCTCAGACATGGATTCATACATACATGCTTTTTACTATCCCACTAGGTCATACATTTCCCGCCTACAACTCTCCCCCGACCATCCAATTTTCTGTAGATATTGTGTAGATATTTTTCTGTTTAGTGATTAGATAGTGGCAGTTATTGGTGACTGCCAAAGGGTGGACTGTCAAAGTCGAAAAATATTGCAGAACACACATCACGTAAAAACTACACACACATGCCCACTGCGCGTGCATTTGTTCTGTCGTGCGTGCAGATACTCGCAATTAGCGTATGGTCGCTCCCGCGGTCCTGCGCATCGGTGCGGAGTTTGTGAATGCATGGAGGGCCATCAGAACACATTACATATTTAATCCAAATAGTGCACAATGTACACATAGTCTCCTTGCACCACGTCAGAAAGTTATAACTGTTTAAATGGTTGCAGAACAAAGGGATTCACCTTTACAGGATAAGAGGGGACAGACTAAGGTTATAAGGTGGTGTTTGGTATCCAGCTGTAGGGTATTTTAAGGGAAACATTCCGGTGTTGGTCTGCGGAAGATCGCATGTTCCTGCGGATAGTTATGTGCAGAAGCAGAATATAGATATAAACTGTATTTACTGTATATTATGTATGCGGCGGGAATTCAGAGGAGACCACCCACAAGAGCAGTTGGGAAAGACATTGCCCACATTTTCAAATCGACCTATGACCTCTCCTGTACTGTAAAAGTGCATTCCTGTGTCCAATGGACAAAGGGATTACAGTATCCATTTTATTGCTTTTGGAAGAATTGTATAAATAAAGCCTGCTGCAGCCCGGCCCAACACAAGACTCACAACGTTATCTATTTGATGACGGAGGACCGGACCGGGAGGCGCAAGCGAATATACTCACGTATGTACATTGACTGTAGCCATTATTCTGTTTTATATTATATTGTAGTGTATAATTTGTATTGTAAACCCCCTTTCAGAAATAATCCACTGTGGTGTCGGAACCCAGCGGTAAAATCACAATTGGTGTCGTGTCCTCATTGCCCTGCTAAGGTTTAAACTGTATTATTATTGCATAGCATTGTTGTAGAAGGTTTGCGGTGTATCTCTGGGTGTGTACGCGCTGTGAGTACTTTGTATCGTGAGCGCGGCATGTGTACGCAAAGTCCGTACACTGTACGGGACTCTGTATGCTAATAGCGTAAAAGGTGCGTAGAGTGTGAATTAAGTGTAGCGGCCGCAGCGGCTAAAGGTTTAACTTGTATTTACTGTGTGTTTAAGGTATAGCTTTCATTCCTGTAAAGATAACCGGCTTTTTCAGCGCCTACATAGAAATTCCACATTTTTTTGACACGTACTTACACCATAGGAGTTGTGGGGATTTTCTCCTATAGCCTTTTCTCAGTGGGCTGCCTTCACTTGCGCATGCCAGGACCCACCATTTTGTTTCTACAAGTGGGAGGCAGAAGTTGATACATAGAGGCAGAGGGTGACAGCAGAATCTGGAGAGGGGGGGGGGGGGGAGAGGTTGACAGGAGGAGGCAGGGAGAGACCATGGGTGATGGTTACAAACACAATGTCCTGTGTGGTGTGGAGAACACGGGGCATGTACTTTGGAGGGGGCAGAAACACAGTGACATCTGCTCTGTCTGTGACAGGGGCCCCTAACCCTTGTGCTTTCCTCAGTTTGGCACTCGGCCAGGTAGACTCTGACACAGTCTGTTACACCACCAGTGTGAGCTGCCTTTAATTCACAGACACCAGTGAATAAGAAACATTTACAGCTGTCTGTTAATTAGAGGCAGTACTCCTCTATCTATCCAGCATACACAAGGACAGTCCTGCCTACCTCCGGTATACCTCCCGACATCGGGATATGTGGAAGTGGGACTCCCAGGAGTGGTCTATAGAAAAGAGGGCATGGCTTCAAAGAAGTGCAGCGACCGCAAGCCACGCCCCCATTTTCCATCACTATGGGGGCATGGCCAGCGCTCTGTGATCTGCTGGCATGCCCCAGACCCTCTGTCTCCCATGAATAGATGCTATGCCAATGCAAATGACAGGAGCCTCCCTGCCCCTCCCCCTTTCGACCCACAGTGGGAAACTGTGGCCAACGGGTGGGACATCAGGACAGTCCCAAAAAAAACTTGACTATGCAGTGAAAATCGAGACAGTTGGGAGGAATTCTTAAGGTAAGGGGCTGGTCCCTCAGGCAGTGAGGTCCACCCTGCTCTTTGCACTGGGATATTCATCTGACATTGCACAAAATGGTCTGTGGGGAGATGGGGGTGCAAGGGAAACGCATTGCTTGTCTAGACAGCAGTGGGACCCTTAGTCCTTGCACCAGTAGTTCTGCCTCTGATTCCTGGGAAACCAACGTGTGTAGAAACATTCTAGTTACCCTCCCCTAGGTAAGTGGCTGGTTGAGGATCTATCGTTATCTATCAGCCCATGAGAAATAGAGTAACAGGGCCTGTATAACAATGCCAAACTTGCACATAAAGGGCCTGTAAACACTTGTTCAGTTGCACACAATGATACAAGTTTCCACTGATCTTACACTCCCAAATACACAGTATCATTTCTACACCATATCAATGATTCCCTAATATGACATGGCAAACTATGCAAGGGCACACTCTACTTAATGCTGCAGTAAAGTCTGATTATCCCAGTGGTTCCCAAACTTTTTTGAATCACGGCGCCCTAGAATATCAGAATGTTTTTCACGGCATCCCTAGGCTTAGCATTTCTTACTGAGAAATATTAAATTAAGTAAATTGTGTTTAAATGTCATCCTTAGGTTCAACTGTGTGGTGAGGGACAAGATTTGCTTCTGTTTATCCACATATATTAGGATTGACAGCCACAAGCACTAGTTTTCCTATAACAATGACCACAAATAAATGTAATTGGTCGTGGACCACTATCCCGTGGCACCCCTGCAAGTGTTCTGAGACAGTAATGAGAGACGTCCAGATAGCCCCTCCCACCTCTAGGACCAGGTCCACCACCCTCCTGCTCCTATACCCAAGTTACCTCCCTCTCTTCTTCTGTTCCACCCATTCCCACTCACAGGCCACCCCCTGCTTACCCCCTATCCTGTGTGAGACTGCCTGCCTCTATTCTTATTCTCTGCAGACGGAAATTCTGTGCATGCAATATACAGGGACCCGAGGAAAGAGATATTATCCTAATACGTAACTGCATCTGAAGGATGGGTCTGTTCTATTGTAATGGGAGGGAGGATTACTGGAGTGTAATGCAGTGATGTGGTGTGGGGAGCTAGTGCTGTTATGTAGTGTCTGTGTGTGTGTGTGGGAGCAGTGTTGTGAGGTAGCTCAATACAATGGTGTGGGAAAGTAGCGCAGTAGTGTGTTGTGGGAAATAGTGTATCGGGAAGTAGCATAGTAATGTGGTGTGGGAAGGTGGCACGGTACGTGGTGTGGGAATGTAGTCTGGAGAGGTAGTGCAGTGAAATAATGTGGGGAGGTAGAGTAGTGATTTTACTGCAGGGATGTAGTGCAGTGATATAGTGTGAATAAGTATTACAGTAATAGTGTAAGGATGTTAGTGTGGCATACCTTCCAACATTTTTATGAAGGGAAGCAGGACCTTATCGCACAGCAAAGCTGTGCGCTTCTGAAAAGGGGTGTGGCCTATGTAGAGGGGGCGTGTCTTTGCGGGGGTGCCACAATTGCGAGCCGTTCCCCCGTTTTTGTCACTATGGGGGCATACGCAGCGCTCTGTGAGCTGCTGGCATGCCCCCAGTTCTTCTCTGTCCAGTGAATAGATGCTGTGCACATGCGCACAGCATATTTTCAGTAATAGGAGCCTCCCAACTGCCCCCCTCCCCACCACGGGACACTGCAGTCCCCAAAAAATGGGACAGTTGGGAGGTATAGTGTGGGGAGGTAGCACAGTAACGTAATGTGGGGAGGTAGCTTAGTGATGTAGTGTGTCACCACACACCCTTGCCCAACTAGGTGAACTTCTCTATGGCTCTGATTACACTACCTTTGACAACACATAATAGTCCCTTCCTAAATATCAGCTCCAAGCCCATGTGGACCTTAATCTGGCACTGCTCATATTGCCTCCACATGAAAAAAATCAGAGATGAAATTAAAACAATATTCTATAGGTGGAGAGGTGACATGTATGGAGCAATCCACAAGTGAGTGGGCACTGTCAGAGGTAATCGGTACTATACTTTCATTATAACAGCTTTTAACCTCTAGGACAACATTAGATCCGGCATGGTACCGAAGGATTGGCGTATAGCTGAGGTAGTGCGATTATTTAAAAAGGGATCCAAAAATCATCCGGGTAACTACAGACCAGTTAGTTAGTTTGACATCTATAGTGGGGAAAATATTGGAAAGAATTCTAAGGGATAGCATACAGGAGTATCTACAGACCACTATGATTACTAGCAAGAACCAGCATGGGTTTGTGAGGAACAGATCATGTCAAACTAACTTAATTATCTTCTGCGAGGAAGTGAGCAATAATCTCGACCAGGGAAAAGCAGTGGATGTGGTCTACTTAGATTTTGCAAAAGCCTTTGATACAGTGCCTCACAGGAGACTGATCATCAAATTAAAGGAGCTTGGCCTAGGAAAAACTGTTTGCACATGGATAAGTGGCTGGATAAAGGTACAGAGAGTAGTGGTCAACGGGAAGTCCTCAAGCTGGACCCCAGTAGTCAGCGGAATACCACCAGGGTCTGTACTCGGGCCACTACTGTTCAACATATTTATCAATGACCTAGAAATAGTCCTGGAAAGCACAGTATCAATCTTTGCAGATGATACTAAACTGTGTAGGGGAATTAATGCGGAAATAGATGTGGAGTCTCCGCAGAATGTTTTATCTAAACTTGAAACCTGGGCGACTAAATGGAGAATGAGGTTCAATATAGAAAAATGCAAGGTTATGCATTTCGGGACTAAAAACAAACTTGCATCCTACATATTAAATGGGGAAAGTCTAGGCGTAACAGTACTGGAAAAAGATTTGGGCGTACTCATTGATAATAGGCTTAATAACCGTACACAATGTCAAAGCGCAGTAAAAAAGGCAAGTATGGTGCTTGCGTGCATTAAACGGGGAATTGAGACAAGGGACGAGGATGTAATCATGCCGCTGTATAAATCATTGGTACGTCCGCACCTGGAATATTGTGTTCAGTTTTGGGCCCACTGTATAAAAAAGACATCAGTGAACTCGAGAGGGTTCAAAGACGAGATACTAAATTGATTAAAGGGCTAGAGGGACTTGGCTACGATGAAAGGCTAACTAGGTTGAATATGTATACACGGGAAAAGATGCGTCTAAGAGGAGACATTAGTAATATCTTCAAATATGTAAAGGGGCATTACAAAGAGTTATCAGAGGAATTATTTATTAAAAGAACACTGTTTAGGACACGTGGGCATTCGCTGAGGCTGGAGGAGAGGAAATTCCGTATGCAACGGAGGAAAGGGTTCTTCACTGTTACGGCAATAAGGATTTGGAATTCCCTGCCAGGGAAGGTGGTAATGGCGGACTCTGTAACCGCATTTAAAAAAGGATTGCATACATTTCTGATTGAAAATGATATCCATGGTTATAACATTTAAAATAGTGACATTGTTAACCCGGGTGTAACATGATTTATAGTTGTTAAATAGTCATAAAACATTACTTCCGCAGGTACATTATAATCAACACAATTTAATACAGGTTGAACACTATGGGCATTTTGCCTCTTTTCAACCTCAATTACTATGTTACTATGTATTACAATTGATAGCTGTTAAAGGGAGTGAGCCATCATCCTAGTATAGTACTAGGAGGGATTTTAAGGTGATGCTTTTACACTGCAAAAATAGATGCAGACCACTTTTATAGGGACATTCCCAAAATCCAGAATGTGTAGTTTTACCTATGTATACTGTATGTCAGGTGGACCTTCTAGTTTAGTTTACTGTGTTAAGTTGCTATTCAAGTATTGCAATATATGCCTATAAATAATGTACTACAAACGCATGAAGTCCACAAACAAAGCAGTGTGATAATAGGGTCTTTATTTTTGCAATATCACATTTAAAAAAAAACCTATTTTTACAGATGAAATAGCATTTACCTTTTAAATATAAAAGTGCTTTCTGATATAATAATTAAGGCCCATTCTGTTATGTTACATTTCTAAAAAGTGTGCTACATGGGTTTATCATAGATTGACAATATACAGAGACCAAAGCACTAGGCAACACTCTGTTCATCTTTTCATCAGCATTGTTCAGTACTTTCCTTTATGTGCAGCAAACTGTAAAACTCATATAAAATACATACAAAGGCAGTTTATCATCAGCTCTGCTATTTTGGCTTGAAAAGACAAGGTATAATTCAGATTTCTCAAATCAAGGGGTATATGCAATTGCCGTCGAATTCCGGCTGGAATTCAACCGTTTTTGTATTTGACACAATTCGACAGTCGAATCCCGCCCGCCGGGACCCGAATTCGACATATTCAATAATAAAAAAGGATTCGACAGTCCCGCTGTCGAAAAACGGACCAATTGACGAATAGTGTGTGTCCTGGATTCGACTTCATGGACGGCACAAAAGTGTTCAATAATCTTGAAAAAAAATGCGTGGGGTCCCCCCTCCTAAGCATAACCAGCCTCGGGCTCTTTGAGCCGGCCCTGGTTGTAAAAATACGGGGGGAAAAATTACAGGGGATCCCCCGTATTTTAACAACCAGCACCGGGCTCTACCCCTGGTCCTGGTGCCAAAAATATGGGGGACAAAACACGTAGGGGTCCCCCGTATTTTTCACACCAGCACCGGGCTCCACTAGTCAGAGAAATAATGCCACAGCCGGGGGACACTTTTATATAGGTCCCTGCGGCCCTGGCATTAAATCACTAACTAGTCACCCCTGGCCGGGGTACCCTGGAGGAGTGGGAACCCCTTAAATCAAGAGGTCCCCCCCTCCAGCCACCCAAGGGCCAGGGGTGAAGCCCGAGGCTGTCCCCCCCATCCAAGGGCGGCGGATGGGGGGCTGATAGCCATGTGTAAAAAAAAAAAGAATATTGTTTTTTGAGGCGGAATGAAATTGACGAAATGACTGTCGAAAAGCAGTATTGTCGAATCGACATTCTTCAATTGAATATACTTTTGTCGAAAAGCTGCATTTTTACCATTGCAGACATGTCGAATTTGACAAATGTCGAATTGCAAAAAGTCGAATCTGAAACGGCAGTTTTTTGTCGAAAAGAACTGTATTGCATTGTCGAATCCAATTCGACAGGTTTTTTTTGTCGAAAATGCCCCGTTTTTCGACATTTGCGGCAATTCGACCGCAATTGCATATACCCCTATATATGGTAACATTTTTAAGTTCTAAATCCTACACACTACTGTATTTGTTCTATTTATTTTTTCATTACAGTAAATACACATTTCAATGAATACAAAACATAAGTACCCACCAGTGTTATGGGCTGCATGAATTATAAGGCAAATTACATAGAAACATAGAATTTGACGGCAGATAAGAACCACTTGGCCCATCTAGTTTGCCCCCTTTTTTTTTTAACCATATTTTTATCTCAAAACTTATTTGATCCTTATTTCTTTGTAAGGCTATCCTTATGTCTATCCCATGCGTGTTTAAATTGCTCTACTGTCTTAGCCTCTACCACCTCTGATGGGAGGCTATTCCACTTGTCCACTACCCTTTCTGTGAAGTAATTTTTACTCAAATTTCCCCTGAACCTCCCCCCCTCCAGTCTCAGTGCATGTCCTCGTGTCCTATTGCTTCTCTTCATTTGAAGAATGTCTCCCTCGCGGACTTTGTTAAATTGCAGTTAAATGCAAAAGAACTTTATGAAACTAACGTATGTGCAACACATTTACTCTGACAGGTACTATAAATAATGTCAGCCAGAGTATTTATCCTTTCCTAGATTTAATTCTACATTGTTTTCTACACCCAGAGCCCAGGTTCTGCAAATGTGTGTATTTCTTGGCCTAATATGATATGTTACAGATGTGTAAAAGAAAAATAGTGCTGAATATTAATGCACATAACTCTGTTTTCAGGAAAAATGTTGGGGAACACTGAATAAGTACTGCAATTATTAATATTATTCTATTAGACGGATTCATTTATTTCCCTTGCAAAATATATGTATGTAGGGTACAAGGTGATATATTTTGTAGTAAACCAAGTAGAGAAGACATTGAGATGCTGTGTCTGCCTAATTGTGTGAGCTAAACCAATATTCATGAGAATCACTCATTAGGAATTAGTGACATCACTGAGGCATGAGGCACTAGAGGACATGGAAACATCATAAGACAGATCATGCACGGCTGCGATTTCTCATAGATTCTCAAGTGTGAACATATGCAAATATCTGTTTATGAATTCCCCTTGTGCACCACCGTGTGACGGGCTAAGCAAACCCTACAATGTCCACTTTGCATATTTTGGGTCTTTATGTAAATCAGATAATGTTTTCCTGCCGTAAATCACTATCTTATTAATAAAGGGTCATTTTTATTTTAAGTGACAAAAGCAAAACACATAATTTTTTTAAATTCACAAGCTCCTCGGGGGATCCCGACACTGCTTGGAATGCCGACGTCGGGATCCCAACACGGATCACAATCCCAGCACCGGGATCCCGAACGCAGGCTTGCCAAGGCTGCGGGGGGGTGTGTGTGTGTGGGGGGGGGGGTAGGTTAAAGGCTGCGGGGAGGCGACACCGGAGAAAGTTAGGGTTAAGCTGTGGAGAAGAAGGGTTAGGGAGGTTACAGATTAGGGATAAAATAATTACCTACTAGCTGTCGGGACCCTAAGCGTTGGGATGCCGCTTTCAGTATTATGACAGCCGGCATCCCAAGTGCCGGGACTCTCATATCATGCCCTCCTCAGGTGTTGTATAAAAGCAAATGAAATCAAATTATAATGAAATTATACGTGATTTGTATGTTTGGCAAACATTACATCTTTTCTGGGTGGCAACAATTATTGTGGTAAAGATGATGTTACCGGCATACAGTATAGCCTGCACTTATTTAATGATTTACCAATTGCTAATCAAAAGGAAAATAAATGATTGGTGTTATAGCAAATGTGAAATTATCTCATAATATCAAATGTAGTTAAATCTAAGTTATTGTGGTGAAAACACAGGCCCTCATTCCGAGTCGTTCGCTCGGTATTTTTCATCGCATCGCAATGAAAATCCGCTTAGTACGCATGCGCAATATTCGCACTGCGACTGCGCCAAGTAATTTAACAATGAAGATAGTATTTTTACTCACGGCTTTTTCATCGCTCCGGCGATCGTAATGTGATTGACAGGAAATGGGTGTTACTGGGCGGAAACACGGCGTTTTATGGGCGTGTGGATGAAAACGCTACCGTTTCCGGAAAAAACGCAGGAGTGGCTGGAGAAACGGGGGAGTGTCTGAGCGAACGCTGGGTGTGTTTGTGACGTCAAACCAGGAACGACAAGCACTGAACTGATCGCACAGGCAGAGTAAGGTTGAAGTTACTCAGAAACTGCAAAGTCGTTTGTAATCGCAATATTGCGAATACATCGGTCGCAATTTTAAGAAGCTAAGATACACTCCCAGTAGGCGTAGGCTTAGCGTGTGTAACTCTGCTAAATTCGCCTTGCGACCGATCAACTCGGAATGAGGGCCACAGTGTCAATGTTGGAGAATCATACTCACAAATATCACAAACGTCTTTTTTTGTTGCTAGGAATTAATCACTTAAGATGCTATATGTATTATAATTGTTACATCTAGCAGAAAAGTAATTGCAGCACAATGCTTCGTCTAATTGCTTTGTTGGGAGTAAACGACCAGGGTATGTTTCTGGCATATTGAATAGCACTGTCACATTTGACTGTAGATTTTCCAGTAACAATAAAATATAATGTGATTTTATTTCTTAATGGACCCCTAATAGATTACTTTAGTGTAATTTACGAGCAATATGACATTTTAGCAGATGTGTACAGTAGGTGATACTAATTAATTACTGCCATAGTGAAAGAATGAGTCTTAAGGGAGCATAACAAAGCTGCAAGATGCTGCATAATGCACAAATGGTTTAATGCCTATAGTCCCTAAACCATCGTCATGAAAGGAGGGTACATATTACTTTAAAATTGCCATACAAGCAAACAGATCTGTGTCTGATGTGGCTATTCACATTTAGTAATTTGGGACTCCAATCCCACTTTGATTGGCCAGACCCAATTGTTTAAGGTGCAAAAAGGCTAAATGTTAAGATCTAATTGCCCATCAAAATGGCCTCTTTAGTGACCAAATTTGCTTCAAGAAGCTAATACCACAAGCTGCACAGTAATGGAAACAAAATATCTGTTATTTGTTGGAGCAATATTACATATGTCAGGGATTTGTTTATCAATCCAAGTTATCACTAATATAGTATTTAGAGTAAAGTATGATTGGCAGCCCTGTAACAGGCCACCCATGCGTCCTATGTTTTATCAGCTCACTATCTGCTGCTCCAAAAATCTTACAGATGCGCCAAACAGTAGAATAGCTCCCACAGCACTAGGGGAGAAGACATAGTGTTCTTCCCACACAGTGCGGGAGGGGACAGGCTGCAACTGAGAACAGGTACAAGCAGCACACTCTTCCTCATGGCCCTGATGCTTGGATACATAAAAGATAACAGTCTCTCATATCATGATGTACCCTCTGTATTCTTTCATACGACATACATATGCACCTATTGTACACAATTGATCAATATCTTACTTTAAAACCATGCTAAATGGATTTTTTTTACATTTTGTACCTAAAAAGGAAAACATTTGGGTAAGTGTAAATATTTATGTTTGCAACATTTTGGAAATGTTATTGTTTTTTTTTATTATCTAAAACCGGTTATATCTGAATAAACTGTTATAATGGTTCTTTTTGGCATTTTGTAAATCTTGCCCATTGCAGGTCTCCTATTACACACTGATGAACTGATAAAAGTTAAATTTCTACAGCTGCACATCAGACAAGAGACTACATGGGCCTTTTATGTGATGTAGTCTATGATCTCATTATGAACATTAATAAAAATATCAAATAACAGGGGCGTCAACAAATCAGAGATCCAGGTCAATGATTTTTTATCTGTCTTTTTCTTTTCAATGATTATATAGATATAACTTGTACAGGAATGTATTCCTCAGTGCAGAACGCTGGGTAAGTACAACCTTGAAACTTATAACATAAAGCATACAAGTACCTTGGAAGACTTAATATTTAGCAGTGCCAATGTGACCATAGTAGATAGCTAATATTTAAAATGCCTATCTTTCACTAGGTGGTTTATGGGTCACGCTTTATAATATATTCATCTATTTCTTCACATTAAAAAGCATCACAGTTAAGTCTACTTGACTATATTAACTTTATTAGAACACAGAGGGTGAGTCAGTTAGCTGCGATATAATGTACTAGTTGTGGGTTATGTGGTGTTTTGGTTAAAGATCTTTGCATATTTTTGCTTGAACCTCTATGGAGAAACTTCAGTTCAGTGCTATGGCAGAGAAGTGCCTCCAGATTGTTTGGGCAAAGGCGCTTCATTACCAGGACCTTTAATCGTTTTCCATTGATCACCATAGATGTGCGAGGAGAAAATCAAGAACCGTAAAAGAAAGTTATGGGCGCAGCCGGACAACACGGTAATGTCCGGTGGCACACTGCAATTGAATTTTTTACATGAGTGATGTTCACATTACTATTATTACCTTTTGTTGTGCAAAAACATAAAGCAAGAGGCTACTCATAGTGAAGTGAAGCTTCCCAGACATTGGCTGAGTATATGCTCAAAATAACCAGTAATCCAACATTTTGCAGATAATCCAGTAGGGCAATGAATGCAATTTGCATGTGTGCAGTCACCTTCTGTGATCTAGTAGCTCAGGACAATTTGACTACACATATGTACAGCTGGATTGGGCACAGATCTACAGTATGTGTGTTGCATAGGCTAAATAACGGGGTTTGCGTGTTGTGTAGAGGTACTGTAAGTTTACTTTTACACATTCACCGGTCCAGGTATCTGGCAGATGCTGTCACTAGATATGGTATTATTTCATTAACAAATGCCAAAACAGAAATATTATGTAAATTTTACATCTGACCCTGTAAAAATATATTAGAGTGACTGGTACTATACGGCGAAGGAGGGAAGATGCCATAAGTGAAACATTTCCTATTTGTATTTGGTAATAATGCTTGCAAGATAGGAATAATGATTCATAATTCTATTTCTAACAAGTGGCAAATAATTAGAAGTCTAATAGTATAATGGCATACTGGCATTGGAAATAGACTGAGAAAGAGTCCATTCCTTTCATTCAGCTTACCCATGACACCGTCTATGCCCAGTGACAGCACATACAGTAATTGCTGCATTGAGTTTGCCACAAACTATATAGAAAACAAATGAATCTGGTGGCATGCAAAGGGCTGATGCAGAGAGTAGTTCTCATTACTTTGCACTAGGCATGGTCTGATAATGAGTGTGGGCACTGCTTGGTCATAAGTATTTCCATTGTATCTACTTTTATGACTGAAAAGGTGGAACTAGAACTTAATAGAGCGTTACGTAAGCATCCAGCATATTGAAGGGGCACATGCACACTAATGTGGGTTGGGTACGGGATATTGGCAGCTAGGATGTCGGCGGTCAGAATACAGAACCCGGCATCCTGACGCGCATAATCCCAACAGGGGTGAGAAAGTAAGCTAACCCTCCCCCTAACCATCTTTCCCCACAGTCTAACCCTAACCTCCCCCTGATACTTAGGTTCTGGATTCTAGCGGTCAGGATTCTGGCATCAGCATTCTGACAGGTGTCGGGGTTGCGGCAATGGTCTTCTGACCACCACCATCCCGTACGCTGGGATGGCAACTACATCCCAGCCTAACATACTGTAATATATTTATTTAGAGTACAAATTTGACCTAAACTGTTTTTGTGCTTCAAAGTAAAACAATATTGATAGGAAAAAGTGCAAATACTTGTCCAATGCTGAAGAAAGATTTACAAACTTTAATAATTGCTGCGAGTGACAGAGCGATGACTGAGCTCAGTGCCTGGAAACATAGCAGTTCAGTGGAAATAGACGCTACAGTACATGATGTGAGCTATGTTGTCGTATCCAGGAGAGTCCTTGGCGGGTATACTGGACCAAGTGCTCCATTGAACTGTGAAACGTGATTGGTCCCATTAATGCGTCAAGCTCATTAAAAAACGCTGTTTAAAAAAAAAGAAAACTATTTTACATGTATATAATTGCACAAGACATTTTGTCTTTTTCAGAATTCTTGTCTTCTGTCAGTCATCTTAGAATTGCTATAAAGAAAATGTATGGGTACGTAGATTTTTCTAGATAGCATAACAGAATAATATGTATGAATATTAATAGATCTAATACAATGTTTAATAATTCGTTAGGGCACAAAGATTTTTTGCCAAATACATTTTAGCATCATTCATGTTTTTCACGTTTCCCATTTTCTAACAGCTTAGAGCTGCTGTATTATCAGTAATACTAGAGAAATATGGGCACTATTGTTATGTGATGCTTTATATATCTTTTATACATTACTGTATATGACTTAATAAACTATTACTATACACTGTACATATGTTATTTTACAGTCAGTAGCTTTGTTCAGCTCCCCTATCTCTCTATTATAGTTCTCATGTTTGTGCAGGATTCCAGAGCTACTGTATTTATGTAGGGGCAGCAGTACTGTATAAAGCCGCACTATGGGGTATATGCAATTGCGGTCGAATTCCCGAAATTGTCGAATTTCGGGAATTTTTCGCCAAAAAAAAAAATTCGACAATGCTATTCAGTACTTTCCGACAAAAAAACGGACTTTCAAAATTCGACTTTTTGAAATTCGACTTTTGACAAATTCGACTTTTTTGCAATGATACACATGCTGCAATTCGACCAAAGTCTATTCAATGGAAGTTTGGAAATTCGACAACAGTGCTTTTAGACAGTAAATTCGTCATTTTCAATCCGCCACACTTTGGAGGGTGAAACTAATAAAAAAAATGTAAAACATGTTTTTTTTTCTTGGTAATATCATATCTATTTATATTAGAAGGGATTAGGTACTTGGTTTGTCTTTTTTGGAGGCACAAGTATTATTTATATATTTTTAAAAATAATATATATATATTTTTTGGATGGAATGGTAAAATCCCTGAAAAAAATGGCGTGGGGTCCCCCCTCCAAAGCATAACCAGCCTCGGGCTCTTCGAGCTGGTCCTGGTTCTAAAAATGCGGGGGAAAAATTGACAGGGGTTCCCCCGTATTTTTAAAACCAGCACCGGGCTCTGCGCCTGATGCTGGTGCAAAAAATACGGGGGACAAAAAGAGTAGGGGTCCCCCGTATTTTATACACCAGCATCGGGCTCCACTAGCTGGACAGATAATGCCACAGCCGGGGGTCACTTTTATACAGCGCCCTGCGGCCGTGGCATTAAATATCCAACTAGTCACCCCTGGCCGGGGTACCCTGGGGGAGTGGGGACCCCTTCAATCAAGGGGCCCCCCCCCAGCCACCCAAGGGCCAGGGGTGAAGCCCGAGGCTGTCCCCCCATCCAAGGGCTGCGGATGGGAGGCTGATAGCCTTGAGAAAAATGTCAGAATATTGTTTTTTCCTGTAGTACTACAAGTCCCAGCAAGCCTCCCCCGCAAGCTGGTACTTGGAGAACCACAAGTACCAGCATGCGGGAGAAAAACGGGCCCGCTGGTACCTGTAGTTCTACTGGAAAAAAAATACCCAAATAAAAACAGGAGACAGACACCGTGAAAGTAAAACTTTATTTCATACGTCGACACACACATACTTACCTATGTTCACACGCCGACATCGGTCCTCTTCTCCAAGTAGAATCCAGGGGTACCTGAAAAGAAAAGATAAATACACTCACCTCATCCATGGTCCAGAGGTAAATCCACGAACTTGTCAAAAAAACAAACCGGACACCCGTACCACACGGACTGAAAGGGGTCCCATGTTGACACATGGGACCCCTTTCCACGAATGCAGAGAGACCCCCCCGTGACAGCTGTCACTGAAAGGTCTCGTAAGACAATCAGCGAGCGCAACGTCCTTGCACTCTGCTGATTGGCTCTGTGCGCGTCTGAGCTGACAGCGCATCGCAAAGCCTCTCCATTATATTCAATGGTGGGAACTTTGCGGCTAGCGATGGGGTCACCCGCCGGTCAGCGGCTGACCGCGGGTAACCCCACCACTGACGGAAAAGTTCCCACCATTGAAAGTAATGGGAGAGGCTTTGCGATGCGCTGTCTGAGGTCACACGCGCACAGCCAATCAGGTGAGCGCCACGGAAGTAGCGCTTCCTGATTGGCTGAAGGGACCTCAGTGACAGGAGTCACGTGGTGTCCCGGCATTCGGGGAAAGGGGTCTGATGTGTAAACATGGGACCCCTTTCAGTCCGGCATGGTACGGGTGTTCGTGTTTTTTTTTTTTAACAAGTACGTGGATTATCTCCCGGACACTGGATTGAGGTGAGTCTAATTTTTTTCACAGGTACCTCGGACCGTCGGAGACTGTGACAGTCGGCGTGTCAACATAGGTAAGTATGTGTGTGTCGGCAGTGTGTAATAAAGTTGTACTTGTCAAGGTGTGTGTCTCCTGTTTTTATTTGGGTATTTTTTTTCCAGTAGTACTACAGGTACCAGCGGGCCCGTTTTTCTCCCGCATGCTGGTACTTGTGGTTCTCCAAGTACCAGCTTGCGGGGGAGGCTTGCTGGGACTTGTAGTACTACTGGAAAAAACAATATTCTGTCATTTTACTCAAGGCTATCAGCCTCCCATCCGCAGCCCTTGGATGGGGGGGACAGCCTCGGGCTTCACCCCTGGCCCTTGGGTGGCTGGGGGGGGGGACCCCTTGATTGAAGGGGTCCCCACTCCCCCAGGGTACCCCGGCCAGGGGTGACTAGTTGGATATTTAATGCCACGGCCGCAGGGCGCTGTATAAAAGTGACCCCCGGCTGTGGCATTATCTGTCCAGCTAGTGGAGCCCGGTGCTGGTGTATAAAATACGGGGGACCCCTACTCTTTTTGTCCCCCGTATTTTTTGCACCAGCATCAGGTGCAGAGCCCGGTGCTGGTTTTAAAAATACGGGGGATCCGCTGTCAATTTTGACCCCGGATTTTTAAAACCAGGACCAGCTCGAAGAGCCCGAGGCTGGTTATGCTTTGGAGGGGGGACCCCACGCCATTTTCTTCCGGGTTTTTCCCATTTTTTTAATTCGCGGCAAAATCCGGCAAATCGGCCGTTTTTCGCCCGCGGGACTGTCGAATCCGTTTTTCATTGAATATGGTGAATTCCGGCAACCACCTGCCGGAATTCACCTGTCGAATTGTGTCGAATTAAAAAACGGCGATAATTTGCCGCGATTCGCCGTGAATTGCATATACCCCTATAATTTAATTACATTTCTATTTTCTTCAGTATTTCTTATAGTGCTCAAGTTTTTCTTCTTTATGAGAATAGACAATGGTCACGTCACCAGGGAGTTAAACTGGAGGCTAAATGGCTTTTCCACTTTAAGCAAACTTATTTCCATGTGATATTTTAGTGTTATATAGGTCACTCCACAGGTGCCTCCACCGTCTGCTCATTGCACCCGTGTTCCTACAATGCCGGTCAGCTGCATAAATAATCACATGGGTGCTTGGCCTCAGGGCCGTAACTAGGGTGGTGCGACACCTTCAATCATATCCTCCTTTATTTAACAAACACATTTTAAAATAGTGTCCTGGGATTAGAACCCATAAACTTCTCATACTGCAGTCAGATACCTTACTAATATAGATATTTGCTCTTATATAAGAAACCTGCAAATTCCAACTACACTATATGAAGCTTGTAGAGATATATTATACGTTTGTACAATGGGGGCTAATTCAGACCAAATCGTTGCTGTGCGTGTTCGCACAGCGGGCGATCAGGTCTAAACTGCGCATGCGCCTCAGTGCGCATGTGCATGCCAAAGATGCGATCGGCATCTCAGCCCAGCGATCGCCTCTGCCTGATTAACAGGCAGATGCGTTCGCTGGGCAGGAGGGGGCACGGTCTGGGTAAGACATGCATGGCCGGACAGTCCGGGGAGGGGGGGGGCGGGCCGCAGCCGCTGCGTGATGTCACACGCAGCCGCTGCGACTCGGGACATGGTGAAAAGTCACCTGCCAGCGCAGCAATGCTGCACAGGTAGGGCCTTACTTGCCGAGTGCCATAGCATCGCCGCCGTGTGATGCTATCGCACCCGTGCGGCAGGGGGGGGGCCATACATGCGGGGCAGACTAGCCCTGTGCTGGGCGTCCCCCTGTATGTCAGGGTGGCTGACCGTAGCCGCTACGATCAGGTCTGAATTAGACCCAATGCACACTATACAGATCTGCCTAGTTGCAATGGTTTTATACTGACAATTACAAGGTATGTGTAGTTAGAATTTTAAATGTTTGTTAAAAAAAGGAGGGTGTGACTAAAGGTACCCTGTCTGTCAATGTGAGATGTCCTGGGTATGACTGGTAAGAAATGTGTTATTTTTAAATGTAATGTTACTGAATGACAAATAGCTCTTAAGTTGTTAAGTGCAGGCATGAATTAATTAATTAATTAATTAATAAGATGCTTAGTGTCCAAATCCAGTTTCTTGTAGTGTTCTGAAAAAGTATAGGTATCCTATAAGTGTATCTATTTTAAAAGGATAGGGGATGGGGGAGCTAAGTTTCCATTTGTTGTTATTTCTAAACTGAACATAAATCCAGATAAAGTATGAGTAAATGATGAGCATAAAGGATGCCTTGTAAAACACATTGGGGTAGATGTATAAAGCAGTGATACTGTAAGAGTAGAGAAGTGAGCCAGTGGAGAAGTGTGCCATGGCAGCTGCTTCTTATATAGAGTGAACTTGATAATTGGTTACTCCAAAGCTGATTGGTTGCACATTGTCCACTAGCTCACTTCTCCGCTCTTATCACTGCTTCATTCATCTACCCTCCATTGCCTATTATTCTGATGGTTCAGGGGCTTCCAAGCTACATGTACTGTACACATTAAAGGGGTATTAAAAATTATTAATGGGGCCTATTCAAAAGTGGAGGGAAGGGCGGCACATAGCATAAAGTACTTATGGGTCTGGCATCTTTGTTGGATCTGTGGAGGTTGGCTTGAGCGACCCCATGGGTCATGCAGCCAACCGATAGTGTTGTAGGTGATCCAATGCTGTGTGCTTGTACGCAGCTCAGATCACTAATGCAAGCAGGAGACATCTACTGATATCAGAGGCCTCCTGCTGCATTAACATATCAGTGCTATCGCTGCTGCTTCCAACTAAGCATCACTGATGCCTCCTCCAACTACATCCGAATCTGGCCAATAGACAGTACTCCAACATTGCAGATTCCCCTGTGCACCTCTATGGGAGGTGAGGAAAATTCTGTGATGTGATGCCAGGAAATGGGTAGAAATGCTGGCACCTCACAGACTACATCCCTAAAACATAAGGTACATTTTCCTGGTAACATAGGGGGTAATTCAGAGTTGATCGCAGCAGCAAATTTGTTAGCAGTTGGTAAAAACCATGGGGGTCATTCCGACCCAGTCGCACGCAGCAGTTCTTCACTGCGGTGCGAATGGGTCGGAATTGTGGCTGCGCAGCGCCCGCATTGCAGATGCGCGTCGTTGCCCAGCGACGGTCATCGCCAGGCAACGAGGCCAGGATCGATGAAAGTGATCGCAGGCGCGATCGCAAGAAGATTGACAGTGTGAAGGAGGATGGGGGCGTCTACTCACTGTTTCCCGGGCGTGGTAAGGCGAATGCAGGCGTGTCCAGGCGTTTGGTGGGTGGATGTCTGACGTCACAGCCGGGACCTTCATCGCTGGATCTGTCGCACTGGGTAAGTAGCTGCAGGGCTGGTCTTGTTTTGCAGGAAACTTTTTTAGCTTAGCGGGGCTGCACAAGTGATCGCAGCGCCGCTATGCTCAAATACACTCCCCCATAGGCAGCGTCTAGTTGATCGCACGAGCAGCAAAAAGTTGCTGAGTGCAATCAACTCGGAATGGCCACCCATGTGCACTGCAGGTGTGGCAGATATAACGTGCAGAGAGAGTTAGATTTGGATGGGTTATATTGTTTCTGTGCAGGGTAAATACTGGCTGCTTTATTTTTACACTGTAATTTAGATTTCAGTTTGAACACACCCCACCCAAATCTAACTCTCTCTGTACATGTTATATCTGCCCCCCCCCCTGCAGTGCACATGGTTTTGCCCAACTGCTAACAAATTTGCTGCTGCGATCAACTCTGAATTACCCCCATAATCTCTCTTTAAAACAAAAAATTTGCAATTCTTTTCTTTATACCTGTGGCCCTTATTACCATTATGTTTATTTATACAAATAAAATACTCAACACATTTCTTCTGTACTATAATATAAAATGACTAATTCTATGAGTTATTAGCTACCCCCCCCTAATGGAATCATATTGTGGACATAACTGACCTGTGTTGTCTTTGGCAAAATTGTCTGCGATTTCCCAGTAATCATAGCTGTGCAGGATACTGTTAGTAATACTGACGTGGTTGGCTGCCATCTGGTGGATGCGCTGGGGAATGCTGATAATAGAATTATTCGTGCTACAGGCACTACTAGAACTAGAGGTGCTTCCTTGAGAGCCAACAGAGCTCATGTGAGAAAGACAGGGAGACATGGGTGATGACATCCCTGTGGTTCTGAAACATAATATAATAAACAAAAGAAACATGTTATCTAAATAGCTGTAGTTCTCTAGTTTTAGATTACAGTTTAAATGAAAATTTACACACAGTAGGCATCATTTACAAAGTACAAATTCATTGTTTCTCCTTCAGGGTCCACAGTGATCCACAGGCTCTACCTTGGGATATGATGGAGCGGCATCGGATTGGGCACCAAACAGTCAAGCTCTTCAGACTCCCAGGATGCACTGGGCCCGCCCTCTATATCCCCGTCTCCCGGCTCAGGAAATTCAATTTTTTGTTTGGTGCGGCAGGAGCCGGCCACGTTGAAACAGTGGGGCTGCTAGACAGACGTCCCATCTGGACAAGGGTTGCCCATTTTGGATCACAGATTGGGAAATTTTGACAACAGATGCAAGCCTCCAGGGATGGGGAGCTGTGACAGATCAGTATTCGTTCTAGGGCCGATGGTCCAGGGAAGAAAGTCGTCTGTCAATAAACAGACGACTGGAGCTTCGAGCCATATACAAGGCACTCACTCAGGCAAAGGGAATTCTCCACGGCAAGCCGATTCAGATTCGATCAGACAATGCCATGGCAGTGGCGTACCTCAACCAGCAGGTAGGTACTTGAAGTCAAATGGCAATGAAGAAGGTAAGCCGCACAATAAAATGGGCGGAACGTTATCATTCCAGCCGTGTCAGCAGTGTTCATACCGAAAGTTCTAAACTGGGAGGCGGACTTTCTCAGCAGTCACGACATTCAACCTCCGGTTGTTCCCCTGACTGCTCTCTGGGATCTAGGTTTAGTTCTCAGGGCCTTGCAAGTTGCTTCATTTGAACCGCTATCTAGAGTGGATCTGAAATGGTCAACAGCCAAGGTGCTGTTTCTCCTGGTAATAGCTTCTGCTAGAAGAGTATCAGATTTAGGGGCACTGATGTGTCGGCCCACTTATTTGGTATTTCATCCGGATAGCGCAGTTCTTAGAACCAAATCTGGATATCTGTCACAACTGAGGGCCTGAGCTGACGGGAGGCAGCCTCAGTTGTAGGGGCTGAGATGTACCGGAACCTGGGAGGTTGTATCAGACCCCTGGACATGTAAGTAACATGAATAATAACTGCCCGAAGGCGTGACCACGACAACTTGGATAAAAGTCAATGATGTTTATTATGACAACTCCGCAACACAGCAGCAGTAAAAGAAAACGTAAAAAGTCAGCAAAGAATAAATACAGTTCCTGGGTACTACAGGATGGCAGGAGCCACAGGGCACTGGTAGTGTGAGATAGTTCTTATGATCTTCTAGATGGAAAGTCCTTACCAGGCCCGACTGTAGCAATGGAGATAACCCAGGATTGTGCCAGCTGGTGTTCCAGGAAAAGCTGGGTTGCTGAAGATGAAACAGCTGCTGTGGATACTGGCTGGAACCAGACTGTTGTTAGCACGGAGTGGATACTGGCTGGAACCAGTTAAATAATAAATGAACTTGGGAGCGATGAAATATGAACTGAAATGTAGAACTTGAGAGCGGAGAAATAATAATACCGGTGGAGAGTGGTAAAGTGTAGAAAGGACACCGGCTCTTTAAGGGAAGCTGTACTCTGCTGGAAGCTGAGCTGGAAGCAGGTAATGTTGTAGCTGGAAACAGATGAATCCACGATGGATTGGAGAGTCAGGCTACACCGCAGGTGGAATGCTGGTGCGGGTCTCTATGGTGGAAGTCTTGAGACAGGAGCTGGAACCTGGAAGACAATCACAGGAGAGAGACAAACAGGAACTAGGTTTGACAACCAAAGCACTGACGCCTTCCTTGCTCAGGCACAGTGTATTTATACCTGCAGCAAGGAAGGGATTGGCTAGGCAATTATGCACATTATCAATACTGAGAACAGATTGGTGGAAATGATCAGCTGACAGAATCCAAGATGGCTGCGCCCATGCAGACACTTGGAGGGAAGTTTGGTTTGTAATCCATGTGGTAATGAAAACAGTAATGGCGGCGCCGGCCACCGGAGACAGGAGGCGCCAGGCTGACAGATGCACATCCAACCACGCGGACACAGCGGAGGCCGCGGCTGACGTAATCGCCACTCAGACACTCTGCATGCAGAAGTTCAGGGACGGCGGCGGAGGCCGCGGGAGACGCCATGCCAGGTGTAATATGGCGTTTACTGTGACAGCGTCCCAGAGTGACAGGAGAGGATACAGGAATGTACACATCAGGATAACAGATGGGATCCGGTCCTGGAGCGCTGAGCCAGCCTTAGGAGGCATCTGATGGGTAAGAAATGGCGTCCAGATACCCGGATCGTGACAGCACCCCCCCCCTTTAGGAGTGGCCCCAGGACACTTCTTTGGCTTTTGAGGAAACTTGGAATGGAATCTCCGGACCAAGGCAGGAGCATGGACATCAGAAGCATTGGTCCTTGAACGTTCCTCAGGACCATAACCCTTCCAGTCAATAAGATATTGTAGTTGACCGTAACGGTGACGTGAGTCCAGGATCTTGGCCACTTCATACTCAACGCCTCGTTGAGTTTGGACTTTCGGAGTTGGAGGAAGTGAGGAATGAAACCGATTCAAGATCAGCGGTTTCAACAGGGAAACATGGAATGTCCTGGGTATTTTTAAGAAGGGAGGCAACTGGAGTCTGTAAGCAACAGGATTGATGACTTGTTCAATCTTGAAAGGACCGATATAGCGAGGTGCAAACTTCATACTGGGAACTCTTAACCTCAAATTCTTCGTGGATAACCATACCCGATCACCCACCTTGAGAGCAGGAACTGCTCGACGCTTCTTATCCGCAAACTTCTTGTACCTGAACGATGCCTTGAGCAGAGCTGATCGTACGCTCTTCCAGATATTGGCAAACTGATGCAAGGTGATATCCACTGCGGGAACAGAAGTTGCTGGAAGCGGTTGGAACTCAGGGACTTTAGGGTGGAATCCAAAGTTAGTGAAGAATGGTGTTGAAGCAGATGAAGAATGATACTGGTTGTTATGACAGAACTCGGCCCAGGGAAGTAATTGAACCCAGTCATCTTGAGAGGAGGACACATAGATGCGGAGGAAGGCCTCCAAGTCCTGATTCACCCTCTCGGTTTGACCATTGGTCTGAGGATGGTAAGCCGTGGAAAACTTTAGCTTGACTTGGAGGACTTGACATAAACTTCGCCAGAATTTGGCTGTGAATTGAACTCCTCGATCTGAGATAATTTCTTCAGGAAGACCGTGGAGTCGGAAGATCTCTTGTATGAATACTTGAGCCAACTTGGAAGCTGACGGAAGACCGGTGAGAGGAATGAAGTGTGCCATCTTGGTGAACCGGTCAACTACCACCCAGATGGTATTGAACTTGTTGCACATGGGTAAGTCTGTAATGAAATCCATCGACAAGTGGGTCCATGGTCGACGGGGAACGGATAGTGGAACCAGTTGCCCCGCAGGCGACTGGCGGGATACTTTATGTTGGGCACACTTTGGGCAAGATGCAATAAACTCCAAGACGTCCTTTTTCAGAGTTGGCCACCAATAGGACCTAGAGATAAACTCCAGGGTTTTTTGGATACCTGTATGTCCGGCAAAACGGGAAGCATGGGCCCAATGCATGAGCTTCTTCCTTAGCATCGGCTTCACAAAACTTTTCCCTGATGGGGGCGTAGAGTCCATCCCTACCGTGGAGAATGCCAACGGATTTATAATAGGATGCTTGTCTGAAGACTCTGACTCATTTTCTTGCTCCCATGAGCGGGAAAGGGCATCGGCCTTGCGATTCTGAGAGCCCGGACAGAACTGGAGTTTAAAGTCGAACCTGGAAAAGAAAAGTGCCCATCTGGCCTGACGAGGGTTGAGACATTGTGCGCCCTTCAGGTATAAAAGGTTCTTGTGGTCTGTAAGTATGGTGATTGAATGAGAAGCTCCCTCCAACAGATACCTCCACTCTTCTAGAGCGAGCTTGATGGCTAGCAACTCCTGGTCGCCAATGGCATAGTTGCGCTCAGCTGGGGAGAACTTCCGGGAGAAGAAACTGCAAGGGTGTAAATGGCCATCTTTAGCCCTCTGAGATAACACCGCTCCTACTCCAACGGAGGAGGCATCCACCTCTAAGATGAAAGGAGAGTCGATGTCAGGCTGTTTCAGAACAGGCGCAGAGATGAACCTTTGTTTTAAAAGATGAAATGCTTGCATGGCTTCTTCAGACCACTTGGACGGGTTAGCACCCTTCTTAGTGAAAGCAGTAATAGGCGCCACAATGGTGGAAAAGTCTCGTATAAACTTTCGGTAATAGTTGGCGAACCCTAAGAACCTCTGGACCCCTTTGAGGGTTAAGGGTACCGGCCAATTTTGGATTGCTTGTAGTTTCTCAGGATCCATCTCTAGTCCGGAACCGGACACAATGTACCCTAGAAACGGAATGGACTTGACTTCAAAGACGCATTTTTCTAATTTGCAATAGAGATGATTGACACGGAGACGGGACAGAACCTCTTTAACCCAAAAACGATGGTCCTCTAAATCGTTGGCAAAAATGAGGATATCGTCTAGATAGACCACGACATGACGGTATAGAATGTCTCTGAAGATCTCATTGACAAAATGCTGGAAGACAGCTGGAGCATTGCTCAATCCGAAGGGCATGACGAGGTACTCATAATGTCCGTCACGGATGTTAAAGGCGGTCTTCCACTCGTCACCCTCACGGATCCGGATGAGATTGTATGCACCTCGCAAGTCCAGCTTTGTAAAGATGGTAGCTCCGCTAACTCTGTCAAAGAGCTCAGTAATCAGGGGTAAAGGATAACGGTTCTTGATGGTAATGTCGTTCAAACCTCTGTAGTCGATGCACGGCCGCAGACCACCATCTTTCTTTTTTACAAAAGAGAAGCCTGCGCCGGCTGGAGAAGAAGAAGGTCGAATGAACCCCTTTGCTAGGTTCTCTTTAATATATTCCTCCATAGAATGCGTCTCAGGCAGAGACAACGGATAAGTTCGGCCTCGAGGTGGAACCTTCCCTGGAACGAGATCAATCGGACAGTCCCATTCTCTATGAGGAGGAAGGATATCAGCAGAAGCTTTACTGAACACATCCGTGAAATCTTGATATGGAGGAGGTGGAACATCAGACGACCTGGGGGAGGAAGAACAGACAGGCAATACTTTAAACAAACATGTCTCAGCACAGGAGGAACCCCATGCCAGGATTTGCGTAGTCGTCCAATCAATTGTAGGATTGTGAAGACGGAGCCATGGAAGGCCCAGGACCACAGGATGTGTGGCTCTTGGAATCACTAAAAAAGAAATAAGTTCGGAATGAAGAACTCCCACTCTCAGACGAACTGGTAGAGTCCTTAAAGAAATAACTGCATCAAAAATTTTGCTGCCATCCACGGCAGTTAAAGAAATGGACGAAGGAAGTCTCTCGGTGGGTAGGGACCACCGTTTAACATAGGCTTCGGTAATAAAGTTCCCAGCTGCTCCGGAATCAAGGAGGGCAAGGACGTTCCGATAACGTTGAGCAACTTGAAGCGAGACTGGGAGATTACAATCTTGAGGAGATGGAGAGGAGATCATTACTCCTAGCCGGCCCTCTCCTTGGCGAGCTAGGATTTGGAGTTTCCCGGACGTTTGGGACAGGCATTAATGGTGTGAGACGGAGCTGCACAATAGAGACAGAGAAACTCGGAGAGACGTCTTCGGCGCTCAGCAGGAGTTAAACGGGAACGGCCAAGTTGCATGGGCTCATCTTTAGATGGTGACAGTTGACGAGGAGCAGAAGATTTTGGAGCAGATGATCTTCCACGCTCAGTTGCTCTCTCTCTGAAACGTAAATCAACTTTCGTGCAGAGTGAGATTAGCTCATCTAACTTAGAAGGTAAGTCTCTGGTAGCTAACTCATCTTTAATACGCTCAGATAAGCCATGCCAGAATGCAGCATACAGGGCCTCGTCGTTCCATGCCAGTTCGGATGCCAGGATCTGGAACTGTATCAGATATTGTCCTACAGTACGTGACCCCTGGCGTAAACGGAGAATCTCGGATGAAGCTGAGGTTACCCGGCCTGGCTCGTCGAAGATGCGCCTGAATGTTGACACGAAGGCAGTGTAGGAAGATAGCAGGGTGTCGGACCTCTCCCATAACGGTGATGCCCAATCAAGGGCTGAGCCACTGAGAAGAGAAATAATGTAGGCAATTTTTGTACGGTCACTGGGAAAATTGCCAGGTTGTAGCTCAAACTGAATCTCACACTGGTTGAGAAATCCCCTGCAGAATCTTGGAGATCCGTCAAATTTTGCTGGCGTTGGAAGATGAAGACGTGGAGCAGAAATGGGTAAGGTGAGTGGGGTTATAGCTGGAGTCACTGTGGTTGACGCACCAGACGCGCCTGATCCACGGAGAGTTGTCTGAATCCCATCCAGCCAAGTAGAGAGATCCTGGAGACAGCGGATGATGTGGCCCTGTGCAGCCTCCTGATGTTCTAGTCGGGCTGCCAGTTCTTGCATCGGCCTGGCCGCTTGATCCTGGTCTCCGGCTGGATTCATTGGGTCAGTGCTTACTGTCACAACTGAGGGCCTGAGCTGACGGGAGGCAGCCTCAGTTGTAGGGGCTGAGATGTACCGGAACCTGGGAGGTTGTATCAGACCCCTGGACATGTAAGTAACATGAATAATAACTGCCCGAAGGCGTGACCACGACAACTTGGATAAAAGTCAATGATGTTTGTTATGACAACTCCGCAACACAGCAGCAGTAAAAGAAAACGTAAAAAGTCAGCAAAGAATAAATACAGTTCCTGGGTACTACAGGATGGCAGGAGCCACAGGGCACTGGTAGTGTGAGATAGTTCTTATGATCTTCTAGATGGAAAGTCCTTACCAGGCCCGACTGTAGCAATGGAGATAACCCAGGATTGTGCCAGCTGGTGTTCCAGGAAAAGCTGGGTTGCTGAAGATAAAACAGCTGCTGTGGATACTGGCTGGAACCAGACTGTTGTTAGCACGGAGTGGATACTGGCTGGAACCAGTTAAATAATAAATGAACTTGGGAGCGATGAAATATGAACTGAAATGTAGAACTTGAGAGCGGAGAAATAATAATACCGGTGGAGAGTGGTAAAGTGTAGAAAGGACACCGGCCCTTTAAGGGAAGCTGTACTCTGCTGGAAGCTGAGCTGGAAGCAGGTAATGTTGTAGCTGGAAACAGATGAATCCACAATGGATTGGAGAGTCAGGCTACACCGCAGGTGGAATGCTGGTGCGGGTCTCTATGGTGGAAGTCTTGAGACAGGAGCTGGAACCTGGAAGACAATCACAGGAGAGAGACAAACAGGAACTAGGTTTGACAACCAAAGCACTGACGCCTTCCTTGCTCAGGCACAGTGTATTTATACCTGCAGCAAGGAAGGGATTGGCTAGGCAATTATGCAGATTATCAATACTGAGAACAGATTGGTGGAAATGATCAGCTGACAGAATCCAAGATGGCTGCGCCCATGCAGACACTTGGAGGGAAGTTTGGTTTGTAATCCATGTGGTAATGAAAACAGTAATGGCGGCGCCGGCCACCGGAGACAGGAGGCGCCAGGCTGACAGATGCACATCCAACCACGCGGACACAGCGGAGGCCGCGGCTGACGTAATCGCCACTCAGACACTCTGCATGCAGAAGTTCAGGGACGGCGGCGGAGGCCGCGGGAGACGCCATGCCAGGTGTAATATGGCGTTTACTGTGACAGCGTCCCAGAGTGACAGGAGAGGATACAGGAATGTACACATCAGGATAACAGATGGGATCCGGTCCTGGAGCGCTGAGCCAGCCTTAGGAGGCATCTGATGGGTAAGAAATGGCGTCCAGATACCCGGATCGTGACAGCATCTTCCTAAGGTGGCTCTAAGTTCCATCTTAATGAAGAGATCGTAGTTCCGTCTTTTCAGGGACCGTACTTCTCTGTGGGAGATGCATCATTGGACGTAGTTTGTGTGTTAAGGATCTACGTGGATTGTACCAGTGCCTCTACGGATTTCACAAGAGAGGATGGCCTGCCAATAAGCAAACACTGGCAAGATGGCTTCAGATGACAATATCAGAAGCATACTCCTAAGCTGATCTCCCGATTCCGGATAATGTCTCTGCTCACTCTACTTGTAAGGTAGGTCCTTCCTGGGCAGCTTATCGAGGTGCCTCAGCTGAACAGATCTGTAAGGCAGCCATATGGTCATCCATTAACACATTCATTAGACATTATACTTTTGACACATTTGCCTCTCAGGACGCTGCATTTGGGCGGAAGATTCTCCTGTTTGATCAGGGGCGTCCCCTCCCTTAGTACGGCTTTGGGATGTCCCAAGGTAGATCCTGTGGATCCCTGTGGACCCTGAAGGAGAAATCAGTGGTTATGTTAGACTTACCTAGATAACCCTGTTTCTCTGAAGTCCACAGTGTCCACAGGGATCCCACCCTGAAGCACCTGATTTGAGAATCTGTATACCTACTAATGTCTTCCTATCCTTGGGTGTGGAAGTGTGTGTATGTTTCTCGCCTGAATAGGTCTCCCTCTCGTGTAAACTGCTCCTGCCTTGAGCTTTAGTATTAACTGAATTGCCTGAGCCGGGGAGCAGGGATATAGAGGGCAGGCCCAGTGCATTCTGGGAGTCTGAAGAGCTTGACTGTTTGGTGCCCAATCCACTGCCGCTCCATCACATCCCAAGGTAGCTCCTGTGGACTTCAGAGAAACAGGGTTATCTAGGTAAGTCTACCATAACCACTGATTTTTGCAGCAAAGTGTGTATAGGGTCTGCACAGCATACTTTATGGTGCATGGCTACTTTCTATGTGGAGACGCTACGACAAACTCAGAAGTGCATCTATTACCCCTTTCCACTAAAGTCGTGGGTCTGACCCAGGATTTGGAACACAGTTCCAAGCCGGGTCAGACCTGAGACCTGACCCCTTTTCAACTGCTGTGCGATCCGGGAATTTTCCTGGGCGGCACCGTTTACACTGCACACAGGTGCAGTGTCTTCTGCCCGGGGCTTGGAGATGACGTCATCTCCAAGCACCAGGAAAACCGGCACCCTTTAGGCCACGCCCCCAATTGGAAGCTGCCCACCGTCATGCTGGGGGCAAGCCTAGCACTCCGGAAGCTGCTGGGCTGCCCCCAGCCTGGCTCCAACACACAATTTGTGATTTGTAGCGCTCAACCTATATGAGTATGTAAATGATGATGCTGTGAAACCATGTAAAATTTCAAAAGTTATTTGATTTTATTACTAGAGAAAACAAATGCATAATTGGTGTGCATGCATTGCGAAATATCAATTAAAATTGATCTGTTGAGGAAATGTCCTGGGTAGTGATGTAATTATTGTTGGGGATGGTAAAATGCTGGAGCAAAGTTCTGGGGTGCACAACCAGATTGGTATCTCTGTAATCTTGGTGGTGTACAGTATCCAGTTAATTCTAAGAAAAAAACTACAAGAAAAAAAGTTTTTTTGTTTTGTTTTGAATGGAAAAAAAATAGAAATAAAAATATATATTATTTAGAAAAAATATCCGTAAAGGAAAAAGGTGGGTCTGTTTAGCTGTAACCCAGCTGGTTCCAAATGGTAATATGGAGTGAAAGTCACTTATAGAGTAGTCAGCGGCGTCCCGCTGACTATTTGCTCGAGCTAATGATGGTACCGGCTTACGGTGATTGCGGTGTTTCCCCGGGGTTCAAGGTGCGCCTGGTGCGGGGAGGGTGAGGGGACAGGGAGCACCGGACTGACCAGGCCTCGTGGGAAGGGATTCCCCCCTCTGTCCTGGTTCAGACAGTGATGGGAGATCCGGCCACCACAGGGACTGATCTGGCGGCGATTGGCTAGTGTGGGCTTGTTAAGAGCCGTCACTGCCCACCGTCCGCCGGGACCGGAGCTACTTGAATCACCTGTCTCTCCCCCCTCCTCCGCTAATTCGTCTCGAATAACACCCCACCGGCTTACCTCTTCTCCTTCGGGTCTCTCTCCGTCACTGCTGGCTTCTTCCGGGTAGGGGAGTCACGTGACCCCCGCTCGGCTGGTCTCACAAGAGTTCCACGGCCCGTATTTCTTGTCGGTGTCGGTGTGAGTTTAGTATTAGATGCCCAACACGTTTCAACCCTCTAGGGGTCTTCTTCCAGGGATTCGTGGCTCCAACACACACCTTTCCCGGCCAGCGCTGCTGTCTGCATAGCAGGACAGACAGCAGCACTGACAGCATGTGCTGTTCCCCCGAACCTCCTGACCGCCCGCAGTACACTGCAGTCAGGGAGGTATAGGCTCCAGACAAGCTGTAAACATGTCCCGGGTCGGATGAATTCGACTCTGGTTTTTTTTTTGAGGGAGCCGTTTCCACTACCAAAAACTCGGGTCGATGCGCGCACTTGTGCAATAACCCGGGTTTTTTTATCTAGTGGAAAAGAGGTATAGGTGTGCGGGGAGGTGCATTCTGTAAAAGTGTAGACATCTCATGAAAAGTTCAACCTCCAACCACTTTAGTTCCACCATTTCATTAAGTACAACTACTTTACAGTTTTTTTTGCAGAACATTACCACATTTGGCCTCATTTATGTCTTATATGTATCATTAGAGTAATAGAACATCAGAACTTCTTTATTACAGTGTCAATGCCAAGCTTTGTTTTACAGTGGGCAAAATGAAGCTTCTCTGTGCAGCTTGGAGTACGACATGAATATCATTAAAAGTCCAGGATCTTATCTGACCTTCGCCACACCCTATCATCCCCAAAATGCATCCCTTTAATCTTACACCACTAAATCGCTCTGCAAAATGAAATCTTATTTTTTCATTGCTCTGTCAAACAATACAATACAATTTACTGGTGCTCCTTCTTCCTCTAATATCTCCCATTAGCCATTGAAAACTTCTACTCCTCTGCAAATGTCCTCAATCCCAATGCACTATGGCGGGAATCTTGGTAGAACTGGAAAAATCATGATGCATGGCACTACCAGAGAGATGACTATTTTGTGCTTTTGAAATGAACACTAGGGGTGCCGACAGCTCTGTCGGGCCCCGGTAATAAGAGGGAGTGTGGCCAGCGGAGAAGATGTTGCTAGACCCCGCTCCTTTTATAATATTAAAAAAGGTGTGTGTGTGTGGGGTGGGGGTGGGGTGGGGGGGGGGGGGGCAATGTCAGAACCAGTAGGCGGTGGGCAATCTGGCATGATCACTCCCCTTCTCGACATCACACAGAGAGAGAGGACTGACTGCTGCTTCTCTCCAACACACAGCAGAGTGTGCCATGTGCTGGGCTGGAAAGATAGGCTGCTGCAGCAGCAGTAGTCAGTCCTCTCTCCCTGTCCGACACGCAGCTGTTAGCAACGGGGGAGGGCAGCGGGACCTGGGCCCTTCCAACGGTACCTATCATATGGGTCAAAACTTAGTTGCCAACTATTATTTATAGGCAGTCTAGCAAGTAGTGGGTGAGTAGTGTGGGTTGTTCATTATTTATGAAGCTGAGGGCTGCAGGTTCAGCACTGCATACAATGATGGGGTACATGCTTCAGTATATCAACAGATGTACTACATGTTCAGTAATGGCTCCTATACATCAGCGGCCCCATTTACCTGATTCACCAGCATCGCTGATCCACTGACTAGATCCGCCAAACGGCGGCCATTGATGATCATCAATCCGTCGGGGAAATAAAACATGTTAAAAATTCCGGATTTGCTGATACCGACCGTTTTTGTAAACATGTTTAATATTCCTGTCGGGGGATTGGCAAATAGCAGCAATATGTCGCTGACGTCACGCCATAACTACAGTAGGTGTGTGTGGAGTGTGCTACCGTACATATTTCTGAAGGGTAGGGGACGCTGTTGGCGGCACTGGTCAATTATCTGTTTTAATTACTTCCACTTGCAGCTTCCCCCTTTTGGAAGCGCAGCATCTCCTGACCGCCCCTGTCTCCTACATTCATGACCTTAACTTGAGAGCTCTTTGTTATTCAGTCGCACTGTCCTTTACTACATTTCAAGACGCTGACATACCCGGAATTTAAACCCATTGCCTGTGGCAACACCATCAGACAACCTATTCATTGATAGAATTCTAAGCTAGAGAATTCTATCTAGTTGAAGTTTACCTTGTTCTTGTACTGTGAGCATAGGAGTTTCTATAATGGGTGCAGTGTGTGCGGACCCCTAGGTCTGTGCGGGCACACACCAAACACACTGCACTAATATAGTATACTTACCCCTCTGGCATTATGCCAGCGTCTACTAGCTGCTGGAGAGGAGGGGGCCCGCTACGGAGGCTGCACGCAGGTCCCCCACTGACTGCGAGAAATGATCAGCATTTCAGCTGAGCACATCTATGTAGTGTATGGATGCAGGAGATTGGATGTTTATAGATCTGATCAATTGCAATGCTGATTATTATTTTTACAAAGTACAAATAGCTTCACATAGATCTTAAAGTTTTTATGCCGGCTCAAATAGCTGAACGAGTGTTTGACTGGAATGCACCAGGCTATGGGTTTAAATCCTTGGTATGGCAGGATATTGAAATATGTTATTTAATAAAGAGTATTGTAACTGACTAACAATGACGGGATTCCGACTGTCAGCATAGCGGCAGCGGCATTCCGTGTGCCGGAATCCCAGCAACGAGTCTGCAAGTTTCTTTGTGGGCTTGCTGCGCTCGCCGCGCTTCGGACCCAGTGGCGAGCCACAGGTTATATTCCCAATTGGTTGGTAGCACTGACCCACCAACCGTGTGGGAATTACGGGCTTCTGGGAACTGCTGTAATTTTGACTGCATCCCATATACGTATATATGCTTTTATGTATCCTGATGACAATCGCAATAGATTGAAACGTTGATAAACACAGGTTCTGTGTTTTTCTTATTTTGGAGTCCCGAGTGCTGCACCTTTGCCATATATCTATATATTTGTGGAAAGGGGAATATTAGTATGGGCTTTCTCTCAAATTTGCATTGCCCCTTCTCCATTTCCCCATGAGGCATGCGCCTTATCAGGGTCATCTTTACATATGGGCTCAATGGGCAGTTTCCCAAGGGCCCCAGGAGTGTAATGCTGATAGCTGAGGGTCCCATTTTTCCAGGGGTTCCTGAATTTTGAAAATCGGCCCTGGAGAACCAGAGATATCCGACTTCAAAGCAGTGGTCCCCATCCGAGCCTGTTAATTGCTCATTCCAGCCAGATATCACTGGTTCTATTTGAATTTTAGAGGAACTTCCAAAAGCTGCGCCTCTCCCCTTTCGGTGGACACTGGCAGCTTGTCTCTACTATGCCCAGAACCAGAGATATCAGCAGCAGCTGGTCCCTGCTCCAGCTCCACACGCCTGGTATGCACTTTTATATTTTCAGCTGTGAATTGCTATGGCCCCTGAACTCTGATCCCCAAGTCCCCAGTACCTCCTGAAAGGTGGGACTCTCTAGTGTTTTATCCCATTGAAAGCTAAGAAATCTATTTTCAGGAACTGGAGATATCTGCAGTCAAGCAAGCTGCCATCACACCAAAAAAATTATGAATATTAAGCCCACTCCACTATCTGCCTCTCCCTTGCAATTTTCTCTCTCGGACAGGGCACAGCAAAATCTAGTTAAGGCTCTGGCTGATGTTTAGGGGCAATAACTCAGGATAATTCCTGCTTTCCCATAGCTTGTTAGCCTTATCAGGGTCATCAAGTCAGAATGTGTCACATTTATGCATTGAGGTTTAGAGGACTGGGTGCAGTACAGGATTTTTGTCTTCAGCGTCAAAACACCTTTTCCCAGCATTAACAGGTCCTTTCTTAGACAGACAGCTGTAGTTCCCAACATGAGCACATACACACAACTATGTAGTGCCAATGATAAATGAAAATGGTTTGCTCATAATAATATATAACAGCGGTAACAGTAATTGATTCTGCTGGACCAGAACCTTCCTGTTTCTATTTATAGCACAGAGTAATAGAATTTATATAAAACTAGGTAGTCTCATTCCAATTTGGGTCCATTGTGGCAGGAAAATGGCATATGTTATTTTGTACTAATATTGATACTTATAAGGAAAAGACAGTGATAAAGCCATAGGATATACCAGGGGGATCCGGTCTGAAGATCGACAGTATCTAGGTCGACAATGTTTAGGTCGACCACTATAGGTCGACAGTCAATAGGTCGACATGGATGGAAGGTCGACAGGGTTTCTAGGTCGACATGTGCTAGGTCGACAGGTCTAAAGGTCGACATGAGTTTTTCAATTTTTTTTTCTTTTTTTGAATTTTTTCATACTTAACGATCCACGTGGACTACGATTGGAACGGTAAAGTGTGCCGAGCGAAGCGAAGGCACCATGCGAGGGGACGCGGTGCACTAATTTGGGATCCCGGTCACTCTATGAAGAAAACGACACCAAAAAAACAAAACAAAAACCTCATGTCGACCTTTAGACCTGTCGACCTAGCACATGTCGACCTAGAAACCCTGTCGACCTTCCATCCATGTCGATCTAGTGACTGTCGACCTATAGTGGTCGACCTAAACATTGTCGACCTAGATACTGTCGAATTGATGAACCACACCCATACCAGGATCTGTAACCACATTCTGCACTCATTAGGAATGCCCAATGTATTGGGTAAACTGCATACTCCTGTCTCCAATACATCCCAGTTTCCACCAGCTGGCTTCCTGCCTATTGCATACTGCTCTATTTTCTGAAGAAATTCAAATTACAGTAATTGGGCATTCACTAGGACAGATTACATAATTATCAAATTATGTTCCTAATGTATTACTTTGCCTCAAATGTGATTTGCAATAACAGTGAGATTTTTCATGCCACACAGTCACTTACTTTCCATTTGCATTCCAGGGCGATGGTACTCTGGGCGTTTTAGAGGTATTCTGGAAAGGGAAAAGTTAGTGTTACCATGATACTATAGATTGGCTGTGATATAATGATTTGTTAAAGTAAAAAAAAAAAAACATATCAAAGTAAATAAGGCAAAGACTGTAATCAGAATATGGAACACAAGTGCAGATTTACCAAACAAAGTAAATTCTTGTTGTCACTTGTTACAAATGATAAATGGCACTCAGGCCAATCACCTGCTAACTGTAATTATTAAACACATGACAGCTAGGAGCTGATTGGCTGGAGCACCATTTATCATTTGTAACGAGTGATCACAAGAATATCACTCGTTGTTAAATCTGTCCCTCGGTCTGTTTGCTCCTATCCTGGTGATCAGTGCGCTGCACACAAACCTCACATACAGTACAGGTGATTACATGGACTTACTAGACTAGCAATTTTCAGATATGTCAGATTTCGAAAGCAATTTAATCACTAATGAATAACGTGCTTTGAAAGGAAGCAGCTTTTACTGAGCGCATAGATCACTTTGTACATCAGGGCCTGCCTTAATAAAATGGATTTCTATGGAAGAGCTTTTGGCACGAGTGCATTTTACATATTTCCAAAAAGCATTTAAAAAATGTTTCCAGCGACTAAGCTACTCATGTTTTTTGTTTAAAATTCATTGCTATCTAAAATGCCCAACGAGGAAGAACAATATATACTGTAGTACCAAAATAATAAGAAAAGTAATATACACTGTAATTCTTTTAGTATGTTTACATGTCTATGAATGGCAGATGATGCATTTCACATACTGTAAGAAACAAGGCCATCCACCATAAAGGCCATTAATGTTACGTTCTTAGTGCTCAGAATAACAAAGGTATTGAGTGGCAGTCCAGAGCACAAGAACGTGATGCTGAAATAATGGCAAGGTGTAATTATAACCCCTAGCAACCTAACTCCGTTGTTTCACCCGCGTGGTCCGTCTATGCCTGCGAGACTATGTGTTCTTGGGCCCACGGCAGCCACGTTTGAAGGGCGGATTAGGTCTGCCCAACTCTGATGCCCCCCGGTCTTAGCATGAGACAAGGCATAAACGGAGACGGGATGATAACAAGGGGACCTCTAACTAAACACAAGACAGAGCTAGGGGCTACTACTGAACTACAAAATAACAGTATGTGCGGCACGGCCGCCAAAGGAAAAGGAAACCAAAGTATACCATCCAAACCCTACACGGCACCGCCGTATACCAGGAAGGATAGCTAAAGCGGAACACCTCCGTGAAAATACAAAGAAACCAGAAATAAAAGGAATTCCGCGGCCAAGGCCGCAAGGCGCGGCTGAAGGCCGCTACTCACAACACCGGGAATACCCGAAAGCGAACCGGAGTCTTCAGATCTCAAATGCAGGTGACCACCGACCGGAAGGTAGGGAGAAGTACGAGGATTGGCTTCCGATACCAGGAGTCAGGACCACCGGAGCAAGACGACTGGAGTACGAAACACCGGACAGGGAATATTCTCCAGAGCTGGAACAGCAAACAGGAAGCTATCACCGGCATCTGTGTAATGCGCTGAGACAGCATATAAAAGGGAGCCCTCCAATGGTTGTGGAGAATCTAATTAGTGATGTTGTGCAGCTGCCCTGCTGCACGACCACGGTAAGGCAGGTGAAACAAATCCTAACATGGCAACGGGGAATGCGTTGCCAGGGACCCGGCGGCTCAGCACGCACGGCGTCCTAGCATTGCTAGGTGCCGTGCGGGGAGGACAGGGAGGCGCGGCGGCCGTGACCGTCACCCGGCAACGGTCGTGGCGCCGGCCAGCCGCTGCGCCTAACAGTACCCTTCCTTGAGGAGGGGTTAAAGAACCCCTAGATCCGGGTTTCTGAGGAAATTCCTGAAAGTATAATATCTTACATTTAGGGGCATGTAAATCCTTGTCCAGGACCCAAGACCTTTCCTCCGGGCCATACTCTTTCCAATGAACCAAAAAATAGAGCCGGCCACGAGAAAACTTAGAATCTAAGACTTTCTCCACAAGGAACTCTTGTTGACCCTCAACATCCACCGGAGGTCTACCCTGGGAAGTCTTCCGAGGGAATCTCCTGAAAAAAATATATTGCTTCAAAAGAGAACAGTGGAAAGTGTTTCCAATTTTAAGTGATTTAGGCAACCGCAGCCGAAAAGCCACTGGATTGACTTTCTTGACAATAAGAAATGGTCCAATAAATCTGGGTCCCAATCTAGCCGAGGGTTGTCGGAGCTTGATGTTGCGGTTTGACAACCACACCTTATCCCCCACCTTAAATGTGCACGGGCGTCGAAACCTATCAAAAAAAAAATTCTCTCGGAAAGCAGCCTTCTTAAGGGCAAGGTGTACCTTTCTCCAAATAACTCTGAGACGGGAAGTTAAGGTCAACCAAGAGGCAGGACAATGAGGAGTAAAGGAATTGGCTCTAGGATGAAAGCCCAGGACCGAAAAGAATAGAGATTCCTTGGTGGAAGAGTGGCAAGAGTTATTATAGGCAAATTCGGCCAGAGGAAGAAAATCTGACCAATCATTCTGAAGTTTGGCAGAATAAAGACGTAGATATTGTTTTAGTGACTGATTAACACGTTCAGTCTGTCCGTTAGACTGTGGATGGTATCCAGATGTCAAAGAGAGTTTCATGTTTAATGAGGCACAAAAACGTTTCCAGAAACGGGCAATGAATTGTGGTCCCCGGTCAGAGACAATATCCACGGGTAAACCATGAAGTCTGAAGACATCGCGGAGAAACAGAACTGCCAAAACTTGAGCGGAGGGTAATCGGGGAAGAGCAATGAAGTGGGCCATTTTACTAAAACGGTCTACCACTACTCAAATGACCCGGAATCTGGATGAAAGAGGAAGATCCACCACGAAATCCATGGAAATGTGTGACCACGGCCTGAGAGGAATAGCAAGAGGAATGAGTTGTCCGACCGGCAACGATTGAGATATCTTGTGCTGAGCACACACCTGACAGGAAAGGACAAATTCCCTAACGTCCTTGGAGAGATTAGGCCACCACACCGAGCGAGAGATTAACTCCAAGGTTTTAGCAATACCCGGATGACCAGAAACCTTACTATCATGAAACTCAGCAAGGACAGTGCCTCTTAAGAACTCAGGGACGAAGAGACGACCAGCAGTAACACTGGGAGCCTACTGCTGAAGCTGGACCAGCTGTATGAATAAATCCTGTGTGAGGCCAGCCCGGATGACGGACGATGAGACAATGGGGGTTGTGGCCGGGTAGTTACTGTGAGCAGGAAGAAAACAACGTGACAGGGCATCGGCTTTGGTATTCTTAGAACCGGGCCTGAAGGTGATGATGAACTTGAATTGAGTAAAAAACAGCGCCCAACGTGCCTGCCAAGCATTTCACCGTTTAGCTGATTCAATATACTGTAGATTCTTGTGGTCAGTGAATACAGTAATGGTATGCTTCGCTCCTTCAAGCCAGTGCCTCCACTCCTCGAAAGCCCATTTACTGCCAGCAACTCTCGATTACCAACATCATAGTTGGATTCTGCGGAGGAGAATTTCCTGGACATGAAGGCACACGGGTGTAATCCCAGAGACTCCGGGTCTTCCTGAGAAAGGATGGCTCCCACTCCAACCTCTAAGGCATCCACCTCAAAAATAAAGGGAAGATCTGGGTTAGGGTGTCTGAGTACTGGAGCTGAGACAAAGGCCTGTTTTAGGGCCAGAAAGGCAGACTTAGCTTGAGGTGACCAATTGGAAGGATTCGCTCCTTTTTTAGTCAACGCCACAATAAGAGCAACTAAATCAGAAAAGGCATGAATGAAACGCCTATAATAATTCGCAAAACCTAAGAACCGCTGGATTGCCTTTAAGTTAGTGGGTTGTGTCCAAGTTAGGATTGCCTGGAGTTTCTTTGGTTCCATGTAAAACCCCTTAGGAGAAATCATATACCCCAAAAAGGACACCTCCGTGATATGGAAATTAAATTTCTCCAATTTGGCGTACAAATGATTCTCCCGTAATTTCTGAAGTACTAGTCGCACATGGACCACATGTTGTTCGGAAGATTCAGAATAAATCAAAATGTCGTCTAAATAAACGACCACAAACTTTCCTAGAAAGTCGCGGAGGACATCGTTAATAAGATCCTGAAACACAGCAGGAGCATTAGACAAACCAAATGGCATTACAAGATATTCGTAATGTCCTGACTGTGTACTGAAAGCAGTCTTCCACTCATCCCCAGATCTTATTCGGATGAGGTTGTAAGCCCCTCTGAGATTGATTTTGGAGAAAATAACGGCAGTACGGAGCTGATCAAACAGTACCGAAATCAGCGGCAAGGGGTAGGCGTTTTTAACAGATATCTTATTCAAAGCCCGATAATCAATACACGGTCTAAGCGATCCGTCTTTTCTCTTACGTCCTAGAGGATGCTGGGGACTCCGTAAGGACCATGGGGTATAGACGGGCTCCGCAGGAAACATGGGCACTATAAAGAACTTTAGAATGGGTGTGCACTGGCTCCTCCCTCTATGCCCCTCCTCCAGACCTCAGTTAGATCCTGTGCCCAGAGGAGACTGGGTGCATTGCAGGGGAGCTCTCCTGAGTTTCTCTATAAAAAAAAAAAAAAAAAAAGAATTTTGTTAGGTTTTTTATTTTTAGGGAGCACTGCTGGCAACAGGCTCCCTGCGCCGTGGGACTGAGGAGAGAGAAGCAGACCTACTTAAGTGATAGGCTCTGCTTCTTAGGCTACTGGACACCATTAGCTCCATAGGGATCGGAACGCAGGTCTCACCCTAGCCGTTCGTCCCAGAGCCGCGCCGCCGTCCTCCTTGCAGAGCCGGAAGATAGAAGCCAGGTGAGTATAAGAAGAAAGAAGACTTCAAAGGCGGCAGAAGACTTCTGATCTTCACTGAGGTAATGCACAGCGGTAATGCTGCGCGCCATTGCTCCCACACACACACACACACACACACTACAGGCACGGATGGGTGCAGGGCGCAGGGGGGGGGGGGCGCCCTGAGCAGCAATAAACCTCTTGGCTGGTAATAGTAAGTATATATTCTGCAGAGGCATTAAAATATACGAACCCCCGCCAGTTTTTTGTATTTTTGAGCGGGACCGAAGCCCGCCGCTGAGGGGGCGGAGCTTGATTCCACAGCACTAACCAGCGCCATTTTCTCCACAGCACGCTGCTGAGAAGCTGGCTCCCCGGACTCTCCCCTGCTGATCACGGTGACAGAGGGCTTAAAAAGAGGGGAGGGGCACATATATTTGGCGCAGTGAGTGTATATTGAATATACATACAAAAAGCGCTGTGTATCTGGGAATTGTTTTTCCAGGGTCATTTGGCGCTGGGTGTGTGCTGGCATACTCTCTCTCGGTCTCTCCAAAGGGCCTTTTTGGGGAACTGTCTCCAGATTAGATATTTCCCTGAGTGTGTGTGGGTGTCGATACGTGTGTGTCAGCATGTCTGAAGCGGAAGGCTCTTCTAGGGAGGAGGTGGAGCAAATGAGTGTGGTGTCTCCGTCGGCAACGCCGACACCTGATTGGTTGGATATGTGGAATGTTTTAAATGCAAATGTGAATTTATTACATAAGAGGTTGGACAAAGCGGAGTCCAGGGAAAATGCTGGAAGTCAATCCTTGCCTTTCACTATGTCACAGGGCCCTTCTGGGTCTCAGAAGCGCCCACTATCCCAAGTAGCAGACACTGATACCGACACGGATTCTGACTCCAGTGTCGGCTACGATGATGCGAGGTTGCAGCCAAAGTTGGCAAAAAGTATTCATTATATGATTATTGCAATAAAAGATGTATTGCATATCACAGATGACCCTTCTGTCCCTGACACGAGGGTCCACATGTTTAAAGAAAAGAAACCTGAGGATACTTTCCCCCCTTCTCATGAGCTAAATGAGTTGTTTGAAAGGGCTTGGGAAACTCCAGACAAAAAACTGCAGATTCCCAAGAGGATTCTTATGGCGTATCCTTTCCCGGCTAAGGACAGGATACGGTGGGAATCCTCCCCCAGGGTGGACAAGACGTTAACGCGCTTATCCGAAAAGATGGCGCTGCCGTCTCAAGATACCACAGCCCTCAAGGATCCTGCTGATCGCAGACAGGAGACTACCTTATAGTCGATTTATACACATACTGGTACCTTGCTCAGACCGGCGATAGCGTCGGCTTGGGTTTGTAGCGCTGTAGCAGCTTGGACAGATACCTTGTCTGCTGTAATTGATACCCTGGATAAGGATACCATTTTATTGTCCTTGGGTCACATTAAAGACGCTGTCCTATATATGAGAGATGCTCAGAGAGACGTTGGCCTACTGGGTTCAAGAGCCAACGCCATGGCGATTCCATATGACTCAAAGAGGCATATGGAGGTTTTGCCTTACAAGGGTGAGGACTTATTTGGGGAAGGTCTCACGGACCTGGTTTCCACAGCTACTGCAGGTAAATCTACTTTTTTACCTTATGTTTCCTCACAGCCAAAGAAAAAGCCACATTATCAGATGCAGTCCTTTCGGTCGCATAAGTCCAAAAGAGTACGGGGATCTTCCTTTCTCGCCAGAGGTAAGGGCAGAGGGAAAAAGCTGCCAGCTACGGCTAGTTCCCAGGAGCAGAAGTCCTCCCCGGCTTCTACTAAATCCACCGCATGACGCTGGGGCTCCGCTGAGGGAGTCCGCCCCAGTGGGGGCACGTCTTCGACTTTTCAGCCACGTCTGGGTTCAATCACAGGTGGAACCCTGGGCAATAGAAATTGTATCCCAGGGTTACAAGCTGGAATTCGAAGATGTGCCTCCTCGCCGGTTTTTCAAATCGGCCCTACCAGCTTCTTCCCCAGAAAGGGAGGTAGTTTTAGATGCAATTAAAAAACTGTGTCTTCAACAAGTGGTAGTCAAAGTTCCCCTGCTTCAGGGGTACTACTCAACCCTGTTTGTGGTCCCGAAACCGGACGGTTCGGTCAGACCCATTCTGAATTTAAAATCCCTAAGCCTATACTTGAAAAGGTTCAAATTCAAGATGGAATCGCTCAGAGCGGTCATCGCCAGCCTGGAGGGGGGGGGGGGGATTTTATGGTGTCACTGGACATAAAGGATGCATACCTTTATGTCCCCATATATCCTCCTCATCAGGCGTTCCTGACATTTGCTGTACAGGATTGTCATTACCAATTTCAGACGTTGCCGTTTGGGCTTTCCACGGCCCCGAGGATTTTCACCAAGGTGATGGAGGAAATGATGGTGCTCCTGCGCAAGCAGGGAGTCACAATTATCCCGTACTTGGAAGATCTTCTGATAAAAGCGAGATCGAGAGAACAGTTGCTGAAAAGCGTGTCACTCTCCCTGAGGGTGTTGCAGCAGCATGGCTGGATTCTCAATCTGCCAAAGTCCCAGTTGGTTCCAATGACCCGATTGACTTTCTTAGGCATGATTCTGGACACGGAACAAAAAAGGGTTTTTCTCCCGATGGAATAAGCCCAGGAACTCTAGAACTTGGTGGGACCTGTTGAAGCCGAAAAGGGTGTCGGTCCATCAATGCACTTGTGTTCTGGGATAAATGGTGGCGTCTTACGAGGCCATTCTCTTCGGCAGGTTCCATGCGAGGACTTTTCAGTGGGACCTTCTGGACAAGTGGTCCGGGTCCCATCTACATATTCATCAGAAGATCAGCCTGTCCCCCAGGGCCAGGGTTTCTCTCTTGTGGTGGCTGCAGAGTGCTCACCTTCTAGAGGGTCGCAGGTTCGGCATTCAAGACTGGGTTCTGGTGACCACGGATGCGAGCCTCCGAGGATGGGGAGCAGTCACACAGGGAAGAAACTTCCAGGGACTGTGGTCAAGCCAGGAGGCTTGTCTACACATAAACGTACTGGAATTGAGTGCCATCTACAACGGCCTACGTCGGGCGGAGACTCTTCTTCGCGGCCTGCCTGTTCTGATTCAGTCAGACAACGACACAGCCATGGCTCATGTAAACCGCCAAGGCGGAACAAGAAGCAGAGTGGCGATGGCGGAAGCCACCAGGATTCTTCGCTGGGCGGAAAATCATGTAAGCGCTTTGACAGCAGTCTTCATTCTGGGAGTGGACAACTGGGAAGCAGACTTCCTCAGCAGACACAATCTCCATCCAGGGGAGTGGGGGCTTCATCAAGAAGTCTTTACAGAGATTGCAAGTCAGTGGGGACTTCCTCAAATAGACATGATGGCGTCACGCCTCAACAAGAAGCTTCCGAGGTATTGTGCCAGGTCAAGGGACCCTCAGACAGTAGCAGTGGACGCCCTGGTGACACAGTGGGTGTTTCAATCGGTCTATGTGTTCCCTCCTCTTCCTCTCATCTCAAAAATATTGAGAATCATAAGACGAAAAGGAGTACAGACAATTCTCATTGTTCCAGATTGGCCTCGAAGGGCCTGGTATCCGGATCTGCAGGAAATGCTCACAGAATATCCATGGCCTCTTCTTCTCAGAGAGGACCTGTTGCAACAGGGGCCCTGTCTGTTCCAAGACTTACCGCGGCTGCGTTTGACGGCATGGCGGTTGAACGCCAGATCCTAGCTGGGAAGGGCATTCCGAATGAGGTCATCCCTACTCTGATAAAGGCTAGAAAGGAGGTGACAGCGAAACATTATCACCGTATCTGGAGGAAGTATGTCTCTTGGTGTGAAACCAAGAATGCTCCTCCGGAAGATTTCCATCTGGGCCGTTTTCTCCACTTCCTACAGACCGGAGTGAATATGGGCCTAAAATTAGGCTCCATTAAGGTTCAGATTTCGGCCCTATCCATTTTCTTTCAGAAGGAATTGGCTTCTCTCCCAGAAGTCCAGACTTTTGTGAAGGGAGTGCTGCATATCCAGCCTCCTTTTGTGCCTCCAGTGGCACCATGGGACCTTAACGTGGTGTTACAATTCCTTAAGTCTCCCTGGTTTGAGCCTCTTCAATCTGTGGAATTAAAGTATCTCACTTGGAAGGTGGTCATGTTGTTGGCCTTGGCATCGGCAAGGCGAGTGTCTGAGTTGGCGGCTTTGTTTCACAAAAGCACCTATCTGATTTTCCATGTGGATAGAGCTGAGTTGCGGACTCGTCCTCAATTTTTGCCTAAGGTGGTTTCCTCTTTTCATATGAACCAACCTATTGTGGTGCCTGTGGCTACGCGGGACTTGGAGGATTCCGAGTCCCTTGATGTGGTCAGGGCATTAAAAATTTATGTAGCCAGAACGGCTCGGGTTAGGAAAACAGAGGCACTGTTTGTCCTGTATGCAGCCAACAAGGTTGGCGCTCCTGCTTCTAAGCAGGCTATTGCTCGCTGGATCTGTAACACGATTCAGCAGGCTCATTCTACGGCTGGATTGCTGTTACCAAATTCAGTAAAGGCCCATTCCACTAGGAAGGTGGGCTCTTCTTAGGCGGCTTCCCGAGGTGTCTCGGCATTACAGCTTTGCCGAGCGGCGACTTGGTCGGGTTCAAACACCTTTGCAAAATTCTACAAGTTTGATACCCTGGCTGATGAGGACCTCATGTTTGCTCAATCGGTGCTGCAGAGTCATCCACACTCTCCCGCCCGTTTTGGAGCTTTGGTATAATCCTCATGGTTTTACGGAGTCCCCAGCATCCTCTAGGACGTAAGAGAAAATAAGATTTTAAACCTACCGGTAAATCATTTTCTCCTAGTCCGTAGAGGATGCCCCAGTTCGGACAACATTCTGCAAGACTTGTATATAGTTATTGCTTGCATAAGGGTTATGTTACAGTTTTGATCGGTCTTTGACTGATGCTGTTTGTTTCATACTGTTGACTGGTTCGTATATTCCAGGTTATACGGTGTGGATGGTGTGGGCTGGTATGAATCTTGCCCTTGGATTAACAAAATCCTTTCCTCGTACTGTCCGTCTCCTCTGGGCACAGTTTTTCTAACTGAGGTCTGGAGGAGGGGCATAGAGGGAGTAGCCAGTGCACACCCATTCTAAAGTTCTTTATAATGCCCATGTCTCCTGCGGAGCCGGTCTATACCCCATGGTCCTTACGGAGTCCCCAGCATCCTCTACGGACTAGGAGAAAAAGATTTACCGGTAGGTTTAAAATCTTATTTTTTCTCAACAAAAAAGAACCCCGCACTTAATGGAGATTTCGAGGGCCTAATAAACCCTTTCTTCAGACTCGCCTGTACATAATCATTCATAGCCATAGTCTCTGGGCCAGATAATGCATATAGTCTCCCTTTAGGCAGAGTGGCACTAGGGACTAAGTCAATGGCGCAATCATATGACCGATGGGGAGGCAGAATATCCGCATTACCTTTGGAAAAAACGTCAGCAAAATCCTGATATTCCGAAGGTATAAGTTCCAGAGTGACAGCCGCGACCCGGACTGGACGGGAAATACATTATTTGACACAAAAGGAACCCCACCGGGAAATTTCCCCAGACCGCCAATCTATGGTGGGATTATGAAAGGCGAGCCAGGGGTGACCTAAAACAACAGGCACAGCTGGACAATGGGTAAGATAAAACTCAATTTTCTCAGAATGTAGGGTCCCCACTGTCAGCTGTACTGGAGGGGTGCGATGAGTAATTACCCCATTAGAGAGTGGACCACCGTCCAACCCGTGCATGGTGATAAGTCTATCCAAAGGTTATTGCTGAATACCTAAAGCCTGAGCCCAGGCCAGATCCATAAAATTTCCAGCAGCTCCGCTGTCAATGAAAGCTGACACAAATGAACTGACACTCCCAGAGGAAATTTTTACAGGAATCAACAAGGATGCATTTGAGGAGATTAATTGCAGACCCAAGTGAACCCCCTCACAACTCACTTGGCCAGAGCGTTTCCCTGCTTATTTGGGCAGCTACGAGCCACGTGTCCCTTACCACCACAATATAAGCAGAGCCCTGAATGTAGCCTTCTGGCTCTTTCCTCTGGAGACAGCCGGGAGAGACCCACTTGCATAGGCTCCTCGACGTCCTCAGGGAAAGCGTATACACATGGACTAGACCTAAAATTAGCCCCTCTTTCAGCCCTCCGTTCTCGGAGACGACGGTCAATCTTAATAGCAAGCTCCATGAGCTTATCTAAAGTCTCCAGAGCTGGATACTGAAGAAGACTATCCTTAATTATTTCAGACAAACCAAGGCGAAACTGACTGCGCAAGGCAGGATCATTCCAGCCACAGTCGTTCGACCAACGGCGAAACTCCGTACAATGGAGGTCATTCCGAGTTGTTCGCTCGCAAGGCGATTTTAGCAGAGTTGCTCACGCTAAGCCGCCGCCTACTGGGAGTGAATCTTAGCATCTTAAAATTGCGAACGAAGTAATCGCAATATTGCGATTACACACCTCGTAGCAGTTTCTGAGTAGCTTCAGACTTACTCGGCATCTGCGATCAGTTCAGTGCTTGTCGTTCCTGGTTTAACGTCACAAACACACCCAGCGTTCGCACAGACACTCCTCCGTTTCTCCGGCCACTCCTGCGTTTTTTCCGGAAACGGTAGCGTTTTTTCCCACACGCCCATAAAACGGCCTGTTTCCGCCCAGTAACACCCATTTCCTGTCAATCACATTACGATCGCCAGAACGATGAAAAAGCCGTGAGTAAAATTACTAAGTGCATAGCAAATTTACTTGGCGCAGTCGCAGTGCGGACATTGCGCATGCGCATTAAGCGGAAAATCAATGCGATGCGAAGATTTTTACCGAGCGAACAACTCGGAATGAGGGCCAATATGTTTCGGCTGGATTTTTACCCTGTATAAGTGCACGTAAGTGGCTTTCGGCCGATGCTTCTCTATCTGGATCATCATACAACAAGCCTAATGATTTAAAGAAGGCATCTACAGTTTGCAAGGCTGTATCATCAGATTTTAACCCAAAAGCCCAGGTTTGGGGGTCGCCTTGAAGCAAAGACATCACAATGCCTACCCGCTGAGACTCTGTACCTGAAGACCGGGGCCTTAACCGAAAATAAAGTTCACAGGCTTCCTTAAAATTAAAGAAATCTTTTCGGTTACCCGAAAAGCGGTCAGGAAGGTGCATCTTTGGTTCAGGAATCATACCCGGGGAGGCTCGTAAAAGATCTTCCTGCGATCTCACCCGAAGGGTACGATCCTGAACCATCTGAGTGAGTTCCTGAATCTGATTGGCCAAAAGCTGGCTGGGATTCTGTCCTAACCCTGCTGGATTCATGAGGACTGAATTTCAAGGCCACTCAAAAAAAAAAATAAGAATTTACTTACCGATAATTCTATTTCTCGTAGTCCGTAGTGGATGCTGGGGACTCCGTCAGGACCATGGGGAATAGCGGCTCCGCAGGAGACAGGGCACAAAAATAAAGCTTTAGGATTAGGTGGTGTGTACTGGCTCCTCCCCCTATGACCCTCCTCCAAGCCTCAGTTAGGATACTGTGCCCGGACGAGCGTACACAATAAGGAAGGATATTGAACCCCGGGTAAGACTCATACCAGCCACACCAATCACACCGTATAACTTGTGATCTGAACCCAGTTAACAGTATGACAAACGTAGGAGCCTCTGAACAGACGGCTCACAACAAATAACAACCCGATTTTTTTGTAACAATAACTATGTACAAGTATTGCAGACAATCCGCACTTGGGATGGGCGCCCAGCATCCACTACGGACTACGAGAAATAGAATTATCGGTAAGTAAATTCTTATTTTCTCTAACGTCCTAAGTGGATGCTGGGGACTCCGTCAGGACCATGGGGATTATACCAAAGCTCCCAAACGGGCGGGAGAGTGCGGATGACTCTGCAGCACCGAATGAGAGAACTCAAGGTCCTCCTCAGCCAGGGTATCAAATTTGTAGAATTTTGCAAACGTGTTTGCCCCTGACCAAGTAGCAGCTCGGCAGAGTTGTAATGCCGAGACTCCCCGGGCAGCCGCCCAGGATGAGCCCACTTTCCTTGTGGAATGGGCCTTGACAGATTTAGGTTGTGGCAAGCCTGCCACAGAATGTGCAAGTTGAATTGTGCTACAAATCCAACGAGCAATCGTCTGCTTAGAAGCAGGAGCACCCATCTTGTTGGGTGCATACAATATAAACAGTGAGTCAGACTTTCTGACTCCCGCCGTTCTTGAAATATATATTTTCAATGCCCGGACCACGTCCAACAACTTGGAATCCTCCAACTCGTTAGTAGCCGCAGGCACCACAATAGGCTGGTTCAGGTGAAACGCTGACACCACCTTAGGCAGAAAATGAGGACGCGTCCGCAGTTCTGCCCTGTCCGTATGGAAAATCAGATATGGGCTCTTATATGATAAAGCCGCCAATTCTGATACTCTCCTGGCTGAAGCCAGGGCCAGTAGCATGGTTACTTTCCATGTAAGATACTTCAACTCCACCGATTTGAGCGGCTCAAACCAATGGGATTTGAGAAAATCCAAGACTACATTAAGATCCCACGGTGCCACTGGGGGCACAACCGGGGGCTGTATATGTAGTACTCCTTTTACAAAAGTCTGGACTTCAGGAACTGAAGCCAATTCTTTCTGGAAGAAAATCGACAGGGACGAAATTTGAACCTTAATGGACCCCAATTTGAGGCCCATAGACAATCCTGTTTGCAGGAAATGTAGGAATCGACCCAGTTGAAATTCCTCCGTGGGGGCCTTCCTGGCCTCACACCACGCAACATATTTTCTCCAAATGCGGTGATAATGTTGTGCAGTCACCTCCTTCCTGGCTTTTACCAGTGTAGGAATGACCTCTTCCGGAATGCCTTTTTCCCTTAGAATTCGGCGTTCAACCGCCATGCCGTCAAACGCAGCCGCGGTAAGTCTTGGAATAGACACGGTCCCTGCTGAAGCAGGTCCCGTCTTAGAGGTAGAGGCCACGGATCCTCCGTGAGCATCTCTTGAAGTTCCGGGTACCAAGTTCTTCTTGGCCAATCCGGAGCCACTAGTATCGTTCTTACTCCCTTTTGCCGTATAATTCTCAGTACTTTTGGTATGAGAGGCAGAGGAGGGAACACATACACTGACTGGAACACCCACGGTGTTACCAGAGCGTCCACAGCTATTGCCTGAGGATCTCTTGACCTGGCGCAATACCTGTCCAGTTTTTTGTTGAGGCGGGACGCCATCATATCCACCACTGGTTTTTCCCAACGGTTCACAATCATGTGGAAGACTTCTGGATGAAGTCCCCACTCTCCCGGGTGTAGATCGTGTCTGCTGAGGAAGTCTGCTTCCCAGTTGTCCACTCCCGGAATGAATACTGCTGACAGTGCTATCACATGATCTTCCGCCCAGCGAAGAATCCTTGCAGCTTCTGCCATTGCTGTCCTGCTTCTTGTGCCGCCCTGTCTGTTTACGTGGGCGACTGCCGTGATGTTGTCCGACTGGATCAACACCGGCTGACCCTGAAGCAGGGGTTTTGCCAGACTTAGAGCATTGTAAATCGCTCTTAGCTCCAGTATATTTATGTGAAGAGACATCTCCAGGCTTGACCATACTCCCTGGAAGTTTCTTCCCTGTGTGACCGCTCCCCAGCCTCTCAGACTGGCATCCGTGGTCACCAGGACCCAGTCCTGTATGCCGAATCTGCGGCCCTCTAACAGATGAGCACTCTGCAACCACCACAGAAGAGACACCCTTGTCCGTGGCGATAAGGTTATCCGCTGATGCATCTGCAGATGCGATCCGGACCATTTGTCCAGCAGATCCCACTGAAAAGTTCGTGCGTGGAATCTGCCGAATGGAATCGCTTCGTAAGAAGCCACCATCTTTCCCAGGACTCTTGTGCATTGATGCACAGACACTGTCCCTGGTTTTAGGAGGTTCCTGACAAGTTCGGATAACTCCCTGGCTTTCTCCTCCGGAAGAAACACCTTTTTCTGAACCGTGTCCAGAATCATTCCCAGGAACAGCAGACGTGTCGTCGGGGTCAACTGAGATTTTGGAAAATTCAGAATCCACCCGTGTTGTTGCAGCACTAGTTGGGTTAGTGCTACTCCGTCTTCCAGCTGTTCTCTGGACCTTGCCCTTATCAGGAGATCGTCCAAGTAAGGGATAATTAATACGCCTCTTCTTCGTAGAAGGATCATCATTTCGGCCATTACCTTGGTAAAGACCCGAGGTGCCGTGGACAATCCAAACGGCAGCGTCTGAAACTGATAATGACAGTTTTGCACCACGAACCTGAGGTACCCTTGATGTGAAGGGCAAATTGGGACATGCAGGTAAGCATCCTTTATGTCCAGGGACACCATAAAGTCCCCTTCTTCCAGATTCGCTATCACTGCTCTGAGTGACTCCATCTTGAACTTGAATTTTTGTATGTACAGGTTCAAAGATTTCAGATTTAGAATAGGTCTTACCGAGCCGTCCGGCTTCGGTACCACAAATAGCGTGGAGTAATACCCCTTTCCCTGTTGTAGGAGGGGTACCTTGACTATCACCTGCTGAGAAAACAGCTTGTGAATGGCTTCCAATACCGTCGCCCTGTCTGAGGGAGACGTTGGCAAAGCAGACTTTAGGAACCGGCGAGGGGGAGACTTCTCGATTTCCAACCTGTAACCCTGAGATACTCCCTGCAGAATCCAGGGGTCCACCTGTGAGCAAGCCCACTGTGCGCTGAAATTCTTGAGTCGACCCCCCACTGCTCCTGAGTCCGCTTGTAAGGCCCCAGCGTCATGCTGAGGGCTTTGCAGAACCCTGGGAGGGCTTCTGTTCCTGGGCAGGGGCTGCTTGCTGCCCTCTCTTACCCCTTCCTCTGCCCCGAGGCAGATATGACTGTCCTTTTGTCCGCTTGTTCTTATAGGACCGAAAGGACTGCGGCTGAAAAGACGGTGTCTTTTTCTGTTGGGAGGGGGTCTGAGGTAAAAAAGTGGATTTTCCGGCAGTTGCCGTGGCCACCAGATCCGATAGACCGACGCCAAATAATTCCTCCCCTTTATACGGCAATACTTCCATATGTCGTTTGGAATCCGCATCACCTGACCACTGTCGCGTCCATAAACTCCTTCTGGCAGATATGGACATCGCATTTACTCTCGATGCCAGAGTGCAAATATCTCTCTGCGCATCTCGCATATAAAGGAAAGCATCCTTTAATTGCTCTATAGTCAATAAAATACTGTCCCTATCCAGGGTATCAATATTTTCAGTCAGGGAATCCAACCAGACGACCCCAGCACTGCACATCCAGGCTGAGGCGATGGCTGGTCGCAGTATAACACCAGTATGTGTGTATATACTTTTTAGGGTAGTTTCCAGTCTCCTATCCGCTGGATCCCTGAGGGCGGCCGTATCAGGAGACGGTAACGCCACTTGTTTTGATAAGCGTGTGAGCGCCTTATCCACCCTAGGGGGTGTTTCCCAGCGCGCCCTAACCTCTGGCGGGAAAGGGTATAATGCTAATAACTTTTTTGAAATTAGCATTTTTCTATCTGGGTTAACCCACGCTTCATCACATACATCATTTAATTCCTCTGATTCAGGAAAAACTACAGGTAGTTTTTTCACCCCCCACATAATACCCCTTTTTGTGGTACTTGCAGTATCAGAGATATGCAAAGCCTCCTTCATTGCCGTGATCATATAACGTGTGGCCCTACTTGAAAATACGTTTGTTTCATCACCGTCGACACTAGATTCAGTGTCTGTGTCTGGGTCTGTGTCGACCGACTGAGGTAAAGGGCGCTTTACAGCCCCTGACGGTGTCTGAGACGCCTGGGCAGGTACTAACTGGTTTGCCGGCCGTCTCATGTCGTCAACTGATTTTTGTAATGTGCTGACATTATCACGTAATTCCATAAACAAAGCCATCCATTCCGGTGTCGACTCCCTGGGGGGGTGACATCACCATTATCGGCAATTGCTCTGCCTCCACGCCAACATCGTCCTCATACATGTCGACACACACGTACCGACACACAGCAGACACACAGGGAATGCTCTTATCGAAGACAGGACCCCACTAGCCCTTTGGGGAGACAGAGGGAGAGTTTGCCAGCACACACCCAAGCGCTATAATATATATGGGAACAACCTTATATAAGTGTTGTTCCTTATAGCAGCTTAAATATATCCAATATATCGCCAAAAAATGCCCCCCCTCTCTGTTTTACCCTGTTTCTGTAGTGCAGTGCAGGGGAGAGTCCTGGGAGCCTTCCTCACAGCGGAGCTGAGCAGGAAAATGGCGCTGTGTGCTGAGGAGAATAAGCCCCGCCCCCTATTTCGGCGGGCTTTCCTCCCGTAGTTTTAGATAACTGGCATGGGTTAAATACATACATATAGCCTTAATGGCTATATGTGATGTATTCTTTTGCCATAAGGTATTAAAATATTGCTGCCCAGGGCGCCCCCAGCAGCGCCCTGCACCCTCCGTGACCGCTTGGTGTGAAGTGTGTGACAACAATGGCGCACAGCTGCAGTGCTGTGCGCTACCTTCATGAAGACTGAAGAGCCTTCTGCCGCCTGTTTCCGGACCTTCAATCTTCAGCATCTGTAAGGGGGGTCGGCGGCGCGGCTCCGGGACGAACCCCAGGGTGAGACCTGTGTTCCGACTCCCTCTGGAGCTAATGGTGTCCAGTAGCCTAAGAATCCAATCCATCCTGCACGCAGGTGAGTTGAAATTCTCTCCCCTAAGTCCCTCGATGCAGTGAGCCTGTTGCCAGCAGGACTCACTGAAAATAAAAAACCTAAAAAACTTTTTCTAAGCAGCTCTTTAAGAGAGCCACCTAGATTGCACCCTGCTCGGACGGGCACAAAAACCTAACTGAGGCTTGGAGGAGGGTCATAGGGGGAGGAGCCAGTACACACCACCTAATCCTAAAGCTTTATTTTTGTGCCCTGTCTCCTGCGGAGCCGCTATTCCCCATGGTCCTGACGGAGTCCCCAGCATCCACTTAGGACGTTAGAGAAAAGAAAACAAATATATATATATATTTTTTTGCTTTGGGCCGGTGATAATGTTACGTTTTTAGTGCTCAGAATAACAAAGGTATTGAGTGGCAGTCCAGAGCACAAGAACGTGACGCTGAAATAATGGCAAGGTGCAATTATAACAAGCAACCTAACTCCGTTGTTTCACCCGCGTGGTCCGTCTATGCCTGCGAGACTATGTGTTCTTGGGCCCACGGCAGCCGCGTTTGAAGGGTGGATTAGGTCTGCCCAACTCCGATGCCCCACGGTCTTAGTATGAGACAAGGCATAAACGGAGACGGGATGATAACAAGGGGACCTCTAACTAAACACAAGACAGAGCTAGGGGCTACTACTGAACTACAAAATAACAGTATGTGCGGCACGGCCGCCAAAGGAAAAAGAAACCAAAGTATACCATCCAAACCCTACACGGCACCGCAGTATACCAGGAAGGATAGCTAAAGCGGAACACCTCCGCGAAAATACAAAGAAACCAGAAATAAAAGGAATTCCGTGGCCAAGGCCGCAAGGAATACCCGAAAGCGAACCGGAGTCTTCAGATCTCAAATGCAGGTGACCACCGACCGGAAGGTAGGGAGAAGAACGAGGATTGGCTTCCGATACCAGGAGTCAGGACCACCGGAGCAAGACGACTGGAGTACGAAACACCGGACAGGGAATATTCTCCAGAGCTGGAACAGCAAACAGGAAGCTATCACCGGCATCTGTGTAATGCGCTGAGACAGCATATAAAAGGGAGCCCTCCAATGGTTGTGGAGAATCTAATTAGTGATGTCGTGCAGCTGCCCTGCTGCATGACCAGGGTAAGGCAGGTGAAACAAATCCTAACATGGCAACGGGGAATGTGGTGCCAGGGACCCGGCAGGGCAGCTGCACGACCAGGGTAAGGCAGGTGAAACAAATCCTAACATGGCAACGGGGAACGCGGCCCGCCTGTGGCATCCCCGTTGCCATGGACCCGGCGGCTTCGAGCGCACGGCGTCCCAGCGTTGCCAGGGACCCGGTGGCTCAGCGCGCACGGCGCCCTGGCGTTGCGAGGGACCTGGCGGCTCAGCGCGCACGGCGTCCTGGCGTTCCTAGGCGCTGTGCGGGGGGAATAAAATATATCTTGTTAACCTAATATTTATTCATTTCTATGTTTGACTTATATAACTACAGTATGTAGAAAGCGAGATTTATTAAGCATCACATTTTGTATGTGATATATCCTGCCACATAACACATCCATAGCGGTATTTACTAACGCTGTATACATAAATATAGATGCAAAGAACAGCTCTGTCCTTCGCATTGTGAGGACTTCTGGGTTTATGACCTCTCAGGGAAACTCTGCGTAAAGAAGTCCATAGGTTTCTATAGGTAATGCCATCTGTAGATAGGATTACCAAATTGGGAACAAGCTTTGGAAAGTTTCACTTTCTGGAGCTGGGGGGAAACAAATGCCTTTTTTTCTTGCTTAGAAATACCCCTCCCTTTCGAGCACCTGAATGATATCACTAAGCTAATTGAGCATCTACCAATATATATGCATACCAGCATACTGCAGCCCCGTAGCATTCTATAGGTATTGCAGTGACGGTGGGCTGCAGCGATACACGCTGCAGGCCACTTATATGCATATGGAGAATACGGCACACCTCCAGAAATGGTAGTTTTCAGAGTCTGACCGCATCTTTTCAGGTTTATATAGATATGTGTAGAGCAGGGGCATTTCAACAGAGGATGGGGCCTGTGTGCACCTGTTGGGCCCCCTCCTCTGCACGGCGCAGTAGTCTCCGGCATCTGCTGGAGTCTACACCGCATGTGTAGGTTTCCGGAATCATGACGCACGCGTTCTGGAGACCAATTTAACTATTGCGCATGCGCAGCGGCCATTTTTGCTGTGATTTTCACCGCAATTGCAGCCTCTGACTCCGGAAAGGTAAATGTTAAATATGGGTGCAGTGTGTACAGTGTGGGCCCCTGGACCCATGTGCACCACACACACTGTACCCATTATAGAAACGCCAATGGTGTAGAGGCATAAGAAAAAGATGCTTATTTAACCTAATGATAACCGTGTCGATATTTGATATTCATACAGTTACACATATCCAATCCCAAACCGCACCACTTTCACACATGCCCATTGTCCAAGCACACCTACTGTATTTATACAGCCAGAAAATCTCTTGATAGCAGGTACATAATGATGTGGTATGCTGCCTAATAGAGGAGGAAATGCTCCCCTATACTTACATTCACACAGAGACATTACGAAGTGAAGGCTGAACACTACATAATCATTTCTCACTGCAGATTTTTTAGTTGACCTTCAAATTTGTTCTCATTCACTTTTCATCTAATCCATACAAATTATTCTGAAGTCAACATACAGTATATTTCATCCACACTTATCTATGACATAAAGCTGATATATAACAATTGTGGAATATTAATCAGCAAGCTGCGCTGGGCAGTAAAAGAAACAGTGTGTATGCATACCTCAGACAGCCAGAGAGTGATTGCAGGAGAGGGAACACACATGCTACTCCTGCAGAGTCAGTGGGGGTCATTCAGACCTGATCGCACGCTAGGTTTTTTCACCGCGCTGTGATCAGGTCAGAACTGCGCATGCGTATGCACCGCAATGCGCAGTCGCGACGTACAAGTGCAAAGCGGATCATTGCCCAGCGATGGATTGTATGAAGAATCCGTTCGCACAGCTGAACGCAAGGAGATTGACAGGAAGAGGGCATTTGTGGGTGTCAACTGACAGTTTTCTGGGAGTGTTTGGAAAAACGCAGGCGCGTCCAAGCGTTTGCAGGCGGGTGTCTGACGTCAATTCCGGCCCCGGACAGGCTGAAGTGATCGCAGCGGCTGAGTAAGTTCTGGGCTACTCAGAAACTGCACAAAACTTTTTTGTACCGGCTGGCTACACATGCGGTCGCACACTTGCACAGCTAAAATACACTCCCCTATGGGCGGCGACTATCTGCTCACAGCAGTGCAAAAAAACCCTAGTGAGCGATCAGGTCTGAATGACCCCGTGTCACACACAGCTACAATCAGAAGAAATTGGTGGAGATGAAAGTGTCAACGATACTGTGCAACACCTGTGCCTTCAGTCTGGGAGTTGTGATCCACCTTACCAACAGTCTTCATAAGAGACTTCAGTAACCAAGACCAAACCATCTCTCATCCCATTCAAAACACCACTACCCCATGACTCAATGGTCATTTTCAAACAGAAATAAACCAGCAAAAATAGCTTAGCTCCCGGTTGTGCTCACAATTTATGAACTGTATGCTTTGACTGTCTTTTCAAACAAGGATATTTTCTTTGGGATGTAGTAAATATCCCGGTGGTCAGAATACCGATGCAGGGATCCCGACTGGCGAGAATGCCGACAGCTGCGCCAGGGCAATTCCCACTCGTGGGTGTCCACGACACCCATAGAGTGGGAATAGAACCTGTGGTGACTGCAGCGAGCCACCAGGGGCTTTCAATCGCACGCCCCGCTGCCGGCATTCTGGCGGTCAGGATCCCAGTGTCGGTATACTGACCTCTGGGATCTCGTCCGCTGGGATTCCATCCCCAACCCATTTTCTTTATATATGTTGGCAGTCAGAATACTTTTTATCTTGGCATGTCTGTAACCATTAAAATAATAATCTTTTATTGCACGTTATTCTCAAAATGTATTTAAATGTATTTAAATATTCAAGTGTTTTTTTTATGTAGTTCTCTCCTGACCATACATGGAAAACCAGTGATTTGTGTCACAAGACGTAATACTGTCTGGTGATCACAGGTGATAAAAGACAATGGCCCAAATGTATTAAGCCATAAAAAGTGATACAGTGGAGACGGATAAAGAGTGATAAATTACCAGCCAATCAGCTTCCTAACTGCCATGTGACAGGCTGTGTTTGAAAAATGAGAGGATCTGATTGGCTAGTCATTTATCACTCTCTATTCGTCTCCACTGTATCACTTTTTAAGGCTTAATACATTTGGGCCAATATCTCCTAGGGGGGCCACATTACTTGAAAGAGAGGACTCCCCTCTTTCAAATGTGTGTGTCTTAATTATTGAAAGCCAGATTAGGGGGAGCTCTTCCCTTATCCCAGCATTCCATTATTTTTCTGTAGTGGATGAAACTCCTCTCTTTGAACTGATGGGTAGACCATATTTGTAGGTGCTTAGATGGGGGACTGGATACCGCCAAATTGATCCCAATCGTTGTCCACAAGGAGTTAAATACTAGCATTCAGACTGGAAATCTGTTACATCCTTGCCCCCATATTGAGGTCAACTTGGTAAACTAGCTACAACAATGCATACCTCCCAACAGTCAGATAATGGTAGCACAGTCCCGGTTTGAGAGGACTGTCCCTGTGTTCCACAGGTCAGCACTTTTAAGGGTGTGTTTAGAGAAGGGGGCTGGGAATGAGCTAGTGCTTCAACATTCCCCCCAAGTGCCTGGACACACCCTTCATAATATGAGCACATCCCTAGTTTCAAATTGTCACACCTCCTGTGAGACGAGATGTGGCCAAGTCCCAATTCAGACAGTTTAAATGTTGTGAGGTACGACAATGGGTTTAACTTTTTTAAACCAGCCAACAGATTACATTCTACTTGGTATACTATCTATTAGAATGGACTTTGCTTTGTATAATAGCCATCAGGCTAGACATTGCTCTGTATACAAATCACCAGAGATCACTGTATGTAATCACTGTAATTAGGGATAAGGTAGATGAGGGCCTGACATATCTGCATGGGGATGTAGTTATGTGACCGGCGGTCAGGAGCCTGACGGTCAATGTGACCGGCCCCCTCACTATCCTGAAGGTCGGCATGCTGACCAACAGGGACTATTCCCACTCGTGGGTGTCCATGACACCCATAGAGTGGGAATAGAACCAGTGGTGATCGCAGGTCACCACCGAGCCCGCAGCGTGGCAAGCGCAGCGAGGGATACCGGCGGAGTTATGTTGACTGTCGGTCTCCTGACTGCCGGTCATGCAATACACACCCGTCAGCATGTAGGGAGGGCAATTGGCAGACCTGTATAAACAGATCCTCCATGTTGAGGAAAACCTTAGTGGATCTGCCTGTCCTTTTTACATTTAATTATTTTTTTTTACCATTCTCATGCAATTACAAATTGTAGCTTCAGATCCTAAGTCATACAGAAACTTTTTGAGATATACCATGAGAGCGCCTTTTGCAAGGCCCTCAAATTGCATTCAATACAAAATCCTGTTTCTCGTAGTTTCCTACCCTCTATGGAAAGGTAGATGTATCTGGCATTAATTGTTGTACCTTCCAACGTGGCCAAGGGTCATTATTATTATTACATTTTATTTATAAGGTGCCACACGTGTTTCACAGCGCCGTACAAAGGACAGTACAGGGAGACAAACTTAGCATTACAGTAAATAAATAACAAAAATAGAGTACAGGTAACAAGGAGCACCACACATTCTCAAGACATAATACAGCTAGGATGTAAGTAGTGAGGGAGTAATCATCTGGTGGCAGGTGGCCATAGATGGAGATGAGCCTTTACCAGCAGGAGAAAAAGCGGTAAAGATGGTTGCTGAGTAGGGGAGAGCTGCGAGTGAAATATGAAGAGCTAACAATCTAGTGGGGAGGGGCGACAGACAGATGACAAGAGGTGCAAACAAGTGGGAGGTAGCCTGATGGCAATATGCAAGCAAAGCTGAGATGTTCAAGGCATGAGACAGGGGGATGGAGGAGCGGCCGCAGGACTAGGTTATGCATCGGGAGGGTATGCTTTGATGAATAGGATGGTTTTTAGTGCCCATTTGAAGCTTTGCAAGGTTGGAGAGAGTCTAATGGAGCGGGGGAGTGCGTTCCACTGAAGGGGTGCAGCACGGGCATAGTCTTGAACTCGAGCATGGGAAGTAGTGACCAGGGCGGTGGAGAGGCGACGGTCATTGGTTGAGCATAGGGGGCGGGAGGGAGTATGAGGGGAGAGGAGGTTGGAGATGTAGGGAGCAGTGGAATTAGAGATGGCCTTGTATGTGAGGGTGAGGAGTTTGAAGAGGATTCTGTAGGGGAATGGGAGCCAGTGTAGATTTTGTCGAAGGGGAGTGGCAGATGTGGAGCAGCGGGAGAGGAAGATAAGCCTAAGACATAACATTAAGCTCAAGACATAACATCCTGCTCTTTTTTCCTTTTATTTTAGACTAATTGATGTTACAGATATTTTTCCCACATTGGTTCATTAATTAAGCACAGATTACCCCTATAAGAACAAAGTGGAAAAATCAGGCAAAGATTAGTGAGGTGGGAAGCCTGAATATGGAGCCTGCATTTCATAAGTTACCAGGTCAGTATTTAAACAACAATAAACTACCTACATTGTTTTACATAGACGGATATTAATGAATAGTAAAGTCCCACACAAAATTGCACTTGAAATAAATGTATACCTTAAAGTAATCAATGAGAGCTTTAGAATACTTCACTGCATGATCTCTTTTTAGTCGAAACATTCTCCAGTAAAGAAGAGCCAGACAGCGGTAACTATGACAAGAGAAATTGTATAAATATGCCATCAAAATCCATAATTTATATCACAATGCACAGCTCTTCTGTTTAGAAAAATGTGATGGATGAGGTCAAATAAGCAGTAAAAATTATTAATGTGTTAGTCAGTAGAACAGCAATAAGATATAAAGACAGACAGTAAAATACAATTTACTTTTATGCACCTGTCCTTTCCAGATGAAGGGCACGAGATGTAGAGTTGAAGTAACGATACAAATTGTGGGCATTAAGCAGACATTGCAACTGAACATAAAACCACAACAGTATACCTCCCAGCTGTTCCAATTTCAGGGGCATGTCCGGCTGTCCTGATTGTCAGGAACTTTGTTGGGGACAGTTGGCAAATATGTTACCTTGAGAAGTACAGTATTGCATCCCCTTCTTATATGTGCACTCTGGGTCTGATTCATGTTTGTAAGTAAAGCAAAAAATAAGAATTTACTCACCGGTAATTCTATTTCTCGTAGTCCGTAGTGGATGCTGGGAACTCCGTAAGGACCATGGGGAATAGCGGGCTCCGAAGGAGGCTGGGCACTCTAGAAAGATCTTAGACTACCTGGTGTGCACTGGCTCCTCCCACTATGACCCTCCTCCAAGCCTCAGTTAGGTACTGTGCCCGGACGAGCGTACACAATAAGGAAGGATTTTGAATCCCGGGTAAGACTCATACCAGCCACACCAATCACACCGTACAACTCGTGATATGAAACACAGTTAACAGTATGAAACAATAGAGCCTCTCAACAGATGGCTCAACAATAACCCGATTTAGTTAACAATAACTATGTACAAGTATTGCAGATAAACCGCACTTGGGATGGGCGCCCAGCATCCACTACGGACTACGAGAAACAGAATTACCGGTGAGTAAATTCTTATTTTCTCTAACGTCCTAGTGGATGCTGGGAACTCCGTAAGGACCATGGGGATTATACCAAAGCTCCCAAACGGGCGGGAGAGTGCGGATGACTCTGCAGCACCGAATGAGAGAACTCCAGGTCCTCCTCAGCCAGGGTATCAAATTTGTAGAATTTTGCAAACGTGTTTGCCCCTGACCAAGTAGCTGCTCGGCAAAGTTGTAAAGCCGAGACCCCTCGGGCAGCCGCCCAAGATGAGCCCACCTTCCTTGTGGAATGGGCATTGACAGATTTTGGCTGTGGCAGGCCTGCCACAGTATGTGCAAGCTGAATTGTACTACAAATCCAACGAGCAATAGTCTGCTTAGAAGCAGGAGCACCCAGCTTGTTGGGTGCATACAGGATAAACAGCGAGTCAGATTTTCTGACTCCAGCCGTCCTGGAAACATATATTTTCAGGGCCCTGACAACGTCTAGCAACTTGGAGTCCTCCAAATCCTTAGTAGCCGCAGGCACCACAATAGGCTGGTTCAGGTGAAACGCTGACACCACCTTAGGGAGAAACTGGGGACGAGTCCTCAATTCTGCCCTATCCATATGGAAAATCAGATAAGGGCTTTTACATGATAAAGCCGCCAACTCTGACACTCGCCTGGCTGAAGCCAAGGCCAATAACATGACCACTTTCCACGTGAGATATTTCAGATCCACGGTTTTTAGTGGCTCAAACCAATGTGATTTTAAGAAACTCAACATCACGTTGAGATCCCAAGGTGCCACAGGAGGCACAAATGGGGGCTGAATATGCAGCACTCCTTTCACAAATGTCTGAACTTCAGGTACTGAAGCTAGTTCTTTTTGAAAGAAAATCGACAGAGCCGAGATCTGTACCTTAATGGAGCCCAGTTTTAGGCCCATATTCACTCCTGCTTGCAGGAAATGCAGAAATCGACCTAGTTGAAATTCCTCTGTTGGGGCCTTTTTGGCCTCGCACCATGCAACATATTTCCGCCATATGCGGTGATACTGCTTTGCCGTAACATCTTTCCTGGCTTTAATAAGCGTAGGAATGACTTCCTCCGGAATGCCCTTTTCCTTCAGGATCCGGCGTTCAACCGCCATGCCGTCAAACGCAGCCGCGGTAAGTCTTGGAACAGACAGGGGCCCTGCTGCAGCAGGTCCTGTCTGAGCGGCAGAGACCACGGGTCCTCTGAGATCATCTCTTGAAGTTCCGGGTACCACGCTCTTCTCGGCCAATCCGGAACCACGAGAATTGTGTTTACTCCTCGCTTTCTTATTATTCTCAATACCTTTGGTATGAGAGGTAGAGGAGGGAACACATAAACTGACCGGTACACCCACGGTGTCACTAGAGCGTCCACAGCTATCGCCTGAGGGTCTCTTGACCTGGCGCAATACTTCTCTAGTTTTTTGTTTAGGCGGGACGCCATCATGTCCACCTGTGGACGACCCCATTGATTTACAATCATTTGGAAGACTTCTGGATGAAGTCCCCACTCTCCCGGGTGGAGGTCGTGCCTGCTGAGAAAGTCTGCTTCCCAGTTGTCCACTCCCGGGATGAACACTGCTGACAGTGCTAGTACATGATTCTCCGCCCATCTGAGAATTTTTGTGGCTTCTGCCATCGCCGTCCTGCTTCTTGTGCCGCCCTGTCGATTCACATGGGCGACTGCCGTGATGTTGTCTGACTGGATCAGCACCGGCTGGTGTAGGAGCAGGGATTTTGCTTGACTTAGGGCATTGTAAATGGCCCTTAGTTCCAGAATATTTATGTGAAGGGCAGTCTCCTGACTTGACCATAGTCCTTGGAAATTTCTTCCCTTTGTGACTGCCCCCCAGCCTCGTAGGCTGGCATCCGTGGTCACCAGGACCCAGTCCTGTATGCCGAATCTGCGGCCCTCCAGAAGATGAGCACTGTGCAGCCACCACAGAAGAGACACCCTGGTTCGTGGAGACAGGGTTATTAAACGATGCATCTGAAGATGCGATCCGGACCACTTGTCCAACAGGTCCCACTGAAAAATCCTGGCATGGAACCTGCCGAATGGAATTGCTTCGTAAGAAGCTACCATCTTTCCCAGGACCCGCGTGCAGTGATGCACCGATACCTGTTTTGGTTTTAGGAGGTCTCTGACTAGAGAAGACAACTCCCTGGCTTTCTCCTCCGGGAGAAACACTTTTTTCTGGGCCGTGTCCAGAATCATTCCCAGGAACATTAGACGTGTCGTGGGGACCAGCTGTGACTTTGGGATATTCAGAATCCAGCCGTGCTGGCTCAGCACTTCCTGAGATAGTGCTACTCCCACTAACAACTGTTCCTTGGATCGTGCCTTTATTAGGAGATCGTCCAAGTATGAGATAATTAAAACTCCCTTTTTTCGAAGGAGTATCATCATTTCCGCCATAACCTTGGTAAATACCCTCGGTGCCGTGGAGAGTCCAAACGGCAGCGTCTGGAATTGGTAATGGCAGTCCTGTACCACAAATCTGAGGTACTCCTGGTGAGAATTGTAAATGGGGACATGCAGGTAAGCATCCTTGATGTCCAGAGATACCATGTAATCCCCCTCGTCCAGGCTTGCAATAACCGCCCTGAGCGATTCCATCTTGAACTTGAATTTTTTTATGTATGTGTTCAAGGATTTCAAATTTAAAATGGGTCTCACCGAACCGTCCGGTTTCGGCACCACAAATAGTGTGGAATAGTAACCCCGGCCTTGTTGAAGTAGGGGTACCTTGATTATCACCTGCTGGGAATACAGCTTGTGAATCGCTGCTAGCACCGCCTCCCTGTCTGAGGGAGCAATCGGCAAGGCGGATTTTAGGAAACGGCGGGGTGGAGTCGCCTCGAATTCCAGCCTGTATCCCTGAGATACTATTTGAAGGATCCAGGGATCCACCTGTGAGCGGGCCCACTGATCGCTGAAATTCCTGAGGCGGGCCCCCACCGTACCTGGCTCCGCCTGTGAAGCCCCACCGTCATGCGGCGGACTTGGAAGAGGAAGCGGGGGAGGACTTTTGTACCTGGGAACCTGCTGTTTGCTGCAGCCTTTTTCCCCTGCCTCTGCCTCTTGACAGAAAAGACCCTCCTTTTCCCCGCTTGTTTTTCTGGGACCGAAAGGACTGAACCTGATAAAATGGCGCCTTCTTAGGCTGTGAGGGGACATGGGGTAAAAATGCTGACTTCCCAGACGTTGCTGTGGAAACTAGGTCGGAGAGACCATCCCCAAATAATTCCACCCCCTTATAAGGCAAGACTTCCATGTGCCTTTTGGAATCTGCATCTCCAGTCCACTGGCGAGTCCATAAGCATCTCCTAGCAGAGATAGATAATGCACTTATTTTAGATGCCAGCCGGCAGATTTCCCTCTGTGCATCTCTCATGTATAAGACTGAGTCTTTTATATGGTCAATTGTTAGCAGGATCGTGTCTCTGTCTAACGTGTCAATATTTTCTGACAGTTGATCTGACCACGCAGCGGCAGCACTGCACATCCATGCTGACGCAATAGCTGGTCTGAGTATAATGCCTGAGTGTGTATATACAGACTTCAGGATCGCCTCCTGCTTTCTATCAGCAGGTTCCTTAAGGGCGGCCGTATCCTGGGACGGTAGTGCCACCTTTTTAGACAAACGTGTGAGCGCTTTATCCACCCTCGGGGGTGTTTCCCAACGTAACCTATCCTCTGGCGGGAAAGGGAACGCCATTAGTAGCTTCTTAGGAATTACCAATTTCTTATCAGGGGAAGCCCACGCTTCTTCACACACTTCATTTAATTCATCTGACGGGGGAAAAACTACAGGTAGTTTTTTCTCCCCAAACATAATACCCTTTTTTGTGGTACCTGGATGTAAATCAGAAATATTTAACACCTCTTTCATTGCCTCAATCATGCAGTGAATGGCCTTAACGGGCATTAAATTTGACTCATCGTCGTCGACACTGGTGTCAGTATCCGTGTCGACATCTACTTGTGCCACCTGAGATAACGGGCGTTTCAGAGCCCCTGATGACTTTTGAGACACCTGGACAGGCACGAGCTGAAGACTCGGCTGTCCCACAGTCGGCATGTCGTCAAATTTTTTATGTAAGGAGTCTATACGTGCACTCATTTCCTGCCATAATACCATCCACTCAGGTGTCTGACCCCCAGGGGGTGACATCCCTGCTAAAGGCATCTGCTCCCCCTCCACATCATTATCCTCCTCAAACATGTCGACACAGCCGTACCGACACACTCCACACACACACAGGGAATGCTCAAATAGAGGACAGGACCCACAAAAGCCCTTTGGGGGGACAGAGTAAGAGTATGCCAGCACACACCAGAGCGCTATATATATACAGGGACTAACTGAGTTATGTCCCTAATAGCTGCTTTTTATATAATATACTGTATACAGTGCCAATTTTAATGCCCCCCCCTCTCTTTTCCCTCTTACTGTACTGTAGAATTGCAGGGAAGAGCCAGGGAGCTTCCTTCCAGCCGAGCTGTGAGGGAAAAATGGCGCCAGTGTGCTGAGGAGATAGGCTCCGCCCCTTTTTCGCGGCCTATTCTCCCGCTTTTTATGGGATTCTGGCAGGGGTATTTACCTCATATATAGCCCCAGGGGCTATATATTGAGGTATTTTAGCCAGCCAAGGTGTTTTTATTGCTGCCTCAGGGCGCCCCCCCCCAGGAGCAATGGCGCACAGCTGCAGTGCTGTGCGCTACCTTGGTGAAGACAGGATGTCTTCATGCCGCCGATTTTCCGGACCATCTTCTTGCTTCTGGCTCTGTAAGGGGGACGGCGGCGCGGCTCCGGGACCGAACATCAAGGCTGGGCCTGCGGTCGATCCCTCTGGAGCTAATGGTGTCCAGTAGCCTAAGAAGCCCAATCCGGCTGCAAGCAGGTGAGTTCGCTTCTTCTCCCCTTAGTCCCTCGCTGCAGTGAGCCTGTTGCCAGCAGGTCTCACTGAAAATAACAAATTCTAAGACTATAACTTTCTAAGAGCTCAGGAGAGCCCCTAGTGTGCATCCAACCTCGGCCGGGCACGAAATCTAACTGAGGCTTGGAGGAGGGTCATAGTGGGAGGAGCCAGTGCACACCAGGTAGTCTAAGATCTTTCTAGAGTGCCCAGCCTCCTTCGGAGCCCGCTATTCCCCATGGTCCTTACGGAGTTCCCAGCATCCACTAGGACGTTAGAGAAATAGCAAGTAACTGACTGGAACAATGTTGCCATGCAAGGGTAGCAAATACATTTATATTTTTTTCTGTGCAGAGTAAATATTGGCTGCTTTTGCATGTACTGTAGCTAACAAATGTTAGACAGCTTTATTTTTTACACTGCAATTTTTTTATTTCAGTTTGAACACACCTTATACAAATCTAAATCTCTGCACATGTTACATCTGCACTGCCTGCAGTGCAGCACGGTTTTGCCTAGTTGCTTGCTTTTTTGCTTTACTTACAAACATGAATCAGGCCTTCCGTCCTAAAAATATGAATAGCTGTTGATTGCATCTCCACTATGTCACTTTAATAAAAGCCAATAGCAAACTATATGATTACCGAGAAGGAGAGCACGTCTTGGGAAAAAAAAGAAGATAAGATAGCAAGAGAACGATTTCTTAAAATTGAACATAAAAAAGCAAAATACAAGTTTGTGCCATTTAGAGATTTCCCCCGAGCCATTACCTAAGACACTGATAGTGTGACCTGCTTGCTCATGGACACTAGTTTTTGCCATTTACATGGAGTGCCTTTAAACTTTTCTATCCATGAACAGCGCAGGATCAGGTTTTATACATTATTGTAAGATTTTGCCTGCCATGTTTCATGCTATTTATTTGGCATAATGTTCCAAACACACTTCTGCTGCCCAGGAACTACTTATTCTGTTTTTGTGCCATCTCAGCAGGACCGAGAACTCTTCTGCTTCTATGCAATTTGAGTAATAGAACTCTATAACATGGACAAGTCATTCTTCACCAGGCCAGAACGTTGTATAGTTATTAATGCAATGATGACAGTACTGATCCAACCACTAACAGATTTGTAACAGATCGTGTTGCAGAGATGTGTGTTACCATTGTGGAAAGGCATTATTGTAAAGCTGCTATATATATATATATATATATATATATATGTGGGTGCAGGGTTGGACTGACCTACAGGGGACTTTCCTCCTCTAGGAAACAGGTTCCAGGCTGTGCACTTGAATTATACACTATGGATATATGTTACCTTATACAGCACAGGACTATAGGGGGGTACACATCACCAGTTCTAAAAAAACCTCCCACCTTAGTAAATTTACCCCAGGGTGTATAATACAACCCAATGTTTTGCATTAGAGAAGTTATAACAAGATTACAAACCATAGTGTTGTAATTTTCTTGTCCTGAGCAGATGCATTATGACCAGAATGTGATTTTAACCTCAGGGCATACCTATAAAAGAAAACATACTTGTTACATGTAAATGTACTGAGATCAGCTAAAACATTTCAACTACTGTACTTAATGAAATAGAAGCCTCATTGCATTGAAATTCATCATCAATAGGACAGGATTTTACAAGCACTTTATTTTTCAAGCAGTCAATGTTATGGCTGGCATCTTGTATAATACAAATGTATATATTATATTTATCAACACACACACACACACACACACACACACACACACACACACACACACACACACACACACACACACACACACACACACGATATGCCTCTTTTTAATGCAATGTCCAAATTGAATGTGCACATGATGCATACATTTTCCTGCCAGGCAGGTTCAGGTAATCATATCAGCCATGGTGTCATTTCCGTAGACCTTATTGCACTACAAGTCCCACTATGACATTCTTATTCAGCATGATTAGATTATATATTTTGCTTGTATTTGAAAACATTATACTTAATATATACTAATAAAGTCATGAGAATCAGACTAAGTAAAATTAATGACATGTATTACAAGCAATAAGCCTTAATGTATTATGCTGTATACAGTGACGGAACTACTGCCATTGCAGAGGGAATGGATTCTACAGGGCCAGAGGTTAGTGATGCCCATCAGTGCCAGGTCCACTTACTACCAAGCCTCATTTGATGGCAGAAAGAAGGTCAATTCTATGCATGTGCAAGTTCAAAAGAGATCCCTGCTCTACACACAGAGCAGAGTAGGGGCTCTGGAAGCTACAGAAGACATGGGTTGGGCATGAAACCCCATCAGACTGAAGATGGTCAGAATCCCAACACATCCCGGTATGTATTTTCACCCTACCCCCTATTCCTAATCCCGTGGCCTAACCCTAACCTCCCCCACCCACAGAGCCTAACCCTAACCTCCCCCGCCCAGAGCCTAACCCTAACCTCCCCCACCCACAGAGCCTAACCCTAACCTCCCCCACCCACACAGCCTAACCCTTCCACTATTGCCTAATCCTAACCACTGTACTCACCTCAGAGATCCGGGATTGTGCTGTCAGCCTTCTGACTGTCTGGATAGTAGGGGTGGATTGGGATGGAAAACCAGCCCAGAAAATCTATGGAAGCCGCTCTAATGGGGCAAGGTCTGTTGGGTGATGGGGTAAGGGGGGAGGGGCAGGGGAGTCAAGGGGGCAGGATCCTTCCTCACAGGGCCTGATTCTGAGTTGGAAGCAGTTGCGGCCTTCCTTCCATCTTTATCTGCAGTTGCATCTGCGACTTTATTCTATTGCCGCTACAATGCCGTTCAATGGTGTACACCTGCCCACTTTCAGTGTCTACAGATGCTGCAATCATGCTTTATGCATCTGTAGACGCCACCATCAGTGGCACCATTGAAACTTTCACCAGCCCTATGCTAGCTGCAGTGCATCTTTCTGAGCATGACATCCAATATGAGCAATTCAGTATCTCTATACGTAACCACTTTCAGCAACACACCCATACTATGTTCCGTCTGATTAGCCAACACGCAGTAGCGTCACAATAGGGGTGCGGCCCGCACCAGGGTGTCACTTGCCGAAGGGTTACATCAAAGTGCCAACTCCTCTTCAGTGACAGGAGCAGGGTGCAGCACTGTGACAATACGTGCAACACCCAGCTTCTGTCACTGGTTTCCGGGTGTAGCCCGCATATCCGGGACCCCTGGAGTGACAAAATGGGGGTTTGGGATGTGAGGCACGCCCACTGCCCGTGGCCCCTGCTCATGAGGCCACCCCCCCTTTTACCTGTGAGCGGCTCTGCCACGCGCACTGCGTCCTCCCTTCCCTCCCCCCGCTCCGGGTGTCACCGCTGGCTGTGGCGCCTCTGTGACCTCCCAACACACTTCTAATATTCTTATTGGTGCGTGCATCTGAATCTGTACTGCAACTGTGTACGGACACCATTGCGAATACATGTGTGGTGCAACTCAGATGCAAGCCCAAACATTAGAAAATAAATTAAATACATTGGCCTCAACAGAAAGAAAATAAAACACAATGGCCCCTGATAGGAAAAAAAACAAATTGGCCCCCACAGGGAAAAAAGTGTATAGTGTATGCTCCTGGGTTGAGAGTGCAATCCCGGAAGTTCAGCAACCGGCAGAGGGGGGATGGGACATATAGTGCTTGTCTTATATAGGACATATAGTACTATGACAAGGCTAGGAAGGCAGGCACAGCCTAACTTGCATTAGTTTAGTGACAGGTGATTAGACAAACTATGTGAGAGCCTTCGCCTATTGGTGTTTTGTTCTGCAGGGTAATGAAGCAGCCAATGGGGTGAAACAGCACAGATAAATTACCCATCCTCGCTCACTAGTGCTTAGATACATGTTTTTTTCTGTATTGTCGTATTTCAGTTTGTCATTTTTTGATGTTCAAGGACAGATATATACTTTTTTCTAAATCTCCTAAACACGGCAGATACATAGTCAGCAGTTGCCCACTTGAATGCAACTGTAGAAATATTGCATCTTTGTAAATAAAGAATAGTGACAATTATCCTTGTGGAAGCAAGGCAGATAGTTACAGCAATATTGTTTATAGAATAAAAAGCAAAGTATGTAGAAGCTGCAGCAGGGCATATATGAGCCAACAAAGTTATACGCTTTCACACCAAAATCCCCAACATGGGTCAGACCCCAGGCAGTGCCCTTTCACATCACAGCTCCAACCCCGGTTATTCTCCAAGTGCTGGGGATTCGGCTCTCCCTATAATGTAAACGAGGCCCGGGTTGGACCGTTCACACTGCCCAGTTACACTGGTGATTCCAGTGTCCAACCCAGGTTGCTACCATTCAACCCAGGATTTTTTGGGGGGACCCTTTCAAATCAAGCAACGACCCATGTTAACCCGGCAATAACCCAAGTTGAAGCGGCGGTGTGAAGGGGGTGTTAAAGTAAAAGAGTTTGCAGTTTGAGTCATGGACTAATGTAGCTATTGCACTGTTTGTAATCAAATATTTATTTTCTTTAAATACGAGTGTCTGAGATTTACACACATTTGACACTTTTAGTAGTTTTCAGTGCTGTCAGCAATTAGAAGTAAACACTGTACATAACAATTCCGATGATGGCGTAGGTCTGTAACCTCCTATTACTCTTGTCACTTTCCATTTCCTTCCTTGTTAAATTTTCAATTAACCTCTAGGAACAAACTGACGAGGCTGGCGAGAATCCCCAATTATTATCCAGCTATTAGCAAGCGCAGAGGCATAACCGTCACGTCCATGCTTGTGCAATAAAATACATAATTATTGTGATTTCACCACAATACAGTCATTTTGCAGACTTCCAGTGTACCACAACTCCTGCCAGCGCTCAGCCCACAAATATGTGACCCCCTTAGTACACTATGGGCATGCTTCTGCATAAAGGTAAGTTGCATTATCTCACCGAGTCACCACTTACCTTATTAGTTCCACTGTCTCTGAATACATTGTATAGGGAGATTTAGACTCCATAGGCCCATGTTCCATGGCATTTCCACACTCGATAAATGAAAGAGCTGCTTCTGTGTAGTTCAGCACCTTCTCAAATTTGTTCATCTTGTAAAGAAAGCAGATAATATAACCACATTACGGCACAGGACTGCAATCTTAAACCAATATTGGAAATTGCAGTGTAAGCAGTAAAGACTCGACAGATACCGCATGTTTTTTTGTTTCATCTTTAAATAATAACATTTGGTACAGAAAACAAACATTAATATACAACATGATCAGGGAAATGAACACGTTAGTATTACGTTAACTCTGAGGAGGGTGGTTATTGTTCCATGTTGCAAAAATGTGGATACTGTTAAAATTTAAAGAGCTAAAATACTATTTGTGAATACAAGAATTAGCATGTTCCCAAACTGATACAAATATGTGACAAATAGAGGTGTTCTTACCATTACTGGCTATTCATAAGCAAGCACTGATAGCAACTTAACAAACATCGGGGGTAATTCAGATCCGTTCGCTGCTGTGCGTTTTCGCACCGCGTGCAATCAGATCTCAACTGCGCATGCGTATGAGCCGCAATGCGCTGGCGGGTCGCACAACAGCACCGGGCATCGGTGCCTAGTGACAGGATGGTGCAAAAAATTCAGAACGTACGGGGCATTCGCAAGAATATTTACAGGAAGAGGCTGTTTGTGGGTGTCAACTGACCATTTTACAGGAGTGTCCGGAAAAACGCAGGCGGGATCAGGCGTTTTCAGAGAGGGTGTCTGACGTCAGCTCTGGTCCCGATCAGCAGCAAGACATTGCAGCGGCTGAGTAAGTCCTGGGCTGCGCAGCGACTGCACAAACTGATTCTTGTGCAGCTCTGCTACCAACGCGAACGCACACTTATACACAGCTTATAGACTCCCCCTGTAGGCAGCAACTATATGATCACAGGGCAGCAAAAAACATAGCCCAGCGATCAGATCTGAATTACCCCCCATTAATCATTGTTTATTACCGAGCCTAAGTGCTCATAATATTTCATAGACGTATATTGGGGGTAATTCTGAGTTGATCGCAGCAGGAACTTTGTTAGCAGTTGGGCAAAACCATGTGCACTGCAGGGGAGGCAGATATAACATGTGCAGAGAGAGTTAGATTTGGGTGGGTTATTTTGTTTCTGTGCAGGGTAAATACTGGCTGCTTTATTTTTACACTGCAATTTAGATTGCAGATTGAACACACCACACCCAGATCTAACTCTCTCTGCACATGTTATATCTGTCCCCCCTGCAGTGCACATGGTTTTGCCCAACTGCTAACAAAGGTGGTCATTCCGAGTTGTTCGCTTGTTGCCGATTTCCGCTATGCTGCGATTTGTTGCTAAATGCGCATGCGCTAAGTTATTTTACACAAAACTTCATAGATTTGCTGGTGTTTGTGCGGCGTTTTTCAATCGCACTGCTAATCGGTGAATGATTGACAGGAAAGGGGCGTTTCTGGATGGTAACTGAGCATTTTCCGGGAGTGTGCTAAAAAACGCAGGCGTGTCAGGGAAAAACGCGGGAGTGTCTGGAGAAACGGGGGGAGTGGCTGGCCGAACGCGGGGCGTGTTTGTGACGTCAAACCAGGAACTAAACGGACTGAGGTGATCGCAATCTAGGAGTAGGTCTGGAGTTACTCAGAAACTGCAGGGAAATATTTAATAGCATAACTTTTAATCTTTCGTTCGCTATTCTGCTAAGCTAAGATACACTCCCAGAGGGTGGCGGCCTAGCGTGTGCAATGCTGCTAAAAGCAGCTAGCGAGCGAGCAACTCGGAATGAGGGCCAAAGTTCCTGCTGCGATCAACTCAGAATTACCCCCACAGTTGCTAACATTGCTTTTGCAGATTTAGCTCATTATCACTAGGATTGTCGTCCCTTATAATTACCCTTGATAGACAGTAGTATAATGAATGAGCAGTGGTGAATATTTTTTTACACACACATGACTACATATTCATGTATCGAATAAGTGAAAAGAGTAGCATCTAGCGTAAAATAAAGTGTCTCAGGAGCAGGCAACCATATTTACACCCAATGTCACTGGTGTGGTGAATGGTTTGTAAGATTTAGTAGTATTGTTTGATGTTGCTATATTGTTACTGATCTTTATTTTTTCTTACATATTGACTTTTTTTTTTTTACTGTCAGGAAATTTATTGATAGTTGTCAACCATGATAAAAATTGTGTTTTCATATGATTTTTTCCATCACCTAGCCTGTTCGGCTCTAGATGGCAGCACAGTATTATTTTGAGGTTACCTAAGAATGCAAATTTACAACATTAATCCCTCCTTACATGCCAACCTAGCCCCTCTTCATAATGTGATAGTATCTACTTTATGCTGTTATGACCTTTTTAAAATGTGCAACAACCTGGTCTACAGTAATTAATAGATGCTAAAGTCATTATTTCCAAATAATTCAGCCAGAGTGGCCATTAGTAGGTGTAAACTGGGCAGTTGGCTGGGGTTCATAGTCAGGTGGGGGCCATGAACCTTTCAATGTTGTTTTTTACCCTCATACTTAAAAAAAAATAAACAAAACATTAGTGTTGTTGCTGTCCGACCAAGATATAAATGCTGGTGCAGGCATCCTGATTAGGGACACAATCCTGGCACCGGAAACCCAACCGCCATGATCCCGAATGGACAGGTAAGCCATGGAGGGAGGGGGAAGGGGGTTAGTGTTAGTCTGCGGGTGGAGGATTAGGTTTAGGCTGCAGTAAGGGAGGAGTCAGAGCTAGACACTGCCTGGAAGGGTTAGGGTTAGACTGCGGGGTAGGGGTTAGGTTTAGGCTGCAGGGAGGGAGGGGTTAGGTTTAGGCACCACCGGGGAGGGTTAGGATTAGGCTGCAGTTAGGGAGGGTTGGGGGTAGGTTGCGGTAAGGGTGGGTTAGGGGGCCATTGGCAAAGGTGAGTATACTTATCTTCCAGTCTGGATTCTCAAGATTGGGATGCCGCGGTCAGCATTTTAACTGCCGGCATCCCCAGCGCCGGCATTTAGATCCCAACCCATCCTCAAACTAGCCTTGGTACTAGATATGCACGTTAGCATTTAATACCATATATGGCTCTGCATATTAGCCTTGACTACAAATATGGCTGTGTATAATATGTACTGACACCAGAAATTGCTTTGCAGATTAGACTTCATGCCAGATATGGCTCTCTATAACAGACTGTGGCACACAATGATTCCGCATAGTAAACATGGACCAGATGTAGATCTGCATATTGAGACCTAAGGGCATATCCAGTTAGCCTCAGCTTACTCAGGCTGGCCATCACAGGGGGCCTTGTGAGGCCAAGAAATCTGCATCGGAGATGCAGATATTGGCCTCGCCATTCCCGGATAAAGGGGGTGACATGCCTCCATTTCCGAAAACCCCAGCCGTCCCCGCCCCCCGAATGCCTCTGCCTGTCAGTCAGCCAGAGGCTGTTGTAAAAGTGCGAGCTACATGCAGGACCCGCTCTGCACATGTGCGGAATGGGGCAGGGCTGCACCAGGGGGCCCCTAAGAGGGCGGGTGCGCTGGGCGCAGAATCTGAGGGGGTGTTGAGATGGTTATGCTGCCTCCCCTTTCTTTGCTCAGCCCTAAGGGGCTACCTTCTGCCGGGTCCCGGAGCCCCCGACGCAGGTCCCCGATCCCCAGCACCATCACTGGGGACTCCTGGGAAACCCGCCTTCAGGAAACTATAAAAATAATGAATGGGGCAGGGGACATCTATATTAATGGAGTTTCTAATGTTTTATATAGACCAGAATTATTATTGAAAAAAACAAAAAAAAACCTGGAGTGTTTTGCATTTAATATTATTGCCGTTTTAAATCCCACAGCCAGATACACTGACAAATGGCAATTTGGAAAAATATGCCCCAGGTCCTCTCAAATACTGTTCAACTTAAATACAATAAATATTTGTGACCAAAAGTAACCAAAAAATGTATATACTGTACATTGTGGAATACCCCTATTAATCAGGAAGAACATTTATATATTATTATATATTTTCAGAGGGCACTGCAAAAAAATAAAAACAAGAGGATGGTTCAAACAGATCAAATGTATAGTGTTATTTTGGATAAGACGAATGAATGACATTTGCATTTTCATATTGATATGTTCTTTGCAGCACATAGATTGTCCCCCACCAGTTTAACCTGCTACTGTATGTGTCCTGTTACATGTTATCAAGATTACTTACTGATGGGTCTATTTACTAAGTCTTGGAGAGCGATAAAGCCAATCAGCTCCTAAGTATAATTTTTCAAACACAGCCTGTAACATGGGTGTTAGGAGCTAATTGGCTGATACTTTATCTCTATCCAGGGCTTAGTAAATAGACCCCTTACTCAGGCAATTATGACACTGCTTCTACCCTTCCATTCAGTAATCCAGTTTCTTGTACTTGAAGTAACAATATTAGAAATGTAAAAGCAATACTAGTACCACATATAAAATAATCACCCTACAAATAAAACAATGATCCCTATGAAATAGTCACAAAAGCATTATCAGCACTGAAGCCTTCTGGATGAACGGTGTCAATTATAGTAAAAATTAATAATACTCATTTCTAATCAATTTATTTAGACAATCACCCCTGCTTTCCTCTCATTCACCTTTTGTGTGATATTTTTAAATGCTTTTATAGCTCATGATTGTTACCATCTCATTTCATATTCCATATTGTAAGTAATAGGTGCTTGTAGATTAGTTGATTTCACAATATATATTACTCCTCACTATGAAGGAGTTCTCATTTTTGAGGGCTTATAGTCCTGCACCAAGCAAAATTTTCACATATTACATCACACACATGCCAACTTTACTGGAATGTCCAGAAGACTCATGAATATCAGGGAGACCTTCTGGGTTCCCAGGAGAGTACTGTACATTGCCATCCTGATCTCCCTTCTAGGGAAGTTTTGGCTTTATAATGCCCCTATACTTGCCCCCCCGACATTCCCCAAAGTAGATCTGGGATGGGAGATACAAACTGTCGGATGTTACATCATCAGTACCTTTTTTCAATGAGCACGTCTATTCCTCTATAGAGGGCCAAATCAGGTTAGGAGCTCGACTATAGATAAATCCTGCTTTATCCGCTTTTAATGTCTCTCAATTTGTATCCAAACCTGGCTTTCATGTTCCAATGATTAAAAACAATACATGGTGGTTCTTAGTATATTTATTAGGCTATAAAAGATGTTTATGGCTCATCATTAAGTAAAAACATTAAGTAAAAACAATCAGCATTACACTGTATTCTTTAGCCATAAACCTCTTTAAGAGAAGACTAGTCTGTTCACTATACATATACTCCCAAGTGATACGTTGCAACTCTTTTGGAAATGTTTTTCAACCAAACATCCTTATGTGCATTGTACAGTATGTTACGTTATTTACATCAATGGTCTTTAAATATGTTCTGGTCTATATAAAACATTAGAAACTCCATTAATATAGATGTTCAAATCCGTAAAGCTACTCTCCTCAAGTCAGATAATTAATATAAAAGGCAGAAAAATATTAACGGAAAATTGTGTAAAAGAAAGCATCCTTTCAGTGTAGTATCTTTAAATTATATCTGAACCGTGTGTGTCCCAGTCATACCTGTCACACCCCTTGTCTATAAATTGCTCATTGATAACATCTTTGCTACAAAGCCTAAATTTACCAGGGATTGGGAATCAGATCTGTTGGGTCTGATTAGCAAGGACGATTGGCCGGAAATATTTAGCAAAACCCTGCTGGTGGTGGAAACTCACTATAAGGTGATGACTCGCTGGTATCGCTGCCCTAGTCTATTGGCTAAGATGCATCCCGGAGTTCCAAGCACCTGTTGGAGGTGTAACACAGCCACTGGTACCCCACTACACATTTGGGGGCAATGCCTGTTATTACGCCCATTTTGGTCCAAGGGGATAGAAACTATCTTGGTTTAAGAAGACGTTACTGCGTCATAGTCTTAGCGCCTCTAATGCTGTTATTCCTGTACACTGACATTCGGCTGCTCCTCCAACTCTGACAGAGTGGTGTGCGCAGCTTGATCTCTATATGTCTGTGGATGACCTTCTAATGCCAGGACTTAATGGGCACCAATATTTTACAACAGTTTGACGTTCATGGCTTTTGTATAAGGAATCGGTGCTTTACCGAATCTCTTGTGGAGAATAGACAAAGATGATCTGGGTTCTAGGGATACCTCTCTCTTCTGATTATACCTCAATTTGATGTATTTTATTGTCTTTGATATGCTTGTATAATTGATAGTTTGTTAACTTGCCTTATGTTGGTCCTTAATAAACATAAATTGCATACATTTTTAAAAAAAAATTGTATCTGAAAATGTGACCAATAGAAACATTCCAGTGACTGAGGAGAAGGTAGCAGCACCTGATAAGGCAACATACATATGTAAGTTATGTTTTTACATGGGCACAGTTTGAATACACATTGGGGGTAATTCCAAGTTGTTCGCAGCAGGAATTTTGTTAGCAGTTGGGCAAAACCATGTGCACTGCAGGGGAGGCAGATTTAACTTGTGCAGAGAGAGTTAGATTTAGAATTCCGATGTCGGGATTTTATTGCCGGGATGCCTTGGTCAGTCATGTGACCTCCGGCATCCTGATCACTAGGATATAGTATGTATTCCGCCCAGTTTGATGAAAACGGGTTTGAACAAGGAATTTAGGGGGTCATTCCGAGTTGATCGTAGCTGTTCTCAATTTAACACAGCTACGATCATTTACACTGACATGTGGGGGGACGCCCTGCACAGGGTAGCCCGCCCCGCATGTCAGCCGGCCCCCCCTCGCAGAAGTGCAAGGGCATCGCACAGCGGCGATGCCTTTATACTCCAAGAGTAGCTCCCGGCCAGCGCAGCTTTAGCGTGCTAGCCGGGAGCTACTCATCGCTCCCCGGCCCGCAGCGGCTGCGTGTGACGTCACGCAGCCGCTGCGGCCCGCCCCCCATTTGGTCCGGCCATGTCTGCGTTGGCCTAACCAAACCCACGAAACAGCGGCCAAACGCCGCCGTTCCGCCCCCTCCCGCCCAGCGATCGCCTCTGCCTGTCAATCAGGCAGAGGCGATCGCATCCCTGCTACAGCCTTCGGCCGTCTGGCATGCGCCGGCACACGCGCAGCAAGGACCCGTTTGCTCTGCTGCGTTAAAACGCAGCGAGCGAACGGGTCAGAATGACCCCCTTGATCTGTTGAATATTCACTGTATTGAAGGTGTTCAAGAAGTGACTTGTTACCTCAATTCCCTGCAAGTGGATTATTGAGGTACTGTATATAGGGGCTAATTCAGTATGGATCACTTGTGCCATCCCCTGTGCAGTTTCCCGATTATGCAGTGCCGAAACTAGGATTTTTGGCACTTGGGCTGAGGCAGTAATTTAGTAAACTGATGATCGGCTGCTGGTGCTTCCTCTTGTCCTGTCCTCCTCTGGTGGAGCAGTGGGACGAGAATGGGGTGGTGCTAGGTAAACAGGCCGGGAGAAGACATCATGTACACAGGCTAACTGTGTGAGCAGCCACTGACCAGTGCTCGGGAAACGAAAAGGGGACATGGCCATGGCCAGACAAAACAGCTGGAAAGTCCATGGTCACCAACTCTGTCCCCTGCCCCATTCATTATTTTTATAGTTTCCTGAAGGCGGGTTTCCCAGGAGTCCCCAGTGATGGTGCTGGGGATCGGGGACCTGCGTCGGGGGCTCCGGGACCCGGCAGAAGGTAGCCCCTTAGGGCTGAGCGAAGAAAGGGGAGGCAGCATAACCATCTCAACACCCCCTCAGATTCTGCGCCCAGCGCACCCGCCCTCTTAGGGGCCCCCTGGTGCAGCCCTGCCCCATTCCGCACATGTGCAGAGCGGGTCCTGCATGTAGCTCGCACTTTTACAACAGCCTCTGGCTGACTGACAGGCAGAGGCATTCGGGGGGCGGGGACGGCTGGGGTTTTCGGAAATGGAGGCATGTCACCCCCTTTATCCGGGAATGGCGAGGCCAATATCTGCATCTCCGATGCAGATTTCTTGGCCTCACAAGGCCCCCTGTGATGGCCAGCCTGAGTAAGCTGAGGCTAACTGGATATGCCCTTAGGTCTCAATATGCAGATCTACATCTGGTCCATGTTTACTATGCGGAATCATTGTGTGCCACAGTCTGTTATAGAGAGCCATATCTGGCATGAAGTCTAATCTGCAAAGCAATTTCTGGTGTCAGTACATATTATACACAGCCATATTTGTAGTCAAGGCTAATATGCAGAGCCATATATGGTATTAAATGCTAACGTGCATATCTAGTACCAAGGCTAGTTTGAGGATGGGTTGGGATCTAAATGCCGGCGCTGGGGATGCCGGCAGTTAAAATGCTGACCGCGGCATCCCAATCTTGAGAATCCAGACTGGAAGATAAGTATACTCACCTTTGCCAATGGCCCCCTAACCCACCCTTACCGCAACCTACCCCCAACCCTCCCTAACTGCAGCCTAATCCTAACCCTCCCCGGTGGTGCCTAAACCTAACCCCTCCCTCCCTGCAGCCTAAACCTAACCCCTACCCCGCAGTCTAACCCTAACCCTTCCAGGCAGTGTCTAGCTCTGACTCCTCCCTTACTGCAGCCTAAACCTAATCCTCCACCCGCAGACTAACACTAACCCCCTTCCCCCTCCCTCCATGGCTTACCTGTCCATTCGGGATCATGGCGGTTGGGTTTCCGGTGCCAGGATTGTGTCCCTAATCAGGATGCCTGCACCAGCATTTATATCTTGGTCGGACAGCAACAACACTAATGTTTTGTTTATTTTTTTTTAAGTATGAGGGTAAAAAACAACATTGAAAGGTTCATGGCCCCCACCTGACTATGAACCCCAGCCAACTGCCCAGTTTACACCTACTAATGGCCACTCTGGCTGAATTATTTGGAAATAATGACTTTAGCATCTATTAATTACTGTAGACCAGGTTGTTGCACATTTTAAAAAGGTCATAACAGCATAAAGTAGATACTATCACATTATGAAGAGGGGCTAGGTTGGCATGTAAGGAGGGATTAATGTTGTAAATTTGCATTCTTAGGTAACCTCAAAATAATACTGTGCTGCCATCTAGAGCCGAACAGGCTAGGTGATGGAAAAAATCATATGAAAACACAATTTTTATCATGGTTGACAACTATCAATAAATTTCCTGACAGTAAAAAAAAAAAAGTCAATATGTAAGAAAAAATAAAGATCAGTAACAATATAGCAACATCAAACAATACTACTAAATCTTACAAACCATTCACCACACCAGTGACATTGGGTGTAAATATGGTTGCCTGCTCCTGAGACACTTTATTTTACGCTAGATGCTACTCTTTTCACTTATTTTTATTAATTTCCAAATATAGAAAAAAGAACAAATAAATGCACACAAACAGAGATCATATAAAGAGCACAACATTGAGCTAATACATGAAACACGATTGTACACGACAAATCTTGATTCATAAGCTCAGTTCACTAACAGTGTGTATAATTTCTCTTAACTATCAACCATAGATAGAACCATAAGAAATAATAAAATAGAGAGCACAGTAGAGAGGGGAAAAGAGAGAGACATTACAAGACAGCGACACACGAGGGAAGAAGTATAGACAAAGAGAAGAGAACATATATGTCAGGGGAGCATCTTACTCAGATATTGTAACATAGAGATAGAAAGGAGGTATCTGTCACATACGAGTAGTATCAGATTGTGGAGAGTTTAGAACTGCCGTGTCAATGGGATCACTAAATATTACGGAGTGACCCCGTCTCTCCAGGAATTCACTCCATTTAAACCATCTCATATAAATAGAGGAAGGAGATGAAGAGTACACACATCCCGCTGTTTCAAAAAGGAAATGCTTATGGGTATTATTAATAACCGTCTGAATGTGAGGTATGGACTGTGATTTCCACAATTGGCCTATTGCTTATTTTGTTAAGGGAATTCAATCCCTTAACATTCAGTGATACCAATTTAACCATAACAAACCAACCAGGAGGAGGAGCATCCGCTGAAACCTAAAAATGCAATTAAGAGAGCACAATACCCTGAACACATAATGAAAAAAGAAAGAGGCATGGGGGAGATGAGACACAAGGGGAGACACACAGAAGGAAACAAAGAGAAAAAAGAGAAAAGCACAACACACAAAACAAAGAAAGCCGACTCCGTGCAGAGACAAAGTAATAGTAAAGCGCCAAAACATACAGCGCCTCACACAACAAAATCGGGAGGTTAGTGGCCACCCTCCCCGCAATCAAGTAACCAAAAATTTGTAAACAGTATAAACAAACAATCGCACATGGCATATCAAAGGAATGTCGTTAAGAATGGAATAATAGGCTAATTTGTAATGAGTCACAGGATCCCGGAACCGGCAAAGAGTAATACTGTAATTACACCAACAAGACGGCCCAAAAGGAAACCAGACCAGGAACCTGTGAAACAATAACAATCGTTAAAGAGAAAAAAAACCCGCCAAACAATGGTATAAGAGGTATTAAGCATGAAATAACAAGGCAATTAACTATATCAAGCACTGAATTTAGTGCCATCTTATAGAAACAGCGCTAGTCCTATAAAAGGCCATTCTCGGCAGGGAAAGTACCGCAGTAGTGAGGGCCTACTTCCCAACCATCGACCAGTCCGGCTGAAGTCGGCGGTCAGGAGAGCCGGTCCCTTGATCTCCAGCTATATTCCATTTGTGAAGAAATCTCATACCGTCCTCCACAGAAGACACCACAATATTTGAACCTTCTCTAGAGATCAGTAAACGCGTGGGGAAACCCCATCTATATATGATTCCAGCTTTCCGAAGGACCGCGGTGACGGGCTGAAAGGAACGTCTCCTGATGAGGGTGTAGTGTGATAGATCTCCAAAAAGTTGAAGCGGGCCCAAAGCTTTCACAGTGTCAGAGGTAGGTCTAGCTGCTTTAAGCAGGGATTCTTTAATGTGGAAAAAATGGACTATCATTAAGACATTCCTTGTCGCCCCTTCGGGAGCCCCGCGGGAGCCCCGCGGGCCTTCGGAACCCTATGGATACGGTCCAATAACAGGTCCGCAGATGTAGTGGAGGGTAGCAGCTTCTTGAATATTTTGATTGTATAGTCATGTAGGCTGCTATTAGATTAGATACGGATTCAGGAACCCCTCTGAGCTTGAGGTTATTTCTGCGTGAGCGGTCCTCCAAGTCTGCTACCTTATCCCGCAAAGCCGCCACCTCCCCCTCAAGGGTATCATGGGAGTCGATAAGGGTATTATGAGAGCCCACTACCTCACCCATCTTTGTTTCCAAATGTCCGGTCCTCTCGCCCAAATCCTCAACGGAGCGCTGGCAAGATTGCAACATAGTACGAAATTCAGACGCCACTTCATCTTTAAACTGATGTAACAACAGCTTCATGGCGCCCACCGTTAAGGCTTCACTGTCCTCCAGGCGTGGAGAGGAGGGAGGATTATGAGATGAAGATAAAGCCACCATGGGCGAGGAAGTTGTAGGCGGGGGATCCAATCCGGTGGCAGAAGCCCCAGGTCCTTGGGACGTATTACGATAAGGGGAAGGCTTAAAAAAGGCGACTTGAGAGATTGATTTGGAGGCTTTATGCTTTTTTAGAGGCATCATGTATCACCTTGAAGAAATAAAAGAACCCCAGTAGAAAGGAGAATTCCGTCAGAGGCTCAGAACGGTAGATATCTTCTATGCCACGTGCGTGATTGCGTCAACTAAAATGATTGCGGGGAGTTGCAGGGAGGATACATTTGAAAAGTGACTACATCCTATAGGTACAGCAGCATGCACGACTCCGGGGAGTAAATGTTATCAACTTCTCGACAGATAGGGCCCAATGGAAAATGTGGAAATAGCTGCAGGATCAGAGGACTCCGACCTCAGGGCTGGTCATGCAAATAGGGCACAGGAGGATAATATGAGCTGCTGAGGTGCAGAATAGTGAAGGAGCAGCTGGTAGGGCAGCTCAGCAGCACAGTGTTCTGGGATCTCCTATGCACTGCAGTATGAAGATGGCCGCCACCTCCTGTCTCCTGGGCTAGGTATCCAGGCCAAGAATAGGGGCCCTATACTGTGGGGGAGAGGGCCTTAGAGGAGAGGATCAGAAGGGGATATAGGGGCAGGTGTTGGCTGTCACTGTGCAGCCTCCCGGGCGTCCGTTTCCGCCGTCTCGTCCGCGATCCGGCCACGGAGCTCGCCGCTGGGCAGGAGCACTAAATCCAGTCCCCGGCTTCTGGAGCTGGAGTAGGCCGCGGGACGGAAACCCCTTCTCCGGCGGTCCCACCACCCGGGGTGAGTGCTGTGGGCTTCCCACCGCTGCGGGCAGCAACAGGAGGGCTGTAGGGGCCACCAAGAGGCCGGAGTCGGGCACTTTAGACCAGAAGTAGCAGGAGCTCCTTGGGTGCACTTCTAGTCAGCTCCGCCGCTAAGCCACGCCCCCCCAACACTCCAGGTTTTGAAGAGCCGCCGCTTATTAAATATAGTCCTTTGTGTATAATTATCAGGATGTAAACATGTAAAATCATCGGCTTGCTCTGACAGTATGGTTTTGATCTTTCAAGATTTTGGAGGAGGTGGCAGCATCCCTCTAAGTCAGGCATGTCCAAACTGCGGCCCTCCAGCTGTTGAGAAACTACATATCCCAACATGCCCTGACACAGTTTTGCTGTCAGAGAATGCTAAAGCTGTGTCAGGGCATGCTGGGATGTGTAGTTTCTCAACAGCTGGAGGGCCGCAGTTTGGGCATGCCTGCTCTAAGTGACTACTACTGCATTCACATTTTGTGCTTTCAAAGTATGGAACACAATATAAATCTGGCTTTAAGAAAACTTCTTACACTGAGATAACTTAATTAGGAATTTCTGAAATCTGGATACAAGCACTCAATGATACAAGCATTTCTTAATTTAACAAAGCCAGTCATGCTTGTAATAGGTTTTATAATTATGTTTGGCGGATTGTGCTGGTGATAACTTCATGCACATAAAATACTAGGAGAAAATTAATTTATACAGTATCTGGGAAGAACGTGTACTTACCATTGCATCTGCTTTATGCTTCATCTGTTTAGCTTCCTGCATAAAATAATCTGCATTGCGAGGTCTACATGACGAGAATGAGAACACATCTGTCATCACTACTCAGGAGTTCTTAGATATACGTGTGTTATTTACAGTGATGTATTCCCTTTTCTCTAACTGTACAGTGCTAATCTGTTATTACAGTAATACTACTAGATTACATTATTTATATTATTATAGACTACCATCTACATAGTACGTGATGCATAATGCGTTTACAAACAGACTCGCACCTCTGGTACCCATCTACATTTTTGCTGGCAGGGCATACATAAGTTTTGTAAGTCCTCAGAAACGGGTTCAGTATGTATAACCGGCGTCCGGGATGCTGGCCGTCAGTATACCGACAGCGGCATCCTGGCCACCAGTATGCTGTCAGCGGGGCGAGCAATAGAAAGTCCCTTGCAGGCTTGCTGCGCTGCAGGAGCGGTGGCACGCTGCACTCACCACAGGTTATATTCTCCCACAGAGGGAGAATAGCCTGTGGTGCCGGTATTCCAGCAGCGGGATTTCACAGCTAGTCAGCATTCCAGCGTCGGCATTGTGACCGCCGGGATCCCAACTAGTGGTATTTTAACCGCTTCCCCCCAGAAATATATGTAAGAATTATATAATGCCACTTATCACACAAGAGAGCAAACAATAAGACAATACATATCAAATACCAGAAATAAACAAAGGTTATATGACTGGTATTGCCTGTGTGTCCAATAACATTTTGCAGAACACGTATATTTATTAATTTATTACCAGTTATTTATATACCACACATACACACCAGGGTTAATTTCATGCACTTATTGTAGAGAATTACAGAACCTTTCTGCTGAAGGATGCAAAGACCAATGTAACAAGAAAAAAGTAAATATCATGCATCAAGACCACCTTATTACTGCACAGTTGATAGTGCACTAGCGGAGTGAGCTATATTGTTAAACCTTTTGAACCACTCCCTTAATACGCATAGCAATGCATTAATCTCAGCACTCCACCATTTTCTTGGATCATTAAAAGAATGAAAGCAATAGTTCTGAAATGAAAGCAATAACTGTTTTAATGTGAAAAAAGACATAACTAAAAAAAATGGCACTGTATGTAACTACCACCTCCTTATAGCCTTATATATTACAGGAAAGGGGGGTACTAAAGCCATGTCCAGTGTGTTCCAAGAGACTATTTACGGCCACCTGACTTAGCCTGAGTTCCAGTTATGGCTACTAAGGTCCAATAGTAACTTCTGACAGCTGAGATGTATGCTTTCCTATATGTGTATTTTCTACAGAAACATATCGCACGTTACACCTTTATGTTATTAGATTATATAATTATATATATTAAAAGAAAACTCAATAATTTGCACAAGGTAGTAATACTCACATTGGGCTATCAAGCAACTCCTTAGATCTCCTTGCATCTTTATGCCCATTGAATACTGGAGACCAAATATCTGAGTGTTGGCCCTCTTTATTGCTCAGAGTGGTGGTACTTTCTGAGGCAATGGGACGTAACCTCTAAAAATAAACATGAAATTACTCATTTAATTTTGACTTTGCCAGAAAAAAGAATCACTAATATAAGTGAACATTAATGACCTTCAGTTTATTTCAGCCAGAAAAAGGGAGTTGTATATATGTTCAATGAAAATGTAATTGCTCAGCACCTTGATACAACATATACTGCTAAATCGTTTGGTCTGATGTGTTTACACACTTCTGTTTCAATATCGTGTCATCATCTTTATGCTAATGCTGCGGCCGATTCTTCAAAACATAGGCACCCACTTACAGCATTTTGCAGCAGTGCAAATCCATCGGTGCACCACCAGACGCACCACTGAAACCTGCACTAGGCCTATGGCAGGTGCAGTTTCTCTGAGTATGGCATACTGTGCGAGCTTGTTTATATGAAGCCGCTGTCAGTGAAACACCCGTGTATGCCTAACGAGCCCCTGTTACATCCCAGGAATGCCTACTGAATTCCACACTCCCTGCGCCCATATTCATTCTGCGTCTACATGCATTAACAATAGGGATGCACGCGCAGTACTTAAAACATTGGCCAACTTCGTGCATATTGGCATTGCGTGTACTGAGAATCCGGACCATAATTTTCATCATGCCTAAAATAGCTCTACCACATCTACTATACCGCTAACAGGTCCAGGTGGACTTTTACAGATACCGACCCCGCTGCGTCCACATCACCGCCCAAACCGCTTTCAAGCATCGCAAGGGAGCCGGGAGGCAAATTTCCCCTCCAGCTTGTATACCGGACGGTGACAACTTGGTCCGCACCTGGGTTGTCATTCCGCATATTGCGCTGTGTTAGGACATCACAGAGAGCGCTCCAGGTGCACACGGGGGGACGGAGAGTAAGCTCCCCGCTAATCTATACCAAGGATTACAATCCATCTGTTAAATACGAGACCTGTTTTCTACTGGTGCATTGCGGCTTTAACATCAAACAGCGGGTACGGTCTCAAATTATTCAGATCAGCGGCGTTGAACTTTTGAGCTGGCTATTTGCTGGACACAGTTATACCACCTGTGGGGAGCTATATACTAAACCTAATATGCTCTATTAGAACAAACAGCTTATTTCTCTGCAGTATGTCGGTATCCACCTGAACCTGGTAATTATAAGCTACATACGATAGCAATCAGTAATAACTGTATCATCTTGAGCAGCTTATAAAGCTAATCGCCTTAAAACTCCGGGGACGCCCGGTATGATTCAATAGTCCTATTGTTATTTGAACATTTGCACTGATATATGGATTTGGTATTCTAGCCTATTTCAAACTGTTTTGGCACATATGATTGAATAATGAAATTGAGTGTTATTTCTCAACATTTATATATATATATATATATATATATATATATTAGAAAATTGATTACATAAAGAGTTTAAATTAACAAACATAAGTTTGGTTTTAATAAAGTATTTTTTAATTCATTAATTGGACTCCTTGGCTGTTATATCTGAGATACAGTGCATATGGATATATGAGCGCCTCTATTAACTTCTTTTTGTTCAGGCATATTCATTAGGAGCGTTACACAACTCCTATATAGAGGCGAATGTATACAAAGCACTGAATCCAGGTTTTATTTGGACAATACAGTATAAGTCTATAATAATATTGTTTTTAATACACACAGGCATTGCAAAAAATTAGTGTTGATTTATGTAGGTGCAATATTTTCATCTCGCAGCTAACAAACTTCAGGATCTGTGTAACTTTAAATGCGACATCTCACAGCACAAACTTCAAGATCTGTGTAACTCTAAATGCGACGTCTAACAGCACAAACTTTCTGTAGTGCACTTACACAGTCACAAAGCACCAGGCCGTGACACATGCAACTCTAGATGCACGATTCAGTTGCATGCGCACTGTGCTTATAAATGCAACTATTGTAGACTGACTACTGCTCACACCTAGGCTGCAAGCAGAAATCAGCCTCTGAGACATATCTTGTGAAGCCACTGGAAGCTATTTTGGCAGCACTCGTGGGTAACGGAATCAGCCCCCATATGGTGGGCTACAATCCTGCATTGTAATGTTGCACAAAGACACTTACATGCAAATTGGAATCAAGACCTACAATGTCATTTACAGCCTGAAAGATTCAATCTTTAACACTTGCGAGTCACCAACCTAACTCTATCAAAGTTCTACATATTTGGATTTCATACGAGTGTTAAAATATATTTGCATCTTTTCCATGATTACATAGCTGACCAAACTTTTTTTCACAAAGTGGACTATAGCCCAGACAAAACCTTATTGAAAACACAAGTAGATTATTATAGAAATGAAACCACATACCTGCCGAGCATGTGAACTATTCTCTGGCCTATGATGTCGGCTGCAAGGAATATAAGATGGTACAAAGCTTTCTTCGCTTTTGCTTGAAGAGAAGCCATTATTTGTACATTTCTGTCTAGGCTCCTCCGGAACAAAAGGTAGAGGAGATAAACATTTCTCAGTTTTGGTTAGATGCTGGTCAAAGCTGAAAAATAAAAAAAAGTGAAGGTACTACATTTCTTATAAGTGTAACTGTAAATTGTGGTAATTGGGTTAGAGTGCCCTTCACCATCATGGCCACTAGACCTAAGCAGTCACTGGTGCTAGGGGGAGTGGCCACTGGCAGGCCGTGACAATACTTCAAGGCCGAAGGAAGCACAGAGGTAAACCAACACTGAAGTAAGGTGTGTTGGGCATTTAGGGGGTCATTCAGAGTTGTTCGCTCGTTGCCGATTTTCGCAATGGAGCGATTAAGGCAAAAATGCGCATGGTATGCAGTGCGCATGCGCTAAGTATTTTAGCACAAAACTTAGTAGATTTACTCACGTCCGAACAAAGAATTTTCATCGTTGAAGTGATCGGAGTGTGATTGACAGGAAGTGGGTGTTTCTGGGCGGAAACTGACCGTTTTCTGGGAGTGTGCGGAAAAATGCAGGCGTACCAGGATAAAACGCAGGAGTTTCTGGAGAAACGGGTGAGTGGCTGGCCGAACGCAGGGCGTGTTTGTGACGTCAAACCAGGAACGAAAAGGGCTGAGCTGATCGCAGTGTAGGAGTAAGTCTCGAGCTACTCAGAAACTGCTAAGAATTATTCATTCGCAATTCTGCTAATCTTTCGTTCGCTATTCTGCTAAGCTAAGATACACTCCCAGAGGGCGGCGGCCTAGCGTGTGCAATGCTGCTAAAAGCAGCTAGCGAGCGAACAACTCGGAATGAGGGCCTTAGCGTGTAGTTTTACTAAGGATCTGTTTATTTCTGGGCTTCAGCTAGTATTAGGAAGCTACGCTTTGAACTAGAAGCAGCATAAGAATCAGATTGTTGTAAATATCTCACACTGTATATGGAATAGACATACCATCCAACTGCCTCGCTTTGGATAGTCCTGCTTTTCAAGTGCTGTGCTGCCGTCCCACCCATGGACCTTAGTGTCTCATGGGGAAAAAGTTGGGGGGAACACTCTCTCACATTCCTTCCTGAGACATTGATCAGACTTATCTGTTCCAGCTACTTAATGGATCAGGAAGACACTGTCACAGGATTTAACAGTCTAGGTGAGTACCAGTACCTATTTTTATGGTACCAGTACCTTTATTCAAATAAAAAAACAACACACACATAAGAGCTGATATGGGTATAATACTGTATGTATTCACATATCATGCCAACAAGCCCTGTTTAGCATGCACAGACTTTGCTACTTAGCCACGCCAAAAAACTAATCATGTACAAGTATCTAGTACACTATAAATGTAAGAAAAAGTAGTACAATAGATGAAACCATACACGATCAAGGTTAGCAGGCAAAAGAAAGGTCCAAAATGACCGAACTATACCATGGCCCAGATGTAATAGCGGCCAAGTTTGCTGAGGTGCGGGATGCCGTTCGAATTGTTTTTAGTGCAAATTGATATTATTAGTTTTCACTAAACGGGTAAACAAGACAATCTATTTTTTTTTTTTATAATCACATTTTCTCTTACGTCCTAGAGGATGCTGGGGTCCACATTAGTACCATGGGGTATAGACGGGTCCACCAGGAGCCATTGGCACTTTAAGAGTTTGAGAGTGTGGGCTGGCTCTTCCCTCTATGCCCCTCCAACCATACTCAGTTTAGAAAATGTGCCCGGAGGAGACGGTCACAGCTAGGGGAGCTCCATAGGAATTTCTCTGGTTTTATTTTTTTATTAGAGTATAGGCACAGGGAGGCTGCTGGCAACAGCCTCCTTGCTTCGTGGGACTAAGGGGGGGAGTAGTGTCCGCCCTGAGGGGTCTGAGTCACTATCTCCGCTGACAGGACACTGAGCTCCTGAGGAGAATGAACGTTCGCCACCACAGGTGATCGCTCATCCCCGCAGCATGCCGCCACCCCCTTACAGAGCCAGAAGATTCAAGTGGCGAGTGAGTCACCAGCTCCCCTAGCAAGCGGGCAGCCGGTGTGAAGCGGCAACAGGGTGGAAGCGCAGTACTAACTGCGCTCCGGAGGCTCAGCGGTACTTAGTGCGGCGCTGTGAAGGGCGCCCTGAGCCAGCGCCGTACCCTACACTGGTATTGAAGTCTGTCAGGGGCCCTGGTTCCTATGCCAGCATAATACTCAGGCCAGTATAAATGAACAGTGGCCAGTATAAATGAAGCAGCTTCTCCTCAGAAGCGGACCCAGCAGCGTTCAGCGCTATTTTTCCTGCCTGCTGATCACTTTGGAGATGCTGACAGGGAGAGCTGTTCCTCCAAATCAACTCCAGCTATCCTGTATGGTACCGGGAGGGGGGGGGGGGGGGCTGTGTAAATGCTGTGTAGCCTATTAAGGTGCACAGTAAGCGCTGGGTAGGGGCTTCCATCTATCAAAAAAAGCGCTGTGTGTGTGGGTTGGCTCCAATCTCTGTGGCTCTCTTGGCATTCTTAGGGGGAAACTGTATCTGTCCTTTCCCTGTGTGTGTGTGTGTGTGGAGTGTTTGTTGTCTTCAAAATCCATGTCTAGGGACTCTGTGTCATAAGCTGCAGAGGATAATTCCTCTCAGGATGATCCCATTCCATGTAATCAGGATTGTACTGTTGTATCACAGATCCCTACAAGGCAGCCTGAGTGGTTAGCCTCTCTTAAGGGTATGATTTCTCAGATTTCTACTAGGGTAGCACAGACTGAGACTGCAACTCAGGTTTTACAGAATTCTATGGCAGGTTGGTCTGGTTCTGTTCCTTCTTGGGCCCCTAGCGTACACCCTCAAAAACGTGCTCTTGCCCAGATTATATAAAATGACATGGATACCGATTCTGACACGGCAGACGGTGATGGGGATGTGCTGCGGGGGGCAACATCTCTTGCAAAAGGAGTGCAGTTGATGATTGAGGCCATTAGAGATGTGTTGAATATTGCTGACACAACACATGAGCAGGTTGAGAAGGCTTACTTCACGGATAATAAGAAAGCCTCGCTAACCTTCCCAGCGTCTAAAGAACTAAACGCTATATTTGAAAAATCCTGGGAAAACCCAGAAAAAATTCCAGATCCCAAGAAAGGTTCTGATTGCTTTTCCCTTCCCTGAGGAGGATAGAAAGAAATGGGAAAAGCCACCCATAGTTGACGCATCTGTTTCCAGATTGTCAAAGAAGGTGCTTTTACCTGTCCCGGGAACTACCGCGTTAAAAGAACTGGCAGATCGCAAAATTGACACTACACTCAAATCCATACACACGGCTTCAGGGGCGATACTGTGATCTATTATTGCCTGTGCATGGATTTCTAAAGCTATTGTAAAGTGGTCAGGCGTGTTGCTTGAGGACTTGGATACAATGGATAAAAGTGACGTTGAATTGTTTTTACGCAACATACAGGATTCTGCAGGATTTATGGTGGAATCCATGAAGGACCTGGGTTCGATGGTTGCAGGGATATCTTCCATGTCTGTCTCGGCTCGCAGGGGACTCTGGCTACGCCAATGGTCTGCCGACGCGGATTCCAGGAGAGGTGTGGAGAACCTACCCTACACAGGTCAGTCTCTATTTGGGGAGGCGTTGGATGCGTGGATTTCCACGGCAACCGCGGGTAGGTCAACTTTTCTTCCCTCAGCCTCGCCAGCTACGAAGAAACCTTTTTCTTCGTCTACATCGCAGTCCTTTCGGACGGCTAAAACAAAGAGGACCAAGCCTACTAACACCTTCTTTAGAGGAGGACGGGCAAAATCCAAAAAAACTGCTACTGCAGGTTCCCAAGAACAGAAGCCTGCTTCTGGTACATCAAAATCCTCAGCATGACGGTGGACTGCACAGCCTGGAGGAGGGGCAGGTGGGGGGCGAGACTCAGGCGTTTCAGCAACGTCTGGGTGTCGTCCGGTCTGGATCCCTGTTTACAGGATATTATGTCCTAGTGGTACAGACTGGAGTTACAACAACTCCCGCCTCACCGTTTCTTCAAATCGGGCTTGCCAGCTTTATTGGCAGACAGGGCTGTCCTACAGGAAGCCATCCAAAAATTGGAAAAGTCAAAGGTCATTGTCCCAGTTCCACCTCATATGCAAAACAAAGGTTATTATTTGAACCTTTTCGTGGTACCGAAACTGGATGGTTCAGTCAGGCCAATTTTGAACTTGAAATCACTAAACCCCTTTCTGAGGGAGTTCAAATTCAAAATGGAGTCTCTGAGAGCAGTGATCTCAGGTCTGGAGGAAGGGGAGTTCCTGGTATCCCTGGATATCAAGGATGCATACCTCCATGTTCCGATTTGGCCACCGCATCAGGCTTATCTCCGATTCGCACTGTTAGACAGTAATTTTCAGTTCCAGGCACTACCATTCGGCCTCTCCACAGCACCGAGTGTGTTCACCAAGGTGATGGCAGAGATGATGGTTCTCCGCAGGCAGGGGTTGAACATCATCCCATATCTGGACGATCTGCTGATAAAGGCATCGTCCAGGGAGATGTTGTTGCAGTCCATTGTTCTCACGACTCATCTGCTCAGGGAACACTTTTGGATCCTGAACCTTCCAAAATCACATTTGGAGCCGACAAGGAGATTGTCTTTTCTGGGAATGATCCTTGACACGGAAGTACAGAGGGTGTTTCTACCAGAGGAGAAAGCATTGGTGATTCAAACAATGGTTCGGGACGTCCTGAAGCCTGGTATTGGTTCACCAGTGCATTCGCCTTCTGGGGAAGATGGTTGCTTCTTACAAGGCTCTACAGTACGGAAGGTTTCATCCTCGGTCCTTCCAACTGGATCTCCTGGACAAGTGGTCGGGTTCTCATCTCCACACGCACCAGAGAATACGTCTGTCGCCGAAAGCAAGGATTTCACTCCTATGGTGGCTGCAATTCACCTTCTGGAGAGCCGCAGGTTCGGTATTCAGGATTGGATCCTTATAACCACGGATGCAAGTCTCTGGGGCTGGGGTGCAGTCACTCAGGGGGTAACCTTCCAAAGAAGGTGGTCAAGCCTGGAATCCAGTCTTCCGATAAAACATTCTGGAACTAAGAGCCGTCTACAACGGTCTTCTCCAAGCGGCTCATCTTCTGCGAGATCGAGCCATTCAAGTACAGTCGGACAATGTAACGACGGTGGCCTACATAAACCAACAGGGCGGAATGAAGAGCAGAGCTGCAATGTCAGAGGTAACAAGAATCCTCCTATGGGCGGAAAAACACCCGTTGGCGTTGTCAGCAATCTTCATTCCGGGTGTAGACAACTGGGAAGCGGGCTTCCTCAGGAGACACGATCTCCATCCAGGAGAGTGGGGCCTCCATCCGGAGGTGTTCACGGAGGTGACGGATCTTTGGGGTGTACCTCAAATAGACATAATGGCCTCCCGTCTCAACAAGAAGCTTCGGAGGTATTGTTTCAGGTCAAGGGACCCGCAAGCCGTGGCAGTGGACGCACTAGTGTCTACGTGGGTGTTCAAGTCGGTGTACATGTTTCCTCCACTTCCACTCATTCCAAGAGTTCTAAAACTCACAAGGAGAACAAGAGTTCAGGCAATCCTGATTGCTCCAGACTGGCCAAGAAGGGCTTGGTACGCGGATCTTCTGGGTTTTCTGCTGGAAGATCCGAGGCCTCTTCCTCTTCGGGAGGACCTACTGCAACAGGTTCCGTTTGCTTATCAAGACTTGCCGCGGCTACGTTTGACGGCATGGAGGTTGAACGTCTAAACATTACAATCGTATTTGGAAAAAATAATTTGCAACTTTATAACGATTCCCTTGCTACAAAAAAACGAATACGATTCCCAAGTACCTTCTAAGTTGGGAGTACAGCAAAATATAGCGAGTAACTGTGCACCCTGGCAAATCTTTGCTGCACTGCAGGTGGGGCAGATATAACGTGCAGAAAGATTTAAACTCGGGAGGAGCGTGCCCAAACTCAAAACTGAATTGCTTTGTAAATAAAAAAACTGTTCAGCATTTATGGGCTACATACAAAACCAGACAGTATTTATACTGCATCCAAAAACAAAAATAAGAATTTACTTACCGATAATTCTATTTCTCGGAGTCCGTAGTGGATGCTGGGGTTCCTGAAAGGACCATGGGGAATAGCGGCTCCGCAGGAGACAGGGCACAAAAAGTAAAGCTTTAGGATCAGGTGGTGTGCACTGGCTCCTCCCCCTATGACCCTCCTCCAAGCCTCAGTTAGGATACTGTGCCCGGACGAGCGTACACAATAAGGAAGGATTTTGAATCCCGGGTAAGACTCATACCAGCCACACCAATCACACTGTACAACCTGTGATCTGAACCCAGTTAACAGTATGATAACAGCGGAGCCTCTGAAAAGATGTCTCACAACAATAATAACCCGATTTTTGTAACTATGTACAAGTATTGCAGATAATCCGCACTTGGGATGGGCGCCCAGCATCCACTACGGACTCCGAGAAATAGAATTATCGGTAAGTAAATTCTTATTTTCTCTATCGTCCTAGTGGATGCTGGGGTTCCTGAAAGGACCATGGGGATTATACCAAAGCTCCCAAACGGGCGGGAGAGTGCGGATGACTCTGCAGCACCGAATGAGAGAACTCCAGGTCCTCCTCAGCCAGGGTATCAAATTTGTAGAATTTAGCAAACGTGTTTGCCCCTGACCAAGTAGCTGCTCGGCAAAGTTGTAAAGCCGAGACCCCTCGGGCAGCCGCCCAAGATGAGCCCACTTTCCTTGTGGAATGGGCTTTTACTGATTTTGGCTGTGGCAATCCTGCCACAGAATGTGCAAGCTGAATTGTACTACAAATCCAACGAGCAATCGTCTGCTTAGAAGCAGGAGCACCCAGCTTGTTGGGTGCATACAGGATAAACAGCGAGTCAGATTTTCTGACTCCAGCCGTCCTGGAAACATATATTTTCAAGGCCCTGACAACGTCAAGCAACTTAGAGTCCTCTAAGTCCCTGGTAGCCGCAGGTACCACAATAGGTTGGTTCATGTGAAATGCAGAAACCACCTTAGGTAGAAATTGAGGACGAGTCCTCAATTCCGCCCTGTCAGAATGAAAAATTAAGTAAGGGCTTTTATATGATAAAGCCGCCAATTCTGACACACGCCTGGCTGAAGCCAAGGCTAACAGCATCGACACCTTCCATGTGAGATATTTTAAGTCCACAGTGGAAAGTGGTTCAAACCAATGTGACTTTAGAAAACTCAACACCACATTGAGATCCCAAGGTGCCACTGGAGGCACAAAAGGAGGCTGTATGTGCAGGACCCCTTTTACAAATGTCTGAACTTCAGGTACTGAAGCCAGTTCTTTCTGGAAGAAAATCGACAGGGCCGAAATTTGAACCTTAATGGACCCTAATTTTAGGCCCATAGACAGTCCTGTTTGCAGGAAATGAAGGAAACGACCCAGTTGAAATTCCTCTGTAGGGGCCTTCTTGGCCTCACACCACGCAACATATTTACGCCAAATGCGGTGATAATGTTTTGCGGTTACGTCCTTCCTGGCTTTGACCAGAGTAGGGATGACTTCTTCTGGAATGCCTTTTTCCCTCAGGATCCGGCGTTCAACCGCCATGCCGTCAAACGCAGCCGCGGTAAGTCTTGGAACAGACAAGGCTCCTGCAGTAGCAGGTCCTTTCTTAGAGGTAGAGGCCACGGTTCGTCCGTGAGCATCTCTTGAAGTTCCGGGTACCAAGTCCGTCTTGGCCAATCCGGAACCACGAGTATAGTTCTTACTCCTCTCCTTCTTATGATTCTCAGTACTTTTGGTATGAGAGGCAGAGGAGGGAACACATACACTGACTGGTACACCCACGGCGTTACCAGAGCGTCCACTGCTATTGCCTGAGGGTCCCTTGACCTGGCGCAATATCTGTCCAGTTTTTTGTTGAGGCGGGACGCCATCATGTCCACCTTTGGTTTTTCCCAACGGTTTACAATCAGGTGGAAGACTTCTGGGTGAAGTCCCCACTCTCCCGGGTGAAGGTCGTGTCTGCTGAGGAAGTCTGCTTCCCAGTTGTCCACTCCCGGAATGAATACTGCTGACAGTGCTATCACATGATTTTCCGCCCAGTGAAGAATCCTTGCAGCTTCTGCCATTGCCCTCCTGCTTCTCGTGCCGCCCTGTCTGTTAACGTGGGCGACTGACGTGATGTTGTCCGATTGGATCAACACCGCCTGACCCTGAAGCAGAGGTTTTGCTTGACTTAGGGCATTGTAAATGGCCCTTAGTTCCAGAATGTTTATATGAAGAGACGTTTCCAGGCTTGACCACAGGCCCTGGAAATTCCTTCCCTGTGTGACTGCTCCCCAGCCTCTCAGGCTGGCATCCGTGGTTACCAGGATCCAATCCTGAATGCCAAATCTGCGGCCCTCTAGTAGATGAGCACTCTGCAGCCACCACAGGAGAGACACCCTTGTCCTTGGCGACAGGGTTATCCGCTGATGCATCTGCAGATGCGATCCGGACCATTTGTCCAGTAGATCCCACTGAAATGTTCTTGCATGGAATCTTCCGAATGGAATCGCTTCGTAAGAAGCCACCATTTTCCCCAGGACCCTCGTGCACTGATGCACTGAGACCTGTCCTGGTTTTAGGAGGTTCCTGACTAGCTCGGATAACTCCCTGGCCTTCTCCTCCGGGAGAAACACCTTCTTCTGGACTGTGTCCAGAATCATTCCTAGGAACAGTAGACGTGTCGTTGGAATCAGCTGCGATTTTGGAATATTTAGAATCCACCCGTGCTGACGTAACACTACCTGAGATAGTGCTACTCCGACTTCTAACTGTTCCCTGGATCTTGCCCTTATCAGGAGATCGTCCAAGTAAGGGATAATTAAAATGTCTTTTCTTCTTAGAAGAATCATCATTTCGGCCATTACCTTGGTAAAGACCCGAGGTGCCGTGGACAATCCAAACGGCAGCGTCTGAAACTGATAATGACAGTTTTGTACTACAAACCTGAGGTACCCTTGGTGAGAAGGGTATATCGGGACGTGGAGATAAGCATCCTTGATGTCCAGAGACACCATATAGTCCCCTTCTTCCAGGTTTGCTATCACTGCTCTGAGTGACTCCATCTTGAATTTGAACCTTTTTATGTAAGTGTTCAAGGATTTCAGATTTAAAATTGGTCTCACCGAGCCGTCCGGCTTCGGTACCACAAACAGCGTGGAATAATACCCCTTTCCTTGTTGCAGGAGGGGTACCTTGATTATCACCTGCTGGGAATACAGCTTGTGAATGGCTGCCAAAACTGCCTCCCTGTCGGAGGGAGACTTTGGTAAAGCAGACTTCAGGAAACGACGAGGGGGAAACGCCTCGAATTCCAGTTTGTACCCCTGCGATACTACCTGTAGAATCCAGGGATCCACTTGCGAGTGAGCCCACTGCGCGTTGAAATTCTTGAGACGGGCCCCCACCATATCTGAGTCTGCTTGTAAAGCCCCAGCGTCATGCTGAAGACTTGGCAGAAGCAGGGGAGGGCTTCTGCTCCTGTGAAGCGTACTTATGGGAACGAAAGGACTGAGTTTGAAAAGACGGTGTCTTTTTCTGCTGATGTGGAGTGACCTGGGGTAAAAAGGTGGATTTTCCAGCCGTTGCCGTGGCCACCAGGTCCGATAGACCAGCCCCAAATAACTCCTCCCCTTTATACGGCAATACTTCCATGTGCCGTTTGGAATCCGCATCCCCTGACCACTGTCGCGTCCATAACGCTCTTCTGGCAGAGATGGACATAGCACTTATTCTTGATGCCAGGGTGCAAATATCCCTCTGTGCATCACGCATATATAGTAGTGCATCCTTTAAATGTTCTATAGTTAACAAAATATTGTCCCTATCCAGGGTATCAATATTCTCGGTCAGGGAATCCGACCATGCGACTCCAGCACTGCACATCCAGGCTGAGGCGATTGCTGGTCGCAGTATAACACCAGTATGTGTGTATATACTTTTTAGGATATTTTCCAGCCTTCTATCAGCTGGTTCTTTGAGGGTAGCCGTATCAGGAGACGGTAACGCTACTTGTTTTGATAAACGTGTGAGCGCCTTATCTACCCTAGGGGGTGTTTCCCAACGCGCCCTAACCTCTGGCGGGAAAGGATATAATGCTAATAATTTTTTAGAAATTAGCTGTTTTTTATCGGGGGAAACCCACGCTTTTTCACACACCTCATTTATTTCCTCTGACTCAGGAAAAAATATTGGTAGTTTTTTCTCTCCCCACATAATACCCTTCTTTGTGGTACTTGTAGTGTCAGAAAGGTTCAATGCCTCTTTCATTGCCGTGATCATGTAACGTGTGGCCCTACTGGACATTACGTTTGTCTCGTCACCGTCGACACTAGACTCAGTATCTGTGTCAGGGTCTGTGTCGACTCACTGAGGTAACGGGCGTTTTAGCGCCCCTGACGGTGTCTGAGACGCCTGGACAGGCACTAATTGATTTGCCGGCTGTCTCATGTCGTCAACAGTTTTCTGCAAATTGCTGACATTATCACTTAATTGTTTAAATACAATCATCCAGTCAGGTGTCGACTCCCTAGGGGGTGACATCACCAACACAGGCAACTGCTCCGCCTCCACATAATTTTCCTCCTCATACATGTCGACACACGCGTACCGACACACAGCACACACACCGGGAATGCTCTGATAGAGGACAGGACCCCACTTAGCCCTTTGGAGAGACAGAGGGAGAGTCTGCCAGCACACACCCAGCGCTATATATATATATATACAGGGATAACCTTATATAAGTGTTATTCCCTTATAGCTGCTGTTATTATCGTTATTTGCTGCCAAAAATGCCCCCCCTTCTCTTTTTTACCCTGATTCTGAAGCAGGACTGCAGGGGAGAGTCAGGGAGCCGTCCTTCCAGCGGAGCTGTGAGGGAAAATGGCGCTTGTGTGCTGAGGAGATAGGCTTCGCCCCTTCACGACGTCCTTATCTCCCGCTTTTCTGTGTAAAATGGCAGGGGATTAAAATACATCCATATAGCCCAGGAGCTATATGTGATGTATTCTGTTTTGCCACCTAAGGTATTCCGTTATATTGCGTCTCAGGGCGCTCCCCCCCCAGCGCCCTGCACCCTCAGTGACCGGAGTGTGAAGTGTGCTGAGAGCAATGGCGCACAGCTGCGGTGCTGTGCGCTACCTTAGTCTGAAGACAGGATGTCTTCTGCCGCCGATTTCACCGGACCTCTTCGTCTCTTCTGGCTCTGTAAGGGGGACGGCGGCGCGGCTCCGGTGACCCATCCAGGCTGAACCTGTGATCGTCCCTCTGGAGCTAGTGTCCAGTAGCCTAAGAAACCCGATCCACTCTGCACTCAGGTGAGTCCGTTTCTTCTCCCCTTAGTCCCACGATGCAGTGAGCCTGTTGCCAGCAGGACTCACTGAAAATAAAAAAACCTAACTAAACTTTTATTCTAAGCAGCTCAGGAGAGCCACCTAGATTGCACCCTTCTCGGCCGGGCACAAAAATCTAACTGAGGCTTGGAGGAGGGTCATAGGGGGAGGAGCCAGTGCACACCACCTGATCCTAAAGCTTTACTTTTTGTGCCCTGTCTCCAGCGGAGCCGCTATTCCCCATGGTCCTTTCAGGAACCCCAGCATCCACTAGGACGATAGAGAAAATACATTTATTTATACCCCTCACATTGCTGCATAGTTTGTCCAGGTGCACAGTTCCTTGCTCTTTTTTTGCTTTACTCCCACCTTGTATACTAAGGGGTTGATTCTGCACTGCATGCAGGGGCATCTGTGTCTCCATCTTTTGTAGTTGTACATCTGTGACTTTATGCAAATGCTGGTACAAGCTCTTCCCGGGTGCACAGTCGTGCGTCCGATGTGCTTTTAGCATCTTTATATGCTCAAATACTGCTTGGTGCGTCTTTAGATGCAACCATCTGTCGCACCAAGAAACTTGCACCAGCCCCAGGTACAGATTCTTCATCAGAGTATGGCCTACATTGTGAGCAACTATGCACCTGAGCTCGCAACCACTACACTGACACACAGGGTTTTTCCACACCAAATCAACAGAGGTTTAAGAATCTTTCCACATGGAGTATCTTTCCACTTAAGTTTATGCGCTTGCACAGAAGTGGGAGCGGGCACTCAGGGCCGGTTCTACACCTTGCTGCGCCCAGTGCGAAAGTTTCCACTGGCGCCCCTCCCCCCCCGGCACGGCAAAACAGTTCGTTGGCGGAAAATAGGGGCGTGGCTTCATAGGGGAGGGTCGTGGCCACAGTTGTGCCCCCAGTAGCTGTGCCCCCAGATTTTCCCCAAGTAGTTGTGCCCCCCAGTTGATTTGCCCCCCATATCTGTGCCCCCTGTAGCTGTGCCCCCTGTACTTGTGCCCCCCTGTAATTTGCCCCCAGTAGCTGTGCCCCTTGTAGCAGTGCCCACTGTAGTAGTGCCCCCAGTAGCTGTGCCCCCAGTTGATTTGCCTCCCTGTAGCAGTGCCCCCTGAAGATCTGCCCCTAGTAGCTGTGCCCCCAGTAGCTGTTCCCCTTGTAGCAGTGCCCCCATTATGTGCCCCCTGTAGATCTGCCTCCAGTAGCTGTGACCCTTGTAGCTGTGCCCCCTGTAGCAGTGCCCCCAGTATGTGCCCCCAGTAGCTGTGCCCCCAGTATGTGCCCCCTGTAGTAGTGACGCTTTTAAACCCTACAAGAAAAAAACAATACTTACCAGCCTCGCTCCTGCTTCCGGACTGCTGCTGCCGCTGCTGTCTCCGGGCGCCGGCTCCTCTCTATGGGAGAGACATCATGATGTCTCTCCCATCGCAGCGTCGCACTGACACTAGGGGTTAATTTTGACCTCTAGCGTCAGTCAGGGACGCCGGCTGCAACGGGCGCACGCGGCGCTCACTGCAGCCGGGGACCAGGGAGGGAGGGAGGATTTGTAGCGGCTCTTGCCACGGTGGCGCCCTCAGGGTAGCGGCGCCCCGGGCAAAAAGCCTGCTTGCCCGTGGCAAGAGCCACTACTGCGGGCACTGTCTGTAGAATCTAGTCCCCAAACACACCTGTCCTGAAGAGGAGCGCGCATTCCTCTAATGTGGTGATCTGGAAAAAATATGGGGGGTAATTCCAAGTTGATCGCAGCAGGATTTTTGTTAGCAATTGGGCAAAACCATGTGCACTGCAGGGGAGGCAGATATAACATGTGCAGAGAGAGTTAGATTTGGGTGGGGTGTGTTCAATCTGCAATCTAATTTGCAGTGTAAAAATAAAGCAGCCAGTATTTACCCTGCACAGAAATAAATAACCCACCCAAATCTAACTCTTTCTGCACATGTTATATCTGCCTCCCCTGCAGTGCACATGGTTTTGCCCAATTGCTATCAAAAATCCTGCTGCGATCAACTTGGAATTACCCCCATTGTTTGATGATTCTTAAATACAATTTTCATGAAACACGAAAAAATGAAAGTTCTTATAGCATGTGATGTGATCCCAAAATAAAACTTGGGGGATTTTTTAACAACAGTATGAAAAATATTTGAGGTTTTGTTTTTTTTCAAAGAATTTAAATATTGGCTTTTTGAGAAAATCTCATTTTGTTTTTACATTTTTCATTTTTATGAAAATATACTGCTGTGTTATATATTATATGAAAGCCAATAAAAAAGAGGTTTAAAATGAGACCTTGCTGAACTCACGCAAGTGCAATTTTAAAAAAACATTAATAGCAATTTTTTTGTGAAAAAAAAATGGCAACTTTAAAGGCATATAACTTCAAAACCATTGAACATATCAGCCTAAACATCCTTTACACCCATGGCAGTATTTAAAATACCAAATCTCTTTACAATCTGAAATGGTCAGTCTGAAACCTGTGCCTATTTGGTGTGGAATAACCACACTTGCCTATTCTCCCGGAATTGCCGGAAGGCTCCCGAAAATCCGTTGGCCCACCTGGCGCCCTGGAAGAGCAGGCAAGTCATCTAATTTTCAAGGTGTCCCCCCCCCCCCAACTTACTGAGTAAATTGGGCGGTTCAGGCAGTCAATGACGCGTCATCATAGACACGCCCCCTGCGGTATAATGCTGGTAACATAGGCATTACAGAGCACGGGCGTGGCTTCACTGATGTGCTCACGGTAAACACACCCCTGTTCCACCTCCACCCCACCCCCTCTATGCATGAGTGCCCTGCCCCGCCCCCCCTGCTGAGCTGACATGGCTACTCTCTCCCGGAGAGGGCAGTCAGGATGTCGGCAAACATGAAAATAACCAAACACCTGTAACACCCCCATAAGATGAGCCATCTCTGTGCATCCGCTTAGTGCCTCCCTGCCATCCCAGGAACACCGAAAACACTTTCAAGACACTTCTGAGACTGTATGTCATTTATATATATGTGTGTGCGTGTGTTGAAGGGGGGTGGGGGGGGGGGTTGTTTTGTAGATGTCTGTAATCATGCACAGGTGAGTTCATCTATTTTGCTGGGTCAGCAACTACTTAAGTGTTTATTAAGCATAAAGCATGAAATAAACAGGAATTGAGCTTACCAAAATGTTCTTAGTTTCATGAATAATAATAATAATAAGATTTTAAACCTACCGGTAAATCTATTTCTCCTAGTCCGTAGAGGATGCTGGGGACTCCGTAAGGACCATGGGGTATAGACGGGCTCCGCAGGAGATAGGGCACCTAAAAAGAACTTTGACTATGGGTGTGCACTGGCTACTCCCTCTATGCCCCTCCTCCAGACCTCAGTTAGAGAACTGTGCCCAGAGGAGATGGACAATACAAGGCAGGATTTAGCAATCCAAGGGCAAGACTCATACCAGCCCACACCAATCATACCATGTAACCTGGAACATACATAACCAGTTAACAGTATGAACAAAAACAAAAGTAACGGTCCAATACCGATGTCAACTGTAACATAACCCTTATGTAAGCAACAACTATATACAAGTCTTGCAGAGTTTCCGCACTGGGATGGGCGCCCAGCATCCTCTACGGACTAGGAGAAATAGATTTACCGGTAGGTTTAAAATCTTATTTTCTCTTACGTCCTAGAGGATGCTGGGGACTCCGTAAGGGGGTTTATACCAAAGCACCTAATCGGGCGGGAGAGTGCGTATGACTCTGCAGCACCGACTGAGCAAACGCTAGGTTCTCATCAGCCAGGGTATCAAACTTGTAGAATTTAGCAAAAGTGTTTGACCCCGACCAAGTCGCCGCTCGGCAAAGTTGTAAAGCCGAGACGCCTCGGGCAGCCGCCCAAGAAGAGCCCACCTTCCTAGTGGAATGGGCCTTAACCGAATTTGGTACCGGCAATCCAGCCGTAGAGTGAGCCTGCTGAATCGTATTACAGATCCAGCGAGCAATAGTCTGCTTTGAAGCATGAGCGCCAATGTTATTGGCCGCATACAGGACAAACAGAGCCTCTATTTTCCTAATTCTAGCCGTCCTGGCTACATAAATCTTTAAGGCCCTGACTACATCCAGGGATCTGGAATCCTCCAGGTCACCGGTAGCCACAGGCACCACAATAGGTTGATTCATATGGAACGACGAAACCACTTTAGGCAAAAATTGCGGACGTGTCCTCAATTCAGCTCGATCCACATGAAAAATCAAGTAGGGGCTCTTGTGTGAGAGAGCCGCCAATTCTGACACTCGCCTTGCTGATGCTAAGGCCAACAACATGACCACCTTCCAGGTAAGAAATTTCAACTCAACCTTGTTAAGCGGTTCAAACCAGTGTGATTTTAGGAACTGCAACACCACGTTCAGGTCCCATGGTGCCACTGGAGGCACAAAAGGGGGCTGGATGTGCAGCACTCCCTTTACAAACGTCTGGACTTCTGGAAGAGAAGCCAATTCCTTCTGAAAGAAAATCGAGAGGGCCGAAATCTGTACCTTAACCGAGCCTAATTTCAGGCCCATATCCACTCCTGTCTGTAGGAAGTGGAGAAGACGACCCAGATGAAAATCTTCCGTAGGTGCATTCTTGGTCTCACACCAAGACACATACTTTCGCCAGATACGGTGATAATGTTTAATCGTCACCTCCTTCCTAGCCTTTATTAAAGTAGGGATGACCTCTTCCGGAATCCCCTTTTTTGCTAGGATTCGGCGTTCAACCGCCATGCCGTCAAACGTAACCGCGGTAAGTCTTGAAATACACAGGGCCCCTGCTGCAACAGGTCTTCCCTCAGAGGAAGAGGCAAGGGGTCTCCTGTGAGCATCTCTTGTAGATCAGAGTACCAGGCCCTTCGAGGCCAGTCTGGGACAACGAGTATCGTCTGTACTCTTCTTCGTCTTATGATCCTCAACACTTTCGTGATGAGAGGAAGAGGAGGAAACACATAGACCGATTTGAACACCCACGGTGTTACCAGTGCGTCTACTGCTACTGCCTGAGGGTCCTGAGACCTGGCGCAATACCTCCGAAGTTTTTTGTTGAGGCGTGACGCCATCATGTCTATTTGAGGAGTTCCCCAAAGACGTGTTACGTCTGCAAAAAAAACTTCTTGATGAAGTCCCCACTCTCCTGGATGGAGATCGTGTCTGCTGAGGAAGTCTGCTTCCCAGTTGTCCACTCCCGGAATGAAGACAGCCGACAGAGCGCTTACATGATTTTCCGCCCAGCGAAGTATCATTGTGGCTTCCGCCATCGCGACTCTGCTTCTTGTCCCGCCTTGGCGGTTCACATGAGCCACTGCTGTGACATTGTCTGATTGAATCAGAACCGGTAGGTTTTGAAGAAAACTCTCCGCTTGTCGAAGGCCGTTGTAAATGGCCCTGAGTTCCAACACATTGATGTGTAGACAGGACTCCTGGTCTGACCAAAGACCCTGAAAAGTCTTTCCCTGTGTGACCGCTCCCCATCCTCGTGTCACAACTGAGGGCCTGAGCTGACGGGAGGCAGCCTCAGTTGTAGGGGCTGAGATGTACCGGAACCTGGGAGGTTGTATCAGACCCCTGGACATGTAAGTAACATAAATAATAACTGCCCGAAGGCGTGACCACGACAACTTGGATAAAAGTCAATGATGTTTATTATGACAACTCCGCAACACAGCAGCAGTAAAAGAAAACGTAAAAGTCAGCAAAGAATAAATACAGTTCCTGGGTACTACAGGATGGCAGGAGCCACAGGGCACTGGTAGTGTGAGATAGTTCTTATGATCTTCTAGATGGAAAGTCCTTACCAGGCCCGACTGTAGAAATGGAGATAACCCAGGATTGTGCCAGCTGGTGTTCCAGGAAAAGCTGGGTTGCTGAAGATAAAACAGCTGCTGTGGATACTGGCTGGAACCAGACTGTTGTTAGCACGGAGTGGATACTGGCTGGAACCAGTTAAATAATAAATGAACTTGGGAGCGATGAAATATGAACTGAAATGTAGAACTTGAGAGCGGAGAAATAATAATACCGGTGGAGAGTGGTAAAGTGTAGAAAGGACACCGGCCCTTTAAGGGAAGCTGTACTCTGCTGGAAGCTGAGCTGGAAGCAGGTAATGTTGTAGCTGGAAACAGATGAATCCACAATGGATTGGAGAGTCAGGCTACCCCGCAGGTGGAATGCTGGTGCGGGTCTCTATGGTGGAAGTCTTGAGACAGGAGCTGGAACCTGGAAGACAATCACAGGAGAGAGACAAACAGGAACTAGGTTTGACAACCAAAGCACTGACGCCTTCCTTGCTCAGGCACAGTGTATTTATACCTGCAGCAAGGAAGGGATTGGCTAGGCAATTATGCAGATTATCAATACTGAGAACAGATTGGTGGAAATGATCAGCTGACAGAATCCAAGATGGCTGCGCCCATGCAGACACTTGGAGGGAAGTTTGGTTTGTAATCCATGTGGTAATGAAAACAGTAATGGCGGCGCCGGCCACCGGAGACAGGAGGCGCCAGGCTGACAGATGCACATCCAACCACGCGGACACAGCGGAGGCCGCGGCTGACGTAATCGCCACTCAGACACTCTGCATGCAGAAGTTCAGGGACGGCGGCGGAGGCCGCGGGAGACGCCATGCCAGGTGTAATATGGCGTTTACTGTGACAGCGTCCCAGAGTGACAGGAGAGGATACAGGAATGTACACATCAGGATAACAGATGGGATCCGGTCCTGGAGCGCTGAGCCAGCCTTAGGAGGCATCTGATGGGTAAGAAATGGCGTCCAGATACCCGGATCGTGACAGCACCCCCCCCTTTAGGAGTGGCCCCAGGACACTTCTTTGGCTTTTGAGGAAACTTGGAATGGAATCTCCGGACCAAGGCAGGAGCATGGACATCAGAAGCATTGGTCCATGAACGTTCCTCAGGACCATAACCCTTCCAGTCAATAAGATATTGTAGTTGACCGTAACGGTGACGTGAGTCCAGGATCTTGGCCACTTCATACTCAACGCCTCGTTGAGTTTGGACTTTCGGAGTTGGAGGAAGTGAGGAATGAAACCGATTCAAGATCAGCGGTTTCAACAGGGAAACATGGAATGTCCTGGGTATTTTTAAGAAGGGAGGCAACTGGAGTCTGTAAGCAACAGGATTGATGACTTGTTCAATCTTGAAAGGACCGATATAGCGAGGTGCAAACTTCATACTGGGAACTCTTAACCTCAAATTCTTCGTGGATAACCATACCCGATCACCCACCTTGAGAGCAGGAACTGCTCGACGCTTCTTATCCGCAAACTTCTTGTACCTGAACGATGCCTTGAGCAGAGCTGATCGTACGCTCTTCCAGATATTGGCAAACTGATGCAAGGTGATATCCACTGCGGGAACAGAAGTTGCTGGAAGCGGTTGGAACTCAGGGACTTTAGGGTGGAATCCAAAGTTAGTGAAGAATGGTGTTGAAGCAGATGAAGAATGATACTGGTTGTTATGACAGAACTCGGCCCAGGGAAGTAATTGAACCCAGTCATCTTGAGAGGAGGACACATAGATGCGGAGGAAGACCTCCAAGTCCTGATTCACCCTCTCGGTTTGACCATTGGTCTGAGGATGGTAAGCCGTGGAAAACTTTAGCTTGACTTGGAGGACTTGACATAAACTTCGCCAGAATTTGGCTGTGAATTGAACTCCTCGATCAGAGATAATTTCTTCAGGAAGACCGTGGAGTCGGAAGATCTCTTGTATGAATACTTGAGCCAACTTGGAAGCTGACGGAAGACCGGTGAGAGGAATGAAGTGTGCCATCTTGGTGAACCGGTCAACTACCACCCAGATGGTATTGAACTTGTTGCACATGGGTAAGTCTGTAATGAAATCCATCGACAAGTGGGTCCATGGTCGACGGGGAACGGATAGTGGAACCAGTTGCCCCGCAGGCGACTGGCGGGATACTTTATGTTGGGCACACTTTGGGCAAGATGCAATAAACTCCAAGACGTCCTTTTTCAGAGTTGGCCACCAATAGGACCTAGAGATAAACTCCAGGGTTTTTTGGATACCTGTATGTCCGGCAAAACGGGAAGCATGGGCCCAATGCATGAGCTTCTTCCTTAGCATCGGCTTCACAAAACTTTTCCCAGATGGGGGCGTAGAGTCCATCCCTACCGTGGAGAATGCCAACGGACTTATAATAGGATGCTTGTCTGAAGACTCTGACTCATTTTCTTGCTCCCATGAGCGGGAAAGGGCATCGGCCTTGCGATTCTGAGAGCCCGGACAGAACTGGAGTTTAAAGTCGAACCTGGAAAAGAAAAGTGCCCATCTGGCCTGACGAGGGTTGAGACATTGTGCGCCTTTCAAATATAGAAGGTTCTTGTGGTCTGTAAGGATGGTGATTAAATGAGAAGCTCCCTCCAACAGATATCTCCACTCCTCTAGAGCGAGCTTGATGGCTAGCAACTCCTGGTCGCCAATGGCATAGTTGCGCTCCGCTGGGGAGAACTTCCGTGAGAAGAAACTGCAAGGATGTAAATGGCCATCTTTAGCCCTCTGAGATAACACCGCTCCTACTCCAACGGAGGAGGCATCCACCTCTAGGATGAAAGGAGAGTCGATGTCAGGCTGTTTCAGGACAGGCGCAGAGATGAACCTCTGTTTTAAAAGATGAAAAGCTTGCATGGCTTCTTCAGACCACTTGGACGGGTTAGCACCCTTCTTGGTGAAAGCAGTAATAGGCGCCACAATGGTGGAAAAGTCTCGTATAAACTTTCGGTAATAATTGGCGAACCCTAAGAACCTCTGGACCCCTTTGAGGGTTAAGGGTACCGGACAATTCTGAATTGCTTGTAGTTTCTCAGGATCCATCTCTAGTCCGGAACCGGACACAATGTACCCTAGAAACGGAATGGACTTGACTTCAAAGACGCATTTCTCTAATTTGCAATAGAGATGATTGACACGGAGACGGGACAGTACCTCCTTTACCCAAAAACGATGTTCCTCTAAATTGTTGGCAAAAATGAGGATATCATCTAGATAGACCACGACATGACGGTATAGAATGTCTCTGAAGATCTCATTGACGAAATGCTGGAAGACAGCTGGAGCATTGCTCAATCCGAAGGGCATGACGAGGTACTCATAATGTCCGTCACGGGTGTTAAATGCGGTCTTCCACTCGTCACCCTCACGGATCCGGATGAGATTGTATGCACCTCGCAAGTCCAGCTTTGTAAAGATGGTAGCTCCGCTAACTCTGTCAAAGAGCTCAGTAATCAGGGGTAAAGGATAACGGTTCTTGATGGTAATGTCGTTCAAACCTCTGTAGTCGATGCACGGCCGCAGACCACCATCTTTCTTTTTTACAAAAAAGAAGCCTGCGCCGGCTGGAGAAGAAGAAGGTCGAATGAACCCCTTTGCTAGGTTCTCTTTAATATATTCTTCCATAGAATGCGTCTCAGGCAGAGACAACGGATAAGTTCGGCCTCGAGGTGGAACCTTCCCTGGAACGAGATCAATCGGACAGTCCCATTCTCTATGAGGAGGAAGGATATCAGCAGAAGCTTTACTGAACACATCCGTGAAATCTTGATATGGAGGAGGTGGAACATCAGACGACCTGGGGGAGGAAGAACAGACAGGCAATACTTTAAACAAACATGTCTCAGCACAGGAGGAACCCCATGCCAGGATTTGCGTAGTCGTCCAATCAATTGTAGGATTGTGAAGACGGAGCCATGGAAGGCCCAGGACCACAGGATGTGTGGCTCTTGGAATCACTAAAAAAGAAATAAGTTCGGAATGAAGAACTCCCACTCTCAGACGAACTGGTAGAGTCCTTAAAGAAATAACTGCATCAAAAATTTTGCTGCCATCCACGGCAGTTAAAGAAATGGACGAAGGAAGTCTCTCGGTGGGTAGGGACCACCGTTTAACATAGGCTTCGGTAATAAAGTTCCCAGCTGCTCCGGAATCAAGGAGGGCAATGACGTTCCGATAACGTTGAGCAACTTGAAACGAGACTGGGAGATTACAATCTTGAGAAGATGGAGAGGAGATCATTACTCCTAGCCGGCCCTCTCCTTGGCGAGCTAGGATTTGGAGTTTCCCGGACGTTTGGGACAGGCATTAATGGTGTGAGACGGAGCTGCACAATAGAGACAGAGAAACTCGGAGAGACGTCTTCGGCGCTCAGCAGGAGTTAAACGGGAACGGCCAAGTTGCATGGGCTCATCTTTAGATGGTGACAGTTGACGAGGAGGAGGAGCAGAAGATTTTGGAGCAGATGATCTTCCACGCTCAGTTGCTCTCTCTCTGAAACGTAAATCAACTTTCGTGCAGAGTGAGATTAGCTCATCTAACTTAGAAGGTAAGTCTCTGGTAGCTAACTCATCTTTAATACACTCAGATAAGCCATGCCAGAATGCAGCATACAGGGCCTCGTCGTTCCATGCCAGTTCGGACGCCAGGATCTGGAACTGTATCAGATATTGTCCTACAGTACGTGACCCCTGGCGTAAACGGAGAATCTCGGATGAAGCTGAGGTTACCCGGCCTGGCTCGTCGAAGATGCGCCTGAATGTTGACACGAAGGCAGTGTAGGAAGATAGCAGGGTGTCGGACCTCTCCCATAACGGTGATGCCCAATCAAGGGCTGAGCCACTGAGAAGAGAAATAATGTAGGCAATTTTTGTACGGTCACTGGGAAAATTGCCAGGTTGTAGCTCAAACTGAATCTCACACTGGTTGAGAAACCCCCTGCAGAATCTTGGAGATCCGTCAAATTTTGCTGGCGTTGGAAGATGAAGACGTGGAGCAGAAATGGGTAAGGTGGGTGGGGTTATAGCTGGAGTCACTGTGGTTGACGCACCAGACGCGCCTGATCCACGGAGAGTTGTCTGAATCCCATCCAGCCGAGTAGAGAGATCCTGGAGAAAGCGGATGATGTGGCCCTGTGCAGCCTCCTGATGTTCTAGTCGGGCTGCCAGTTCTTGCATCGGCCTGGCCGCTTGATCCTGGTCTCCGGCTGGATTCATTAGGTCAGTGCTTACTGTCACAACTGAGGGCCTGAGCTGACGGGAGGCAGCCTCAGTTGTAGGGGCTGAGATGTACCGGAACCTGGGAGGTTGTATCAGACCCCTGGACATGTAAGTAACATAAATAATAACTGCCCGAAGGCGTGACCACGACAACTTGGATAAAAGTCAATGATGTTTATTATGACAACTCCGCAACACAGCAGCAGTAAAAGAAAACGTAAAAGTCAGCAAAGAATAAATACAGTTCCTGGGTACTACAGGATGGCAGGAGCCACAGGGCACTGGTAGTGTGAGATAGTTCTTATGATCTTCTAGATGGAAAGTCCTTACCAGGCCCGACTGTAGAAATGGAAATAACCCGGATTGTGCCAGCTGGTGTTCCAGGAAAAGCTGGGTTGCTGAAGATAAAACAGCTGCTGTGGATACTGGCTGGAACCAGACTGTTGTTAGCACGGAGTGGATACTGGCTGGAACCAGTTAAATAATAAATGAACTTGGGAGCGATGAAATATGAACTGAAATGTAGAACTTGAGAGCGGAGAAATAATAATACCGGTGGAGAGTGGTAAAGTGTAGAAAGGACACCGGCCCTTTAAGGGAAGCTGTACTCTGCTGGAAGCTGAGCTGGAAGCAGGTAATGTTGTAGCTGGAAACAGATGAATCCACAATGGATTGGAGAGTCAGGCTACACCGCAGGTGGAATGCTGGTGCGGGTCTCTATGGTGGAAGTCTTGAGACAGGAGCTGGAACCTGGGAGACAATCACAGGAGAGAGACAAACAGGAACTAGGTTTGACAACCAAAGCACTGACGCCTTCCTTGCTCAGGCACAGTGTATTTATACCTGCAGCAAGGAAGGGATTGGCTAGGCAATTATGCAGATTATCAATACTGAGAACAGATTGGTGGAAATGATCAGCTGACAGAATCCAAGATGTCTGCGCCCATGCAGACACTTGGAGGGAAGTTTGGTTTGTAATCCATGTGGTAATGAAAACAGTAATGGCGGCGCCGGCCACCGGAGACAGGAGGCGCCAGGCTGACAGATGCACATCCAACCATGCGGACACAGCGGAGGCCGCGGCTGACGTAATCGCCACTCAGACACTCTGCATGCAGAAGTTCAGGGACGGCGGCGGAGGCCGCGGGAGACGCCATGCCAGGTGTAATATGGCGTTTACTGTGACAGCGTCCCAGAGTGACAGGAGAGGATACAGGAATGTACACATCAGGATAACAGATGGGATCCGGTCCTGGAGCGCTGAGCCAGCCTTAGGAGGCATCTGATGGGTAAGAAATGGCGTCCAGATACCCGGATCGTGACACCTCGGAGGCTCGCGTCCGTGGTAACCAGGATCCAGTCCTGAATCCCGAACCGGCGACCCTCCAGCAGGTGAGCACTTTGCAACCACCACAGGAGGGACACTCTGGTTCCTGGGGACAGAGTTATTTTACGATGTAAGTGCAGATGGGACCCGGACCACTTGTCCAGAAGGTCCCATTGAAAAGTCCTTGCATGGAACCTTTCCGAAGGGAATGGCCTCGTAGGCCGCCACCATTTTCCCCAGAACTCGAGTGCATTGGTTAACTGACACCCTTTTCGGTTTTAGCAGGTCTCTGACCATGTTCTGGATGTCTTGGGCTTTCTCTATTGGGAGGAAGACCTTCATTTGTTCCGTATCCAGTATCATACCTAGGAGCGGTAGTCGAGTTGTCGGAATCAACTGTGACTTCGGTAGATTTAGAATCCAACCGTGTTGCTGGAGCACTCTCAGAGAGAGCGCCACACTGCTCAGCAATTTCTCCCTTGATCTCGCTTTTATCAGGAGATCGTCCAAGTATGGGATAATTGTGACTCCATGCTTGCGCAGGACCACCATCATTTCCGCCATTATCTTGGTGAAAATCCTCGGGGCCGTGGAAAGTCCAAACGGCAATGTCTGAAATTGGTAATGACAATCCTGTACAGTGAATCTCAGGTATTCCTGATGGGGGACATATATGGGGACATGAAGGTACGCATCCTTTATGTCCAGAGACACCATAAACTCCCCCTCCTCCATGTTGGCTATTATTGCTCTGAGAGATTCCATTTTGAATTTGAATCTTTTTATGTACAGGTTTAGGGATTTCAGATTCAAAATCGGTCTGACCGTACCGTCCGGTTTCGGGACCACAAATAGGGTTGAATAGTAACCTCTTCCCTGCTGGTGCAGGGGAACCTTTATTATTACTTGCTGTATACACAGCGTTTGAATTGCAGCTAACACTACATCCCTTTCCGATGTGGAAGCTGGTAGGGCCGATTTGAAAAATCGGCTCGGGGGCACATCCTCGAATTCCAATTTGTAACCCTGGGAAACTATTTCCAACACCCAGGGATTCAGGTCCGAACTGACCCAGGCCTGACTGAAAAGTCGAAGACGTGCCCCCACCGGTGCGGACTCCCTCAGGGGAGTCCCAGCGTCATGCTGTGGTTTTTGGAGCAGCCGGGGAGGACTTTTGTTCCTGGGCACCTGCCGAAGCAGGTGCTCTCTTGCCTCTGCCCTTACTTCTGGCGAGGAAAGAGGATCCCCGACCTCTTTTGGACTTGTGCGACCGAAAAGACTGCATCTGATAGGGTGTTGCTTTCTTTTGCTGTTGGGGAATATATGGTAAAAAATTTTATTTACCTGCTGCAGCTGTGGAAACCAGGTCCGTCAGCCCATCCCCAAACAATACATCACCCTTATAGGGTAGCACTTCCATATGTTTTTTGGAATCCGCATCACCCGTCCATTGGCGAGTCCATAAGGATCTTCTCGCTGAGATAGACATGGCAGTGGCCCTAGAAGCTAGCAATCCCATGTCCCTTTGAGCATCCCTCATAAATAAGACTGCGTCTTTTATATGGGCTAGAGTTAGGAATATAGTATCCTTATCCATAGTATCAAATTGATCTGTCAGCTCATCTGTCCAAGCTGCAATTGCGCTACACACCCATGCCGACGCAATCGTCGGTCTTAACACAGCACCCGTATGAGAATAAATACCCTTTAAGGTAGTTTCTTGCCTGCGATCTGCAGGGTCCTTAAGGGCCGCTGTGTCAGGAGACGGTAGCGCCACTTTCTTGGACAAGCGCGTCAGGGCCTTGTCCACAGTGGGGGGTGATTCCCAAATCTCCCTGTCCTGCTTAGGGAAGGGGTATGCCATAAAAATTCTTTTGGGTATCTGCGGTCTCTTATCCGGAGTCTCCCAAGCTTTTCCAAAGAACTCATTTAATTCATGAGATGTGGGAAAATTAATAATCTGTTTCTTTTCCTTAAACATGTGTACCCTTGTGTCGGGGACCGAGGGTTCATCCACAATATGCAACACATCCCTTATTGCCACAATCATACACTGAATGGTTTTAGTCACCCGAGGGTGCAATTTTACTTTGTCATAGTCGACACTGGAATCAGTATCCGTGTCGGTAGTAGTGTCTTGTGTTAAGGGACGCTTTTGAGACCCCGACGGGCCCTGTGAGTCGGTCCAATCTGAGGATTGACCGCCTGATGTCCCCCCTAAACCAGCCTTATCAAGCCTTTTAATGTAAAGATGCCACACTTGCATGCAACGTATGCCACATGTTCATCCAATCTGGAGTCGGCACAACCGACGAGGACACACCACTCATTTGCTCCACCTCCTCCTTGGAGAAGCCTTCCGCCTCAGACATGTCGACACACACGTACCGACACCCCACACACACAGGGATTAACCTATAAGGGGACAAAACCCCAACCAGGTCCTAAGGAGAGACAGAGAAAGAGTATGCCAGCACACACCAGCGCTTAACAACACTGGAAGAAAATATATATATCCAGATAGCGCTTTTTTATATATATTATGTCAATTCCCACTCACTGCGTCGCCAAAGTGCCCCCTTCCTCTTTTTTCCAGCCTGTGTTCAGCAGGGGAGAGACCAGGGAGCCAGCGTTTTCTTTCTCATGCAGCTTCTATGGAGAAAATGGCGCTGGTTAGTGCTGAGGATCAAGCCCCGCCCACCCGACGGCGGGCTTCGGTCCCAGTGATTTTTCAATAAAATGGCGGGGGATCAGGGATTTACTGCCTCCGCAGTCTAATGCCACTGTTTTGTGCCAAAATGTGAGGTTTATTGCTGCCCAGGGCGCCCCCCCCTGCGCCCTGCACCCTTCAGTGCTGCTCTGTGTGTGTGTGACTGGGAGCAATGAAGATCTGATGTCTTCTGCCGCCTAAGATGTACGCTTCTACCTTCGGCATCTGTGAGGAGGACGGCGGCGCGGCTCCGGGACGAACCCCAGGTGAGACCTGTGTTCCGACTCCCTCTGGAGCTAATGGTGTCCAGTAGTCTTAGAAGCAGTGCCCAACTTGACAAGCCAGCTCTGCTTCTCTCTCCTCGGTCCCACGATGCAGGGAGCCTGTTGCCAACAGGACTGCCTGAAAATAAAAAACCTAACAAAATTATTTTTCCACAGAAAACTCTGGAGAGCTCTCTGCAGTGCACCCATTCTCCTCTGGGCATAAGATCTAACTGAGGTCTGGAGGAGGGGCATAGAGGGAGGAGCCAGGGCACACCCATAGTCAAAGTTCTTTTTAGGTGCCCTATCTCCTGCGGAGCCCGCCTATACCCCATGGTCCTTACGGAGTCCCCAGCATCCTCTAGGACGTAAGAGAAAATAATAATAACAACAACAACAACAACAACAACAACAACAACGGAGGCCTCAATTTACTCATATCACTGTCATAGTAAATAACGTGAATTATTATTTACTCACTGTAACGTTTTTTGTTATACCTGTAGAGAACAGCTGGAACAGATGTCAAATCTACAATATAAAACCAGTAACTAACACGGTACTTAACACTGAATAAAGTAACAGCCAAACTGACTCTAGGGAGCAATCATATCTGCTTGAGTCCTACAAAGAAGGGGAAATCTGTACCTGTTGGGGTTTGTACTGTCTCTGTTTGATGTATGATAATTGTCCACAGGGAACCGCAAAGTGTCTTCCATTTCAGCAAGATTCTTCTTTGTCGCCTTACAGCCTTCACTTTCACACTACACAATATAAACATCTGTTTAAAAAGTGTGCATATCTCTGCAGATTTACTATAAAAAAACTTTTCTTTTTGGCAAATTAACTGTATCACCTTGTCACACAAAGGTATTTTTATGCCATCATATCAATAGATAGTCATGATTAAGGTGTTGGGAACAAAGCGAAAAATCAAGTAATACCGCTTTTAGACCAGTATAGCGGGTCGCAGCCGGGAGCCCTGACACGGGTGCTACCCGGCTGCGACTCGCGTCAGCCCCCTTTTAGACCGGAGTCACCAGCCCGGCATTTTGCCGGGTTGGTGACGTTGCCAGTGACGCGACGGGGGCGGCGCTCGGAGATCACATGATCTCCAAGCGCCGCCCGCACATAGAGTGTAAACGGGAAGCCGAGTCGCACGATCGGGCTCCCGTTTACACTGAACAGTTTGCCGGGTTGAACACGTGTCACTCGACCCGGATTATTCCAACTCTGCCCTTTTACACCAAGCAGTAACACGGGTTATGCATGTTCATGTGCAATAACCCGTGTTATATGCTGCCGGTGTAAAAGGGGTATAACTGTGCACCTTGGAAAAACTATGCCGCACTGCAGGTGGGGAAGATGTAAAATGTGCAGAAAGATTAATACTCCTTTCACCGAGCCTTTGACCCGAGAAAAGCCAGGTAACCCGGGTTGTTTGTCAGTGTATGCAGGTCAACTCAGGTGAAGTGTGCAGAACCTGGTCATTTCTAGGGTTATTTCTAGGTCTTAGTAGGATACTGTACACTGCGTTGGGAAAAGGAGGACACAGATTAAGTTAAAAGGAGCTCATAGCGCTCCTTTTTTAATACTCCCTTAATTCAGAGGCATGGACCAGGGAAACCCCTGTTCATGACCAAAGTCACAGAGTCGGGGCACAAACCCAGGTAGAACCGATTCACACTGACACACAACCTGGGTTTTTCCCAGGTCCCTGCCTCGGAGTAAAGGGGTATCAACATAGTTTGGAACTGTTTTCCTTATCCCTGCTCAGACCCAGGATTTTGGTCTGAAAAGGGTATTAGATGTGAGAGAGTTGTATCCTAGCACAAATCTAGATTGCAGTGTATAATACAGCTGCCCAACATTTGTAGACTACATGCAAATGGCGCTAGTATTTAACTTGCATGTAAAATAATAATACATTTATTTGCACTTCTCGCAGTGCAAAATGGTTTGTTTCAGATACTATAGTAAGTTGCTTGCTTTTTTTGTTTTGCTTTGCCCCCAATTAACAATCAGCCTGTAATTGACGAAATCAAGTTAAAATTGTGTTATGGTTCAGTTTAACCAAAAATAATTTCTTAACTTTTCTTATACTGCCATACTTTCTATACCAAGGGGTTATTTTAAGCACAGATTGTTAAGGGATAAAATGTTATGTTGATTATTAATTGCATTTTTGGAGTGCATTTATAATTTACATATTCTGTATTTTTTATTGATATTTGTGACTCAACTTTTTATATGAAGGAAAAAAAAGGTCAGTTAACAGAATCATGCTTAATTTTAAACCCCCCATTTCTCCTTCTTCCTTATAACATACACTGGATTAACTAATGCCTTCCTTCTCGATGACTAAGAAAGCACTGAAAGACATACTGTAGGTGGTGATTCAGACCTGATAGCTAAGCTGCTAAAATTGTTATGCTGCGTTCAGATAGTCGCCACCCAAGGGGAGTGTATATCTGCCGTGCATGTGTGTGATCGCATGTGTATGCCAAGCTGCTAAAGATCCCTCAGTCATCGGACAGCTGCAAATCCCTTCACACCTCATTCACCATTGAAGGATTTTTCTACTGTGTGCAGTCTGTGCGCAGCCCAGGATTTACTCCTCCAGTGCGATGAGAACAGGCTGACCGGGGCTGGAGCGGACGTCACACACACTCCCTGAAAACGATTGGTAACGCCTGCGTTTTCCTGACACTCCCTGAAAACAGTCAGTTAACACCAACAAACTGCCTCTTCCTGTCAATCAGCATGCGAATGGCTTTGCGTTGCGATTGCATGTTTTGCACCAGCCTGTCGCTGACTGGCAATGCCTGTTGTTGTTTGGCGATGCACGTGCACATTGCGGTGCATATGCATGCGCAGTCTATTGCTGATCGCCCGCTGTGCGAAAACGCACAGCAGCAATTAGGTCTGAAAACTAGAGATGTGCACTTGAAATTTTTCGGGTTTTGTGTTTTGGTTTTGGGTTCGGTTCCGCGGCCGTGTTTTGGGTTCGACCGCGTTTTGGCAAAACCTCACCGAATTTTTTTTGTCGGATTCGGGTGTGTTTTGGATTCGGGTGTTTTTTTCAAAAAACACTAAAAAACAGCTTAAATCATAGAATTTGGGGGTCATTTTGATCCCAAAGTATTATTAACCTCAAAAACCATAATTTCCACTCATTTTCAGTCTATTCTAAACACCTCACAATATTATTTTTAGTCCTAAAATTTGCACCGAGGTCGCTGGATGACTAAGCTAAGCGACCCTAGTGGCCGACACAAACACCTGGCCCATCTAGGAGTGGCACTGCAGTGTCACGCAGGATGGCCCTTCCAAAAAACACTCCCCAAACAGCACATGACGCAAAGAAAAAAAGAGGCGCAATGAGGTAGCTGTGTGAGTAAGCTAAGCGACCCTAGTGGCCGACACAAACACCTGGCCCATCTAGGAGTGGCACTGCAGTGTCACGCAGGATGGCCCTTCCAAAAAACACTCCCCAAACAGCACATGACGCAAAGAAAAAAAGAGGCGCAATGAGGTAGCTGTGTGAGTAAGATAAGCGACCCTAGTGGCCGACACAAACACCTGGCCCATCTAGGAGTGGCACTGCAGTGTCACGCAGGATGGCCCTTCCAAAAAACACTCCCCAAACAGCACATGACGCAAAGAAAAAAAGAGGCGCAATGAGGTAGCTGTGTGAGTAAGATAAGCGACCCTAGTGGCCGACACAAACACCTGGCCCATCTAGGAGTGGCACTGCAGTGTCACGCAGGATGGCCCTTCCAAAAAACACTCCCCAAACAGCACATGACGCAAAGAAAAAAAGAGGCGCAATGAGGTAGCTGTGTGAGTAAGATAAGCGACCCTAGTGGCCGACACAAACACCTGGCCCATCTAGGAGTGGCACTGCAGTGTCACGCAGGATGGCCCTTCAAACAAATACTCCCCAAACAGCACATGACGCAAAGAAAAATGAAAGAAAAAAGAGGTGCAAGATGGAATTGTCCTTGGGCCCTCCCACCCACCCTTATGTTGTATAAACAGGACATGCACACTTTAACCAACCCATCATTTCAGTGACAGGGTCTGCCACACGACTGTGACTGAAATGACGGGTTGGTTTGGACCCCCACCAAAAAAGAAGCAATTAATCTCTCCTTGCACAAACTGGCTCTACAGAGGCAAGATGTCCACCTCATCATCATCCTCCGATATATCACCGTGTACATCCCCCTCCTCACAGATTATCAATTCGTCCCCACTGGAATCCACCATCTCAGCTCCCTGTGTACTTTGTGGAGGCAATTGCTGCTGGTCAATGTCTCCACGGAGGAATTGATTATAATTCATTTTAATGAACATCATCTTCTCCACATTTTCTGGAAGTAACCTCGTACGCCGATTGCTGACAAGGTGAGCGGCGGCACTAAACACTCTTTCGGAGTACACACTTGTGGGAGGGCAACTTAGGTAGAATAAAGCCAGTTTGTGCAAGGGCCTCCAAATTGCCTCTTTTTCCTGCCAGTATAAGTACGGACTGTCTGACGTGCCTACTTGGATGCGGTCACTCATATAATCCTCCACCATTCTTTCAATGGGGAGAGAATCATATGCAGTGCCAGTAGACGACATGTCCGACTCCGTAATCGTTGTCAGGTCCTTCAGTCCGGACCAGATGTCAGCATCAGCAGTCGCTCCAGACTGCCCTGCATCACCGCCAGCGGGTGGGCTCGGAATTCTGAGCCTTTTCCTCGCACCCCCAGTTGCGGGAGAATGTGAAGGAGGAGATGTTGACAGGTCGCGTTCCGCTTGACTTGACAATTTTCTCACCAGCAGGTCTTTGAACCCCAGCAGACTTGTGTCTGCCGGAAAGAGAGATCCAAGGTAGGTTTTAAATCTAGGATCGAGCACGGTGGCCAAAATGTAGTGCTCTGATTTCAACAGATTGACCACCCGTGAATCCTTGTTAAGCGAATTAAGGGCTCCATCCACAAGTCTCACATGCCTAGCGGAATCGCTCTGAGTTAGCTCCTCCTTCAATGTCTCCAGCTTCTTCTGCAAAAGCCTGATGAGGGGAATGACCTGACTCAGGCTGGCAGTGTCTGAACTGACTTCACGTGTGGCAAGTTCAAAGGGCAGCAGAACCTTGCACAACGTTGAAATCATTCTCCACTGCGCTTGAGACAGGTGCATTCCACCTCCTATATCGTGCTCAATTGTATAGGCTTGAATGGCCTTTTGCTGCTCCTCCAACCTCTGAAGCATATATAGGGTTGAATTCCACCTCGTTACCACTTCTTGCTTCAGATGATGGCAGGGCAGGTTCAGGCGTTTTTGGTGTTGCTCCAGTCTTCTGTACGTGGTGCCTGTACGCCGAAAGTGTCCCGCAATTCTTCTGGCCACCGACAGCATCTCTTGCACGCCCCTCTCGTTTTTTTAAATAATTCTGCACCACCAAATTCAAGGTATGTGCAAAACATGGGATGTGCTGGAATTTGCCCATATTTAATGCACACACAATATTGCTGGCGTTGTCCGATGCCACAAATCCACAGGAGAGTCCAATTGGGGTAAGCCATTCCGCAATGATCTTCCTCAGTTGCCGTAAGAGGTTTTCAGCTGTGTGCGTATACTGGAAACCGGTGATACAAAGCGTAGCCTGCCTAGGAAAGAGTTGGCGTTTGCGAGATGCTGCTACTGGTGCCGCCGCTGCTGTTCTTGCGGCGGGAGTCCATACATCTACCCAGTGGGCTGTCACAGTCATATAGTCCTGACCCTGCCCTGCTCCACTTGTCCACATGTCCGTGGTTAAGTGGACATTGGGTACAACTGCATTTTTTAGGACACTGGTGAGTCTTTTTCTGACGTCCGTGTACATTCTCGGTATCGCCTGCCTAGAGAAGTGGAACCTAGATGGTATTTGGTAACGGGGGCACACTACCTCAAGAAATTGTCTAGTTCCCTGTGAACTAACGGCGGATACCGGACGCACGTCTAACACCAACATAGTTGTCAAGGCCTCAGTTATCCGCTTTGCAACAGGATGACTGCTGTGATATTTCATCTTCCTCGCAAAGGACTGTTGGACAGTCAATTGCTTGGTGGAAGTAGTAAAAGTGGGCTTACGACTTCCCCTCTGGGATGACCATCGACTCCCAGCAGCAACAACAGCATTGCCAGCAGCAGTAGGCGTTACACGCAAGGATGCATCGGAGGAATCCCAGGCAGGAGAGGACTCGTCAGAATTGCCAGTGACATGGCCTGCAGGACTATTGGCATTCCTGGGGAAGGAGGAAATTGACACTGAGGGAGTTGGTGGGGTGGTTTGCGTGAGCTTGGTTACAAGAGGAAGGGATTTACTGGTCAGTGGACTGCTTCCGCTGTCGCCCAAAGTTTTTGAACTTGTCACTGACTTATTATAAATGCGCTGCAGGTGACGTATAAGGGAGGATGTTCCGAGGTGGTTAACGTCCTTACCCCTACTTATTACAGCTTGACAAAGGCAACACACGGCTTGACACCTGTTGTCCGCATTTCTGTTGAAATACTTCCACACCGAAGAGCTGATTTTTTTGGTATTTTCACCAGGCATGTCAATGGCCATATTCCTCCCACGGACAACAGGTGTCTCCCCGGGTGCCTGACTTAAACAAACCACCTCACCATCAGAATCCTCCTGGTCAATTTCCTCCCCAGCGCCAGCAACACCCATATCCTCCTCATCCTGGTGTACTTCAACACTGACATCTTCAATCTGACTATCAGGAACTGGACTGCGGGTGCTCCTTCCAGCACTTGCAGGGGGCGTGCAAATGGTGGAAGGCGCATGCTCTTCACGTCCAGTGTTGGGAAGGTCAGGCATCGCAACCGACACAATTGGACTCTCCTTGTGGATTTGGGATTTCGAAGAACGCACAGTTCTTTGCTGTGCTTTTGCCAGCTTGAGTCTTTTCATTTTTCTAGCGAGAGGCTGAGTGCTTCCATCCTCATGTGAAGCTGAACCACTAGCCATGAACATAGGCCAGGGCCTCAGCCGTTCCTTGCCACTCCGTGTGGTAAATGGCATATTGGCAAGTTTACGCTTCTCCTCCGTCAATTTTATTTTAGATTTTTGAGTCCTTTTTTTACTGATATTTGGTGTTTTGGATTTTACATGCTCTGTACTATGACATTGGGCATCGGCCTTGGCAGACGACGTTGCTGGCATTTCATCGTCTCGGCCATGACTAGTGGCAGCAGCTTCAGCACGAGGTGGAAGTCGATCTTGATCTTTCCCTATTTTTGGAACCTCAACATTTTTGTTCTCCATATTTTAATAGGCACAACTAAAAGGCACCTCAGGTAAACAATGGAGATGGATGGATACTAGTATACTTATGGATGACGAGCGACTACCGACACAGAGGTAGCTACAGCCGTGGACTACCGTACTGTGTCTGCTGCTAATATAGAATGGATGATAATGAGATAAAATTAAAATATATATATATATCACACTAGTACTGCAGCCGGACAGGTATATATTATGTAATGACGGACCTGCTGGACACTGTCTGTCAGCACTGCAGACTCCTAAAGTAAGCTACTAGTATCAAGAAGATAGAAAAAAAAAAAACCACGGGTAGGTGGTATACAATTATGGATGGACGAGCGACTGCCGACACAGAGGTAGCTACAGCCGTGGACTACCGTACTGTGTCTGCTGCTAATATAGACTGGATGATAATGAGATAAAATTAAAATATATATATATATCACACTAGTACTGCAGCCGGACAGGTATATATTATGTAATGACGGACCTGCTGGACACTGTCTGTCAGCACTGCAGACTCCTAAAGTAAGCTACTAGTATCAAGAAGATAGAAAAAAAAAGAACCACGGGTAGGTGGTATACAATTATGGATGGACGAGCGACTGCCGACACAGAGGTAGCTACAGCCGTGGACTACCGTACTGTGTCTGCTGCTAATATAGACTGGATGATAATGAGATAAAATTAAAAAATATATATATATTATATATCACACTAGTACTGCAGCCGGACAGGTATATATTATGTAATGACGGACCTGCTGGACACTGTCTGTCAGACTCAGCACTGCAGACTCCTAAAGTAAGCTACTAGTATCAAGAAGATAGAAAAAAAACAAAACCACGGGTAGGTGGTATACAATTATGGATGGACGAGCGACTGCCGACACAGAGGTAGCTACAGCCGTGGACTACCGTACTGTGTCTGCTGCTAATATAGACTGGATGATAATGAGATAAAATTAAAATATATATATATATATATATATCACACTAGTACTGCAGCCGGACAGGTATATATTATGTAATGACGGACCTGCTGGACACTGTCTGCAGAATGCGTTTATAAAAACACCACACGACGAGTGTTTAACTTTTTCAGGCAGACAATCACAATATACTGGTGGTCAGCAGACAATCACAATACTGGTGGTCAGTGGACACTGTTCAGTCACACTGGCAGTGGCACTCTGGCAGCAAAAGTGTGCACTGTACTTAAAATATGTACTCCTGCTATAACTGCTCCCCAGTCTCCCCCACAATTAAGCTGTGTGAGCAGTGAGCACTCAGCACAGTCAGATAATGATATACAGTATTACATATGATGCAGCACACTGGGCTGAGCACAGATATGGTATGTGACTGTGTCACACTGTGTATCGTTTTTTTTCAGGCAGAGAACGGATTAATTAAACTGGTGGTCACTGGTCACACTATCAGCAGCAAGTAGTACTCCTCCTAATAATATGCTCCCCAAAATTTGTGTCTCTCTCTAGTACTCTAGTCTAAACGGAGAGGACGCCAGCCACGTCCTCTCCCTATCAATCTCAATGCACGTGTGAAAATGGCGGCGACGCGCGGCTCCTTATATAGAATCCGAGTCTCGCGATAGAATACGAGCCTCGCGAGAATCCGACAGCGGGATGATGACGTTTGGGCGCGCTCGGGTTAACCGAGCAAGGCGGGAAGATCCGAGTCGCTCGGCCCCGTGTAAAAAAACCTGAAGTTCGGGCGGGTTCGGATTCCGAGGAACCGAACCCGCTCATCTCTACTGAAAACCCCCTTATGTTGTTCCTGATCATAGCATACCTACCAACTTTCATCTTCTGAGATTCGGGACTCCCCCAAAAAGGGCGTGACTTCAGGGAAAGGAGGCATGGCTTTGCGGTAATGACACACTTGCATGCCACGCCTCCTGTGTCCATCACTGTGGGGGCATGCCACCAGTCCCTCTGTCTCTGGTGAATAGATGCTGTGTGCTTGCGCATGCACACAGCATCTATTTACCGCTGCAGGAGCCTCCCAACTGCCTTCCCCACACACCGTGGGACACTGTGGCACATGGGTGGGACAATGGGACTGTCCAGCAAAAATTGGGACAGTTGGGAGGTATGTCATAGAGATAACAACAAAGACAGATAAAAATTCCCTGATGGATCGCTGATCATCAGTGTCTGCTTATTGCCATGTAGTAAGTCACCACAAGCAGTCTTGGTAATACAGGTTGAGTATCCCATATCCAAATATTCCGAAATACGGACTTTTTTGATTGAGAGTGAGATAGTGAAACCTTTGTTTTTTGATGGCTTAATGTACACAAACTTTGTTTAATACACAAAGTTATTAAAAATATTGTATTAAATGACCTTCAGGCTGTGTGTATAAGGTGTATATGAAACATAAATGAATTGTGTGAATGTAGACACACTTTGTTTAATGCACAAAGTTATAAAAAAATATTGGCTAAAATTTCCTTCAGGCTGTGTGTATAAGGTGTATATGTAACATAAATGCATTCTGTGCTTAGATTTAGGTCCCATCACCATGATATCTCATTATGGTATGCAATTATTCCACAATACGGAAAAATCCCATATCCAAAATACCTCTGGTCCCAAGCATTTTGGATAAGGGAGACTCAACCTGTATACTGAAAGGAGGAACAGCAGAGCAACATAAACGTGTAAAGAAAAACTGCCTTTCCCCTTATATGAAATTTATTACAACATTGACTGCCAAACACCTTAAACAACATTTTACCAATATTTGTTGAGAGCAACTAGATAAGGGTGTTGGGTTGACAGTGAAGGTTAGGTCCAGCTGGCATTCCCTTTTGCCAAGACCTGTTTATACCTGATCAATAGTGCATTTTGTTGTATGTTTTATGCGTTATCTTGTTCTTAAATGCTACCAAGAGGATACTTTGGGGTCAATTCTATTCGGCAACTAAAGAATAGCGCCGGGAATTAGCTCCCGACGCTATTCAATTCAGCTAAAATTAAGTCGGCGATGTCCCGTTCTCGCCGACTTAACAGGTAGTTTTGTCGGGAGAACGGGCATTCTCCGACTTAACTACCCGGCGCGAGGCTGATTCCCGACAGAATCAGCCTCGCGCCGGCCGCGAGGCAGCACTTTTGTCGGGTTTATTCTCTCATCCCCCGGGGATGAGAGAAGAATTCCCGACAATTGCGGGCAACTAGTAGCAGAATTGAATAGCGTCGGGAGCTAATTCCCGGCGCTATTCTTTAGTTGCCGAATAGAATTGACCCCTTTGTGCATCAGTAGATTGGGTAACATGTCCCCTAAATGAGTTACTGTCAATTATTGTTGTCATGGCTACACTGAGTGTGTTTTGCGCAAAACAAGCTTTTATGCTTGTAAATAACTGCTTGCCTAAGTGTTTCCAAACTGCCTAAGGTTGCTCGGTATGCCAGCCTAAAACATGAGGCTGCCTTGGGGTAAGCCAGTCAGCTAGTAGAGTAAAAGGGCTAACCCTTCGCCTCATATACCATACTTGCATTGATGATTTTAGGTTTGCAGTAGAAGTTTGGTGACAAAAAAAAAAAGAAAAATGTTTTCTGCTTTATTACCAGCAAATCTGGAATAATCTATATATAAAAAAAAACATATTGCACAGGAATCATTTTCTCTTTTACCCAGTCACAAATTGCAGATATGTTCTCCGAGTATTCATCTTAGAGCACTCTCCGGACAGTACAGGATACATAACAATTAATCTAGGCCCCATGAAAGCATTCGTAGAATATGTAACAGTACAGCAATTACATGGCCATTAGTAACCACCTGCATCTGCAGGAAATGTATAATGAATGTAGGGAAACAGTGATTCAAATGGACTAATGGGTTATACAGTATAAAGCAGCGTGACAGTGCCTAGTTTTTAATCTAAGTAAAATATATGAAATGTTTGACAATACGCCCTATTCTGTTTTACCAAAGTGTTTTCATATAGGGGGTAATTCAGATCTGATCTCAGCAGCAAATGTGTTAGCTAATGGGCAAAACCACGTGCACTGCAGGGGGGGGCAGATATAACATGTGCAGAGAGCGTTAGATTTGGGTGGGTTACATTGTTTCTGTGCAGGGTAAACACTGGCTACTTTATTTTTACACTGCAATTTAGATTTCAGTTTGAACACACCACAGTGGCAAGATGTGGCAAGCTCATAGAAACTTATCCAAAGCGACTTGTAGCTGTAATTGCCGCAAAAGGTGGCTCTACAAAGTACTGACTTTAGGGGGGTGAATCTCTCTGCACATGTTATATCTGCCTCCGTTGCAGTGCACATGGTTTTGCCCATTAGCTAACAAATTTGCAGCTGCGATCAGATCTTAATTAGGCCCATAGTCTGATATGTATCATTTGTAGAGTGCTGAATATGTAAAGATTTATTTAATGTATGCAAACAAATACCATTTAGCGGGGTATTCAATTAGTGAAGTTTTTTCGACCAGTTGAAAACCGCACTTTTTGCCTGTTTTTAGGTTGAATTTACATTTGACCCATTCAATGCCCGTGACGTTTTTTCGAATGGTCGAAAAATCCGCAAGGGTATTGAATAGGTTGAACCAAGACTTTGCCGCCGATCCACGTGTTTTGTTGAATTTGTGGGCGTTTTCGATAGATTTTGGATCCATTTTCACCCATGCCAACTTGAAAAAAAAAAAAAAAAAACAACCACAAAAAGGCATGGGCGAAAATGGATCCAAAAACGGGTGAAAACACCCGCTATTGAATACACTGAGGTCGAATTACTAACAATTTTCCGACTGTCAGAAAATTCGCCACTAATTGAATATACCCCTTAATCTAATTTTAAAATATATATTTCTTCTTTCACAAATTAATATTTAAAAAAATTACATCGTAACAGGACCCTACTTATGTTATATTGTAAATACACTTGCTGTGTTATGAAGTGCCAACTATGCCTCCTTAAATTGTCCCTCAATAGATGTATAGAAAAAAGTGTAGCGCATGTAGAATAATTACCTGACCTGGCATGTCTACAGGCTCCAACACTGTGATAACTGATTAAACCTTAACCAAACTTTAAAAAGCAGCATTAGATAACAGACAACATTTTTAGATCAGGCCCAGGGTTTTGGAAGCCAAACTACAGTTATTTCTTTTGTATACATTGATATGAGTACATTGATGTTTGGGCCATGGAAATCTGTGGTGATGGTAAGCAGAAGCTTACAAAAGGTATGTAAGGGGACACAAATACATTTTAGTATAATTTAGATGTATAGATAGACACAACTAACATAGGAATACACAATATAGTCTCATTTTCAGCATATACTGTTTATGTGTAATGTAACACTGACACTCAATGTCAAATGCTGGCTGCATTTATACTGTTCACATGATCATGGTCTGCTCAGTGCTGTCACCCTGGTCTGCTCAGTGCTGTCACCCTGGTCTGCTCAGTGCTGTCACCCTGGTCTGCTCAGTGATGTCACCCTAGTCTGCTCAGTGCTGTCACCCTGGTCTGCTCAGTGCTGTCACACTGGTCTGCTCAATGCTGTCACATTGGTCTGCTCAGTGCTGTCACCCGCTGTCACCCTGGTCTGCTCAGTGCCGTCTCCCTGGTCTGCTCAGTGCTGTCAACCTGGTCTGCTCAGTGCTGTCTCCCTGGTCTGCTCAGTGCTGTCACCCTGGTCTGCTCAGTGCTGTCTCCCTGGCCTGCTCAGTGCTGTCACCCTGGTCTGCTCAGTGCTGTCACCCTGGTCTGCTCAGTGCTGTCACCCTGGTCTGCTCAGTGGAGCTGTCACCCTGGTCTGCTCAGTGCTGCCACACTGGTCTGCTCAATGCTGTCACATTGGTCTGCTCAGTGCTGTCACCCGCTGTCACCCTGGTCTGCTCAGTACTGTCTCCCTGGTCTGCTCAGTGCTGCCACCCTGGTCTGCTCAGTGCTGTCTCCCTGGTCTGCTCAGTGCTGTCTCCCTGGTCTGCTCAGTGCTGTCATCCTGGTCTGCTCAGTGCTCTCACCCTGGTCTGCTCAGTGCCGTCACCTTGGTCTGCTCAGTGCCGTCTCCCTGGTCTGCGTAGTGCCGTCACCCTGGTCTGCTCAGTGCTGTCACCCTGGTCTGCTCAGTGCTGTCAACCTGGTCTGCTCAGTGCTGTCTCCCTGGTCTGCTCAGTGCTGTCACCCTGGTCTGCTCAGTGCTGTCTCCCTGGCCTGCTCAGTGCTGTCACCCTGGTCTGCTCAGTGCTGTCACCCTGGTCTGCTCAGTGCTGTCACCCTGGTCTGCTCAGTGGAGCTGTCACCCTGGTCTGCTCAGTGCTGCCACACTGGTCTGCTCAATGCTGTCACATTGGTCTGCTCAGTGCTGTCACCCGCTGTCACCCTGGTCTGCTCAGTACTGTCTCCCTGGTCTGCTCAGTGCTGCCACCCTGGTCTGCTCAGTGCTGTCTCCCTGGTCTGCTCAGTGCTGTCTCCCTGGTCTGCTCAGTGCTGTCATCCTGGTCTGCTCAGTGCTCTCACCCTGGTCTGCTCAGTGCCGTCACCCTGGTCTGCTCAGTGCCGTCTCCCTGGTCTGCGTAGTGCCGTCACCCTGGTCTGCTCAGTGCTGTCACCCTGGTCTGCTCAGTGTGTCACCCTGGTCTGCTCAGTGCTGTCACCATGGTCTGCTCAGTGCTGTCACCCTGGTCTGCTCAGTGCTGTCAACCTGGTCTGCTCAGTGCTGTCACCCTGGTCTGCTCAGTGCTGTCACCCTGGTCTGCTCAGTGCTGTCACCCTGGTCTGCTCAGTGCTGTCACCCTGGTCTGCTCAGTGCTGTCACCCTGGTCTGCTCAGTGCTGTCACCCTGGTCTGCTCAGTGCTGTCAACCTGGTCTGCTCAGTGCTGTCACCCTGGTCTGCTCAGTGTGTCACCCTGGTCTGCTCAGTGCTGTCACCATGGTCTGCTCAGTGCTGTCACCCTGGTCTGCTCAGTGCTGTCACCCAAGCTCTGTATACTTCAGAATCTTGTTTCACTCCTAAACCACATGGTCAAATAATTGTATCTACACAAGTATTTGCAATTAATGGGCCTTTTGCCTTATATCTTGAAAAAAGGCTGTCTTGATAAAGCATCCCAGATTGATGTGAACAACAGTGATAAGAGATATTCGTTATCGGGGTAAAATTGCAAAGGGTCTTAAACAGATCCCTGAGTTAAAGAGAAATCGACTTGTGAAACATAAATCATAGTTTCGATCAGTTGGGGTGGATTGACTTTAGAGAACAGACTTAAGAGGAAACTTTTTTAATGTTTTTATTCCTGACTCAAATTGACAATACAATGCTTTGTAAATATTTTGATTATCTTTTCTGTTGCCTTGTGGTGGGAAACTAACCCCTGCCGCTGATAGAGGACACCCCTCACCCCTAGGACAGAGCATCCTCCGGGGCAGGGACCCCAGTGTGCCCAGAGTCCTTCACTGATGTTAAGACGGACCTGGCTTAGTCCACTGGCGGGACGGCTAGTGTTAGACTGTGGGGGGAGATTAGGGTTAGGCTGTGTGGGGAAAGGTTAGGGTTAGGCACTAAAAGGAGGTTTAGGGTTAGTGGTAGGAATCAGGGTTAGGATAGTGGAGAAATACAGTACATTACTGTGGCAATCGCAGTCATTCATGACTTTCTCTTATTATGGATCATTTTGACTGAGTTTTATTTTGCCACTAAATTCACTTAAAATTTAGCATTTTCCTAGAATTTAAACTCAGGATTAATGTGAAAACATAGTTAGTGGTGAATATGCATGTGACACTGGATATGTGCATACTGTACGTACTGTATACTGGAAATCAACAGGATACTGTAATGCAACCAAAACAGTAGCTTGTACTGCAACCTACTGAAGTGGTATCTGTAAACGTACCTTGCGCTTTCGTCGCATTTTCTGCAAAGCCTTATCTGCTGCTTGAGCTAAACATTTATTCTGGGGTGAGGTGGGTGTGTCTTCAGTACTGGTACTCATATTGAAGTTTTCCTGTGGAATTCTTGACAAGAGAGTTAAATCAATCCTGACCCAGAGAGATTTCAGCTCATCGCTTTCCTTCACGGAACATACACTGTCATTCCTTCCAAATGGAACTAGTGTATAGAACTGTTCCTCCAATTCTGGGGCAATGTCACTTGTATTCCTTGTATGAACAAAGTTGTATGTGCTGCAAGAATCGGTTTGGTCACTATTATTACTCCCACACTCTTTAAGTTTGTGGTTATTCTCTGGTGGGAAAGCTGATATATTTGTAGAAATAGGAGGTATCTTTAGTTCTGTTTCTGTGCTATTTCCAGAGAACTCAATGAATTCCTTGGATTTTGAGGCCGATTTAGTAATTTGAGTCCGTCTATTTTTACAGCCAAATAGAGCTGTCCTAGGTTCTTTTCTATGCAATCCCCTGCTGTTACAAGTCACCCTATTTTTAGACTGTTCAGGTATCTCATTCCCAGGAATTTCTTGGCTTAGAGAAGTATCCTGTAGCTGGTGACAGTGAAAATGATCACCACTAGATGTCCTCTCTGTCCTCTTTGTGAGCTTTCTGCAAGCTGTTCTTCTGTGAGAAGTGCTTTCAACAGGGACTGCAACAACTGCAGCAGTATTTCCTAGATTTGCGCTGGCTTCTCTCAAAGGACTCCTGTCATCTTTGTCGTTTGTCAAACAAACTTCAGAAACTTTCTTGCTGTTCTTCTCTGTCTCATTTTCCCCTCCATGGTTCACGCTCTGCGATTGGATGAGAACAGTATTCTTGTTTGGATTGACTTTGTTCAACCATTTATCCAACTGCCATTTGTTTGATGTTGCCTGTTGAGGTTGCAAGACAAATGCTTTAGTGTAGGTGAAATGGAAAAATCTACATATTAACTTTATGACATATATGTGAATTACTATCACTAAGGAGGGTATTTATCAAAGCTTGGAGATAGATAAAATTGCAAGAAATAAAATACCAACCAATGAGCTCCTAACTGTCATTTTTTTAAATACAGCCTGTAAAATGTAAGGCAGAAGCCGATTGGTTGGTACTTTATCTCTCACAATTTTATCCTTCCCCAAGCTTTGATAAAAAAAAACCTAAATAGCATAGTAAGTTACATATTTATACTGATATTACTAAAACCATTATTATAAAAAATATATAACATTTTATGAATCGATAATTACATTTATCGGAACTGAATAAATACATGGCAATCCGCCAGGAAAGAGATGAGTAATTATTGTAATATATTAGTTATACCAATGTAAGCTCTCAAATTAAATATAAATCTGTACCTTATTAATATTACCACACAACAGGGTATACAGTATTTATCAAAGCTTTGAGAGGGATAAAGAGAGAAAGAGAGAGAGAGAGATAAAGTACCAACCAATCAGCTCCTGATATTTTTCAAACTCTGCCTGTAACATGACAGTTTACCTCCCAACTGTCCCTATTTCAGCAGAACAGTCCCACTTTTCAGGTACTGTCCTACCCGTGGGCTGGAATGTTGGGGGGACACTCTGACACCGCTGCATAGCAGAGCAGCAGTGACTGGATGACGCACGTATGCACTCACACTGTGCCGGCTCTGTGCACTGTGCAAGCCTTCAGCATGATGAAAATAGGGGCGTGTGTCATAGGTATGGCATTTTCCGTGAGTCCATGCCCCCTTGCTGCTGAGCCACACCTCTCATTTTGGGCATGCGCAATTGTCACAAATTCTAACTCATGATAGTTGGGGGGTATGCAGTTAGCAGCTGATTGTTTATTACGGTATCTCTCTCCAAGCTTTGATAAATATCCTCCAATTCTCCAAACATTCAGAAGAAAGAAGACTCAAATTGAAAGCAATTTAAAGACACACTTACAGTAGCATGTTACTTCAGAGTTGTTCAATTTTAAATGACCTATAGTTCTGGCTACCTTACTTATAGTTCAGTGGTTATCCAAATTTAGCATTGTTTATTCTGATGCAGTGCAGCCTATGTAGTTTATAGATTGTAAGCTCACAAGCTGGGCCCTGTTACTTTTTTGTCCACTATTGCCCAGTCAGGATGATTACGGCTTTATTCCCAATAGTAAAATGCAATATATATGCTGTCACTATATGAATAAGTGTTAATAAATCTAGTATTCGACTATTTTTCTATAGCCTTTTAAAGAAAATGCATTTCTGAGACATCTTGTAGAGGTCCACAAATTGCAAGATTGCCATATCAAGGGGTCTATTCATGTAGAAAACGAAAACATAATTGCTACTTATCACTATACATCGCATCTCTTCGATGCGATGTATAGCTGTAATAAGTAGCAATTCATGTATACTCACCCATCCGACGATGCGCTGCGGTGTCTGGGGCTGCTGTGGTGAGGTCTTCTCCAGCAGTCCCTCCCTGCGATGCGCGGAGTCCAGCGGCGTGTCCCTTTGCGCATGCGTAGGTTGGTGACCTCCCGGCAGGCCGCAGTGGTTGCTGGGAGGTTGGGGCCGGAGCCAGCGTGAGGTGCCGAGCAGCGATCAGGGAAGCATTGAGCTTCCCTGACGTCTCCGCACTACAGTTCAGGTTACGCCGTCCTCAGATGGCGAACCTGAACTCCATGGAGAAGCGGAAAGCAGAGCTTTCCGCACCTTCATGAATCGCACTCACCATACAAAGGTATGGTGATGCGATTCAGGCACAGAGCGGGGGTACCGCTGGAGAAGTCAGAGACTTCTCCATGGTAACCCGTTCTGTGAATTGCAGTAGACAGAGAAAAGCCCTGTTTAACGCAAAACAGGGCTTTTCACTGCTGCATGAATAGACCCCCAAGGAACAAATGTATCCTGTTTACAAATTTAATAGAAATAGACACAGAAAGCATAATATTAAAAGGCATCTGTCACCTGTACAAAGTGGAGGCACGCTTATTTGGGTTAAATGAATATTAATGAGGCTGGATTGGTCAGTATTGTGGTTATAGCCACGTTTATAATTAGAGATGAACAAAACTGCAGTAGAATTTTATACAAATTGAATTTCACTGCAGAACAGGCTGTTTGGTGTAAAGTTCTGACGATACAGTAATCAAGTTTCTGTTTGGCCATTTGTAAATTCCACGTTCCAAAGACTTTACAGTCTATAAATAAAAAACGGACAATGACAGGGTCACCTCGTTCTCTTTTGTGGTGGTTTCGTGAGTGAAACAAAAATGTTAGCAGGAATTCTGCACGGAACACTTAAGGCTAATTCTGCTGGAGAAACGTGAAATTCCACATGTAGCTGAAGAGTGAGGGGATTATACTGGTCTGAAAATGTTGCTCAGTTGTATAAGTTATCCTCTATGACTACAGCCTCAGAAATAAAAGAAAAACAGTGTAAGGAGTTTGCTGCACAGAGCACTGCCACTACTATAACTGTTTAACAAACATTTGCGTTGCAAATGCCATATCGTCCTACACTGTGCTCTTGTAATTCACGTGGAGCCTCTATAATTTCTGCTAAACCTCACTTATGATTCTAACGACGAGGTCATTCAGACCCGATCGCACGCTGTATTTTTTCGCAGCAGTGCGATCGGGTATGTACTGTGCATGTCGCCGGGCAGCGACAAAATGAACGAAGACAGCGATCGCACCGACGATCGCAAGAAGATTGTCAGGAAGAAGGCGTTTGTTGGTGGCAACTCACCGTTTTCTGGGAGTGTCCGGAAAAACGTAGGCGTGCCCGGCCGTTTCCAGGGAGGGTTCCTGACGTCAGCAACATCCCGGATCGTCCTGGGTTGTGCAGAAACTGCACAAACTTTTGTTTGTGCAGCTCTCTGCACAGCCGATCGCACCCCTGCATAGCATTTACCCCGTCCCCTGTAGGCGGTGATTACCTGGTCGCAGCAGTTCAAAAAATAGCTTGTGTGCGACCTGGTCTGAATTAGGCCCTCTATTTCCTGGCTCTTAACATTTCATGTTCCCAATAATATAAGAATGCTTATCTCTTTGGGATTCTAGCCAAACCATGCCCTTTTAGTGATTGCTCCTTTAAAAAAAGTCAGAGTTCGGCCGGAATCCCGCACGTTGGCTGAACTCGGGCATCCCGCCCCATAGTTTAAGAACTCTGTGAGAATAACGAAATATATGAAACACAATTTCATCATTCTCAGCAATCAGGCCCAGAAACCTAGACATTGGGGTAAATTTACTAAGCTCCCGATTTTGACCGAGATGCCGTTTTTTCATCAAAGTGTCATCTCGGTAATTTACTAAGCACTAATCACGGCAGTGATGAGGGCATTCGTAATTTTTTGCAAGTTCAGGTAAAAAATTACGAATGAATACACCATCGGTCAAAACGCGGCTGTTTAAGTATGAATCTCGGTCATTTACTAAGAAGTGCAAAGCAAAAAAAGAACAAACACTGCCGTGAAAAATTACAACTCGTAAAAAAGTGCTAAAAAAAACCAGACCTGCTTTTTTTATTCGTGATTGGATAGGCATGCACGGATCCATGAGATCCGTGCATGTATATCAGTGGGAAGGGGTGGGAAAGTGCTTATTTTTTCAAAAAAAATTGCGTGGGGTCCCCCCTCCTAAGCATAACCAGCCTCGGGCTCTTTGAGCCGATCCTGGTTGCAAAAATATGGTGAAAAAAATGACAGGGGTTCCCCCATATTTATGCAACCAGCATCGGGCTCTGCGCCTGGTCCTGGTCCCAAAAATACGGGGGACAAAAATGAGTAGGGGTCCCCCGTATTTTTAAAACCAGCACCGGGCTCCACTAGCTGGACAGATAATGCCACAGCCGGGGGTCACTTTTATATAGTGCCCTGCGGCCGTGGCATCAAAAATCCAACTAGTCACCCCTGGCCGGGGTACCCTGGGGGAGTGGGGACCCCTTCAATCAAGGGGTCCCCCCCCCCAGCCACCCAAGGGCCAGGGGTGAAGCCCGAGGCTGTCCCCCCCCATCCAATGGGCTGCGGATGGGGAGGCTGATAGCCTTTGTTGTAAAAGAAAAGATATTGTTTTTAGTAGCAGTACTACAAGGCCCAGCAAGCCTCCCCCGCATGCTGGTACTTGGAGAACCACAAGTACCAGCATGCGACGGAAAAACGGGCCCGCTGGTACCTGTAGTACTACTACTAAAAAAATACCCAAAAAAAGACAAGACACACACACACCGTGAAAGTATAATTTTATTACATACATACACACATACATACATACTTACCTTAAGTTCCCACGCAGGTCGGTCCTCTTCTCCAGTAGAATCCAAGGGGTACCTGTTGAAGAAATTATACTCACGAGATCCAGGGGTCCAGGCTCCTCGGCAAATCCAGGGTTAATCCACGTACTTGAAAAAAAAAAAAAACGGTGTCCCGAGCCACGAACTGAAAGGGGACCCATGTTTGCACATGGGTCACCTTTCCACGAATGCCAGAAAGCCACTCTGACTTCTGTCTAAGTGGGTTTCTTCAGCCAATCAGGGAGCGCCACGTTGTAGCACTCTCCTGATCAGCTGTGTGGTCCTGTCCTCACTGACAGGCAGCACACGGCAGTGTTACAATGTAGCGCCTATGCGCTACATTGTAACCAATGATGGGAACTTTCAGCTCAGCGGTGACGTCACTTTAGGTCAACCGCAGGGCAGAAAGTTCCCATCATTGGTTACAATGTAGCGCATAGGCGCTACATTGTAACACTGCCGTGTGCTGCCTGTCAGTGAGGACAAGAGCACACAGCCGATCAGGAGAGTGCTACAACGTGGCACTCCCTGATTGGCTGAAGAAACCCACTTAGACATCAGTCAGAGTGGGTTTCTGGCATTCGTGGAAAGGAGTCCCATGTGAAAACATGGGGCCCCTTTCAGTTCGTGGCTCGGCTTTTCGTTTTCTTATTTTATGCAAGTACGTGGATTACCCATGGATTTCCCGAGGAGCCTGGACCCCTGGATCTCGTGAGTATAATTTCTTCAACAGGTACCCCTTGGATTCTACTGGAGAAGAGGACCGACCTGCGTGGGAACTTAAGGTAAGTATGTATGTATGTGTGTATGTATGTAATAAAATTATACTTTCACGGTGTGTGTGTCTTGTCTTTTTTTGGGTATTTTTTTAGTAGTAGTACTACAGGTACCAGCGGGCCCGTTTTTCCGTCGCATGCTGGTACTTGTGGTTCTCCAAGTACCAGCATGCGGGGGAGGCTTGCTGGGCCTTGTAGTACTGCTACTAAAAACAATATCTTTTCTTTTACAACAAAGGCTATCAGCCTCCCCATCCGCAGCCCATTGGATGGGGGGGGACAGCCTCGGGCTTCACCCCTGGCCCTTGGGTGGCTGGGGGGGGGGACCCCTTGATTGAAGGGGTCCCCACTCCCCCAGGGTACCCCGGCCAGGGGTGACTAGTTGGATTTTTGATGCCACGGCCGCAGGGCACTATATAAAAGTGACCCCCGGCTGTGGCATTATCTGTCCAGCTAGTGGAGCCCGGTGCTGGTTTTAAAAATACGGGGGACCCCTACTCTTTTTGTCCCCCGTATTTTTGGGACCAGGACCAGGCGCAGAGCCCGATGCTGGTTGCTTAAATATGGGGGAACCCCTGTCATTTTTTTCCCCATATTTTTGCAACCAGGATCGGCTCAAAGAGCCCGAGGCTGGTTATGCTTAGGAGGGGGGACCCCACGCATTTTTTTTTATTATTTTACAGTGTTTAATTAAAAAAAAAAAAATAAATAAACACCAGCACGGATCACACAGATCCGGCCGAGATTGATTGTAAAAAAAGTCGGCAGTGTTTTGCTAATCACTGCCGTAAAAATAGGTAAAAAACCACGAATGACATCGACATCGGAAGAAAAGAAAAACCCGAATACGACAGCTTAGTAAATCCATCGTAATCAATTCAAAAAGTTGCAGTTTTACACTGTCGATGTCATTCGTGATTGAACTTTGACCTTTTTTCGGAAATTACGAATCTTAGTAAATTTACCCCATTGTGTATTTCCCTGTGTGATACTAACTATAATTTAGTAGCTGGATCATTAACAAACTGCAATAGACTAAAGCCGGGTACATACTAAGTGATGTCGTCCAATCGGCGGTTTTGACTGACATAACGACTACATCGCTCAGTGTGTACGCTCAATGGCCCTAATTCAGACCTGATTAGTGCTGTGCGTTTTCGCACAGCAGCGATCAGGTCTGAACTGCGCATGCGCCGGCGCCGCAGTGTGCCGCCGCATGCCAGACAGCCGACGGCCGTCTCAGCCCTGCTATCGCCTCTGCCTGACTGGCAAAGGTGATCGCTGGGCGGGCTGGCGGTGTTTGGCCGCCATTTTAGGGGCACGGTCCGGGTAACGCAGGCATGCCCGGACCGTGCGGGGGGTAGCCCGCATCATCTGCGTGACATCACACGCAGCCGCTGCGACACTCACAGTGACGAGTGCTCCCTGCCAGCGCGCAGGAGCTGCGCTGGCAGGGAGCTACTCCTCAAGTACAAAAGGCTTTTGTTCTTGTGCGATGGGGCAGGACCTGGCATGCGGGGCGGACTAGCCCTGTGTTGGGCATCCCGCCGCATGTCAGGGAAGCTGATTGTAGATGTGCTAACTTTAGCACATCTATGATCAGGTCTGAATTAGGCCCAATATGCGCACTCCCACAATCCCATGTGATGTCATCAAGTCGTCAATTTGATGTGCTGCAAATCAAACATAGTGATATAGCTAGCGATTTCATGGGATACGGTCATTAGGTCGACAGTCATTAGGTCGACCACTGTTGGTCGACATCGTCAAAGGTCGGCACGAGTTTTTCACATTTTTTTAACTTTTTCATACTTTACGATCCAGACTACGACTGGGAATAGTAACCTGTGCTGAGCGCAGCGGTAGTGGAGCGAGGCACCTTGCCCGAAGCATGACGAGCGAAGCGAGCCATGTGAGGGGACACAGTACACTAATTGGGGTTCCCGTCACTTTACAAAGAAAACAACACCAAAAAAAGTAAAAAAAAAAAACATGCCGATCTTTTTCCATGTCAACCTAATGCATGTCAACCAATAGTGGGATCTAATGACTGTTGACCTAAGTCTTGCCGACCTAATGACCCATACCCTGATTTCATGCCTATCGTACAATGTGTACTGTCAAGCAGACATCTTGACGATATTCCCATTATTTAAATTAGCCAGTAATCGTTCTAGTGTGTACAAGAGCAACGCTATATCTCATACAATGGGCTGGATGTAATTACTCCCGAGATCGGCGGCTGTGAGGGATGCCGGCCGAACTCAGGTGTTTTTTTAAAGAGGCAGTCATTTACAAGGCAAAAAAAGTCTGAGTTCGGCAGGCATCCCGCACAGCCGCCGAACTCGGGCCTCATTAAATCTGGCCCCATATATTGTTTGTTCGTTTGGTAAAATTGCACAGTGTGTGTGCTCAATCTCACTTGTTCTGGGCTCAAGGGAAATCGCTGGGAAAGTCAGAACGATTGCTGGTCGTTCTAGTGTGCACCCAGCCTAAATGACCTGTAGACATTATATACAGTTGAATGTACAATTTGCAGTAAACATTGATTGTATATATTCCTTTCTATTCACCTCCAAATCATTTGTTTTAATCATTAAAGTAATGAAATAGTGGTGCTGTACTTTGTTGTGATCTAGATACAGGTCTCTGTGACACATATAAATGTTTGCATTGTTTACTGACTTTTCAGACAAGGAAACCCATATTAAATCAACAGTTTCCTGCTACACTGAACTGCTACTGTATGTGGGAATGCAGCCCTTTGTCTCCTGTGCCAAACTCTGGAAACATTCCTCTCAACCCTACATTTCACAGAGGCTGTAAGGACTCACTAATCACATTTGGAGCTTTAAAGTTTCTCACCCATTAGATGAGTTAATGATAGACTTTCTGATAGAACGACAACAAATCCCTTACCTCAGGGCTGGTACATACAGATGGCTTGCTGCTCTCACTCTCGCTGGAGCTACTCTCACTCTCCGAGTCCGATTCAGAGCTAGTGTCAGTTTCACTGGAGCTGCTACTTGACCCTTTGACGGAGACTCCTGAGGATCTGTTACTGCATTTTTGAACGTCACCACTAACAGCGCCAGAGAGAGAGAAATGAATGTTATTACACTGTATATATTGTGGCATTATCCTTTGCTGTCAGGTCTACAGATGCAATACTGTTCTAGTTTGTAAAGTTACAGCTAAGGTACTGTAATGTAATAAATACAGTTCTTACTCTTTATACCCTTATTTAATTGCCACCTTTGCTTACCACTTAGTGTATTTTCAGAAAAAGTGCTTAACAGTATGGTCAGTCCAGTACACTGCATGTCACCCACTTCTACAATGCCAGGTTTAGCAGGTGTTTTATGCCGACAGCATAGAAAGGGGGCAATGTACAGGTACATACAATTTCAATTACAAATAATAATAAGTAAAAAGTAAACCGTAATATCATATTTCTTTCCCCTTCATCTTAAGGAAAAGGAAAGACCGAAACACGTTTTATAGTTTCAATAAAAATATACAGTATCCATCTAGTCTGCCCATTTACATGAGTATTTTTCATTTCACTTATATAGCCCTTATTACAAACATATATTTGTCCCAAGCATTTTTTAAGTAGTTTCTGTGTACAAGTTCCCATCAAATATGATGGAGTTTTACTGCCTTGATCTATTGCATATACTTTAATTATGCTAATTCCAGTCTGTATTGCTATGCTAATTTCAGTCTGTCTTACTCCAACTATAAGTTACAGTATAGTATTAAGTGCTTTTGACTAGTCTTATATATTCAGCCTTTTATCTCCCATCTACAAGTGTGACTGTGTACCCATAGTGTAGATATATTGTGTGCAGGTGATGCCGATGCTATAGGTCCCAGAGGCTTATGGGGTCCCTGACCCTGGTTATATAGTTGTCTACAAAGATTGTGGAATTATCTGCTAAGCAACTGGGTCCAGCTGATTGCTTGGACTGAAAAGGGAGACCATACCCTCCAACTGTACCTTTTTGCCAGGTACAGTACCTTTCTTTAATGGTCTGTACCGATTTTTGGCTATCCAAACTTCCATTGAAAGTATAGGAAAAGGGGCGTGACCACACACCCTTTACCCGTGGCCACGCCCCTTTTCGAATTTGTACCAATTTTTATGTGTAAAATGTTGGAGGGTATGGGAGACTCGTTTGCGCTCATTATCTTGCAGTCTCAGGCTCTCTGTTTCAGTAAAGCTCCAAGCTTATAGAATCCATTGCCCTTGCTCCCATTTTACCTTCACACACCCATCAGAAGTGATCAGTGAATCCAGCACTATCAAAGTTATTACAGTTTTAAACTATTACAGTTTTTGTGAAGTAAGCTGTTGGGCGGGGATTGAGATGAGATTAGGGCTTTTCCACCAAAGGGACAGTGTAATGAAATTAAGAAGAAGATCTCCACTCATGGAGGTCAGATTAGTCTGCTGTGGGAAGTTGGGTATAGTAACATGTGCTTTATATTTTCCTACGGGGCCAATGTGTGTTTTTTTTCCCTATGGGACAATAATAATAATAATAAAGTTAATTATGGATATGGTTGGATGGGGGGGGGCACGCTACAATTTCTTGCACAGTGTGCTAGCAGACCTGAGGCCGGCTCTGAAACTGAGGCATTATAATGTTACATAATATGAACCGGTGGCACTGTAATGTGGGGTAATATTATCTGGGGGGCAGTACAAAGTGGCATAATATGAACCGGGGGCACTACAGTTTTGTATAATAGGAACAGGGATCTCTACAATGTGGCATTATATGACAATGCGGCATAATATGAACTGGCGACACAATGTGGTATAATGTATAAGTCACTACTATGAAGCATAAAATTAACTCGGACATTACTATGGGGCATACAATGAACAACCGCTTTGAAGAGCGTTCTCTCTCTAGAAGCATTGGGGCATGGGCCCCTCAAAATGCTGCTATGGGACCCACACATTTCTGACTATGTGTGTACCCTGTTTATTAGCCAATCCGATAGCCAAACTTTTTTCAGAAATAGAAGGTGAGTGCAGGGCCGTATCATCCACAAGACTAATTAATTAATTTGAATTGTAGGTGGGATTGTATATCAGGGTCGTAACTAGGTGTATGCAGATGTTGTTTTGCCCAGAGCACATTTGCCCTGTGGGCACACCTCCTACACACCCCCCGAATGGCCGCTTATACCCACACTGATAGCCGCGGACGCACTCTGCAGTCCCAAACTCTGACGAGTGGGAGCCTCTGCCGTTGGTCACTTCATAATAGTCAATGCTGGGCAGAGTCTATCCCCGTGTGCTGCACTCCCGTCGCGCGCCCCCTCTCTTGTCCTGCAGTGAGTTTCGGGTCAGGAGGCTACGCACTGCACTGCACTCCACTCCTCTCTCAACACTCTCCTCTCCTAGAGGGCGGTAAGGTGCTCTACTTGACATAATGGGGTAAATGTATGAACTTGCGCTATGGGGGAGAAGCGTTATCAGCGCACGTTATGTGCTCTATACTGCTTCCCCCCATGTATGATGGCTGCAGTGCGGGCACAATGACAGGGGCCCCTGTTCATATCGGTGTTGCTATCTAAAAGATAGCAGGCCGACATGCGTGGGCAATGTATGAACGGTCAGCATCGCTGACCGTTCCGACACCTGCAGCTGACGATTTCGACAGCAGCAGGTGACGATGCCCATTCACCACAGCAGGTACAGAGCGGTCTCTGGCTGTGGTGGGTGCCGACTCCGGACTGCGCTGGAGGTAGCTAGTTCCCGCATGTAAGAGATTTTGGTCGTAGATGTGCATTTTTTTTTGCACATCTACGATCGGCTCTGAATTAGGCCCAAAGATGTAAGAGAGCCCTGCTAGCAAGCTTACAATCTATAGGTAAATTATAGCTAAAATCTGATTAGTTGCCATGGGCAATACCAATCAATCATTTTATTATCAGTTATCATTATCCTCTTTAGTATGCAAAATGTAAATTCCTATAGAGAAACGTACCAGAGAATTACAGAATAACAGGAGGCTTTATTAAGGACAAAGGAGTCCCTAAAACAGTTATAACTATTACATAATTATGCATATTAACTATATTACATACTTGCCAACTCCTGTCTGCCCCTTCCGGGAGGGGACATGGTGCAACAGAAGAGGCCGGTGCATCATCATGGTTCCATCCCTTGCTAAACAATGCAGAAAATACTGTCACTGTAAAACAGGAGTGGGGCCATGATGGTATTATTGGCTACTCAGACTGCTCATTACACTCAGGAAGTGGTTGGCACTGGGTGGCTTTGGGCAGGCTCCGGGCGCCTGTGGGCAGGCTCCGGGAGACTTAACTACTCTCCTGGCTGTCCGGGAGAGGCACACGAGATTTGGGAGCCTCCCAGACATTTTGGAAGAATATGTTACAAGATCTGTCATTATGGAAAAGAACCTAGGAATGCAGGAGCTTTATGAATTCTAATAATAGACCTGTTTCAAAATAAGGGCTGGGGTATATTTAACCAGTATCGATGTCTAGGGTCCCATGGCATCTTTATCCACCTCTTCCATCTCCGTCACTTAAACACCATACAGTAAGCGTGGTATTTAAAGGAAAAGTAACACTAGGAGATACCTCACATCCATATGTACCAAAACTAGATTATCCTGCTTAATCAGGACAGTAGGCAGGTAACAGGTATGCTGTATACTTCAGTGATTATGTCAGTAAGGGCAGAGCTACATGCAACATGGAAAGTGTAATGGTGTAGGGAGAAAGGTGGGGACAAGCAAGAAGCCACAAACCGATAATGGAAGGACCTGAGTCAGCAATAATGCAGTGATAGGGTGTGGTATAAAGGACTGACAGTGCCTAGGTAGAGTCAATAGGTCGACATGCATTAGGGCAACAGGTACAAAAGGTAGACAGGGTCAAAAGGTCAACATGAAAATGGTCAACATTTACCCTTTACCCATCCGACCACACCCCCTTTTTTGGGCACAGAAGTGCATGCCCTGCTTGCTGTTCACTCTAAAATTCTCACTATTTATACCATATATACAGGGCCAGATTAACAATTGAACTGCAGCTGTAGACGACCCATCAAAATAGGTCGACAACATCTGCAGTGCTGCTGTAGAATTATTTTAATTCCTGCATTAACAATCTGTCAGCGGCCATCCAAGGCCTCGCTCCCCTGACCACACGCTGCCACACCTCCATCTGTCCATCCGTGGATAGAACAGCTGCATAAATCTGTGGCAGTGCAGTGGAAAGTTTCACTACCCGATCTTGCACCACATAGTGTCTTGGCACCTCCTCCGCGCTGTGTGATGCCGCAATGCGCAATGTCACAAGATACTACTGCCCCACCAAACCACACCTCCTGAAGGCGCCCAGACAGGTGAGGTGACTGATAAACCTCCTTAGTGTCAGTCCTGTTCTGATGCAGTGCTGGCTGCCGCTGATCGGGGTGGGTCATGGTGTTGTGACCCAACCCGAAATAAGTAACTACATAATGAGATTATAAATAACAACATTATCTTGTAAAAAAATAAACCATACTGCATGAGTACAAAGGAAGTGGGGGAACATTCTTCGGACTATCCCAAATGGTTTTGCAAGTTTCACCCCACTCGCACAGAGTTTGTGGTCACACGGCATTAGTAGAAGTTGTGTTTTTCCTGTGCATCAGAAAAATGCTTAGTTCAAAAGTCGAGCAACTTGTTAACTTGAAACAGTTGGTTAAACTAAACAAAACGCCCACCAAATCTTTCTGTCTGCTAAGCGAGGCTTATGGGGCAAATTGTATGCCACATGCACATTTGAGTGGCACAAAACATTTTGTGACTGTCATGAGGATGTTGAAAATGGAAGGCCTTGCACATAAAAAAACCAAATGAAAATATGGAACAAATTGAGAAAATTGTTCGAACTGTCGAGCATATGAATGATAGAAGAAAGGGTCAACCGACTAAGAAACTGATCGGCAAGTTTTGCATCAAGATATAAACATGACAAAAGTTTGTGCTAAGGCTGCTCACTGCCGAGCAGAAAGAAAAGCGAAAGTGAACTGGGTCCTTATTCAGGTTAGCAAAGCAAAAAAGTTAGCAATTGGGCAAAACCATGATGCACTGCAGGTGGGGCAGATGTAACATGTGCAAAGATGTAGATTTGAATGAAGGGTGGGGGGTGGGGTGATGTTAGTGTATTAGAATGCTTAATATTTGTAGACATTCCCTTACTAACATGTGTAAGCCTGAATCTTCAGTGATGGTCCCTAGGACCAGGGGGATGCTGGGAAGTGGGTGGTCCAGAGTGCAGTGTGCCTGGAGTTGGGGATGGAATAAACAGCACAGCAGTGAACTCACATGTCTCTGTGTCCTGATGACTGGATTTACAAACATATGAACAAAACAGGGGGTTCAAACTGAAATTTAAATTGCAGTTTAGATACCCCCTATCTACAGTGCTACATGGTTTTGCCCAATTGCTAACTCTCTTGGTTTGCTAACAAACCTGAATAACCCCCGTTGTACAGACATTATGGAATACATACAAGAGGATTTGCATTTTTTAGATAAAGTTGTTACCTGCGATGAAACATGGAATTTCCTGGATACCAGAAGGCGCAACAGTTAATCAACATTACTACAAAAATGTTCTAGAAACTTTTCAAGAAAGAATCATAGAGTGTCCAGAGTTGAGGAAAAATGTTTTTTATCCTACATCAGGACAATGCACCAGACCACACCTCTCTCTGTGAAGCAGTATTTGGCCGAGAAACAGATTGCAGTGGTAGAACACCCTCCATACTTCCCAGATCTAGCACCATGTGACTTCTTTATTTTCCCTAAAGTCAATCTGTATTAAATGGAACCTGTTTTGCATTAGTTACTGAGGTAAAAGAAGAAAACGATGGAGCTGTTCAGACAGACTACAGAAATGAGCTATTGAAAATAAGAATGCATCGGTGTGTGGATGCAGAAGGGAAGTACATAGAAGGGGAATGGAGCTAAAATGTACTTACTATAATTAAACATAAATGATAGCATAAGTCTTGTTATTGAATAGCCACATCTCGTATGTGTTAAGACCAACAGTTACAGTATGTGAAAAGGCCGTTATAGGCAACCAGATACATGTTGGAGGCTGCGTTGTGTGGCCCTCAAACTTGAATCTGTGGTAGATTGCTATAGCCTAGGAATGTATGCTAGATTATATTAGGGTATCACTGGGCTATATGGGAAAGCAGAGCTTATGCTGATAACATAAGAATAGTAATGGAATATGGGATATACACACAAACTGTACATAAGGAACAAAATGACACATTTTTATGAGACAGAACAATTTATCAGTAATGTATGTTAATGTATATGCACACATATATTATATCATCTATGTTGGACTGTTAACTGTTCAGTGTATACGATTATAACTGAAGATATGCTATATCATTTTATAAGCATACCTCCCCACTGTCCCGATTCCAGCAGAATAGTCCTGCTAATTGGACACTGTCCCGTTGTCCCACCCGCAGGTCGCAGTGTCCCGCGGGCGGGGGAGCAGTTGGGAGAGCCAGTGATCACCGCTGCTCTGTTCTGCAAAGCAGCCTGTGATCACTGAATTAGATGCCGTGCGCAAATGGGTGTGTCGAGACCCTGCCCCTTCTGTCTAGGCCGCTCCCCCTGTTCGGCCGCAGCCTTCTAGTTGTTCAAAAGTTGGGATGTATGGTATAAGTAAAGTTACTATTTCATACATTTATATTTGTATTGTGGGTATGGATTTTATACAACTTTGAGTAATTTTGTGAGGGTACTGTATATAAAATTGTCATAAGGATTGGAGTCAGGCTTTTACAGGTGCCTAGGACCATACTCTTCTAGGAAAGAAGACAACCGTCCCAGATCCCGCATGCTGCACCCTTGAAGTCTGCAGGTGAGTGTGTGATAATCATCATGGTCCTGCCCCCCTATGACTTAGTGGTGCACATTTATGGCCCTTGAACTACCCCTCAGAGATCCTTGAGAAAAAAAAAGTGGATGAGTATGCCTGAGCCAGGTAATCCATTCACTGAAAATCTATGAAGAAAAAAAAAACACTCTTAAATGTTGACAAAATTAAAAAACTTATTGTGTTCTTAAGAAGAGATGGATCGACTTCTGGGGGCAGACCGCACTGTACGGCTGCTAGATCCCACAGCTGCTAGATCCCACGGCTGCAGAGATCCCCGCTGACTCTCGTCTCGGCTGTCACCCACGAGCGGTAGAGTGCGAGAAACCCTGGCCATTGACACCTCCAGCGCCTGTAAGGGTCCTGGCATCGGCTGCAGGGACTCACCACCTCCCCGCTCCTCCAGAACACCGAATCCAAGCCCTGCATCGGTAGGGCGCTGCCACGGCCGCGATCTTGAATCGGCCAGTCGCTGCTGCTGCTGCAGCGGCTCTCTCCTCTCACTGAGTTTCAGCTGCGCTGTGGCTTCTCTCCCCATACCCCCCCTTGCCTGAATGTGCTCTTAAGGTGTAGAGGTGACCATTCAGGCACCCACCCCTGCTACCACTATATTGCTGGCTGGCCAGTATTGTTACAGCTGCACAATATACAGCAGAGGCTGTCTCCTCACAAGTCACAGGCTGATACATGCTATTGGAGCTGTTGCTGGAGACACACTGCATTACAGCTCTCCCTCATCATTTACTGTGCTAACTATTGGAGCTTTGCGGAATCTCTCATTCTCCTGCTCACACTCTTATCTAGGCATTGTTTGGATTCATCACCATTTCAACGCCTCAGACTGCCTGACTCTGATTACTATTCCCTACTGCCGCTCTTATGGGTAAGTTTGTGGCGAAGCCAGCAGAGGCGTAACTAAGGGGGGTCGAGCAGGGCATGTGCCCTGGGCACCGTGGCAGGCCCAGCAGAAGGGGGCGCCGCCGGCCAGGGCATCGTACCTGCTTCACCCATCCGCCTCCGTCATTGTACTGCTGCTGCCGCCCTCTCACCTACACTGCGCCGCCGAGTTAGACCCGTGGATGTGGTGCTCGGTGGCATTTGAGCACTGTGGGGGGTGCAGCTCCTCTCAGGCTCCTCATAACTTCCGGCCAGCGGCATTCACTGACTCATCCTGCTGATTGACTGACATGCCTCGGGGCTCTCCCCATCATCACGCTCTACAGCAGCATCTATAATCTGCCTCCCCCAGCTGTCAGGGCTGACATGCAGCCAGTGGGGACATGCTGCTGCTGCTGGAAGAAGTTGCTGCTGCTGCGGTCACCACTAGCTGCAGGGAGTGAGAGCCCTGTGTCATGTGTCGCTCCGGCTGGGGTTCAGCTCCCGCAGCAGCTGTATTGTGCATAGTGCTGCTGCTGGCCGGGGGCTCGGTCTCTGTGCTGTGTATGCTGCTGCTTTGGGCCAGTCTCCTCTCCTCCTCCAGCGTCCCCTGTAGCAGTATGATGGAGGCCACACCCTGGCTGAGACCTGGGCTCGGTGCTGGGGAGATGCCTGCACTCAGGTACTCTTTATATCGGTGAGTCAGGACAAAGTTTGACCAGGGTGAATGATAGTGCCCATGTCGCAGGGGGAGGGGGGGGAGGGGGTTTGGGGGGTTGATGGTGCTGTCTATGGGCACGGGGAGAATGTTGGTACTATGTCTGTCTATGGAGGAGAGGGGCGTTGCTAGGGGGAAAGATGGTGCTACTCTGTCTAAGGAAGGGGGGATGGTGGTATTGATCTGTCTATGAAGGGGGAGGGTTTGCTGGAGGCAATGTTGGTGCTGTGTCTGTTTTACTATGGAGGGATGGGGGGGGGGAGCTGAGGGAAATGTCTGTGTTGTGTCCGTCTATGGAGGGAAGGGGAGATTGCTGGGGTGCATGATGTGCCCGTGCTGCCTGTCACGCGGGACCTCGCACATAGTGCCCAACTGCTCACGGTTCCTAGCTCCTGCCTCCCAGATGGTAAGGGGGTGAGGAATGCCACAGTGATAGGATTACAAGGGGGGAGGTGACTCAAAAGAAGGGGTTAGAAGTGTGTGTGGGGACACACACACACACACAGAGACACAGAGTGTGATGGTGTGCTGAATGATGATGCAGGGGTAGGTGATGGTGTGCTGAGTGACGACGCAGCGGGAGATGATGGTGTGCTGAGTGACATCAAAGGGAGAGATGATGGTGTGCTGAGTAATGACGCAGGAGGAGATGGTGGTGTGCTGAGAGACAACGCGTGGGGGAAGGTGATGGTGTGCTGAGAGACGTTGAAGGAGGAAGTGATGGTGTGGTTGAGAGATGATGCAGGGGGAGGTGATGATGTGACTGAAAGATGACATGAGGGGGAGATGATAGTGTGCCAGGGGGCAGGATGAGACACAGGGTGCAGGATGTGAGCCTTGTTGAACTGCTGTTAATATTCCTTCACAAACAGGCATCTTCTGGACGATGTGATCTCGTACATGAATAGTGAATAACAACTAAAGATGCCGTTTGCCTAAGAGGATACATTTCTTCAGAGGTTCCGTTTTGTGAGAAACCATCATACAGGTAAGGTGCGTGTTGAATTGAAAAGAATGTTCCTAGTGTGACGTGAAACAGGTGGCGTGTCATGTTGGCACGCCCCATTTTCAGTCACCACACCGCTTCTGGTATGTGACTACGGCCATATTATCGGCGCGTGCACACGGTTTCTTTGCAGCCATTTTTTTTTTTTGGGGGGGGGAGGGCGCCATTCCTAATCTTGCCCTGGGCTCCAAAAACCTTAGCTACGCGCCTCTGGAAGCCAGTCCGGGGACTTCGGGGTAACCAAACCGGGAAGGGACATGGTAAGGAACTCTCCGCTCCTGCCTCCCCTGTCTCACCTGCCGCTGGTCCCAGCAATAGTCCTGAAATTACCGGAATTGATTGTTCCCACTTCAGAGGTGACCAGCTCGTTCCTTACAAGGGAACTTACACCACTTCTTGCTATACTGCTTGATCAAAAATTGGCCCCTCTCCAAAATTCATTGGACTCTGCCCTTACTCAACTCACGCAACATGAGCAGCAACTATCTGAGGCGGAACAGAGGATTTCGAATTTGGAAGATGAGTTGACCACTGTGCACACTACCATATCTAAACATAAAAAAATGGTAGATTTCATGCAGGATAGGCTGGAAGATTTGGAGAACAGAAATCTAAGGAACAATGTCCGCATCATCGGTCTTCCTGAATCGGTGAAGCCTGCTGAACTCATGAAACTGGTTTCGGATTGGCTTCCACAAGAACTGGGTGCAACTTTTAGTTCTAGTTCGTTGATTGTGGAGCGTGTTCACAGAATTGGCCCTAACAGACAGGCCTCTCAGGATAGACCCCGCCCGGTAATAATGAAGTTGCTAAATTATGCGGATAAGGTAAGGTCCAACTCTTTGAGGCTTTCAAGAAACACTCGGAATGCCAAATTGTTGTTGTTCCAAGGCTTTTCTTACATGGTTGCCATGAAACAATGGGAATATGCTCCGATTTGCAAACAACTGTTCGCCATGAATCTACGCTTCGCCATATTATATCCTGCAAAATTGAGGGTGTCTCACAATGGGAAAATGTTCTTTTTTGAATCTCCACACGCTGCGAAGAACTTTGTGGACTCACTCTCGTCCGCCCCTCTCCGACACGTACATCTGATGGCGACTGACTGTATGTGACCACCGGACATTATATCCTATATCTGTTTTACATTCAGGTTATTTAAGTTATGGCTTTTGCCATATTGTTTACTTTATACTGTCAATTTACTAATGTGATTTTCAACGGGCTGACTTTTCCTTCTCCCCCTACACCCTATTGTTGCTTTTCCTTGCCATTTAGCCACTGGGCGGCTCTGGACCCGCCTTGGGTTTTGACCACTTCCTTTTCTCTCTCATTTTTCTTCTTCTTGGCTGTTTGATATTTATGGGTTGTATAGGCGTCCTCTTGACTCGCCTTTTCCGGTTCTACAAAAGCTAAAACCACTGTTTCTGACATTTTATTTGGTATATTACAGGCATGTCTTACTCTAATTTCTTAGTGAAAATATGGCGTTCTAGGCTGTTATTGTGTCCCCACTGCCTGCTCGCTGGTACAGCTACGGGACGATCACAATTTCAACTCATGTTCTTTTTCTTGCCGAGGATGAGTATATGTTGATATGGCTGCTTCCCTCACTACTTCTACCAGGGTACAAAAATGTCTTAAATTTTTGTCATGGAATGTGGAGGGGTTGAACTCCCCAATCTAAAGGCGTAAAGTTTTAACCCATCTCAAACGCCTCAAACCTGATGTAGCATTTCTCCAGGAAACCCACTGGGAAATAAAAGATCCTAATGTCCTTAGGGATAAATGGCTGGGTGAATATAAGGTTGCCTCATTCACGGCTAAATGTAGAGGGGGTCCTTATATGGTTTAGAAAACATTTACCTTTTACTATTCATGAAACGCGGACTGACCCTGAAGGCTGCTTTCTTATTTCTTAAGATACTATTATATTGGGTGGGGACTTCAATACTGTACTTTCTCTAGGCTTGGATAGATCCTCCACTACCGGAGGCGACAGACACACTTCTGCACATTCCTTACAGCTGTTACTTGATTCTTTACAACTCTGTGATCCCTGGAGGTGCCAACATCCTACTGCTCGCGAATACTCCTTCTATTCCCACCCCCATCATACATCCTCACGGATAGATTTTTGGTTGATATCCATCTCTCTGTATCAGTGTGTAGCGGATTCAGGTGTAGCCCCTGTTTGGTTCACCTTATTCTTAGAGACCCCCCTTTTGACATCATACAATTGGAGATTTCCTAGTTATCTACATAAATCAACTGATTTTCGTAACCATCTTGAACAAGCTTTTCTGAATCACATGACTAATTTAGATTATATTAATTTGTTTTGGGCAGCATCTAAACCAGTGATCCGTGGCCAGATTATTGAGTATGTGTCCAGGAAACACAAATTACTGACTGCCAAATTAGATGAATTGAGTTGTTTCCTGGCGAAGGCTTATGATGCGTTGCTGCTTCATGAATCTCCACATAATAGACAAACTTATCTTGCCGCAAAACATGCGTATGGGGCCCTGTGCACGGAACATGCTCAATACTCAAATGCCCAGCGTAACAGATATTTTAGGGGTTTTAATAAACCTGACAGATTACTGGACATATTGATGAACATGTATAATTCACCTTCTTATATTTTACAGCTTAACACAGATTCCCATGCTCCCATCACAGAAGCCTCGCTTATCTCTGAACTTTTCCTACGTTATTTTCAGGAGCTTTACACGGCTCCTCCGGACTCTCCCACTTTAGGTATGGAATTCTTTGCCGACGCACAACTTCCTACGTTAACTAAAGTAGAGCGGGACTCTTTGAGTGTTCCAGTTACGGAACCTGAACTCCAATCCTTAATTAAATCGCTCCCGAAAGGCAAGTCTTTGGCCCTGATGGTTTTGGAGCTGAATACTATCAGCTCCTTTCGTCCCATTTAATGCCCCATCTCCACACCTTGTTTAACTCCTTATTGACTGGTCATTCTCCCCCATGTGGTTTTAATGATGCTAGGATAGTTGTCTTCCCGAAACCAGGTAAGGATCCCGCTTTAGTACAATCATATAGCCCAATCTCTTTTCTCAATCAAGATTTCAAGTTATTTACTAAATTAATTGCTTCACGTCTTCAATTGGTGTTACCTAGAATACTACATCCTGCTCAGACGGGATTTGTACGGGGTCGCACATCTGTGCATAATGGGGGTAATTCCAAGTTGATCGCAGCAGGAATTTAGTTAGCAATTGGGCAAAACCATGTGCACTGCAGGGGAGGCAGATATAACATGTGCAGAGAGAGTTAGATTTGGGTGGGGTGTGTTCAATCTGCAATCTAATTTGCAGTGTAAAAATAAAGCAGCCAGTATTTACCCTGCACAGAAATAAAATAACCCTCGCAAATCTAACTGTCTCTGCACGTGTTAAATCTGCCTCCCCTGCAGTGCACATGGTTTTGCCCAATTGCTAACTAAATTCCTGCTGCGATCAACTTGGAATTACCCCCAATATTCGTACGCTGCTCGCTGCTATGGTAATAGATATTTTCACAATACAAAAGCTATTGTGGTCAGCTGTGACGTAGATAAAGCATTCGATCGTGTTTCCTGGTCGCATATATTGCGTGTGTTGCATGTGCAACAGTTTGGGCCACGCTTCACTAGTATTTTCCGTATGCTTTATGCCCAGCCGACAGCTCACTTAACTATTAATGGTGTTAATTCTCCCTCCTTTACTTTACAGAGAGGTACACAACAGGGATGGCCTCTCTCCCCATTGCTTTTTAATCTTGCCCTGGATCCCCTAATCCGTACATTTCTTAGAAACACCACATGGAGAGGCATTTTTGTTGGTGTGCAATGTGTGCACCGAACATTTTTCGGGTTTTGTGTTTTGGTTTTGGATTCGGTTCCGCGGCCGTGTTTTGGATTCGGACGCGTTTTGGCAAAACCTCCCTGAAATTTTTTGGGCGGATTCGGGTGTGTTTTGGATTCGGGTGTTTTTTTTCAAAAACCCATCAAAAACAGCTTAAATCATTGAATTTGGGGGTCATTTTGATCCCATAGTATAATTAACCTCAATAACCATAATTTCCACTCATTTCCAGTCTATTCTGAACACCTCACAATATTATTTTTAGTCCTAAAATTTGCACCGAGGTCGCTGGATGACTAAGCTAAGTGACCCAAGTGGCCGGCACAAACACCTGGCCCATCTAGGAGTGACACTGCAGTGTTAGACAGGATGGCACTTAAAAAAATTAGCCCCAAATGATGCAGAGATAAATAAAAATAAAAAAGAGGTGCAAGATGGAATTGTCCTTGGGTCCTCCCACCCACCCTTATGTTGTATAAACAGGACATGCACACTTTAACAAACCCATCATTTCAGTGACAGGGTCTGCCACACGACTGTGGCTGAAATGACTGGTTGGTTTGGGCCCCCACCAAAAAAGAAGCAATCAATCTCTCCTTGCACAAACTGGCTCTACAGAGGCAAGATGTCCACCTCCTCCTCATCATCCGATTCCTCACCCCTTTCACTGTGTACATCCCCCTCCTCACAGATTATTAATTTGTCCCCACTGGAATCCACCATCTCAGGTCCCTGTGTACTTTCTGGAGGCAATTGCTGGTGAATGTCTCCACAGAGGAATTGATTATAATTCATTTTGATGAACATCATCTTCTCCACATAACCTTGTACGCCGATTGCTGAGAAGGTGACCGGCTGCACTAAACACTCTTTCGGAGTACACATTGGAGGGGGGGCAACTTAGGTAAAATAAAGCCAGTTTGTGCAAGGGCCTCCAAATTGCCTCTTTTTCCTGCCAGTATACGTACGGACTGTCTGACGTGCCTACTTGGATGCGGTCACTCATGTAATCCTCCACCATTCTTTCAATGGTGACAGAATCATATGCAGTGACAGTAGACGACATGTCAGTAATCGTTGGCAGGTCCTTCAGTCTGGACCAGATGTCAGCATTCGCTCCAGACTGCCCTGCATCACCGCCAGTGGGTGGGCCCGGAATTCTTAGCCTTTTCCTGGCAGCCCCAGTTGTGGGAGAATGTGAAGGAGGAGCTGTTGGCGGGTCACGTTCCGCTTGACTTGACAAGTGTCTCACCAGCAGGTCTTTGAACATATGCAGACTTGTGTCTGCCGGAAAGAAAGATACAACGTAGGCTTTAAACCTAGGATCGAGCACGGTGGGCAAAATGTAGAGCTCTGATTTCAACAGATTGACCAACCGTGAATCCTGGTTAAGCGAATTAAGGGCTCCATCCACAAGTCCCACATGCCTAGTGGAATCGCTCCGTTTTAGCTTCTCCTTCAATCTCTCCAGCTTCTTCTGCAAAAGCCTGATGAGGGGAATGACCTGACTCAGGCTGGCAGTGTCTGAACTTACTTCACGTGTGGAAAGTTCAAAGGGTTGCAGAACCTTGCACAACGTTGAAATCATTCTCCACTGCGCTTGAGTCAGGTGCATTCCCCCTCCTTTGTCTATATCGTAGGTAGATGTATAGGCTTGAATGGCCTTTTGCTGCTCCTCCATCCTCTGAAGCATATAGAGGGTTGAATTCCACCTCGTTACCACCTCTTGCTTCAGATGATGGCGGGGCAGGTTCAGGAGTGTTTGCTGGTGCTCCAGTCTTCGGCACGCGGTGGCTGAATGCCGAAAGTGGCCCGCAATTCTTCGGGCCACCGACAGCACCTCTTGCACGCCCCTGTCGTTTTTAAAAAAATTCTGAACCACAAAATTCAATGTATGTGCAAAACATGGGATGTGCTGGAATTTGCCCACATGTAATGCACGCACAATATTGGTGGCATTGTCTGATGTCACAAATCCCCAGGAGAGTCCAATTGGGGTAAGCCATTCTGCGATGATGTTCCTCAGTTTCCGTAAGAGGTTGTCAGCTGTGTGCCTCTTATGGAAAGCGGTGATACAAAGCGTAGCCTGCCTAGGAACGAGTTGGCGTTTGCGAGATGCTGCTACTGGTGCCGCCGCTGCTGTTCTTGCTGCGGGAGGCAATACATCTACCCAGTGGGCTGTCACAGTCATATAGTCCTGAGTCTGCCCTGCTCCACTTGTCCACATGTCCGTGGTTAAGTGGACATTGGGAACAACTGCATTTTTTAGGACACTGGCGACTCTTTTTCTAACGTCTGTGTGCATTCTCGGTATCGCCTGCCTAGAGAAATGGAACCTTGATGGTATTTGGTACCGGGGACACAGTACCTCAAGCAATTCTCTAATTCCCTGTGAATTAACGGTGGATACCAGACACACATTTAACACCACCGCAGCTGCCAAGACCTGAGTTATCCGCTTTGCAGCAGGATGACTGCTGTGATGTTTCATCTTCCTCGCAAAGGACTGTTGGACAGTCAGTTGCTTACTGGAAGTAGTACAAGTGGTCTTCCGACTTCCCCTCTGGGATGACGATCGACTCCCAGCAGCAACAACAGCAGCACCAGCAGCAGTAGGCGTTACACTCAAGGATGCATCGGAGGAATCCCAGGCAGGAGAGGACTCGTCAGACTTGCCAGTGACATGGCCTGCAGGACTATTGGCTTTCCTGTCTAAGGAGGAAATTGACACTGAGGGAGTTGGTGCTGTGGTTTGCAGGAGCTTGGTTACAAGAGGAAGGGATTTAGTTGTCAGTGGACTGCTTCCGCTGTCACCCAAAGTTTTTGAACTTGTCAATGACTTCTGATGAATGCGCTCCAGGTGACATATAAGGGAGGATGTTCCTAGGTGGTTAACGTCCTTACCCCTACTTATTACAGCTTGACAAAGGCAACACACGGCTTGACACCTGTTGTCCGCATTTCTGTTAAAATAATTCCACACCGAAGAGGTGATTTTTTTTTTGTAATTTGACCAGGCATGTCAAGGCCATATTCGTCCCACGGACAACAGGTGTCTCCCCGGGTGCCTGACTTAAACAAACCACCTCACCATCAGAATCCTCCTTGTCAATTTCCTCCTCAGCGCCAGCAACACCCATATTCTCATCCTGGTGTACTTCAACAGTGACATCTTCAATTTGACTATCAGGAACAATTGGACTCTCCTTGGGGATTTGTGATTTAGAAGAACGTACAGTTCTTTGCTGTGCTTTTGCCAGCTTGTCTTTTCATTTTTCTAGCGGGAGGATGAGTGCTTCCATCCTCATGTGAAGCTGAACCACTAGCCATGAACATAGGCCAGGGCCTCAGCCATTCCTTGCCACTCCGTGTCGTAAATGGCATATTGGCAAGTTTACGCTTCTCATCAGACGCTTTTAATTTTGATTTTTGGGTCATTTTACTGAACTTTTGTTTTTTGGATTTTACATGCTCTCTACTATGACATTGGGCATCGGCCTTGGCAGACGACGTTGATGGCATTTCATCGTCTCGGTCATGACTAGTGGCAGCAGCTTCAGCATAAGGTGGAAGTGGATCTTGATCTTTCCCTATTTTACCCTCCACATTTTTGTTCTCCATTTTTTAATGTGTGGAATTATATGCCAGTAATATATCAATAGCAATGGCCTACTGTACTGTACTATATATGTATACTGTTGGTCACCAAAATGCTGCACTGTAATACTAGAAGCTATAGAAAAGTATATGTATTATTGTATATATCAGTACAGAGTGGTGTAACTGTGACCCATGTGTCCTGACAAGCAGTATAGAAGCTATAGAAAAGTATATATATTATTGTATATATCAGTACTGTGACACGTGTCCTGACAAGCACTATAGAAGCTATAGAAAATAAGAAAAGTATATATATTATTGTATATATCAGTACAGAGCAGTGTAACTGTGACCCATGTGTCCTGACAAGCAGTATAGAAGCTATAGAAAAGTATATATATTATTGTATATATCAGTACAGAGCGGTGTAACTGTGACCCATGTGTCCTGACAAGCAGTATAGAAGCTATAGAAAAGTATATATATTATTGTATATATCAGTACAGAGCAGTGTAACTGTGACACATGTGTCCTGACAAGCAGTATAGAAGCTATAGAAATTAAGAAAAGTATATATATTATTGTATATATCAGTACAGAGCAGTGTAACTGTGACACGTGTCCTGACAAGCAGTATAGAAGCTATAGAAAATAAGAAAAGTATATATATTATTGTATATATCAGTACAGAGTGGTGTAACTGTGACCCATGTGTCCTGACAAGCAGTATAGAAGCTATAGAAAAGTATATATATTACTGTATATATCAGTACAGAGCGGTGTAACTGTGACACGTGTCCTGACAAGCAGTATAGAAGCTATAGAAAAGTATATATATTATTGTATATATTAGTACAGAGCGGTGTAACTGTGACCATGTGTCCTGACAAGCAGTATAGAAGCTATAGAAAAGTATATATTATTATATACTGGGGGTCCCCAGTCCCCACAATGCAGCACACTGATCAGATATTTGCAGCACACTGAGCACAGATATGGAGCGTTTTCAGGCAGAGAACGTAGATATTTTCAGCACACTGAGCACAGATTATTTGCAGCACACTGAGCACAGATATTTTCAGCACACTGAGCACAGATTACGGAGCTTTTCAGGGAGAGAACGCAGCCACGTCCTCTTCGTTCAATCTCCAAAGCACGAGTGAAAATGGCGACGACGCGCGGCTCCTTATATAGAATACGAATCTCGCGAGAATCCGACAGCGGGATGATGACGTTCGGGCGCGTTCTGGTTAAGATCCGAGGCTGCCTCGGAACCGTGTAAAATGGGTGAAGTTCGGGGGGGTTCGGATCTCGGAGAACCGAACCCGCTCATCTCTAGTGTGCATGAGGTTAAGGTGTCGGCTTTTGCTGATGACTTGCTTCTTTATTTTACCCGCAGACTGCTTTTCCATTACTGTTGTCTACATTGAAGCTATTTAATGACGTCTCTGGATTCCTAATTAATTTTACCAAAACTGAAGCTTTAGCCTTGTATGATGCTGCAAAATTGGACTGGGGGTCTCGGTTTCCCCTTCCGTTGGGCTCGTGATTTTATCGTTTATTTAGGTTTACGTATACCCTCTGCGCCAGCGGACTGGTATTCAGTAAACATAGCCTTCTTTATGGTTAGCTGATTTTGAAAAGTGAAAACATCTACCGCTTTCCCATTTGGGACGGTGTAACTTGATGGTCTCTTTCCCTTGTTTGCTCTATGCAGTCCAGATGCTTCCTTTCACTTTTTCGAAAAGGGATGCCAACATTGCAGCAGCCATTATCTTTGGGTGGAATTAACTTGCCCTGCATCCAGGATTATGCCTTAGCGGCTAATTACAGAGTTGCACTGGATTGGATAGATGAAAATAACTCTTATACTGACACAACACTGGATCAAGCATTTAGTCCTGACTGTAATTTAGTGTCCTTATTGCATAGATTGCCTACACTTATTTCCCACTCGATAAAGACTAACCCCTGGCTTAACATTGTGTTGTGGAAAAGACATGATTTCTTCCTCCGAACTATATTTCTCCCATTACTACATAACTCTGATTTTCAACATGGTGAATCTGATAGGATTATTGGACTGTGGCACCTCCAGGGTTTACGTATGCTATATCAATTCTTGGACAAGGATTGTTCCTCCATTATTTCTCCATCCTTACTACAGGAACGCTTACCAGCTTTGCGCTTCCCTCTATTTGTATATTTCCAAATACGTAGCTATATTACCAAACTATTATCCCAACTGACTGTCACCGATAAGTCCAATGTGTTAGATGTTATAACACAGACCAATCAGGGTTCCCCGACCACTACCTCCTTTATTTACTCACACACTGGGAGGACTTTATCTCCACCCTCACTACTGGCATCGCCAACTGGTCAATTACGTTTCTGGATATTCCCTTAAAGACTATTATAGCATCCTGCACAACACTAAATAAACAGCTGATCTCTGTATCATATGCAGAGATGAACTTTAAATTGCTTCATAGGGCATATTACACTCCAAGACTTCGCTTTCTGACTGGTGCATCAGACACCTCCAATTGCTTCTGTACTGGAAAAGGACTTAGGTGTTCTCATAGATAGCAAACTAAGCAGCAGTACCCAAAGTAGGACTGCAGCAAAGAAGGCTAATAAGATATTAGCATGCATAAAACGGGGAATTGATGCTAGAGACGAGAGTATTATACTCCCGTTATATCAATCACTTGTGAGGCCACACTTTGAATACTGTGTACAATTCTGGCACCATACTACAAAAGGATATCCTGGAGCTAGAAAAGGTTCAGAGGCGGGCGACCAAACTAATTAAGGGTATGGAGATGCTGGAATACGAGGAAAGGCTTGCAAGACTAGGCATGTTTACACTGGAAAAGAGGAGATTAAGAGGGGACATGATCAACATCTACAAATATATAAGGGGACAATATACAGATCTTGCGCAGGACCTGTTTTTGGTTAGATCAACACAGAGAACTCGTGGACACTCACTTCGGTTAGAAGAGAGGAGATTCCGCACAATACGGCGTAAAGGCTTTTTTACGGTAAGGACGATACGTGTTTGGAATTCTCTGCCTGAGGGAGTTGTAATGGCTGACTCAGTCAACACCTTTAAGAATGGGTTAGATAAATTCCTGATGGATAAGGATATCCAGGGTTACGGGGCATAGTCAAGCACTATGGTTATTATAAAAAAGAGGGGTAAAACGTAACGGCAGTCATCAACATCAGTCAAAATTTTATACAAAATAATCCTTCATAGGAGACCACAAATAGGTTGAACTCGATGGACAATTGTCTTTTTTCAACCTTAGATACTATGTTACTATGTCACTAAGTGCTCTACGCCTGAGGCAGACTTGATACACTGTATGTGGTCGTGTACCTTCGTACAATCCTTGTGGAATGATGTGGGTTCCTATATTAATAATGTATTACATATTCCCTTTACGATTCATATGACCTGGGCCCTATGGAACCATTTTCCTTCTTCTTCCTTCTTCTATTCCCCTTTCTATTTCTAAAGGTAATCGCCTCCTTTTAGCAAAAGTTGCTGCAGCATCAAAAAAAAACTATTCTTTCAGAGTGGATTGTGTCTGACCCTGTATCTTTAACTCTTGTGACACCTTGTCTTCTTTACTTGTTCCAAGTGGATTGGTCGGAGTGTTTTTTGGACATTGAATCTAAATCACATACATTTTTTGATATATGGTTGCCTTACATACGCACCTTACCAGACTCGACTAAGAAGTCGATATGGAGAGCTGTTAGACTATCCACTTGGTACAATTTAGAACTTCTGGATAGAGGACTGCCCTCCTTTTAATTTTAATTATTTTGATTTCCGAGTACATTTATATGTTGTTGTTACTGTGGTTTTGAGATGCCCGCCTCCACTTTCCTGATTATTGTCTTCTTGTTCTGTACCTTGATATATATTTCTTACTGCTAAACGCCATACCATATCTGTACCAATAATATTGCCTGTAATACTGAATGCCTATTTGCTTTTTTTGAATAAACATATATTAAAAAAAAAAAAGAGATGGATCAACACACAAATTGTTCACCTGTAGTCTAGCGCCACATAAGCACTTATTAACAAAGCAGGGCAAATTTAATAACCTATGGCAGAGTTTCCAAAACTACACTCAAGGATGCATCGGAGGAATCCCAGGCAGGAGAGGACTCGTCAGACTTGCCAGTGACATGGCCTGCAGGACTATTGGCTTTCCTGTCTAAGGAGGAAATTGACACTGAGGGAGTTGGTGCTGTGGTTTGCAGGAGCTTGGTTACAAGAGGAAGGGATTTAGTTGTCAGTGGACTGCTTCTGCTGTCACCCAAAGTTTTTGAACTTGTCAATGACTTCTGATGAATGCGCTCCAGGTGACATATAAGGGAGGATGTTCCTAGGTGGTTAACGTCCTTACCCCTACTTATTACAGCTTGACAAAGGCAACACACGGCTTGACACCTGTTGTCCGCATTTCTGTTAAAATAATTCCACACCGAAGAGGTGATTTCTTTTTGTAATTTGACCAGGCATGTCAAGGCCATATTCGTCCCACGGACAACAGGTGTCTCTCCGGGCGCCTGACTTAAACAAACCACCTCACCATCAGAATCCTCCTTGTCAATTTCCTCCTCAGCGCCAGCAACACCCATATCCTCATCCTGGTGTACTTCAACAGTGACATCTTCAATTTGACTATCAGGAACAATTGGACTCTCCTTGGGGATTTGTGATTTAGAAGAACGTACAGTTCTTTGCTGTGCTTTTGCCAGCTTGTCTTTTCATTTTTCTAGCGGGAGGATGAGTGCTTCCATCCTCATGTGAAGCTGAACCACTAGCCATGAACATAGGCCAGGGCCTCAGCCATTCCTTGCCACTCCGTGTCGTAAATGGCATATTGGCAAGTTTACGCTTCTCATCAGACGCTTTTAATTTTGATTTTTGGGTCATTTTACTGAACTTTTGTTTTTTGGATTTTACATGCTCTCTACTATGACATTGGGCATCGGCCTTGGCAGACGACGTTGATGGCATTTCATCGTCTCGGCCATGACTAGTGGCAGCAGCTTCAGCATGAGGTGGAAGTGGATCTTGATCTTTCCCTATTTTACCCTCCACATTTTTGTTCTCCATTTTTTAATGTGTGGAATTATATGCCAGTAATATATCAATAGCAATGGCCTACTGTACTGTACTATATATGTATACTGTTGGTCACCAAAATGCTGCACTGTAATACTAGAAGCTATAGAAAAGTATATATATTATTGTATATATCAGTACAGAGTGGTGTAACTGTGACCCATGTGTCCTGACAAGCAGTATAGAAGCTATAGAAAAGTATATATATTATTGTATATATCAGTACTGTGACACGTGTCCTGACAAGCACTATAGAAGCTATAGAAAATAAGAAAAGTATATATATTATTGTATATATCAGTACAGAGCAGTGTAACTGTGACCCATGTGTCCTGACAAGCATTATAGAAGCTATAGAAAAGTATATATATTATTGTATATATCAGTACAGAGCGGTGTAACTGTGACCCATGTGTCCTGACAAGCAGTATAGAAGCTATAGAAAAGTATATATATTATTGTATATATCAGTACAGAGCAGTGTAACTGTGACACATGTGTCCTGACAAGCAGTATAGAAGCTATAGAAAATAAGAAAAGTATATATATTATTGTATATATCAGTACAGAGCAGTGTAACTGTGACACATGTGTCCTGACAAGCAGTATAGAAGCTATAGAAAATAAGAAAAGTATATATATTATTGTATATATCAGTACAGAGTGGTGTAACTGTGACCCATGTGTCCTGACAAGCAGTATAGAAGCTATAGAAAAGTATATATATTATTGTATATATCAGTACAGAGCGGTGTAACTGTGACCCATGTGTCCTGACAAGCAGTATAGAAGCTATAGAAAAGTATATATATTATTGTATATATCAGTACAGAGCGGTGTAACTGTGACCCATGTGTGTCCTGACAAGCAGTATAGAAGCTATAGAAAAGTATATATATTATTGTATATATCAGTACAGAGCGGTGTAACTGTGACCCATGTGTCCTGACAAGCAGTATAGAAGCTATAGAAAAGTATTTATATTATTGTATATATCAGTACAGAGCAGTGTAATTGTGACCATGTGTCCTGACAAGCAGTATAGAGGCTATAGAAAAGTATATATATTATTGTATATATCAGTACAGAGCGGTGTATCTGTGACCATGTGTCCTGACAAGCAGTATAGAAGCTATAGAAAAGTATATATAATATTACTGTATATATCAGTACAGAGCGGTGTAACTGTGACACGTGTCCTGACAAGCAGTATAGAAGCTATAGAAAAGTTTATATATTATTGTATATATTAGTACAGAGCGGTGTAACTGTGACACATGTGTCCTGACAAGCAGTATAGAAGCTATAGAAAAGTATATATATTATTGTATATATCAGTACAGAGCTGTGTAACTGTGACCATGTGTCCTGACAAGCAGTATAGAAGCTATAGAAAAGTATATATTATTATATACTGGGGGTCCCCAGTCCCCACAATGCAGCACACTGATCAGATATTTGCAGCACACTGAGCACAGATATGGAGCGTTTTCAGGCAGAGAACGTAGATATTTTCAGCACACTGAGCACAGATTATTTGCAGCACACTGAGCACAGATATTTTCAGCACACTGAGCACAGATTACGGAGCTTTTCAGGGAGAGAACGCAGCCACGTCCTCTTCGTTCAATCTCCAAAGCACGAGTGAAAATGGCGACGACGCGCGGCTCCTTATATAGAATACGAATCTCGCGAGAATCCGACAGCGGGATGATGACGTTCGGGCGCGTTCTGGTTAAGATCCGAGGCTGCCTCGGAACCGTGTAAAATGGGTGAAGTTCGGGGGGGTTCGGATCTCGGAGAACCGAACCCGCTCATCTCTAGTGTGCATGAGGTTAACGTGTCGGCTTTTGCTGATGACTTGCTTCTTTATTTTACCCGCAGACTGCTTTTCCATTACTGTTGTCTACATTGAAGCTATTTAATGACGTCTCTGGATTCCTAATTAATTTTACCAAAACTGAAGCTTTAGCCTTGTATGATGCTGCAAAATTGGACTGGGCGTCTCGGTTTCCCCTTCCGTTGGGCTCGTGATTTTATTGTTTATTTAGGTTTACGTATACCCTCTGCGCCAGCGGACTGGTATTCAGTAAACATAGCCTTCTTTATGGTTAGCTGATTTTGAAAAGTGAAAACATCTACCGCTTTCCCATTTGGGACGGTGTAACTTGATGGTCTCTTTCCCTTGTTTGCTCTATGCAGTCCAGATGCTTCCTTTCACTTTTTCGAAAAGGGATGCCAACATTGCAGCAGCCATTATCTTTGGGTGGAATTAACTTGCCCTGCATCCCGGATTATGCCTTAGCGGCTAATTACAGAGTTGCACTGGATTGGATAGGAGGAAATAACGCTTATACTGATACAACACTGGATCAAGCATTTAGTCCTGACTGTAATTTAGTGTCCTTATTGCATAGATTGCCTACACTTATTTCCCACTCAATAAAGACTAACCCCTGGCTTAACATTGTGTTGTGGAAAAGACATGCTTTCCTCCTCCGAACTATATTTCTCCCATTACTACATAACTCTGATTTTCAACATGGTGAATCTGATAGGATTATTGGACTGTGGCACCTCCAGGGTTTACGTATGCTATATCAATTCTTGGACAAGGATTGTTCCTCCATTATTTCTCCATCCTTACTACAGGAACGCTTACCAGCTTTGCGCTTCCCTCTATTTGTATATTTCCAAATACGTAGCTATATTACCAAACTATTATCCCAACTGACTGTCACCGATAAGTCCAATGTGTTAGATGTTATAACACAGACCAATCAGGGTTCCCCGACCACTACCTCCTTTATTTACTCACACACTAGGAGGACTTTATCTCCACCCTCACTACTGGCATGGCCAACTGGTCAATTACGTTTCTGGATATTCCCTTAAAGACTATTATAGCATCCTGCACAACACTAAATAAACAGCTGATCTCTGCATCATATGCAGAGATGAACTTTAAATTGCTTCATAGGGCATATTACACTCCAAGACTTCGCTTTCTGACTGGTGCATCAGACACCTCCAATTGCTTCTGTACTGGAAAAGGACTTAGGTGTTCTCATAGATAGTCATAGATAGCAAACTAAGCAGCAGTACCCAAAGTAGGACTGCAGCAAAGAAGGCTAATAAGATATTAGCATGCATAAAACGGGGAATTGATGCTAGAGACGAGAGTATTATACTCCCGTTATATCAATCACTTGTGAGGCCACACTTTGAATACTGTGTACAATTCTGGGCACCATACTACAAAAGGATATCCTGGAGCTAGAAAAGGTTCAGAGGCGGGCGACCAAACTAATTAAGGGCATGGAGATGATGGAATACGAGGAAAGGCTTGCAAGACTAGGCATGTTTACACTGGAAAAGAGGAGATTAAGAGGGGACATGATCAACATCTACAAATATATAAGGGGACAATATACAGATCTTGCGCAGGACCTGTTTTTGGTTAGATCAACACAGAGAACTCGTGGACACTCACTTCGGTTAGAAGAGAGGAGATTCCGCACAATACGGCGTAAAGGCTTTTTTACGGTAAGGACGATATGTGTTTGGAATTCTCTGCCTGAGGGAGTTGTAATGGCCGACTCAGTCAACACCTTTAAGAATGGGTTAGATAAATTCCTGATGGATAAGGATATCCAGGGTTACGGGGCATAGTCAAGCACTATGGTTATTATAAAAAAGAGGGGTAAAACGTAACGGCAGTCATCAACATCAGTCAAAATTTTATACAAAATAATCCTTCATAGGAGACCACAAATAGGTTGAACTCGATGGACAATTGTCTTTTTTCAACCTTAGATACTATGTTACTATGTCACTAAGTGCTCTACGCCTGAGGCAGACTTGATACACTGTATGTGGTCGTGTACCTTCGTACAATCCTTGTGGAATGATGTGGGTTCCTATATTAATAATGTATTACATATTCCCTTTACGATTCATATGACCTGGGCCCTATGGAACCATTTTCCTTCTTCCTTCTTCTATTCCCCTTTCTATTTCTAAAGGTAATCGCCTCCTTTTAGCAAAAGTTGCTGCAGCATCAAAAAAAAACTATTCTTTCAGAGTGGATTGTGTCTGACCCTGTATCTTTAACTCTTATGACACCTTGTCTTCTTTACTTGTTCCAAGTGGATTGGTCGGAGTGTTTTTTGGACATTGAATCTAAACCACATACATTTTTTGATATATGGTTGCCTTACATACGCACCTTACCAGACTCGACTAAGAAGTCGATATGGAGAACTGTTAGACTATCCACTTGGTACAATTTAGAACTTCTGGATAGAGGACTGCCCTCCTTTTAATTTGAATTATTTTGATTTCCGACTACATTTATATGTTGTTGTTACTGTGGTTTTGAGATGCCCGCCTCCACTTTCCTGATTATTGTCTTCTTGTTCTGTACCTTGATATATATTTCTTACTGCTAAACGCCATACCATATCTGTACCAATAATATTGCCTGTAATACTGAATGTCTATTTGCTTTTTTTGAATAAACATATATTTAAAAAAAAGAGATGGATCAACAAACAAATTGCTCACCTGTAATCTAGCGCCACATAAGCACTTATTAACAAAGCAGGGCAAATTTAATAACCTATGGCAGAGTTTCCAAAACTCAGCCATTACAGTCCATGTTTTAAGGATATCTATGCTTGAGCACAGGTGACTTAGGGGCAGATTCAGAGATGGACGAAATTACATGTGAACGCAATGCAAATGCATACACACACATAATACCATACCTCCCAACATGACCCTATCCACCTGTGTTGAACAGGTTAATGGATAAGAAAGGTGTTTCAGCACAGGTGATGGCTATCATACATTAAGATGGAAGTCCAGGAGCAGAGTATTCTGTCCCCCCTGGGGAGGGTCATGTTGGGAGGTATGTAATGCAAAAGACCAATATGCAACCTCCCAAAATACTCATTTACATCCAACACGCACAAACATAAACTAGTGATGTATATTACGAGTGAGGAAAAATGCATACTATAACAAATGCGAACGAAATTCAAAACAAGAACGCAAGTAAAAGTGTATGCCACACAGAACAAAATGTTGCCAATGCCTGAAAAGGCAATGTCAGGATGCATGAATCTGCCCCTGTACATCCTGCCTCATCCAGTTCAGCACCCACCAGTAAAGGATTGTCTGAGCAGCAAACAAATAATATTGGGGGTCATTCCGACCTGATCGTAGCTGTGCTAAATTTAGCACAGCTACGATCACTTACACTGATATGCGGGGGGACGTCCAGCACAGGGCTAGTCCGCACCACATGTCATGCCGCCCCCCCGCACAAGTACAAAAGCATCACACAGCAGTGATGCTTTTGTACTTGAAGAGTAACTCCCAGCCAGCGCAGCTCCTGCGGCTGGCTGGGAGTTACTCGTCGCTGCCCTGGGTCGCAGCGGCTGTGTGTGATGCCACGCAGCCGCTGTGGTCCGCCCCCTGTACGGTTTGGCCACGCATGTGTTGGCCAGACTGCGCCCACAAAACGGCGGCCAAACGCAGCCCCCTCCCGCCCAGCGACCGCCTCTGCCTGTCAATCAGGCAGAGGTGATTCCTAGGCAATGACAGCCATGGGCTGTCAGCCATGCGCCGGCGCACTGCGGCACTGTTTGACTTGATCGATGCGCTGCGATAAACTGCAGCGAGCAATCAGGTCAGAATGACCCCCAATGTGTCTATCAATGTGGAACGTAGTACAAAGCAACACCCAGTTGGCGATGATGTGGTGCAGCCCAAAAAAGTTTGAGAAAAAAAAAGTAAATAAAAAAAATTGTGTTGCAAATAATTACACATTAGGAATCTTATTTTTATGCAGGTGAATGCTAATTTAACATTGTTTGTGTTTTGTGTATTTTTGAATATTCAGGTAACTTTTCTTTAGTTCATTTGGTTTGTTTTTCTGCAGATAAATCTCACTTTTTTTTTTTAAATAGAGTAATTTTTATTCACCACAAAAGTTAAAGATACAGACATTTCAGGATACATTTCTGGTCATATTGGATAATCACATTATTCAGTCATTCATATCAGCTTTATGGTATTATACATGCATGAATACTATTCCCCACATCACCATTTCCGTGCGGCCTTCACGCAATATGCATATTGTATGTAGTCTGTATCCAAGTTATGATTCACATACTTAACATTTTTTAGATTTTCTCCCCCCACCTTATGTGTAATTACCCCGTCTATTGAGCCGTATATAGCCCACAACCCCACTACCCCCAAACTAACCCTCTAAACAAACTCAAGCCTAGTCAACCTGATGTGTGCGTGGTGTGGTGCGACAGCTAACCACCTAAGCAACTGCGTTAGGAGAGGTAAAGGGTTCGGCCCAACGCCCCGGGCCCAAACAGCGCTTCTGCATCAATGGCCAGTGCCCGCTACATTTGAAGGGCAAGGGAGGAGTATGTGGAAGTGATCCAAGGAGACCAAATCTTCTCGTATCTGGTAAGGGCATTATATTTCATATATACATATCGTTCTTTTAATAGGGTATCATTGATCAAACTTTTAAGAGCAGGTATTGTGGGAGGGCTGGGGGCCATCCATGTCCGCGCGATGCACACTTTTGCAAGTGCGCATACGCTGCGGGCATACATGCTTTCCCATCTGGACCCAGAACTCGAGTCACCCACCCCCAGAATGCAAAATCTCGGAGTCAGCATTCCCCTCTGTGTTCCTGTGTGTTCCAAAATCGACCTGACCCCAGCCCAGAACACCTGTAGCGACGGGCATTCCCATATGAGGTGCCAGAATGTGCCTCCGGCAGCCCTGCACTTGGGACAAACATCAACATTATCAGACCTGAATCTGGCCAGCCTGCTCGGTGTCATGTATGACCTATGCAGAATGAAAAACTGAATCTGCTGAAACCGTAGCGATTTGGTGACCTGACTCGGATTGCCCAAAGCGCAGTCTTCCCCGTCTATGGGACCCAAGTCACGCTCCCAGTTCGCCCGAAGATTCGAGAGCGGGTCTGCGTGTATTGTTTGGAGGAGGTATGAGTAAGTGAAGGAGATCACCTTGACTCGACCCAAAGATTGTAGGAATGTTTTGATGGGAAATGGGAGGAGCGCCGGGGGGGAGTCTCCAAATTGCGCCTGCAAGGCGTGCCTGAGCTGTAAAAATCTGTAGAAGTGAGAGTTCGGAAGTCCAAACTCCTCCTTTAATTGTTGAAATGATTTCAATGAACCGCCACTATATAATTGGGACAGTGAGTCTATCGAATACGGAGCCCATACCTCCCCGCCCTCTAGGGACCTCAGCTCATTAAGCATTGTGGAGTGCCATAGGGGGGTGTCAGGGTCCATGCCTTCATACCCGAGCAGGCCCTTCAATGCTAGCCATATTCTCATCGCCTGAAAGACAATAGGAGGTAAAGATCTGGAAGGGTTTTCCCCCACCAAGACCTGTGCCGGGGAAAGGTCTGGGTAGTAGCACTGAAGGAACGCCCGTTCCAGCCCAGCCCCCCCCCCCTCCCGAAGCCACATACTGATATGTGATAGCTGAGCAGCATAGTAATATAGTTGGAAGTGAGGCAAGGCCAGACCGCCGTCCCTTTTCTGTCTGGTGAGGGTGGTTAATTTAATTCTAGCTCTTTTATTGGCCCATACAAAGGAGGACAGGACGCTATTTAATTTCCTGAAGAAGGCTGGAAAAATGAATACAGGGGACTGTAGTAGAACATACAATAGTTTAGGCAGGACTACCATTTTAATAAGGCCGACCCTGCCCGTCATTGTCAGTGGTAACTTACCCCAGGCTCTAGATTTGCGCACTACTGTTTGTACTAGGGGGTCGAGGTTTAAGGGCACAAAGTCTGATGGGTCGTTTGTAATTTGTAATTAGAATTCCGAGGTACTTGAACTGAACTGTCCAGCACAGTGGCAGAGATATTTTCGGAACCTGAGGGAGGGAGCCTATAATGGGCATAATAAATGATTTAGTCCAATTTATGCGGAGACCCGAATACCCACCGAATGTCTCGATGACCCGCAGCACAGTGGGCATCTCTACTGCGTAGTCTTGAAGGAATAGCAACAGGTCATCCGCATAAAGGGCTATCTTGTCAGTACAGGGGCCGGTACCTATTCCCTCGATGTCCGGGTGCGATCTGATCAGGCAAGCGAGTGGCTCTATGGCTATGGCAAACAGAGCAGGAGAGAGGGGGCATCCTTGTCTGGTGCCCCGTGTCAAAGGGAAGGAGGAGGAGATGTAGCCGTTCACCAAGACCCTGGCGCGTGGATTCTGGTATAGCAATTTAATCCACTGAATAAAGTTTGGGCCGAAGCCCATGCTCCTCATGACTCCCCACAGGTAAGGCCATTCAACGCTGTGGAATGCCTTGGCTGCATCCAGCGAGACTACAGCCGCGTCCGAGGGGAAGTCGCGGGGGGCCTGCAAAATGGTGTATAGCCTGCGCAAGTTAATGGATGTGGATTTCCCAGGCATGAAGCCGGTTTGATCCGGATGAATTATGGATTCAATTACTAGGTTGAGACGGACCGCGAGAATTTTCGCCAGGATCTTGGCGTCAGTGGGGATGAGGGAGATCGGCCTGTAGGAGTCCAACAACATGGGGTCCTTACCAGGCTTTGGAAGCATTATAAGGATCGCCTCGGACATCGAGGGAGGAAGGCTGTCAGTGACACTCATTTTAACGTACGTGTCAAGCAGCTGGGGACCAAAGAATTCTATATACTGTTTATATAGTTCCGTGGGAATACCGTCACTACCCGGGGATTTACCTCTAGGAGACACCTCCACCGCCGACACCACCTCTTCCAGGGTCAGAGGTGCGTCCAGTGCGTCCCTGGCCTCATGGGAGAGTTTAGAAAGGGGAATGTTTATCAGGTACAGGTCTATTTCCTCCGTGGAGCATGTCAGTCTACTGTCGTAAATTTCTCTGAAGTAGCCGAGGAACATCTGAGCGATGTCGGGGGTGGCATCCACCGTGAAGCCGCTTGGGTCGAGCATTTGCGCTATCGTGGTCCCAGGTCTATCATAGTGCACTAAGTGGGCCATCAGGCTACCTGGTCTGTCCGCCTGCATATATATGTTAGTAGCCCTAAACAAAAGGGAACGTGCATTTATATCTGAAAGGTGGGCCAGCCAGGCCTCCTGAGCCACAAGCCAGCGGGCCTTCAGCTCAGGAGTACCCTCTGTCAGGTAACGCATCTCCAGATCCCTACACTCAGTCTCAAGCTGTCTTTCCGTCGCCCTTCTAGCCACCTTGCAGGCTGCAATTTTGCCGATCATTGTACCTCGTAAATATGCCTTGAACGCGTCCCAGACAACCGGGGCCCGGGCCGATCCCACGTTATCTGCAAAAAATCCCTCCCATGTGGACACCAACTCCGGGCATTCGCCCAGCTGGGCCAGCCAGGAAGGGTGTAGCCGCCAGTATGACTGTCCCCTCTGACATTCCCCATTTATTGAGAGCACCAGGGGCGAGTGATCTGACACCCCCCGTGCCTCGTAACGGACATCCGTCACGCCAGGCAAAAGCCCAGGCGAGACCAGGGCCAGGTCGATCCTAGAAAAAGAGCCATGTGTACCCGAATAACAGGAGTATTGCCTGAGGCCAGGATTCCGAATTCTCCAGACGTCTACCCACTGCATACCGTCTAGAAATTCTGCGAATCTAGATCCCGATGAGGCTAAACCGCCCCCCGTCCCCCGATCCCGGGGCGCCCTCCATCTGTCTAAGGAGGCATCCAACACAGCGTTGAAGTCCCCCAAGCAGATGACAGGGGTGTGTGGGGAGGAGGCAACAAACAGGGCGGCCTTTTGCAGGACATCGTATGAAAAAGGGGGGGGAACATACACAGACAACAGGAAAAAATTACGTGAGAATAATTTACATTCTAAGAACACGTATCTACCATGCGGATCTGTATTTACCCTAATCATCTCAAACTGTACAGTCCTCTTTATCATTACCGACACCCCTCGGGAATATGAGGAGTGCGAGGAATGATATGCCCAGCCCACCCAAGGCCTACGGAGCGACAACAGCCTATTTCCCTCTAAATGAGTTTCGCTTAAACAGATTATATCCGGGCCATATTTCTTGATCATCTTAAACACTAAGGATCGCTTTACTTTGTTGTTAATGCCCCGGACATTCCACGACAAGATTTTTAAGGGAGGCATGTCAGCCAAGTCATCTGCTGGAGCACATCACTCCTATCTACCACCCGACCCCCCGGCTCCTCACTCGCGCGGTCGCGCCGTCCACCGGCCCCGGACCTCAAGCCAAACCCCTGAGAACAGTGCAACCCCGCCACACCCTCCGAATGACTTATATGTAGGCTTCTTAAATTCAAAACATAAAACAGAAAAACTACTGGGGGGCCAACAGCAGCCCCCCAGCATCCCCCCTCCCCGTATACCTCCCCGAACTGTGGCATACCTAATTCCCTAACCGAACTCTAGCCCTGGAGAACCCAAAGCCTACGGCAACACTGTACTAGGCGTACAGATCAAACAACCCCAATATTTAAACCCTTATACGTTTATACGTTTATAACACTTCTCAGTAAAGTCCAGAACTGCTAAACAAGAGGAAGCTCCCCGGACTTATACTTGCGAGTTGAAGGCCCATAAAGGAAGGCGACCCGATGTCAGTCTGGAGCCAGCTGGTGTGCCCCCGGAGCATATCTGTCCAACCATGACGCCGCTTCCCTGGGCGAGCTGAAGAATTTAGTCTCCCCGTCCGCCACCACTCGCAATCTGGAGGGAAACAGCATTGAGTATGATATATTCAGGTCACGAAGGCGTCGCTTTATGGGGAGAAACTGTGCTCGGTCTTTTTGGACGTCCGCTGCAAAGTCCGGAAATGCCGACACCCGGACTCCATTCCTCATCAGGGGACCCTTCACACGTCCCAGGCGCAGGACGGAGTCCCGGTCCTTGTAGTGCAGGAATTTTGCTATAAAAGTTCGTGGTGGGGCACCTGGTGGTAAAGGCCGGAAGGGCACGCGGTGAGCCCGCTCCACTGCAAACTGAGATGTAAAGGATTCAGCACCGTATGCCTCTTTTAACCAGGATTCCAGAAAATCCTCGGGGTGTGTCCCTTCTTCTTTTTCAGGGAGGCCAACGAACCTCACGTTGTTTCTGCGGAGTCTGCCCTCCATGTCCAGGAGTTTGGCTTGTATCGTTGTGACTTGCTGTGTAACTGCGGACACCGATTGTTGCAGAGGGCCGCTGAGGTCTTCCAGGTTGGAGACCCTTGTCTCAGTTTCGCCCACCCTCTCCCGTACTCGTTGGACGTCCTGTCGTAGCAGTGATAAATCGCACTGCACCTTCTCCATCTTGTCTGATAGGCGTTGCTCGCTGGCCGCTATGGCCTCCAGGACCTGCTGGATGGAGGGTGCAGACGGCTGCGTGTTCGCCCCCGAGTCGGCCCCAGCCGATGGATCCATTCTGGCAGGGGGGGAAGGCTTAGGAGATGACTGCGTCGACTGCGTCGACTGAGATGTAGGCTGTCGGGCGAACTTCTCCAGTTTAGCCGCGGCCGCGCTCTGGCCGCCCCTCACCATCTTGTGGGGGTCCAGCAGTAATAAGAGCCCCGTTATTCAGTATCAAAAGTATAACCGTGGATGGTAAATGCAGTAACAGCAGCACGCCAGTCACTGGGATGGCCAGATGTTGTAATGAAGGGAGAAGGGGGACCTGGGGGGTCCAATGGTATAAATAAATGTGTCCAGTGTGTGGTATGCCAGCAGTATAAGCAGTAGGAGACAGGGCAACTGGGACAGTGTCCAGTCCTCCAGCCCAGTGCAGTCTTCACCCACACTGCACCTTGCTGTATTCTGTGCCTCAGGGAGCTGCAGTTAAAATGGCCGCCCAGCACAGAGATCTCCCCCTCCTTCCCTCTCTGTACCAGCCTTCAGGGTGTCAGGTTGTCTTCTATATGTGGCCCTGGGGGTACAGGAGTGGGGTACCTCTCCTCTCCTGTGCCGCTGGTCGTCGCGTCCGCCTCGGGCGCTCGATCGTGTGCGCGCGCGCACGCGCCCGGCGGAGCTTCAAAATCGAGGCCGGGGACTGAGCTGCGGCCTAGGCCCGGAGTCCGGGCGGCCGCTGACGCGGGCCGGGAGCACTCGTACACACGCTCCACAGCCTCCCCAGCACCGTCAAGCAGGAGATCAGTCCAGAGGAGAGCAGGATCGGGGCCCCAGGATTGTTTCAGGATTAATTATCCAGGGAGCTCCTCGATCCTGCTGCCTAGTCCTCTGCCGCCGTGGTCACAGATAAATCTCACTTTAATATAAAAATAAAAGTCATTTTTGCAGAGATGTTACATTATTTTAGTATTATTAGTTTAGAAAAAAAAGTGTAGTGTTCATTGAAAACACTGGTAAGTTTTGGAAAAAAAAAACATTTAACCTACTGTATATGTGTTTTTTTTAGGGGGGTTAAGAAGGTAATGATTGCTTGTTAATCAGTGATTAGAATACTTGCTAACACCTGCTCAACTAGTTTATAGGAGCAGACTATCGATGTTTACCCATTGCATTTGTCCTACAGAGGTTTGCAAATATACTCTGCGTGAGGTTAGCCCTACTGAATACCTCCCAACATGACCCTCTCCAGGAGGGACAGAATGCTCTGTTCCTGGACTTCCCTCTTAATGTATGATTGCCATCACCTGTGCTTAAACACCTTTCTTATCCATTAACCTGTTCCACACAGTTGTCGGCAATCGTAAATGAAGAGAAAAGTCCAGAAGCAGAACATGGTGTCCCTCCTGGAGTGGGTCATGTTGGGAGGTATGCCCTACTCTAGTGGGTTGTTTTGCTGTTTAATGTGTGTGAGGACGCTTGTAGTGATGTTCGTTTTTTGTAGAGAACGCCCTTTCTACTCCCCCTGACACGCCTTTCATTCCTAGCTCTACATGCGTGTTATGGATACACACCCCAAGTCCTCCCATTCCCTGTACTTGTGTACAACAACAACTCCAACTTTCAATATAGTGGCTGAATAGTAAAGTTTGTCACTTTCTGAATTCCCCAACCTGTGGCTCTCCATCTGTTGTGAAACTACAAGTCCCAGCATGCCCTGCCACAGTTTTGCTATTAGGTAGTGCTAAAGCTGTGGTAGTGCATGCTGGGATGTGCAGTTTCACGACAGCCAGAGAGTCACAGCTTGGCCAGGCCTGCTGTAGGCTATTACATTTGGCCCAGAGCTCTTTACACAAATGTAGATACTGCCATTAATCCCCCCCCCCCTCCACACACACATACAGATGAAGCTCCAGACACAATATCAAAGCCGTAACTAAACATTTTGATGCCCTGTGCCTGAAATAGAGTTGGTGCCCCCCCCCCATAATTAAAACAGGGACAGTGCGCACCGTAATCACGTAGAAAATACATAGGAGCTTTGCTTCATGGGGAAGGGCCGTGGTCTCAAAATAATACTAATTCATATTACGCTGCACAGTAGTCTCCATTATTCAAATTACGCCACAAAGTAGTGGCACTTATACACATTAACCCAGTAGAGCCCCTTTTACAAATTACGCCAGGCAGAGCCCCTTTTAAACATTAGGCCAGGCAGAGCCCCTTTTACACATTAGGCCAGGCAAAGTCCACGTACTAAATGCCAGATAGAGCCCCTTTTACACAATGCACCAGGTAGAGTTCCCTTTTACAAAATGCGCCAGGTAGAGCCCCCTTATACACAGTGCACCAGGTAGAGCCCCCTTTTACACACTGCACCAGTTAGACACCCTTTTTACACATTGCACCAGGTAGAGCTCCCTTTTACACGCTGTGCCAGGTAGAGCCCCATTTTACACATTGCGCAATGTAGAGCCCCCTTTTACACACTGCCCCAGGTAGAGCCCCCTTTTACACATACCCTCCAACACTGCTGAGCTGAAAATCGGAACAAATAAGGAAAGTGGCGTGGTCATGGGTAAAGGGGACGTGGATAAGTGGCGCTCCCATATGCTTTGAATAGAGATAGGAACAGGAGATGCTGAAAACCGGTATATAGCCCCTTTTGGCTAGTACAGACCATAAAAAACAGTATTGTACCAGCCAAAAAGGTACAGTTGGAGGGTATGTTTACTCACTGCACCAGTTAGAGCCCCCTTTTACACACTGCACCAGTTAGAGCCCCCCTTTGAACACTGCACCAGGTAAAGCTGTCTTTTACACACTGCGCCAGGTAAAGCCCCCTTTCCTTTTACACAATGCACCAGGTAGAGCCCCCTTTCCTTTTACACATTGCACCAGGTAGAGCCCCCTTTCCTTTACACATTGCACCAGGCTATGCACAAACACACACGCTGCAGCCACGCACACACACACACACACACACACACTCTGCAGCTATGCATAAACAACCAACCAACCAACCAACCAAACAAACAAACAAACAAACAAACAAACACAGACACACACACACACACACACACACACACACACACACATACACTCACTGTGCTGCCATGCACAAAAGCCCTCTTCTAACTCAGACTGCCTGCAAACTTAACTCATCCGGTCTTCTTCTGTCTTGCTCCTCCGGTGTGCTGGCTCCTCTCCCTTCTAGAGGCGCGTTGTGACATTACGCGTGCTGCAAATAAACTTTATTGTGCTGCTGCAGTGAGCAGCAGCTGGAGGACAGCAGGACCTGGGCCATTCATCACTTTCATCCAGGTGCGGGTGAGCATACTGGCAGATAGGCGAGAGGGCACTGGGCAGCCAGGCAGAGGACTGGTCGGGGGCAGCGGGAGCGCAGATGTGCAGGTGCTGCTGGCGGACTGTGCCCACAGTGCATTTGAGCTGTGAACAAAGCACTGCTAGTACACTGCTAATTAAGACCCTGTCCAGTATATACCGATTGCCACATGCTACTCCCATTGCACCTAGTTATGCTGCAATACCGCAAGCAAGTCACAAACCAAAACTAGCTGTAACGTCTGTGGGAGAAGGCATGGACGACCCAACAGGGCAGGCAGCACTGTAGCATCTAATTTTATTTTATTCAATTTTATTGTGAATAAGTTGATACAAGAATGATGCAGAGAGCATGTCAAGAATACAGCAAAATTGCAAAAATACATCATTATGAAATCAGAAAGAAACACATTAACATTCGTTTTATAATTTTGTGGGGGAAGAAAAGGAGGGGGGGGGAGAAGAGAGTCAGAATTAAAAACAGAAATACTTTAAAGAAAAACAAGTGATATAAGGGAGAGGTTTCTCATAAGTGACCATGTGGTATTATCGAATATCTGCATGACAGACCTAGAGGTGTCCTCCGGCAAATATGTGAGGTATAAGTCCCATGAGCGTGGAAGGTTGCCACCCAATATCATAACATGCAGAGCATCTGTCATGGTGTAAATATTATCAGTAATTCAGCCTTCAACATCTCAATAGAGGGAGACGATTTCTCCAATCACTGCCTTAATATTAAGAGCCTGGCTAGGGTGATAAGCGTTGTCAACAAAGGTAACATGGTAGTCTGGACTATGGTAAGAGTCCATGGTGTGAAATCAGCGAGCAACAGAGGTTTCCATGAAAAAGGAAGACAGCAATTTAAAATAGAATGGAATAGATTTGCACCAAAATAGCTTAATTTTAGTGCATTGTCAAATATTATGGATGTAGGTAGCCGAAAATGCGGAGCATTTAGGGCAATTAGAAGAGACAGAGTCAGTGAAACATCCCCATTGAGCCTGAGAGACATAAGCTCTATTAAGAAATGTAATATGGATTTCTTGCAACTTGGCTGATTTCACCCATTTCAACACCGAGGGAAATTGTTTGAGGGATACCTCAGGAGAAGGGAAATCCGGGAAATCTCGCTTCCACACCGACCACACCTTGCCCCACAATTTATCAATATCTGAGGGCAGGAGGTTGTTATATATGTAGCGGATTCGAAATTTCTCCTGCTAAGCTAAATGAAATAAAGAGTTCAGGGGAGAAGAGGACCTATAGTGAAGTAACATATTGTGTGCCCCTGGTTGAACTTTGCTATGAATATAATGTCTAGCTTGAAGATAAACAAAAAAACGGGAGATTGGAATGGCATAAACATCTTTCAATCGCTGAAAAGAATACAATCGACCTCCAGAATCGAAAACAAGGCATATGGACGCTGGTCCTTTCTGCTTCCAAAGGAGGTAAAACGAAATGGATAAAGGAGGGGAAGAGTCAGGGTTACCCAATAGCGGCATGAACTTAGAAATCAAAGGATCTGAGTCAAACCTTTTATCTATGACAGACCATGCCACGTATGTCAAAAAACTAATTCTGGGCAATTTTTGGTTTGTGAATGTTACAGAAGCGTCCCAAAATCCCCTCTCTCAACCGGGCCATAAGGAGAATAAAGAGGGATAGCTGAGAGAGTAAGCAGAAAGAAGAGAAAGAGCAGGAAGTACAGGATGGTGGAGAGAGCACATAGAACAACGCAGAGCAGGGTGGAATATTGCTGTTTGGCTATGGGAATCCTGAGAGTCCGGGGAGGAGAAACGTGCAGCCACTGGCCATCAGGAGTGCCAGCAGTGACAGACTGGGGCTACTATTCGGCCCTGGCATTTGTGAAAGAGCGTACCTGCACATCACAGGCAGTGGCACCTTTACCTGGGCCCAGACCTGTTGGAGGGATCTGGGTCCCATTGCCCCCCCCCCCCCCCCCCCTACTTGATGTAGACAGCCAGGAGAGAAAGGACACTGCTGCAGCAGTGTCCTCTCTCACTGCGTGACGTGCAGGGGATGAGTGATCCCCCCGCAACCCCCTGATGTTCACTTGGCCGCACATACACCTTTCTGTTTTTTTACAATATTTCTAAAGAAGGGGAGCTGGCCACACCTGCCTGCATTGACCACAACCCCTCCAATTACCTGGCACAGATGTCTGTGCCTCCTACACAGGGGGGCAATACAGACATGGGTCAGGGGGGCCGTGGACTGGCATTTTCCTTGAAACACACACGAGTGCATCGAATAAGGTGGGCGTGGCATGCTCCCATTTTTCTAGAGACATGCTTCAGGCAGGGGGCGGACAAACAAGAGAGCCAGCAGCTGTGATGTGCACGGCCTTCCCACCTCTCTGCAGGACCGGACTGGCCTGCCAGACCATCGGCCCTTCTGGCATATGCCAGAAGTGTCTGATGGGCAGTCCGGCCCTGAGTGCCAGTAGAGAGTATGGCGGGAGCAGACCTCCAGACCAAGTTCAGCAGAAGAAGATGGAATTGGATAAGCCAACAGTGCTGGAACCCGTGCAGATATGGTCTTGAGTTTAGTGCGTGTTTGTGAATCATTTATTATTAGCATCTCTGCCGTTCTGACCCCCATCACCCCCAAAAACATCACCCCCATCAAACGAAAAAAACAAAATTTTGCTATGGGACCCACAAAACCCTGGGCAAACGCCTATAACAGGGTTTATACTGGGGACCAAGGAACTGCCCCTGGCATCTAATCACAGTTTGCCATGTTGTTAGAGGAGTTTAAAAAAAGACGCCAAACATCTGAAAGGCTGTATTAGGTTACAATATACTCGTGTGCTTTTCATACCTCCCCTCCTTGAGATGCAGAATGAGGGTATGGATAGGTTCCTGACCAGCTTGCAATTTTGTAAGCAATTGTTGCCTGCTTTGTCAGAGTCTCATGGACATTTCAAGAGATTAGACAACTATTGGTTTACTTTTCTCTAAGCGCTGGCTTTCATACATTTCTCAAGTTAAGCCTGTTTCTTAAACCTGTGCTATGTGAGCAAAACGTGTAGTAATCTATAATGATCGATTAGTATGGGTTCCAGCATAGAATTATGTCAATTGCATCTTTTTTTTTTTTTTTTTTTTTACAGTTTCAAAATATAAAAGAGTAATAAACTCAGTTTATACAACCATACAAAGCACAAAATAGGAGAAATGGACTAATTAGGAATGAAGTGATTATTCAGCAAATTGACAGCTGTTTGGAAACCAGAGTCAGGTGTCAGTGTATAGTCAGCCTGATTGCCTAGTACTTTCCATAGATAATAAAGGAATCAGCAATATTTTATTTCACTAGTTTGCAAGAAACTAAAGAGATTTTAGCTTACTCCATCCTTGTTTAACCTTTAATTTATGAGCAGCATAAGCAGTTTGCTTCAGCAAGAAATTATTTTTTTTAAATTTAGTTTTGTAAACAGTATAATTTAAATTAAAAGACATATATACAGAGCTAAATTTATGTCACTTTTATACTGAAATCCTTGGTCACTGAACAAAGGTTTCAAGCGTGTCACTGTGGCTTGAAAGCCTTTCACAACGCTGCCGGATTAATTCTGCCAGCGCTCAGAGATGACATCTCCAAGCGCCGGGAATGCGGCAGTGAAAAGGAGCCGGGTACCTGTACACACTGCCACATTACCTGGCTCCATCCAGGGACCAACCCTTCAAGCTACCAGGGTTGGATTCCTGGGTTAACCATTTTACACCAAGCTGCAACCTGGGAGGCTCCATGATATGTGAGGCACTCCCTATGAGTCCTCTGTCCCCCTCCTCAGTATCTCATTCCATACTCCATGTGTACCTCTAGACCAGGGCTGGCCAAACCGGTCCTCGAGATCTACCAACGGTTCACATTTTCCAGATCACCTAGCTGGTGCACAGGTGTAGTCATTACTAATTAAGATGTGCTGCATTCATTCCTAACTGACAATTCTACAGATCTCCTGGAGGCCTGGAAAACATGAACTGTTGGTAGATCTCGAGGACCGGTTTGGCCAGCCCTGCTCTAGACTATCCCTCCTCCACTTCTTATGTGTTCCTCTGACACCCTCCCCTCCTCCCCATGATTGCTCTGACCTTTTCCCCTCCCCACGAGTGGCTCTGAATCCTTCCCTCCCCATGACAGCCTCTTCCTCCAGCCCTCTACATAAGTGCCTCTGCCTCCCTCCCATCCCCATTTCTGCCTATAAATCTTTCTCTCACCATGAATGCATCTGCCTCCCAGTTCACAACCTATGTGTGTTATTGCCCCTCCTTCACTTCCCATGTGTGTTATTATCTCTTTCCACTTCCCATATGTGCCTCTGCACCCTTCAACCCCCACGTGTGCATCAGACCCCTCGTCCACTTCCCATGTGTGCCTCTGACCCGCCCCATGATTGCCTCTGTCCCCCTCTCCTCGCCATGTTAGTCTCTTCACCCTCCTCTCCACATGTGTGCCTCTGACCCTTCTTTCCTTGTCTGTCTTTATTTCTTTCTCTTTGTCACATTATTCCATCTTTCTCCCCATCCCATCTGTTCGACAACCTTCTTCTCCTATCCGACCCCACCATTCACCATCCTCATCTTCTGAATATTGTACATCAGACCCGGCCAAAATGTTGATCGCGATCTACCGGTAGCTCGTGGACCGTGGACCTCCTGCCGGTATATCACAACCAATTTTAGAAGTGCCCCTGTAATAAGCCTTTGACGGCTTTAGAGGCCTCGACATTCCCAGTAGTGCAGTGAGGGTGACGTCATGATGTCACCTGCGATGTGAGAACCTAGTTGGATTCAGTCAGCAGCAGCAGTGTGCAGCCAGCGGGAGCTGTTGTATGCAGTCTGCCCAGAGGGAAGCAGCCAGCGGGAGCCATGAAAGCAGCCTGCCCAGCAGAAAGACTTGTCAGGTAAGTTCTATCCTTTGGTTGGGGCATGCTGCACAGTGAGGGATCTGGGGTGTGTGCTGTTCAGCACAACAGGGGTTCTACACAAGGGGAGGGGATATTCTGTCCAGAGGGGGGTACTGCGTGGGTGTAGGGTTTCTGTGTGGGGGTCACTGTGTTTTTACTACTGTGTGGGAGCCAGTATATTTATACTACTGTGTGGGGGCCAGTGTACTTTTACTTCTGTGTGTGGGCCAATAAGTTTTTACTCCTGTGTGGGGGTTGCTCCTGTGTGGGGGTCAGTGTGTTCTTACTACTGTGAGGGGGGTCAATCTGTTTTTACACCTGTGTGGTGGTCAGTGTGTTTTCACTCCTGTGTAGGAGCCAATGTGTTTTTACTCTTGTGTTGGGGCAAACCCTTTTTGTTAAGATATGCACCCTTTTTTGGGCACACACCTGCGGCGCGTGCTATTGTCCAACCTAGGTAGATAACGAAAGCTTTCAAGCTTTCAAAGTAGATCGCCAACTCCAAAAGTCTGGCCACCCCTGTTGTACATAGATCTGTGGCCATTGGCTGCTGATCAGAAGACAGAAGATAAAGGGAAGCACAATGATGTTCAACGCCAAATATTTGAAACTAAGGATGGCAGGTAAGTACAATTTTCATTTGTTAAATCACTACATGCTGCACTTTTGGACCCTATGTGACGTGATAGTCTGGGTTGGGAGGGAGAACCCTGCATGATCCATTTGTACTGGGCATAATGGCGGCCCTGTCTGTGTGGCATACTGTACTGGGGGGGGGGGATCTCCTATTGCCTGCCTCTTTTTCTCTCCCATCTCACCCTAATCCTCTCTCCCTCTCCCATCTCTCCCCATTCTTTCTCTCCCTCTCCCCCCATATTTCTCCTGTATATCCCCTCTCTCTCCCATCTGACCCTATGCTTCCTATCTCTCCCATCTGCCTCCTATTCCTACTCACTCTCTCCCATCTGCCCCTATTCCTCCTGTCTCTCTCTCTCCTGTCTCTCGTTATTCCTCCTCTCTCCCCCTATTCCTCCTCTCTCTCCAATCTCTTCCCATTCCTCCTCTCTCTCAAGTCTCTAATTATTCCTCCTCTCTCCCTTCTCCCCATTCCTCCTCCTCCCTCTGTCTCTTCTATCTCTCTTTATTCCTCCTCTCTCTGTCCCCCATCTCTCCCTATTCCTTCTCTCTCCCTTCTCCCCCATTTCTCCTCTCTCTCCCTTCTCCCCCATTCCTCCTCTCTCTTTCATCTCTCCCCATTCCTCCTCTCTCTTTCCCATCTTTTCCTATTCCTCCCTGTCTCTCCCATCTCCTATTCCTCCTCTCTCCCGTCTCTTCCTATTCCTACCATCTCTCCCCCATCTCCCCCTATTCCTCCTCTCTATCTATTTTGTCTCCCCCTATTGCTCATATCTCTATTCTGTCTCCCCTTATTCCTCCCTTTTCTCTCCTATCTTAAATTAATACATTAATTAAGAATATAAAATAGAAAAAATATTTTCTTTTTTAAAATATTTATATATATATATATATTATATGTATTTATAGATAGATATTTTATATATTCCCGCAACTGCAACATTTTTCCCATTCAATTGCTGGGCAGAAAATCAGAAAGAGTGTCTGATGTCAAATCTGGTCCTGAACAGGCTGATGTGATCACAGCCGCTGAGTAAGTCCTGGGCTGTGCAGAGACTGCACAAAATCAGTTTGTACAGCTCTGCTACACATGCGATCGCACACTTGCACAGCGAAAATACACTCCCCCTGTAGGCGGCGACTATCTGATAGCAGGGCTGCAAAAATCGCTGCCCAGCGATCAGGTCTGAATTATCCCTTATGTTTTAGAGTAATTAACCTAGACAACTGCATCTGCCTCATGAGGGAGGAGAGCTATAGCAACTTTCAGATTGGTAAAGTATTGCCAAGCATTGTCGAAGTATTAACAGCAAGGGCCAAATGTAATAGAGTGAGAGTTTCAGAAAGTGAGAGATTTGGTTCCAGGTGAGATTTTGGTAGGTTCAGAATCTACCTGTGATCCTGGAGTAGTCGGGTTGAAAGGACAATGTTGTACAACAACCTCTCCCTGGATGGTGCTTTTATCAGCAGGTCATCTAGGTATGGTATTATGTTCACTCCTTGCTTGCGGAGGAGAAACATCATCTGCCATTACCTTGGTGAACACCCTCGGTGCCGTGGAGAGGCCACATGGCAGGGCCTGGAACTGGTAGTGACAGCCCTGTAGTGTAAACCTTAGATAAGCCTGATGAGGTGGCCAAATCGGAATATGAAGGTATGCATCCTTGATGTCCAGAGACACCAGGAATTGCCCCTCCTCCAGACCTGAGATCACCACTCTCAGAGACTCCATCTTGAACTTGAACACCCGTAAGTACGGGTTCAGTGACTTGAGGTTTAAAATGAGCCTTACCGAACTATCCGGTTTCGGTACCACAAACAGGTTGGAGTAATAACTCTTGTTTTGTAGTTGAAGTGGAACTGGGACAATGACCTGAGTCTGTACCAGTTTCTGAATTGCTGTCTGTAAAGTCATACTTGCTTCTGGAGAAGCTGGTAAGCCTGATTTGAAGAATCTGTGAGGTGGGAGCTCCTGAAACTGCAGTCTGTAACCCTGGGCGATAAGGTCTTTGACCCAGGGATCCTGGAATGATGTTACCCAAATGTGACTGAAATAACGTAATTGGGCTCCCACCTGCCTGTGTTCCAGGCAGTGTGGTCCACCGTCATGCTGAAGGCTTTGAGGAAGCAGAACCGGAGGTCTGTTTCTGAGAACCTGCAGCTGCTGTTTTTCTGGGTTTACCTCTATTGCCTTTGAAGGCTGTAGAAGAACCTTTGGATTTACTTTTAAATTTTGCTGTCTGAAAGGACTGCAGAGTTGGAGCAGAGTAGGTTATCCTAGCTGGGGGTGCTGCAGAAGGAAGGTATGTAGACTTACCCGCCATTGCCTTGGATATCCACGTATCCAGTTCCTCTCCAAAAAGGGCCTCACCTGTGAATGGAATGCTTTCCACACCTTTCCTGGAATCCGCCGCCACAGTCCATTGGCGTAGCCACAAGCCCCTGGGTGCTGACACTGCCATGGCAGTGGTGCGTGCATTGAGCAAACCAATGTCCTTTATGGCCTCCACCATGAAGTTAGCAGAGTCCTGAATATGCTGTAGGAGTAAAATTATCTTCCCCCGGGCACGAAATCTAAACCGTCAATTAGATTACATGACCATTTAGCAATGGCCCTAGTGATCCATGCACAAGCAATAGTGGGTCTCTGGGCCACCCCCAGCAGCAGTGTATAGGGATTTGAGAGTGGTCTCAATCTTGCGGTCAGCCGTGTCGTTTAAGGATGCTGCCCCAGGAACAGGTAAGACTATCAATCGGCGGGATTTCCCATTTCTATCTGAACTCCAGAGAAAATGGAAAGGATGTAATTAACCTTTTAGGGATCTGAAACTTTTTGTCAGGATTAGCCCAAGTTTCCTCAGACAGGGCATTTAATTCCTTTGATGCTGAAAAAGTAGCTGAGGATTTCTTTTTTACATTAAAATAAGATTCCTCATCCCCCACCGCCACCTTGTCAGGAATGTGCAGGACTTCTCTAATAGCTTCTATCAGGGCATGTATTCCCTGTGACAGGGCTGCATCGCCCCCACTCACGTCCACTTCACCCTCCTCTGTATCTGATGTATCGTCATCAGTATCAGCCTGCATGATCTGGGCCAGAGTACGCTTTTGTGGACAAATGGCAGGGGTCGAGACGCTAGTATGGGAAATGAATCTCTATTCATCAGGTCATCCAAAGTCTGTCTTAAGTATTGCGTCTCTTTCTCAGTATGTGATAATTTATTATAAATATTTGAGATCATCCCTTTAATGGAATCTAACCATGCGGGTTCAGACCCACTAGCCTGAGAATGTGTACTATTCTGGGTACACGGTAGTGAGTCTCCTGGGGAGGACAGACACTCTGCTGTGCAGGAAACACAGTCCCTGGACATGGTAATGTGAAGGACAGCCACACCCACACACAAAAAGGTGAAAACACAGTTTAACTCACACAGAGTCCGCAGGGAGACACATAAGATGGAGCCAGCCATACTGCACCCTTACAGCTAAAGTAAAACTCAGCTGGGTCGCCAAACTAAGCTCCTTAATAGGGCTTAGTATTCTACAACGCTCCCCCTTACTAGCTGTGCTTCCCTGTGATTCCTGTCAGTGTAAGCTGCAGAGGGAAAATGGCGCTGGTGAGCTGCTGGATCCGCTCATAGTGAAGCCCCGCCCCCGTAATGGTGCGTGGCTTCCCGTTTTTTTGTTATACTGGCTGAGGTGTTTTTCATGCTTTACCACGGGTTAGAACCCCGGTAAGCTGTGCTAGTGTAGGGTAAATTAAACAGTTCGCCCCTCACAGCGGAACATACATCCAAAAAGCATGCTGTACTGAGCCTTGGAGACGCAGCCTGCATGTCAGTGCTGCGCTCCATACCCTGATGCCGCCATTACAGCCGGCGACCCGCTAACCCTGGACGCCGGCCATCTACTCACCACTCTTCTTACTTCTGGCTCTGTTAGGGGTGGCGGCGTGCTGCGGGACTGTACGCTCGCCGTAGTGGGGCTTGCGAATAGGTCCCTTAGGAGCTATGTCCTTTCAGCGGGTAACGGGACCATTAACCCTATAGGAGGTTGGGTTGTTCCCCCCCCCCCCCAAGTCCCACGAAACAGGCAGGCTGGTGCCAACCAGTCCTGCCTGAAAAACACAAACAGAAAAATAAATGCAGAAAAACTCTCAAGAGCTTCCCTAAGCGTGACCGGCTCATCCGGGCACATTTTCTAAACTAAGTCTGGTAGGAGGGGCATAGAGAGAGGAGCCAGCCCACACTATTAATTTCTTAAAGTTCCAAGGCTCCTAGTGGACCCGTCTATACCCCATGGTACTAATGTGGACCCCAGTATCCTCTAGGACGTAAGAGAAAGTGGGATAATGCATTTCCTGCTATTAAAAATAATGATAGAAGAAGCCAAGGCAATTCTATGGGGGGCATTCATTTAGTAACTTTTTTTCGGCTAGTCGAAAAAAGGCACTAATTTGTCATGTGTGTATTCAATTGCAGGCGTTTTTTAATCACTTTTCGCCCATACCTTTTCGCCTTTTTTCGGCATGGACGTAAATGGACCCAAAAATGGGCAAAATCGACAAAACAAATTAAATTAGCGCTGTTTTTTTGACTAGACGAAAAACTGCACTTTTCGTCCATTTTAGGTCAAATTTACATTCAACCTATTTAATGCCCATACTGTTTTTCGACTGGTTGAAGAATCCAGCACGGGCGCAAAACCACGTGGATCTGCGAATTCGCTGTTGATCAACGTGGTTTTCGACTGTGACAAATTTTTCGACCTGTCAAAAAAACGGCACGGGCATTGAATAGGTCGAATGTAAATTCGACCTTAAAACGGACAAAAAGTTAATTTTTTTCGACTGCTCAAAAAACGTCACTAGTTGAATACCCCTATGACCAATTATACCGTTCTGAAACGCAAAGGTGAATTTTCATGTCCTTTATAGTTTACACTAAAAGAGTACATGGAGCAGATGTATTAACCTGGAGAAGGCATTAGGAAGTGATAAACCAGTGATAAATGCAAGGTGATAAACGCACCAGCCAGTCAGCTCCAATATGTATATTAACAGTTAGGAGCTGATTGGCTGGTGCATTTATCACCTTGCATTTATCACTGGTTTCTCACTTCCTTATGCTTTCTCCAGGTTAATACATCTGCCCCATTATTTCTTATAGTACACAACTTTACATTTGTGAAAAAGCATCTTGCTTTTATGAGGTGATCCTCATATCCAGCCAAGTGTATTCTACCCACACTTGCCATTTCTGACCCTCTGCAACATTTTAAAGCAGGAAACCAACTGCAATGACTCATTCTGGGAAAGATGACAAGCATGGTTGTGTATGATCCTAACTTTGCATTATATAACACACAAACACATATGTAGTGGTAGTGATATCTGGCCTTCACTAAAACAAACTTACAGTACAGATGTAGCCACCTTACTCTTGACCGATTCTCCGTCTAGACGGGCGTTTAGTCACGCTAAGGCGATAGCTTAGCTTGCTGAGTTTAATCACAGGCAGGCGCGTTGAGGCGATTCTAGATACTCAGCATGCATTACACATCTCCACCACTGGGTGGCTAATGCTCCACTAATCCAGTACTTTCGATCGTATAGCGGCGGATTGATCTACAGCTCTGGCAAATGGTCAGTGACGACTGTAATGTTAATAGATGGTGACCAATGGTCAGACGGTGAGAGTTCTCAATATTAATAAAAAGTTTATACAGACACAAACGAACATGTTACAAACTTGTGTATGCAGACGCAAGATTGTGTATGGAGACGCAACTAATTGTGTAAAAGAAAGTATGTACAATGCATAAACACCGTGCTTTTGAAATACATGTACAGTATGAGCGTAAGAGTTCCCGTGACATTCACTTTATTATAATATTTTTCTTTGTTATACCTTCAATGGAAGGGTGCACACAGGTTTCACATAAATCAGAGTGGGCGGGGGATTTTCCTACATACAGTAGTATACTGTTGCACATGTCTTGTAACCTGATCGGAACTCCCTACCTGTCTACTGCATGCACTGTGCAGCCTCCCAGGGGGGAGGGGAAAGTGGGATGGGGGTAGGGCGAGGCAGTGGAAAATACCGTGTTCAAAGAATGGGCCAATGCTGAAGGAGCGTCAGAATCCCCTAGCTAAAATACACAGGGTCAATAGGGATAAGCGAGGTCTATGCACATAACGATACACCAGACCCCATCGCATCACAAAGTGACAAAATGTCTGACGCACATGAACCCCCGCCTTGTAGCATTATGTGCATAGACCTTGCTTAACCCTATCGCCCCTGTGTATTTAGCTAGGGGATTCCGACGCTCCTTCAGCACTGCCCCGTAGCCTGCAAAACCTATGCCGTCACTCGCTCCATAGCTGAGTGCTGACACAAGGCGGATGTTCATGTGCCTTGGACATTTTGTCAGTTTGTGATGCGATGGGGTCTGGGGTATCGTTAAGTGCATAGATCTCGTTTATCCCTATCGACCCTGTGTATTTTAGCTAGGGGATTGTGACGCTCCTTCAGCATTGCCCCATGACCTACAAAATCTGTGCTGTTACTTGCACCATAGCCGAGGGCCTCCATGGGGCAAGGAGTCACAGGCGGTAGCCATTTCAATTGAGTCTGCCCTGATACAGAATTGTATGTATACCGTATGGTGCATAGAACCTTAACAGTACAACCGCTCCTGCAGCTTTGCCCTGGTTTATGTGAATAACTCCCTCCATGTCTACTGCATGACCTGTGCAGGCTCCCAGGGGGGAAGGGCGATGGGCTAGCGGGAGGCAGTGGAAAATACAGTGCTTTTGAAATGTAAGTACTGTATGAGTCCGAGTCCCCAGTATGTTCTTCTAGTGTACTAATTAGCACGGACAGCTTGTAACGTACAGTGGCAAGTTTAATCTTTCTATGTATAATGGAGAGATAAAAGCTCCTCCCTAAGTTCCTAGATGCCAAATCACTGTCCTTAGTATCTCTGTACAGTATGTTCTACTAGTGTACTAATTAGCACGAACAGCTTTTAACTGAATGCCAAATCACCGTACTTAGTATCTCTGTACAGTATGTTCTATTAGGGTACTAATTAGCATGAACAGCTTGTAACGTACAGCGGCAAGTTTAATCTTTCTATGTATAATGGAGAGAGATAAAAGCTCCTCAGTAACTTCCTGGATGCCAAATCACCGTCCTTAGTATCTATGTATAGTATTTTCTACTAGTGTAATAATTAGCACGAACAGCTTGTAACGTACAGTGGCAAGTTTAATCTTTCTATGTATAATGGAGAGATAAAGGTGGTCATTCCGAGTTGTTCGCTCTGTAATTTTCTTTGCATCGCAGCGATTTTCCGCTAATTGCGCATGCGCAATGTTCGCACTGCGACTGCGCCAAGTAAATTTTCTATGCAGTTAGGAATTTTACTCACGGCATTACGAGGTTTTTTCTTCGTTCTGGTGATCGTAATGTGATTGACAGGAAGTGGGTGTTTCTGGGCGGAAACTGGCCGTTTTATGGGTGTGTGTGAAAAAACGCTGCCGTTTCTGGGAAAAACGCGGGAGTGGCTGAAGAAATGGGGGAGTGTCTGGGCGAACGCTGGGAGTGCTTGTGACGTCAAACCAGGAACAAAACTGACTGAACTGATCGCAGTTGCCGAGTAAGTGTGGAGCTACTCAGAAACTACTAAGAAGTGTCTATTCGCAATTTTGCTAATCTTTCGTTCACAATTTTACTATGCTAAGATTCACTCCCAGTAGGCGGCGGCTTAGCGTGTGCAAAGCTGCTACAAGCAGCTTGCGAGCGAACAACTCGGAATGAGGGCCAAAAGCTCCTCTGTAAGTTCCTAGATGCCAAATCACTGTCCTTAGTATCTCTGTACAGTATGTTCTACTAGTGTACTAATTAGCACGAACAGCTTTTAACTGGATGCCAAATCACCGTACTTAGTATCTCTGTACAGTATGTTCTATTAGGGTACTAATTAGCACGAACAGCTTGTAACGTACAGCGGCAAGTTTAATCTTTCTATGTATAATGGAGAGAGATAAAAGCTCCTCAGTAACTTCCTACTAGTGTACTAATTAGCACAAACAGCTTGTAACGTACAGTGGCAAGTGTAATTTTTCTAAGTATAATGGAGAGAGATAAAAACTCCTCCCTATGTTCCTGGATGTCAAATTACCATGCTTAGCATTTCTGTACAGTATTTCCTATCTAGCCAGAAACCCTGCATCCTGTGCAAGCTAGGCGGACAACTTGAGGGGACTCGATACACGGTTGCTTCCCGTTTCCCTTTCCAGTGTCACATAAACTAGTGGTTGGTCTGCCCCGAAAGCCAAGAGTCTCCTCTTTTGTATGGTACCAGTCCTGAGTCTCTGGGACACCCAGAACCAGAGATATCAGTACGCAAAGTGGACCCATTTTCCCATAGACTATAATGGGCCCGTTAATTCAGACCCACCATGGGTTCCGACGCTTGCCATGAGCCTTGTGAGGGTCACAGAAACTTGGGGTTGGTACCTTCCGGTAGCTAATTGTCTCCCCTTCAATACCAACCTAGCAATGAAGGCTCCCACCTCCCATGCTAAGAGTCAGAAAGTGCCAACTTTTTTTTTTATATGTTCCCGTGACATTCACTTTATTATTTTTTCTTTGTTATACATTCAATAAAAGGGTGCACACAGGTTTCACATAAATCAAAGTAAATCTGCAGCAGCGATTCATTCCGCTATATACAAATACACAGCGGTAATGAGTATAAATTAGTGTATTCCGACGCAACTAACTGAGCAACACAGTACTGTTGATCGTCGTCATTTGTGTATTGTACCTGACCTGAACTCCCTCCCTGTGCACTGCATGACCTGTGCAGGCTCCCAGAGGGGAAGGGCGATGGGGTAGGGAGAGGCGGTGGAAAATACTGTGCTTTTTAAATACAAGTATTAGCGTCCGAGTCCCCTAAGGCATAAACCAACACCAATGGGAAGGAAGTGCCAACCTTTTTTTAAGGTGTTCATGTAACATTCACTTTATTATAATTTTTTTTCTTTGTTATACATTCAATGGAAGGGTGCACACAGGTTTCACATAAATCAGAGTGGGCGGGGGATTTTCCTACATACAGTAGTATACTGTTGCACATGTCTTGTAATCTGATCGGAACTCCCTCCCTGTCTACTGCATGTGCTTTGCAGGCTCCCAGGGGGGAAGGGGAAAGTGGGATGGGGGTAGGGTGAGGCAGTGGAAAATACTGTGTTCAAAGAAAAGGCATAATCAAAACCATGGGGAACTTTGCGGTGTATCGTTATGTGCAAAGACCTCACTTATCCCTATCACCCCTGTGTATTTTAGCTAGGGGATTCTGACGCTCCTTCAGCATTGCCCTGTGACCTACCAAATCTGTGCTGTTACTTGCTCCATAGCCGAGGGCCTCCATTGGGCGAGGAGTCACAGGCGGTAGCCATTTCAATTGAGTCTGCCCTGCTACAGATTTGTATGTGTACCGTATGGTGCATAGAACCTTAACAGTACAACTGTTCCTGCAGCTTTGCCCTGGTTTATGTGAATAACTCTCTCCCTGTCTACTGCATGACCTGTGCAGGCTCCCAGGGGGGAAGGGCGATGGGCTAGCGGGAGGCGGTGGAAAATATTGTGCTTTTGAAATGCAAGTACTGTATGAGTTCAAGTCCCCAGTATGTTCTTCTAGTGTACTAATTAGCACGAACAGCTTGTAACGTACAGTGGCAAGTTTAATCTTTCTATGTAAAATGGAGAGATAAAAGCTCCTCAGTAAGTTCCTGGATGCCAAATCACCGTCCTTAGTATTTCTGTACAGTATGTTCTACTAGTGTACTAATTAGCATGAACAGCTTTTCACTGGATGCCAAATCACCGTACTTCGTATCTCTGTACAGTATGTTCTATTAGGGTACTAATTAGTACGAACAGCTTGTAACGTACAGTGGCAAGTTTAATCTTTCTATGTATAATGGAGAGAGATAAAAGCTCCTCAGTAAGTTCATGGATGCCAAATCACCGTCCTTAGTATCTCTGTATAGTATTTTCTATTAGGGTACTAATTAGCACGAACAGCTAATTAGTAGAGATGAGCGGGTTCGGATTTAACGCCAGAATTAACGCCAGTTCGGTTTTATCCGGATTTTTTCTATTGGCTATCCAAGACACGTGACACCCGTGAGCCAATAAGATGCCATTTTGAGAACCGAGTAAAACCGAACCCGCTCATCTCTACTAATTAGTACCCTAATAGAACATACTGTACAGAGATACTAAGTACGGTGATTTGGCATCCAGGAACTTAGAGAGGAGCTTTTATCTCTCTCCATTATACATAGAAAGAATAAACTTGCCGCTGTACGTTACAAGCTGTTCGTGCCAATTAGTACCCTAATAGAACATACTGTACAGAGATACTAAGTACGGTGATTTGGCATCCGGTAAAAAAGCTGTTCGTGCTAATTAGTACACTAGTAGAACATACTGTACAGAGATACTAAGGATGGTGATTTGGCATCTAGGAACTTCCAGAGGAGCTTTAATCTCTCTCCATTATACATAGAAAGATTAAACTTGCCACTGTACATTACAAGCTGTTCGTGCTAATTAGTACACTAGTAGAACATAGAGTACAGAGATACTAAGGACGGTAATTTGGCACCCAGGAACTAAGGGAGGAGCTTTTATATCTCTCCATTATACTTAGAAAGATTACAATGGAGAGAGATTAAAGCTCCTTCCTAAGTTCATGGATGCCAAATCACCGCACTTAGTATCTCTGTACAGTATGTTATACTAGTGTACTAATTAGCACGAACAGCTTGTAACGTACAGTGGCAAGTTTAATCTTTCTATGTATAATATAGAGAGATAAAAGCTCCTCCCTAAGTTCCTGGTTGCCAAATCACCGTCCTTCGTATCTCTGCATAGTATTTTCTATTAGGGTACTAATTAGCATGAACAGCTAATTAGTACCCTGATAGAACATACTGTACAGAGATACTAAGTATGGTGATTTGGCATCCAGGAACTTACTGAGGAGCTTTTATCTCTCTCCATTATACATAGAAAGATTAAACCTGCCATGTATGTTACAAGCTGTTCGTGCTAATTAGTACCCTAATAGGACATACTGTACAGAGATACTAAAGACGGTAATTTGGCACCCAGGAATTTAGGGAGGAGCTTTTATCTCTCTCCATTATACTTAGAAAGACTACAATGGAGAGATTAAAGCTCCTCCCTAAGTTCGTGGATGCCAAATCACTGTCCTTAGTATCTCTGTACAGTATGCTCTACTAGTGTACGAATTAGCACGAACAGCTTGTAACGTACAGTGGCAAGTGTAATTTTTCTAAGTATAATGGAGAGAGATAAAAACTCCTCCCTATGTTCCTGGATGTCAAATTACCATGCTTAGCATTTCTGTACAGTATTTCCTATCTAGCCAGAAACCCTGCATCCTGTGCAAGCTAGGCGGACAACAGGAGGGGACCCGAAACACGGTTGCTTCCCGTTTCCCTTTCCAGTGTCACATAAACTAGTGGTTGGTCTGCCCCGAAAACCAAGAGTCTCCTCTTTTGTATGGTACCAGTCCTGAGTCTCTGGGACACCCAGAACCAGAGATATCAGTACGCAAAGTGGACCCATTTTCCCATAGACTATAATGGGCCCGTTAATTCAGACCCACCATGGGTTCCGACGCTTGCCATGAGCCTTGTGGGGGTCACAGAAACTTGGGGTTGGTACCCTCCGGTAGCTAATTGTCTCCCCTTCCATACCAACCTAGCGATGAAGGCTCCCACCTCCCACGCTGAGAGTCCCAAAGTGCCAACCTTTTTTTTTTATATGTTCCCGTGACATTCACTTTATTATTTTTTTTTTCTTTGTTATACATTCAATGAAAGGGTGCACACAGGTTTCACATAAATCAAAGTAAATCTGCAGCAGCGATTCATTCTGCTATATACAAATACACAGCGGTAATGAGTATAAATGAGTGTATTCCGACGCAACTAACTGAGCAACACAGTACTGTAGATCGTCGGCATTTGTGTATTGTACCTGACCTGAACTCCCTCCCTGTGCACTGCATGACCTGTGCAGGCTCCCAGGGGGGAAGGGCGATGGAGGTGGGGAGAGGCAGTGGAAAATACCTTGCTCTTGAAATACAAGTATTAGCGTCCGAGTCCCCTAAGGCATAAACCAACACCAATGGGAAGGAAGTGCCAACCTTTTTTTTATGTGTTCCTGTAACATTCACTTTATTATTATTTTTTTTCTTTGTTATACATTCAATGGAAGGGTGCACACAGGTTTCACATAAATCAGAGTGGGCTGTTGCACATGTCTTGTAACCTGATCGGAACTCCCTACCTGTCTACTGCATGTACTTTGCAGGCTCCCAGGGGGAAGGGGAAAGTGGAATGGGGGTAGGGTGAGGCAGTGGAAAATACTGTGTTCAAAGAAAAGGCATAATCAAAACCATGGGGAACTTTGCGGTGTATCGTTATGTGCATTGACCTCGCTTATCACCCCTGTGTATTTTAGCTAGGGGATTCTGACGCTCCTTCAGCATTGCCCCGTAGCCTGCAAAATCTTTGCTGTTACTTGCAAAATATTTGCTGTTACTTGCTCCATAGCCGAGTGCCTCCATGGAGCTAGGAGTCACAGGCGGTAGCCATTTCAATTGAGTCTGCCCTGCTATAGAATTGTATGTGTACCGTACGGTGCATAGAACCTTGACAGTAGAAACTCTCCTGCAGCTTTGCCCTGCTTTATGTAAAACTTGTGTTTTGTCAGTTTGCTATGCGATCGAGCCCGGTGTAACGTAATGTGCATAGACCTCGCTTATCTCTATCGCCCCTGTGTATTTTGGCTAGGGGATTGTGACGCTCCTTCAGCATTGCCCCGTAGCCTGCAAAACTTATACCATCTCTCACTCCATATCCGAGCGCTGCCTGCCACATGGTGGGGGTTCAGGGGCAGTGGCCATTTTGCCAGTGTGCTATGCGATCGAGTCCGGTGTACCGTAATGTGCATAGACCTCACTTATTCCTATCGCCCCTGTGTATTTTAGCTAGGGGATTGTGACGCTCCTTCAGCATTGCCCCATAGCCTGCAAAATCTGGACTGTTACTTGCTCTGTAGCCTAGGGCCTCCATGGGTCAAGGAGTCATAGGTGGTAGCCATTTCTATTGAGTCTACCCTGCTACAGAATTGTATGTGTACTGTACGATACATAGAACCTTAACAGTAGAACCGCTCCTGCAGCTTTGCCCTGGTTTATGTGAATAAAAATAATAATAAAGTGTCTGGAAAAAACTAGCATGCATTCGTACTTTAGGAATCAAACCCGGGACTCTGAGTATAGGAAGCGGAACACTTCACCACTTCGCTGCAGACAGATGAATAAATCCATCGGTTTTGATTATGCTGTAATGGCTACGGGATTAGGACGCTAACATACTGTACAAAATTCTTAATCTCAAGAGGCAATAGTGAACTTCTAACACGTCCATTTGCGACAGTGTACACTACTGGATTTATGTTGTTTTGCCTGTGGAACTTGGACGCTCACATATTCATAAAATACTGTAAATAGATCATATACTGTATGCTGTCCTATTTGCACCTGTACCGTATATACTGTATTAAATAATGCAGCGTAATGAGTATTTACTGTATTAAATAATGCAGCGTAATGAGTATTTACTGTATGCAGCGTAATGAGACGCCTTAGTAAAGTAGTCCTTATTATATATTTCAGTATTGTATTTTACGGGAGACCACACGCATGCGCAGTGGTGATTGTAAAAAGCGACATCTGGTGGATGATCACAGGTATTACATGTAAAGTTAACGCCAAACGCTCTCCGTGCGATTAGGCACGCCTCTCTGTGACTAGGCGCGCCTCCCTACACCCCGGTACGCTGCGTATGCTCGATCGGGACAAACGCCTCAGCCAGTCAAGATAAAGGTGGCTACATCTGTAGCTTCGGGTTCATGTCTATAGACAGACAGTTAAAAGATAGACAATCATTAGTTAGACACTATGGGGTATATTCAATAAGAGTCGGATCCATCTCCGACATGCAGCTGTCGGAATGGATCCGACAACCCCTATTCAATGGACGGCCAAATCCGACTGTCGGATTTGGCCGTACACAGGGTCCCGTCCTGCCGCTGCTGTCAGCGGCTGCTGATGCGCTGACAGCAGCGGCCAGGGGTGCAGATGGCGGCGGGCGTGAGCGGGATGGCGGCGGGGGAGCAGAGATCGACAGCCGGCGGGAGATGCTGGCTGCGGAGGGACATGTCTGCGACGGCGGGAGGGAGGCGTTGCCTGGCCAGGGGACGGCCAGGCACCTCCCCCCGCCACCGCAGACATGTCCCCCCGCAGCCAGCTCCCCCCGCCAGCCGTCGATCTCAGCTCCCCCAGCCGCCCACAGCACCCGCTTGTCTCCTCACCTCAATCCGACTTGTTTTCAAGTTGGATTGAGTTTATCGGAAAGGGGGCCAAAACCTGTTGGATTTGGCTCCATTTCCGCCAGAAGCACGTGGATCGGCGGCTATTCCGCCGATCCACGTGTTTTCCGACAAGTCGGAAAAAATCAGCCCCTATTGAATAGGTCGGAACCCCTTCCGACCTATTTCTGTCGGAAGCTGCCGTCTTTCCGACAAGGCGGCAGGTTCCGACAGTTATTGAATACACCCCTATGTGGTCGACAGTCAAAAGTCAGACAGGGTCAAAAGTCAGACAGGGTTTAACTTATGACCCTGTCTGACTTTTGACCCTGTCGGACTTTTCACTGTATGACTGTTAACCCTGTCTGACTTTTGACTGTCGACCATATAAGGGTATATTTACTAAAATTCGTATTTTTCTGAATGAGTTTAAAGTTCAAACACGAATGACATCGAATGTGTAATTTTGCAACTTTTTCAATTTATTACGCCTCATTTACTATAAGCTGCCGTATTTTACATTTTCGTGTTTTCCGATGTCGATGTCATTCGTATTTTTTGGCAGTGTTTTACGGGAGTGAATAGTAAAACACTGCCGACATTAAAACAATGAAACTCGGCCGGATCTGTGAGATCCGTGCAGGGTTTCATTGTGCATCTTTAAAAAAATTAAAAATAGTGTAAAAGTAGAAAAAAAAATGCGTGGGGTCCCCCCTCCTAAGCAAAACCAGCCTCGGGCTCTTTGAGCCGGTCCTGGTTGACAAAATATGAGGAAAAAAATGACAGGGGTCCCCCCATATTTGATCAACCAGCACCGGGCTCTGCGCCTGGTCCTGGTTCAAAAAATACGGGGGACAAAAAGCGTAGGGGTCCCCCGTATTTTTTAAACCAGCACCGGGCTCCACTAGCCAGGTACATAATGCCACAGCCGGGGGACACTTTATTGTGGTCTCGGCGGCCCTGGCATTACATACTTTGCGGTCAGCGGTGAGGTTACTTTCGGTCAACCGCTGACCGCAAAGTTCCCACCATTGGATACAATGGAGCGCATAGGCGCTACATTGTATCTCTGCCGTGTGCAGCCTCAGACACTACAGGAGCACACAGCCAATCAGGAGAGTGCCACGACGTGACGCTCCCTGATTGGCTGAAGGGACTCTCTCTGACAGGAGTCAGGGGGGGGGGTCCCGGCAGTCGGGGAAAGGGGTCCCATGTGTAAACATGGGACCCCTTTCAGTGCGTGGTCGGGTTTCCGATTTTTTTTTTTTGCCAAGTACGTGGATTATACAAAGAACAGAAGATACACTGGATTATGTGAGTATAATTTTTTTCACAGGTACCCCGAGGATTCAACATGGAGAAGAGGACCGAGCCTCGTGTGAACATAGGTAAGTATGTATGTTTGGAGGTGTGCAGGTATGTAATAAACTTATACTGTCACGGTGTGTGTGTCCTGTTTTTTGTTGGGTATTTTTTTAGTAGTAGTACTACAGGTACCAGCGGGCCCGGTTTTCCACTGCATGCTGGTACTTGTGGTTCTCCAAGTACCAGCTTGCTGGGATTTGTAGTACTGCTACTAAAAACAATATTCTCTTTTTTTCCACAAGGCTATCAGCCCCCCATCCGCCGCCCTTGGATGGGGGGGGGGGACAGCCTCGGGCTTCACCCCTGGCCCTTGGGTGGCTGGAGGGGGGGACCCCTTGATTTAAGGGGTTCCCACTCCTCCAGGGTACCCCGGCCAGGGGTGACTAGTTGGGTATGTAATGCCAGGGCCGCCGAGACCACAATAAAAGTGTCCCCCGGCTGTGGCATTATGTACCTGGCTAGTGGAGCCCGGAGCTGGTTTAGAAAATACGGGGGACCCCTATGCTTTTTGTCCCCCGTATTTTTGGAACTAGGACCAGGCGCAGAGCCCGGTGCTGGTTGATCAAATATGGGGGAACCCCTGTCATTTTTCCCCCCATATTTTGTCAACCAGGACTGGCTCAAAGAGCCCGAGGCTGGTTTTGCTTAGGAGGGGGGACCCCACGCATTTTTTTTTCTAAATTTAACACTTTCCCACCCCTTACCACTGATAAACATGCACGGATCTCACGGATCCGTGCATGCCTATCATAACACGGTAAAAAAAAGCAGGTCTATTTTAAAACTGCTTTTTTTTTTTACGATTTGTATTTATTCACGCCAGTGTTTGCCTATTGCCGGCAGTGTTTGTGAAATACAAATTTTAGTAAATGACCGAGTTCTATCAAATAACAGGCGTATTTGACCGATGGTGTATTCATTCGTATTTTTTTTCTTTGACTTCAAAAAAAATACGAATGCCCTCATCACTGCCGAGATTTGTCTTTAGTAAATTCCCGAGATAACACTTTGAAGAAAATCGGTCAAAATCGGGAGCTTAGTAAATATACCCCATAGTGTCTAACTAATGACTGTCAATCTTTTAACTGTCTATGAGCTATACCACACCCAGTAGCTTCACCTCACTGCCATCCTTAGTACGTTAACCCGAACGGAGTATGCATACATACAGCCCTTTATAGGTGGCATTTAGGAATAAAAAGAAAACAGAACACTATCCTATTATGACATAAGGAGATGGCATTGTGTCTGCTTTCATCCCTAAGTACTGCCTATATATATATATATATATATATATATATATGGGTTCAGTACGTAAAACCGACGGCTGGGATCCCGACCGCCAGTATACCGTCAGCGGGATACTGACCACGGGTATGCCGGCAGCGGGGGCGAGCACTGCCAAGGACACCCATAGAGGGAGGAAAGCCTTTTATTCTTTTTTGTGGTGAGAGGGCTTGTGTCTCACCATAATTGCCCATGTTTCTGTGGGATCAGCCACCTTCAAGAGAGAAGAAAGCAAGATCTGCACATTCTGCACCTGCAGTATTAATTTATAACTCCGAGCTTACTGTATAGCACACCTCCAAGTGGAAAAATAGAAGTCCAGCTCACCCAGAGCCAGCAGGAAGTCTGAAGCAGTAGAAGGGTTTAAAACTCCTAAACACCCACTTTGCATAGCACTGATGCCCAGTGGCCAGGGTGCAGTTTGTAGTGCCAGGGACTATGACCGTTGGCTGTGCCAGGAGAGCATGGCAGATGGTGGCTGCAGGCCGTTACAGCAGAATGATTATTGAGCACGGGAAGTGCTAGGGCTTTTTATTTTAATTGGTTTATTTCCTGTATATAACTGTGTGACCAGGCCGAAGCCTGTATATGCTATGCACAGTGTCTGGGGACAGCGTATATAAAGTGACTACATGCAAACTGCTTAACAGCATGAAGAGTGCATGTTGGTAAAGTACAAAATGCATACTGACCTGTTCCTGCTTATGTACATTTCTCTCACCATTCCGCTGCACAGAGGCCTATACCGCCCCCGGGAGCGGGATGTCCCAATGACGCCAGGCCATAATTGATGCCGGCTGACACATAAATATATATGTATGTGTGTGCTTACCATACTATGGGAGGTATCCTATTAGCTGCGGTGAGATACTGCAGCTAAAGGATTCCCTTGGGGTTATCCAATTGGCCCTGTAAACCGGCACTTATCAGGGATTATGCTTTGCGTGCCTCAGACGCACAAAGCAGAATCCCCGATAACCAGCCCCAGGAGACGAGTTATTGGACGGTAACACATGGGTCCGTGATCTTATCACGGATCCCATGTGTTATTGGACGATGGTGGTCATTCAGAGTTGTTCGCTCGCTAGCTACTTTTAGCAGAAATGCAAACACAAAGCCGCCGCCCTCTGGGAGTGTATCTTAGCATAGCAGAATTGCTAACGAAAGATTAGCAATTCTGCTATTAAGTATTTCCTTGCAGTTTCTGAGTAGCTCCAGACCTACTCCTAGATTGCGATCACCTCAGTCCGTTTAGTTCCTGGTTTGACGTCACAAACACGCCCAGCCTCTGGCCAGCCACTCCCCCATTTCTCCAGCCACTCCTGCGTTTTCTGCTGGCACGCCTGCGTTTTTTAACACACTCCCGGAAAACGCTCAGTTACCACCCTGAAACACCCACTTCCTGTCAATCATTCTCCGATCAACAGAGCGACTGAAAAGCTTTGTTCGCCCGTGAGTAAAATAGCATAGTTTTGTTTAAAATTGCTTGGCGCGTGCGCCCTGCTGTGCATACGCATGCACAGAACTAATGGATTTTAGCCTATTAGAAATTCTGCTAAAAATAGCAGCGAGCGAACAACTCGGAATGACCACCGATAACGAGTGATTTACCACATGGTAAAAATGGACTGTAATTGGATAGCCCGATAGCGTTATCATCCTAAAAAGGCCGTTATTACCGCACAGTAAAGCACTGCATCAAATAGGATACCGCTCTATCCTTTTAAACTGGGACTCTTATGAATTACACAAGTTCTGTGGCTGGATGACTTCAAGCCTGAATTTCATCTGGTTTCAATCAGCCACAGAACCTATATACTTCATGTGTGTCCTGGTTTAAAGGGATAGTATGGTAAGCTATTAGATAGATAGATAGACAGACAGACAGACAGTGTACGCACATAACAATATTGATTTGATTTCAATTCAAAACATATACCTTGCCGTTACTGACTACTGGTATAAAGGAAAGTCTCATTATAATTCCGGGCATGAGAACATTGGCTATAATTTCCTTTTGTGCTCTCTACAAGGTTCATGAACATAAACCATTCATGGTTTGCAACTGGTAGGCTGTAGAACTGACAGTAGATGACAGCTGATTGATAGAAGACCACTCCATGCTTGCAGTGTAACCCAATACACTGTATCTTCCTTGCTTTTTACTGGGGTACACAAAAAAAACTTTACAGTAGGTGTTCTGAACATCACCCCCCCCAACAAAAAAAAGAAAAGAAAAGAAAAAAGGTATTGGCTTCAAAGTGATATTTGTAAAGATTCCCTCAGCAGTTAAGAAGCTTGAAAATATACTGTACACAGCTCTAGCAGATTAATTTAGTTTCCCGTAGCTATATTTAGTTTGTCTGGGCTTCCTATTCAATATTAGTATGAGGTGTACTTCAGTGCCAAGACATCCCAAAATAACTTAAGTCTCCCATGTACAATTTGATTAATCAATGTCTGACTTGCTTTCTGGTCTTAAAAGGAATACAGTAATTATTTCATGAATTTAATGAGATAATTTCTAACATATCTGTAGCTGGAAAGATTCTCTTTTTGCTATACATTTGTACCTACCAAACAGAGATCACCTATCCAAATTCCATAACACTGGAAACAGTATGAATTTAACAAATGGCTTTTCTGTTCTACATACACTCTATATCCAGTGGTATTAAGAACCCCCTCTTCTTTGCATCATAGGGGGTAATTCAGACTGAGGCGTGTCCAGACCATTGGGGGGGCGGGCCACGGCAGCTGCGTGACGTCTTACGAAGCCGCTGCGACTCGGAATACAGCCGGTAGCTCCGTGCCAGAGTGCAGGAGCTGCGTAGGTAGGGAGCTACTCGCCAGGTACAAAAGCATCGCCGCTGTGCAATGCTTTTGTACCTGTGCAAAAAAAAGGGGGATGTCAGAGTAAATGATCGTAGATGTGCTAAATTTAGCACATCTCCAATCAACTCTGAATTACCCCCACAGTTACAAATGTACTCAGCCTGCAAGCAAATGTTATATTTAGGAAGAGGCTGAGATGAGTTTTAACTGGTGTTATCACAAGTCAGGAAGATAACACATAGATATAGGGCCTGATTCAGATTAAAACATCCGCTACTGTGTCTTTGTATAGTAAGTAGATACTGTGAGAAAATATGTTAATGTTGCATCCTCCATAATTAGTACTGAGACTCCCCACCGGCAACTTCACAGATCCGCTGCTTGTGTAGTAGATATAAGCATTGGTTGCACATAGTAAACGTATGGTTACTCTCTGCAAATGGCACTGGTAATCCAAGGCAGATACGGATTGGCTGGTGCAATTTATCACTCAGTGAACTGTATCACTCATTGCTAAATAATATGTGTAAGTGACTGGAGACTCACAAATATTTAGAAAAAAGGAACAAAGCAACGTTACTGTATTACTTGGAGGGTAATGAATGGGGCAGACTCAAATTCTTAGTGGCGTCATTGAGAAAAATAGATTAGATATGTTTCTCAATGGAAAACGTATTTTGATTGGCATCATGAAGATAGTAAATAACATATAGTCATAACTAAGAAGACTAGAATCAATTCAAGAGGGTGAGAAAAATATATTTAAGAAATAAAGAAACGTTAGGAGTGCCAGCTACAGTAGATGTCTCCCAGCTATTCATTCTTTTCAGAGCAACCCTTACCCCCTTATTACATCTGTAATCCCCTTACACCCTTCTCACATCTGTATCGCCCTTATCCCTTCTCACAACATTATCGCCCTTGCCCTCTTCTCACATCTGTATCACCCTTACCGTCTTATCACAGCTATATTGTTCTTACCCCTTCTCACATCTGTTATCACCCTTAGCACAGCTGTATTCCCCTTACCCCTTCTCACAGCTGCATCACCCTTACCACAGCTGTATTCCCCTTACCCCTTTTCACATCTGTATCACCCTCACCACCTTATCGCAGCTGTAATTCCTTTACCCCATCTCACAACTGTATTCCCCTTACCTCTTCTCAATTCTGTATCACACTTACCCTTTATCACAGCTGTATTCCCCTTACTTCCTTCTAATAACGTTAATGCTATTACCCCATTCTCACAGCTGTAATCCCCATACCCCCTTCTCACAGATGTATCGCCATTACCCATTCTCACAGTTCTATTATCCTCACCCACTTATCACAGCTGTATTCCCATTAACCTTTCTAGCATCTGTATTACCCTTACCCTATTCACAACTGTATTCCCCTTACGTCTGTCTCCCAGATGTATTCCCCATACCCCCTTTACAACAGCTGTATTGCCCTTACTTCCTTCTCACAGATGTATTCTCCTTACCCACTTTTCACAGCTGTATCACCCTAAACTCTGTCACACCGGACGGAGTTGGTGAATCCGGTTGCTGACCAGAGCCGGATTTCTGGAGCCCTTAAATTGGAGTTGGTCTGGCTGAATGAGGTTTCTGCGCATGTAGGTACACAGTGGTGAGAGCGGTTAGTGGAAGTAGATCCTTGTCCAGGAAGAAGTAGCGGTGAGGAGGACCACAAGAGCAGGTAACCGTCTGAACCAGGAAGGTCACAAAGGAACCGGGTTACTGGTATCTAGGGTACTGCAGGCAGGGCAACCCGGAGCAGGCGGTGTGGAATGGCTGGGTACTGGAGGCAGAGACAGGACTGGATGTTACCAGAGTGCTGGATACTAGAGGCAGAAGCAGGACTGAATACTACCGGAGTGATGGTAAGCAGAATAGGTAGAGTTCAGGAGCACAGAGAATGACTTCTAAGACCTGCGGTAGTAGCAGATACACTGGCAAATGGATACCCTCCTGAGCCTCCCTTTATACCAGTTACCTGCACCTGATTATTTACAGGTTCACAGGCATCCAGCAAGACAGGAGAAGCCCAACTAGGGCCCGGATTGGCTGCCAAAGTCACGTGAGGCACAAGCTCCTTGTGAGTGGTCAAAACTTGTTCAGCTGACCTGATCCAAGATGGCCACGCCCAGCTCCCAGCATGGACAGTGCTGCAGACCGGTGAACTCTGCCTTGTAGCCCTGCACACACTGTGCCAGGACCCTGCAGGCCATGCAGAGTACATGACGCAGCGACACGGAGCCGCGCTGCCACTGAAGGACCCCCGCCAGAGCACCCGGAAAGGTAGGGTCGCAGCTCCCCGCGATCCTCTCCGGGACCCCATGACAGTACCCCCCTCCCTTTGGGTGGCCTCCGGACACTTCTTAGGTTCTCAGGATGATCAGTGTGAAACTTGCGTATCAAGACTGTAGCATGGACATCAGAAGTGAAGACCCAGGTTCATTCTTCAGGACCATAACCCTTCCAATGCAGTAAATACTGTAGATGATTGTAACGAATTCTGGAATCTAGGACTTCTTTAACTTCGAATTCGACTCCCCTACTAGTAAGAACTCGAGGAGATTGGGGAAGGTTCTTCTGAAAATGATTAAGAACCAATGGTTTCAGCAGTGAAATATGGAAAGAATTAGGTACTTTGAGGTAGGAAGGCAATTGAAGCTGATAGGCGTCTGGACTGATGACTCTGGAGATGTAAAAAGGACCAATGAAACGTGGCGCAAATTTCATTGATGGTACTCGAAGTCTCAGATGTCGCGTTGAAAGCAAAACACGATCTCCAGGGCTAAGACGAGGAACTAACTTTCTCTTCTTGTCGGCCCAGAACTTATACCGTATAGATGATTGACAGGGAGACAAGAGGACTTCTTTCCATATCTTAGCAAATTGTTGTAAAGAGGTATTAACTGCTGGTAGTTCGAACGGAGGCAAACTCAGGAATTCAGGTGAACAAGGCTGTTGACCATGTACAATAAGGAATGGTGTGGATTTTGTAGAAGAGTGAATAGTATTATTATGCGCAAACTCTGCCCATGGGATATATTCAATCCAGTTATCCTGAGAAGGAGTAAGATGGAGATGGAGAAAAGATTCTAAGTCTTGATGGACTCTCTCAGTCTGGTTATTGATTTGAGGATGATAAGCAGCGGAAAATAAAAATTTGACTTGTAGGGCTGAACACAGGGACCTCCAAAACTTTACCACAAACTGAACTCCACGGTCAGAAACAATTTCAGTCGGTAGTCCGTGTAGTTTGAAGATTGTGGAAATGAAGAGTTGAGCTAATTCTGGTGCAGAAGGTAGGTCTTTGAGAGGAAAGAAATGAGCCATCTTAGAAAAACGATCAATGACGACCCAAATAGTATTGTAGTTGTTTGAAGGTGGAAGATCACAAACAAAATACATCGAAATATGTGTCATGGGATGATGCGGAATAGACATAGGTTGAAGGAGACCAGCAGGAGGTTGACAGCTAGTTTTATGTTGAGCACACAGGATACATGATGAAACAAACTCCATGACATCTTGTCTCATTGACGGCCACCGGTAAGAACGTTGTAAGATTTCAATCAATTTGTGTATTCCTGGATGTCCAAAAGGAGGAGAAACATGGGCCCAACGTAAAAGAGTTTCTCGAAGGTTAAATGGAACAAAACTTTTCCCAATGGGTACAGAGATTTGAACGGTGGAAAAAAACTACTGGATTTTAAACTGGGTAGTCTTTATGTTGATCATATGTTTCCCCTGGATTCAAAGATCTGGAGAGGGCATCAGCTTTGGCATTCTGAGAACCTGGTCAATAGGATAAGGAGAAACTGAAGCGAGAGAAAAACAAGGCCCACCGTGATAATCTTGGATTAAGACACTGTCGACTTTTTAGGTACGTGAGATTTTGGTGGTCTGTAAAAACTGTAACGGGAAATGTTGCTCCTTCTAATAGGTAGTGCCATTAATCCAAAGCGATTTTATCAGCAACAATCTCTTGTAGTGTAATTTCTCTCTGCAGGAGAAAACTTCTTGGATAAGTAAGCACAGGGTAGTACAGACCTCTTTTCAAATTCTTGGGACAATACTGCACCCACTGCTTCCGAGGACGCATCAAACGCAAGAATAAATGGTTGGTCGAGATCAGGCTGGCACAGGATGGGTGCAGAGGTGAATGCCTGTTTTAATGCTTGAAAGGCTGCTAGAACATCTGTAGAACAGGATGTTGGATTTGCTCCTTTTCCGACTTTAAGCTGTAATGGGAGTCATGAGAGTCGAAAATCCTTTTATGAATCTGCGTTAATAGTTTGCAAAGCCGATGAAACGTATGGATCTTAAGGTGGTGGATTGAGTCCAGTTGAGGACAGCTCGAACCTTTTCCGGGGTCATCTCTAATCCGGAACCTGAAAAGATGTAGCCCAGGAAAGGAACGGATGAGACTTCGAAGAGACATTTCTCCAGTTTGCAATATAAGCGGTTCTTGCAAAGATGTTGAAGGACCTCTTGGACATGTTTATGATGCGAGATCAGGTCTGGAGAAAAGATGAATATGTCATCCAGATAGACAACCACAGATTAGTACAATAGGTCATGAAAGATCTAATTTACGAAGTTTTGGAAGACAGCGGGCGCATTACTCAAACCAAAGGGCATAACCAGATACTCGTAGTGCCTGTCCCGAGTATTGAAGGCTGTCTTCCATTCAGATCAAATTCGGATGAGATTGTAGGCTCCTTGTAGGTCTGATTTGGAAAAGATGGTGGAACCTTTGACACGGTCGAACAACTCGGTTATCAATGGGAGAGGATAACTATTCTTGATGGTAATATCATTCAAAGCACGGTAGTCGATGCAAGGTCGATGTGATCCATCTTTCTTCTCGACAAAGAAAAAAAAGGCTCCAGCGGGTGAGGTGGAGGTTCGGATAAAGCCCTTCTCTAAATTCTCTCAGATGTATTCAGACATAGATTGGGTCTCTGGAATTGACAAAGGATATGTTCGACCACGAGGAGGAATCTTTCCAGGAACTAAGTCAATGGTGCAGTCCCATTCCCAGTGAGGAGGTAAAACATCGGCCCCATCTTTGCTGAATACATCAAGAAAGGCGACATAGGGAGCAGGTAGTTGAGAGGATTTAGGAGGAAGGATTGACCGAAGAGGCTTGACTTTGGAAAGACAGGACTGATGACAGAACTCTCCCCAGGAGACTACTTGCATCGATTTCCAGTCTAGATGGGGGGTACGTAATTTGAGCCAGGGACGATTTCATGGGAGTACTCTGGAATCACTAGAAATTCTAGTTGTTCTACATGAAGAGCTCCGATCCGAAGACGTAACGGAAGAGTGCAATGAGTAACTATCCCGCTGGCGATTTTGCTTCCGTCTACAGCGATGAGAGAGATGTTCTGTTCCAGGGGTTTTATAGGAAGCTAAAGATGTTGAACAAGAGAGGCCGACACAAAGTTCCCGGCTGCTCCAGAATCTAAGATAGAATATCTTTAGTGACTTGTTCAAGGACTAAGGTGACCATGAGAATGGATTCAGTTGAATTTTGAGAATTTATGACTATTCCCAACCTCTCTTCTCTGGTACCAGTTAGGAGCGGAAGTTTCCTGGACAACGGGAGCAGTTAGCCAGGAGATGACCGGGAGTCCCGCAGTAAAGGCATACATTATCTCGACGGCGCTTGAGGCGTTCTTCTGGGGTCAATTGAGCTCTATTGACTTGCATGGGGTCTTCAGGTGGCTGAGGTGTAGAGTTATTAGGAAGTAACACAGGAGCTTGTGAGGGACGGAATTTTGGTCGTTCACCGTGGCTTCTTTTCAATTGCCTCTCTCTGAATCGGAGATCAACTCGATTGCACATGGAAATGAGGTCGTCCAGTTTTGATGGTAAATCTCTGGTTGCTAAATCGTCCTTAGACACTCAGAAAGACCATTCCAGAAAGAGGAGATGAGAACTTCCTCATTCCAATGCAGCTCAGAGGCCAGTGTCTGAAATTGAATCACATACTGGCTCACGGAACGGGATCCCTGGCGCAGTCACATGATCTCTATAGCGGCTGATGTAGCGTGGCCTGGCTCATCAAAATTTATTTGGAAGGTTGAAATGAACTGACTGTAATCAGAAAGTAGGGGGTCTGACCTTTCCCGGGTGTAATATAACAGACAGACAGTGTCTAGTTAGTCAATAGATAGACACCCCATGTTATACAGTCAAAAGGTCGACAGGGTCAAAAGGTAGACAGGGTCAAAAGGTCAACATGAAAATGGTCGCCATAAAAAAGGTAGACAACACTTTTTTTTGCATCTATGGGTTTGTGTGGATAGTTTTATCATCTGGGACCCCCAATTGTAGAAAGGCATCCGCTCGCCATGCTTCGGGCTCGGTGGCTCGCCACAAGGTTTATAAACAACCCTATGCCAACATGGAGAGAGAAGGAATGAAAAAGTCCAAATACATGTAAAATTGAAAAAAAAAACCTGTGTCTACCTTTTTTATGTTGACCATTTTCATGTAGACCTTTTGACCCTGTCTACCTTTTGACCATGTCAACAATTTCTACTGTCTACCATTTTCATGTCGACCTTTTGACCCTGTCAACCTAATGTCTGTCTAACATATGGTGTCTATCTATTGAATGTCTAACTAGACTCTGTCTATCTATCATCCGGATACCGACCTTTACCAATAGGGCGAAACCCAGTCCAAAGCTTGGCCAGAAAACAGGGACACTATGTAAGCCACTTTAGTTTTTTTAGTGGGATATTCCTGGCTTGAAGCGCGAAGTGTACCTCGTACTGATTTAAGAACCCCCTGCAGAGCTTGGGATTCCCGTCAAATTTGCTAGGGGTAGGTAACCGCAGCTGTGGGGCTGCAGAAATGGGCGATGTGACTGGAGATGGTGCTCCGGCAGGTGTAGAAGTTGGAGGACTAGATGCAGCAATAGCAGCCTGCATGGAATCTTGCCTTCTGGACATCTCTTGCAGAAATTTAGCAAGTTCTTGTTGGGTGCTCTCCAATCCCTCTAATCAAGTAGAAATACTTTGGAGAAGATCATGGCTTAACCCCTGGCCAGTAGCTGGATCCATGTGGCCAGTGTATACTGTCACACCGGACGGAGTTGGTGAATCCGGTTGCTGACCAGAGTTGGATTTCTGAGTCCTTAAACTGGAGTCGGGCTGGCTGATTGAGATTTCTGTGCGTGTAGGTGCATGGTGGTGAGAGCGGTTAGTGGAAGTAGATGCTTGTCCAGGAAGATGTAGCAGTGAGGAGGACCACAAGAGCAGGTAACCGTCTGAACTGGGAAGGTCACAAAGGAACCGGGTTACAGTTACCCAGGGGACTGCAAGGCAGGGCAACTTGGAGCGGACAGTGTGGAATGGCTAGGTACTGGAGGCAGAGACAGGTCTGGATGTTACCAGTGTGCTGGATACTAGAGGCAGAAGCAGGACTGAATACTACCAGAGTGATGGTAAGCAGAATAGGTAGAGTTCAGGAGCACAGAGAATGACTTCTAAGACTGGCTGTAGTAGCAGATACACTGGCAATTGGATTCCCTTCTGAGCCTCCCTTTATACCAGTTACCTGCACATGATTGGTTACAGGGTCACAGGCATCCAGCAAGACGGGAGAAGCCCGATGAAAGACTGGATTGGCTGCCAGCGTCACGTGAGGCACAAGCTCCTTGTGATTGGTCAGAACCTGTACAGCTGACCTGATCCAAGATGACCACGCCCAACTCCCAGCATGGACAGTGCTGCAGACCGGTAAACTTTGCCTCGTAGCCCTGCACACACTGTGCCAGGACCCTAGAGGCCATGCAGAGTACCTGACGCAGCGCCACGGAGCTGCACCGCCACCGAAAGACCCCCGCCGGAGCGCATGGAGAGGTAAGGCCACAGCTAGGGAGGCCAATCCCGGGATTCGGCATTGAAAAACGCTCAATCCCGGGATTCCCGGATTGCAGTAGGGATCAGTGAAAAAAGGTGTAGGGAGCAGCGGTGGAGGGTAGGTAGCGGTGCGGGAGGGTGTAGGTAGCTGGGTGGGAGGATGTAGGTAGCGGTGCGGGAGGGTGTAGGTAGCGGTGCGGGAGGGTGTAGGTAGCGGTGCGGGATGATGTAGGTAGCGGTGTGGGAGAGTGTAGGTAGCGGGGAGGGTTGGTAGCGGCGAGGGAGGGAGGCTGTGGGTGTAAGTAATACCCCTTACTATTAGGTGGACGGGAGCCATGGACACACTGAACGCGGCAGCATTTCAAATGAAGCGCCGGCCGCCAGCCAACCAGAGCTGGTGGACCGGCAGACAATCAGGGAAGCGGCCGCAGCAGTCGCTCCTGATTGGCTGCCGCTGCTGTGGCAGCTTCCCTGATTGGCTGCCGGTCCGCCAGCTCTGTTTGGCTGGCGCTACATTTGAAGTGCCGCCGCGTTCAGTGTTTGTCTATGGCTGCCGCCCGCCTAATAGTAAGTAGTATTACTTACACACCCACCCTCCCGCACATGCCCAATGTAATCCCGTGAATCCCGGGATTGGATGCTCCAATCCTGGGATTCAAATCCCGGCATTTTTGGGCCCAAATCCTGGGATTCCGCCGATCCTGATCCCGGGATTGGCCTCCCTAGCCACAGCTCCCAGCGATCCTCCCCGGGACCCCATGACAAACAATTTCTCACAGCCGTATTCCCTTTACTCCCTTCACACAGCTGTATCACCCTTACCCCTTATCACAGCTATTCTCCCCTTACCCCCTTCTCACAGTTGTATCACCATTATCCCCTTATCACAGCTATTCTCCCCTTACCCCCTTCTCACAGCTATATCACCATTATCCCCTTATCACAGCTGTATTCCCCTCTCTTTCTTCCCACAACTGTATTCCTATAACCTTTTTCTCACAGCTGTATTCCCTATTTTACCTTTACCTTACCTACTTCTCAGAGCTGAAAGTGTGGTCTCTACTCTTGGATAAACTGTCCTGAGATATTTAATTAGAGACCTGTGATCAACCCATAAACAGCTCCAAGGAAGTAGTTAATGCTGATTTTGGCTTGCACCTCCAAACTAACACCAAAGGTGGTACATAGGGCTCCTACAGAGGAAGGGGCAATGGTTTAGTTACCTAAAATTCCTCAAATCACAGCGAGAGGAGCCTCTGCTACTTTTATGGACTTTATTCATTTATTTAGGGAAGACCTAGGGATTGCCGCTGGAATGTATGGTTGGCAATCATAAATGTTTTCAATTTTATGCAAATACCTTTTCCATTCAATGCCAGGATTGCGATGGTTGCCTCCATTGCATGCTTCTTTCCAATTGCTGCTGTCCCTCCCGCTGATACTCGGAAGGAAAAATGTAGTGTGCCCATAAAACAATCCTAGGGGCACGTGCAAACTTTAGCTGCCCACTGCACAGGCATGTTAGCAAATCATGGATAGGTAAAAATTAATTGGTTAACATGCGATAACTACATGCCATCACAAGGGTTGTTACGATAGCGGCATTGCCACCGCTATTCAATAGCACCTTCCAATGGCCATTCCTTAAATTCACTTTTTTGTCTGTCAAACTTTAACGCTCACTCAAATAACCAACCACAATGACTACTTATTAAGTGCAAAGGTAAACTATAAAAGGAAATTGAAAAGCAGAAATGTTTTTATTCTGCTTTTTAAATAGAACACAATAACTGAAGGACGCAATTCAGTTATTTAAATTACATTACCATTACTAAAATATTTTGCCCTTCTCATAGGCCCACACTGAGACCATGATTTATTTAGAAGGACATATTAGACTTTGATACATTGTATATTTTCCATTGTTATCCTAATATTTTCACATTTGTATCTTTATGTGGTACTGTATGATTGTCTTGGTACTTGGTTGTAACTAGTATTTTTTTTTTTAGTTACTAATAATAAAAGTTAAATTTTAATCCTTTATTTCTGTACTTATATATTTAGAATTAAGTTTACCCCTGAAGGATACTACTTTCTTTCTTTTTTACTTTTACTGCCAGTTATTGTATTTGTTATCTTAACTGTGACACTACCTCCCCGCACTATCACATATGACCAACACAATGATCTATCATTATTTTCACCCTTAATAACCAGTTAGTGAGCGTAAGTGGATCCTAATGAGATTCCAATTCAAGCATACAAAGTTAGTAATAGTCTGTCTCAATATAATGTCCTTCAAAGTGCAGAGCTAATGGCCCTGATTCCTACCATTTATCTAGATAGAACAATTGGTTATACAAACTAACATATATGAATGAGCCCTGCAGCTAATGGTCTATAAAGGATAATGCAGATTCTGTATGGATAATGTAAACAATACATCCACATGTCCATTTGGGCCTGGCGTGTCCTGTCTGGTAGTATCTTCAATGCCAGAGCAAGGGAAACGCAGTATAGGATTCGACTAGGTGACTGCATCAGGTGTGAGACAGCACTGACAGCATTTAAATTGTAGTGCCGGCTGTGAGCCAACTGTAACTCGCGGACCAGCAGCTGCAGTGGACCCAGGTCCCAGTCGGACCTTCCGGTGTACGCTGGGCAGAACTTTGACCCAGGGAGCCTGTTCTGGGCCTGCCACTGGATGGATTTTGATGAAAACATCAGAGAGTGGTAATATTGGTTTCCGGAAGACATACTAGGGGTTTGGGGTCCTTGTAGGACTTCTCGTTGGTGTACGCGGGGCAGAAATTTGACACAGGGAGTCTGTTCTGGGCCTTCCACTGGATGGATGTGGTGACGTGATTCAATATGAATAACGTCATTACAGCCATTCCCACAGCTGTAATGCAGTGAACTGCACCAAACGTAGTCGTGAATTGAGCTGCAATAACGAAAATTCCACCATTGTGGCCTTGCTTCTCCAACCCACTTCACCCACAGTTCCCGGAGTTGGCAAGTAAATAAATAAATAAATACAAGACTGTGCACATAGGGCCTAATTCAGACCCTATTTGTAGCAGGAAATTTGTTAGCAGATGGGCAAAACTATGAGCACTGCAGGGGGTCAGATATAACATGTGCAGAGAGAGTTATATTTGGGTGGGGTGTGTTCAAACGGAAATCTAAATTGCAGTGTAAAAATAAAGCAGCCAGTATTTACCCTGCACAGAAACAATATAACCCACCCAGAGCCAGATTAAGAGGGGGGCCCCGGGGATAAGTACCCCGGGCCCCCTTTTTTCAAAGGGCCCCCCGTCGCCGCCGCAGATCGGATCTCTGTTCCGATCTGCGGTATTTCGCTGCGCTCCCGGGAGCCGGCGCCACATGCAGTGGCAGGGCAGCTCAGCGATTGCTGTCCCTGGCGGCTCTGGCTCCCGGCTCCACTGAAGAGTCTGGCGTCGCGCGGCCGTACGCAGTTAGTCACTGCCTGTAACTAGAGGTGTCGGAATGGGGGGGGGGGGGAAAGGGGGCTGCTCGCTCCCCCCAAAGATGCCAGCAATGTCCGTAGGAAGCCCCACCCCCTTAGTCGCGGGCCCCGCCCCCAATCGTGAGCTTCACAGTCACACTGTATAGGATGGTGACCTGCTTCTACAGATCACAAACAGGTCACCACAGGGATCAACACCGGCTGACTATATGAGGAGTGTTTCCCTCCTCTCTCACATTGCAGGTACCCACCCACTCTCAGGAATCAAAACTAATCCCTTTAGCTCTGTCTCAGTTGCTCGGCCCGTCCCCTGCTCTCCTTCACTCCTCCCCCCTGCCCCCATTCCCCGGGCATAATGTGGTGCTCTGCTGCCCTACACAGTGCATTGCAGACACACAGTAAATGCCACTGTGAGTGGGACAGCACTGCAGAGCACACAGATTCCCCATCCCTTCTCTGCTATAGACTCTGTCACTGTCCTCCTCCTTACCATTCCTGCCTCTGCCCCTTCCCCGTATCTGTACCTCTGCCCCTCTCACTTCTTTTCCTCTGGCCAATCCCTGTCTGTTTGCCCCTGTCCCATATATGTGCCTATGCCCTCTCTTTATATGTGCTTTTGCCCTTTCCCATCTTTCCTTTGCCCCCTCCGCATATCCATGACTCTGCCCCCCCTCATATCTGTGCCTCTGCCCCACCCTCATATGTGTGCCTCTGCCCCTCCTCATCTGTACCCCTGTTCCCTCCCTATACGCCTGTCCCCTGTGTGCCTTTGCCCCTTTATCCATGTGTGCCTCTGCTGCCTCACAAAATGGCTTTGCTGGCTGCCGATCAGAAGGTGCATGACGGAATGGACGACCAACCACACTCAACACCACTTAAGAATGCCAGGTAAGTATTGTTTTAATTTATGAATATATATAGGTATGGGATGTAATTGACATAGAATACATATGTTTTACCAGCGCGCGGGATCCCGACAGCGGCATCCTGCCCGTCAGAATGCCGGCAGGGGGCGAGCACTATGAAGCCCCTTGCGGGCTCGGTGGCGCGCTTCGCGCGCCACAGGTTCTATTCCTACTCTATGAGTGTCGTGGACACCCACAAGTGGGTATAGCCCCTGTGAGCTGGTATTCCAGCTGTTGGCTGTCGGAATTCCAGCGTTGGTACCCTAAACGTCGGGATCCCAACAGCCGGCAAACTGATTGCCTCCCATTGACATCCCAGCTAACAGGATCCCACGGCCGGAGGGAAGTCCGTTTGAGTGCCACTCTCTCCTTCATACTATATATGTGTATATATATATATATATATATATATATATATATATGTGAAAAAAGAAAAAAATACTGCGCCACAGATGGAAATAATGTCCTTTCTTAAAACCACAATATGGCTAAGCTATATTAGACACTCCCTGTTTGTGGGCGTCAGCTAAGCCCCCAAATACAATCGGGATGGTGAGCCCACAAAATGATTTGTGTTTATAAAAGGAAGGGATGGGGGCAGCGACCAATGGTGTCTATAAATAATTACAGGATATTTAAAAATATGTAAAATATAAACATTTATTTAAAATCTTTTAACAAAACTTTTTCTAAAAAATGGGATAAAAAGCAAATACACATTTATATAAAAGCAATAAAGTGCAAAGACGTATTAAAGTGCTTATCTGAGGTCAATTGGATGTCCAACGCGTTTCGTCATAGAGACTTCATCAAGGGGTACCTTGTGTATTTGCTTTTTATCCCATTTTTTAGAAAAAGTTTTGTTAAAAGATTTTAAATAAATGTTTATATTTTACATATTTTTAAATATCCTGTAATTATTTATAGACACCATTGGTCGCTGCCCCCATCCCTTCCTTTTATATATATATATATATATATATGTGTGTATGTATAGACATATTTATCATAGGCGTGCACACGGGGGGGGGGGGGGGGTGCCTGGTGCACACAGGCACCCCCTAATGTCCAGCACCCCCCTCACACACGCCTGTAGCTGACTCATTGCCGAGCGTGCAGTTCTATTCCTGACTGTGACTACACTGTATGCCCGCCCACGCTCTACGCCCGCCAGCACTGACTGCCCGCTCTCTATGGCCGTCCGCCCACACAGACTTCTTGCTCACAGAGACATCCCGCTATCCACGGCCGCTCGCTATGCCCGCCCACACGCGCGCTCTACATCCGCGCCTGTAATCCACCCGACCCTTCCCTCTCTACACTCACCCTCTATGCCCGGTCAGCAGGCCTGGCGACAGACATGCTGCTGCAGGGGCAGTAGAGGGTACATTTGTCAGCAGCACCTGCTACCGGAACCCACATGTAAACAAGACTGCACCCACAAGTAATGTATAATGTGTGTTATATAATGTATTTGGAGGGGCACCATGTGTCACATAATGTGTTTAGGGGCACTGTGTATTATATAATGTGTTTGGGGGGTACTATGGGGTCTATCCAGGCCGGGCCGCAGCCGCTCATTCGCACGTGGCGTAATGTGAATTTTGCCTCATACCGTGTGACGTAATGTAAATTTTGGCTCATACCGTGTGGCGTAATGTGAATTGCGGCTCATACAGTGCGGCGTAATGTGAATTTTATCTCTTGGTGTGTGGGGCAATGTAAATTTTGGCTCATACTGTGTGGCGTAATGTAAATTTTGGCTCATACTGTGTGGCGTAATGTAAATTTTGGCTCATACTGTCTGGCATAATGTACATTTTGGCTCATACCATGTGACGTAATGTGAATTTTGGCTTATACCATGTGATGTAATGTAACCTATTTGTAATTTTCTTTGTAGTGATTGAAGACGCTATGATTTTAATTTTAAATCTTAGCGCTCCCCTGTCTTAAGTACCCCAGGCCCCCTGAAGCCTTAATCCAGCTCTGAACCCACCCAAATCGAACTCTCTCTGCACATGTTATATCTGCAGTGCACATGGTTTTGACCATCTACTAACAAATTTGCTGCTACGATCAACTCTGAATTACCCCCATAGTGTAATATGTAATAATCTGTGATTTGTAGGCATCCGAAAGATTCAAGCAAGTTTACCCTATGTTTTAAAGTGGCAATCATTTAAAAGGGCAAAACCATGTAAGTTTTGCTTTTTCAATGACTGCCACTTTAAAATGTCCGGCAGACTCGCCATAATCTTGTCAATGTTGCTTGCAAGTCACAAGCTATTACATTTCCTTCATAGTGTAATATATTCAAAGTAATTAGTTATCCCCTCAGAGCTTATGCACGTACAGCAAATAAAAAAGTATACATGCCTATCAGAGACTTGCAGATATCTACATTGCCAGGATACCAATAGGCCAAACTAGGTATAATAAAATCAAACAGCCACAATGGGCTATTACAGTGTAAAACTGTAAAGATTTATTAACCAAATATAAAAGACTCCAATAAAAGGCCACTCACAGTGAGTACATTTGTAACAGACTATGATGAGAGTGAAATTCAGTCACATATCAGGTTCACCATGAACACTCCAAGGGCCTGACTAATGCCAACGTGAGAGGCCATTCCCTTGGCCCCTGACAATGAATAGGCCCCAAAGAAACATACTATGCATTTTCTCTATAAGCTTTAAAATAGAAAGAAAAGTATAAAACTAAATGATTTTACTTACACTGTACTGCAGTGTTTCCCAACCACGGTCCTCAAGGCACACTAACAGTCCTGGTTTTAGTGATATCCAGGCTTGAACACAGGTGACTTAATTAGTAGCTCAGTTATTTTGATTTAACCATCTGTGCTGAAGCCTGGATATCACTAAAACCTGCACTGTTGGTGTGCCTTGAGGACCGCGGTTGGGAATGCCTGCTGTACTGTATAAACAATGATTATAAAAAAATTCATCCCCCCCAATAAGTTCTAACCTGCCTTAGGCCATCTGAGTAAAAATGCTACATAAACATTTCATATAAGTCTGTGAATGCTGTATTGTATTTATATAGATACATAAACAGCCATACAAAATCTTTGCCCTTCTGCATTTTCTGTAGAAGTTGGATCATTATAATACATAATGTGTTGTAGGAACTGTATAACACCAGGGTTCTGCTGACACAGGCTCCCGCAGTTAACCATCAGCAGAATCACTCAGTATGTCAATAGTTTTTTCTATGTATGGTTTACTCAAAGTAATTGGATATATAAAAATCTGTATCACAACTTTTTATGTGACATTATTATTAATTTACACAAACAAAAGTAGAATCCTGTAAGGAAAGGAAACTAAAATAATACTGTGCACCACCAATGTTCATCTTATTTTGTCATATGTATATTTGTAAATGAGCAACCTATTTAGTAAAACTTTCTGCCTTTGTCAAAAGAAAAATGTATAAGGCTGCATACTGCAAGTGACAAACACATATGTACAACATATCTGAGAAAAACATAAATGTCTAAGTAGAAAAATACATAAATATTTTATCTTGAATGAGGATTCTATCTTCGTACAAATTAGTATGTCTGTATATACTTCTGTATGTTTTAGAGACAATCTATGCACAGTCAGTATGGGAATGTGAATGAGTCCTGTATATATATATATATATATATATATATATATATATACTGCTCAAAAAAATAAAGGGAACACTAAAATAACACATCCTAGATCTGAATGAATGAAATATTCTTATTAAATACTTTGTTCTTTACATAGTTGAATGTGCTGACAACAAAATCACACAAAAATTATCAATGGGAATCAAATGTATTAACCCATGGAGGTCTGGATTTGGAGTCACCCTCAAAATTAAAGTGGAAAAACACACTACAGGCTGATCCAACTTTGATGTAATGTCCTTAAAACAAGTCAAAATGAGGCTCAGTAGTGTGTGTGGCCTCCACGTGCCTGTATGACCTCCCTACAATGCCTGGGCATGCTACTGATGAGGTGGCGGATGGTCTCCTGAGGGATCTCCTCCTAGACCTGGACTAAAGCATTCGCCAACTCCTGGACAGTCTGTGGTGCAACGTAGCGTTGGTGGATGGAGCGAGACATGATGTCCCAGATGTGTGCAATTGGATTCAGGTCTGGGGAACGGGAGGGCCAGTCCATAGCATCAATGCCTTCGTCTTGCAGGAACTGCTGACACACTCCAGCCACATGAGGTCTAGCATTGTCTTGAATTAGGAGGAACCCAGGGCCAACCGCACCAGCATATGGTCACACAAGGGGTCTGAGGATCTCATCTCGGTACCTAATGGCAGTCAGGCCACCTCTGGCGAGCACATGGAGGGCTGTGCGGCCCCCCAAAGAAATGCCACCCCACACCATTACTGACCCACTGCTAAATGGTCATGCTGGAGGATGTTGCAGGCAGCAGAACGTTCTCCTTGGCGTCTCCAGACTCTGTCACGTCTGTCACATGTGCTCAGTGAGAACCTGCTTTCATCTGTGAAACGCACAGGGCGCCAGTGGCGAATTTGCCAATCTTGGTGTTCTCTGGCAAATGCCAAACGTCCTGCACGGTGTTGGGCTGTAAGCACAACCCCTACCAGTGGACGTCGGGCCCTCATACCACCCTCATGGAGTCTGTTTCTGATCGTTTGAGTAGACACATGCACATTTGTTGCTTGCTGGAGGTCATTTTGCAGGGCTCTAGCAGTGCTCCTCCTGTTCCTCCTTGCACAAAGGCGGAGGTAGCGGTCCTGATGCTGGGTTGTTGCCCTCCTACAGCCTCCTCCACGTCTCCTGATGTACTGGCCTGTCTCCTGGTAGCGCCTCCATGCTCTGGACACTACGCTGACAGACACAGCAAACCTTCTTGCCACAGCTCGCATTGATGTGCCACCCTGGATGAGCTGCACTACCTGAGCCACTTGTGTGGGTTGTAGGGAGGTCATACAGGCACGTGGAGGCCACACACACTACTGAGCCTCATTTTGACTTGTATTAAGGACATTACATCAAAGTTGGATCAGCATGTAGTGTGTTTTTCCACTTTAATTTTGAGTGCGACTCCAAATCCAGACCTCCATGGGTTAATAAATTTGATTTCCATTGATCATTTTTGTGTGATTTTGTTGTCAGCACATTCAACTATGTAAAGAACAAAGTATTTAATAAGAATATTTAATTCATTCAGATCTAGGATGTGTTATTTTAGTGTTCCCTTTATTTTTTTGAGCAGTGTATATATACATATGTTATTGTAAGAAAAAGTTATGTGCAAATGCGTATGATCGCATCTCATTGCGGGTGGTCTTCAGTATGCCGCCGGCCGGGATCCCGACGGCCAGCATACTGGTGCCGGGAACCCGACCGCCGGCATGCCGACACATATTCTCCCTCTTGGGGGTCCACGACCCCCCTGGAGGGAGAATAAATAGCGTGGCGCGCTGCAGTTATAATGTGCTCCCATTGAGATGTATGTAAGGACAATTGCCTTGGTGCTTGTCACATGAAAGTGAATAAGAATTGCTCAAAACACAGCTTTAATGCAATGCAAATGAAATGCATACAAAACACAAATATATACTGTATTACATGAAACAGTGATTTTGATTTTCACATTCATTTACATGTGCTTCATTTACATTACATAATGTATCATAAATGTAAAATGAACACCAGTGTATATGTAGCCTTAAGGAAAAGTTGTTCTGTTTTCCTCAGAACTACAGTAAATGAAAGAAATGTCTGGAGAAAAAAAATAATAATAATTGTTTCATTTAACTTGTTTTTAGACTCTTACAATAATAACAGTAATTCAGTTCCTAACTCAAGTGCCCAAAAGGTCTATAAAAAAAACTTCAAAACATTTTGTTCCTTTTTTAATGCAGAAAATGTCAAAATGTAAACAATGAACAAAATAACAGTCTAGGGAAAATGCAGTCCGCAGACTACCGCCATCATTTGTGATTTAGAAATGTCCTAATCAGTTTCCATACGTTATACAAACTTGCAGAGGGACGACTTCAGATGAGACCATTTTGGAATATATTTTAGAAAGATCTTGTATTCATGTAAAATATTTGTGAAGTCCGATCAGCTTAAATAAGAATTTACTTACCGATAATTCTATTTCTCGTAGTCCGTAGTGGATGCTGGGGACTCCGTAAGGACCATGGGGAATAGCGGCTCCGCAGGAGACTGGGCACATCTAAAGAAAGCTTTAGGACTATCTGGTGTGCACTGGCTCCTCCCCCTATGACCCTCCTCCAAGCCTCAGTTAGGATACTGTGCCCGGACGAGCGTACACAATAAGGAAGGATTTTGAATCCCGGGTAAGACTCATACCAGCCACACCAATCACACCGTACAACTTGTGATCTGAACCCAGTTAACAGCATGATAACAGAGGAGCCTCTAGAAAAGATGGCTCACTACAGCAATAACCCGATTTTTTGGTAACAATAACTATGTACCAGTATTGCAGACAATCCGCACTTGGGATGGGCGCCCAGCATCCACTACGGACTACGAGAAATAGAATTATCGGTAAGTAAATTCTTATTTTCTCTAACGTCCTAAGTGGATGCTGGGGACTCCGTAAGGACCATGGGGATTATACCAAAGCTCCCAAACGGGCGGGAGAGTGCGGATGACTCTGCAGCACCAAATGAGAGAACTCCAGGTCCTCCTCAGCCAGGGTATCAATTTTGTAGAATTTTACAAACGTATTTGCTCCTGACCAAGTAGCTGCTCGGCAAAGTTGTAAAGCCGAGACCCCTCGGGCAGCCGCCCAAGATGAGCCCACCTTCCTTGTGGAGTGGGCATTTACAGATTTTTGGCTGTGGCAGGCCTGCCACAGAATGTGCAAGCTGAATTGTACTACAAATCCAACGAGCAATAGTCTGCTTAGAAGCAGGAGCACCCAGCTTGTTGGGTGCATACAGGATAAACAGCGAGTCAGATTTCCTGACTCCAGCCGTCCTGGAAACATATATTTTCAGGGCCCTGACAACGTCTAGCAACTTGGAGTCCTCCAAGTCCCTAGTAGCCGCAGGCACCACAATAGGTTGGTTCAGGTGAAACGCTGAAACCACCTTAGGGAGAAACTGAGGACGAGTCCTCAATTCCGCCCTGTCCGAATGGAAAATCAGATAAGGGCTTTTACAGGATAAATCCGCCAATTCTGACACGCGCCTGACCCAGGCCAGGGCCAACAGCATGACCACTTTCCATGTGAGATATTTTAACTCCACAGATTTAAGTGGTTCAAACCAATGTGACTTTTGGAACCCAAAAACTACATTGAGATCCCAAAGTGCCACTGGAGGCACAAAAGGAGGCTGTATATGCAGTACCCCTTTTACAAACGTCTGAACTTCAGGGACTGAAGCTAGTTCTTTTTGGAAGAAAATTGACAGGGCCGAAATTTGAACCTTAATGGACCCCAATTTTAGGCCCATAGACACTCCTGTTTGCAGGAAATGTAGGAATCAACCCAGTTGAATTTCCTCCGTCGGGCCTTACTGGCCTCGCACCACGCAACATATTTTCGCCAAATGCGGTGATAATGTTTTGCGGTTACATCCTTCCTGGCTTTGATCAGGATAGGGATGACTTCATCCGGAATGCCTTTTTTCCTTCAGGATCCGGCGTTCAACCGCCATGCCGTCAAACGCAGCCGCGGTAAGTCTTGGAACAGATAGGGTCCTTGCTGGAGCAGGTCCCTTCTTAGAGGTAGAGGCCACGGATCCTCCGTGAGCATCTCTTGAAGTTCCGGTTACCAAGTCCTTCTTGGCCAATCCGGAGCCACGAATATAGTGCTTACTCCTCTCCATCTTATCAATCTCAGTACCTTGGGTATGAGAGGCAGAGGAGGGAACACATACACTGACTGGTACACCCACGGTGTTACCAGAGCGTCTACAGCTATTGCCTGAGGGTCCCTTGACCTGGCGCAATACCTGTCGAGTTTTTCCCAACGGTTTATAATCATGTGGAAGACTTCTGGGTGAAGTCCCCACTCTCCCGGGTGGAGGTCGTGCTGAGGAAGTCTGCTTCCCAGTTGTCCACTCCCGGAATGAATACTGCTGACAGTGCTATCACATGATTTTCCGCCCAGCGAAGAATCCTTGCAGCTTCTGCCATTGCCCTCCTGCTTCTTGTGCCACCCTGTCTGTTTACGTGGGTGACTGCCGTGATGTTGTCCGACTGGATCAACACCGGCTGACCTTGAAGCAGAGGTCTTGCTAAGCTTAGAGCATTGTAAATGGCCCTTAGCTTCAGGATATTTATGTGAAGTGATGTCTCCAGGCTTGACCATAAGCCCTGGATCTTCCTTCCCTGTGTGACTGCTCCCCAGCCTCGCAGGCTGGCATCCGTGGTCACCAGGACCAAGTCCTGAATGCCTGTCACAACTGAGGGCCTGAGCTGACGGGAGGCAGCCTCAGTTGTAGGGGCTGAGATGTACCGGAACCTGGGAGGTTGTATCAGACCCCTGGACATGTAAGTAACATGAATAATAACTGCCCGAAGGCGTGACCACGACAACTTGGATAAAAGTCAATGATGTTTATTATGACAACTCCGCAACACAGCAGCAGTAAAAGAAAACGTAAAAGTCAGCAAATAATAAATACAGTTCCTGGGTACTACAGGAAGGCAGGAGCCACAGGGCACTGGTAGTGTGAGATAGTTCTTATGATCTTCTAGATGGAAAGTCCTTACCAGGCCCGACTGTAGCAATGGAGATAACCCAGGATTGTGCCAGCTGGTGTTCCAGGAAAAGCTGGGTTGCTGAAGGTAAAACAGCTGCTGTGGATACTGGCTGGAACCAGACTGTTGTTAGCACGGAGTGGATACTGGCTGGAACCAGTTAAATAATAAATGAACTTGGGAGCGATGAAATATGAACTGAAATGTAGAACTTGAGAGCGGAGAAATAATAATACCGGTGGAGAGTGGTAAAGTGTAGAAAGGACGCCGGCCCTTTAAGGGAAGCTGTACTCTGCTGAAAGCTGAGCTGGAAGCAGGTAATGTTGTAGCTGGAAACAGCTGAATCCACAATGGATTGGAGAGTCAGGCTACACCGGTGGAATGCTGGTGCGGGTCTCTATGGTGGGTCTCTATGGTGGAAGTCTTGAGACAGGAGCTGGAACCTGGAAGACAATCACAGGAGAGAGACAAACAGGAACTAGGTTTGACAACCAAAGCACTGACGCCTTCCTTGCTCAGGCACAGTGTATTTATACCTGCAGCAAGGAAGGGATTGGCTAGGCAATTATGCAGATTAACAATACTGACAACAGATTGGAGGAAATGATCAGCTGACAGAATCCAAGATGGCTGCGCCCATGCAGACACTTGGAGGGAAGTTTGGTTTGTAATCCATGTGGTAATGAAAACAGTAATGGCGGCGCCGGCCACTGGAGACAGGAGACGCCAGGCTGACAAGTGCACATCCAACCACGCGGACACAGCGGAGGCCGCGGCTGACGTAATCGCCACTCTGACACTCTGCATGCAGAAGCTCAGGGACGGCGGCGGAGGCCGCGGGAGACGCCATGCCAGATGTAATATGGCGTTACTGTGACAGCGTCTCAGAGAGACAGGAGAGGATAGAGGAATGTACACATCAGGATAACAGATGGGATCCGGTCCTGGAGCGCTGAGCCAGCCTTAGGAGGCATCTGATGGGTAAGAAATGGCGTCCAGATACCCGGATCGTGACAGCACCCCCCCCTTTAGGAGTGGCCCCAGGACACTTCTTTGGCTTTTGAGGAAACTTGGAATGGAATCTCCGGACCAAGGCAGGAGCATGGACATCAGAAGCATTGGTCCACGACCGTTCCTCAGGACCATAACCCTTCCAGTCAATAAGATATTGTAGTTGACCGTAACGGTGACGTGAGTCCAGGATCTTGGCCACTTCATACTCAACGCCTCGTTGAGTTTGGACTTTCGGAGTTGGAGGAAGTGAGGAATGAAACCGATTCAAGATCAGCGGTTTCAACAGGGAAACATGGAATGTCCTGGGTATTTTTAAGAAGGGAGGCAACTGGAGTCTGTAAGCAACAGGATTGATGACTTGTTCAATCTTGAAAGGACCGATAAAGCGAGGTGCAAACTTCATACTGGGAACTCTTAACCTCAAATTCTTCGTGGATAACCATACCCGATCACCCACCTTGAGAGCAGGAACTGCTCGACGCTTCTTATCCGCAAACTTCTTGTACCTGAACGATGCCTTGAGCAGAGCTGATCGTACGCTCTTCCAGATATTGGCAAACTGATGCAAGGTGATATCCACTGCGGGAACAGAAGTTGCTGGAAGCGGTTGGAACTCAGGGACTTTAGGATGGAATCCAAAGTTAGTGAAGAATGGTGTTGAAGCAGATGAAGAATGATACTGGTTGTTATGACAGAACTCGGCCCAGGGAAGTAATTGAACCCAGTCATCTTGAGAGGAGGACACATAGATGCGGAGGAAGGCCTCCAAGTCCTGATTCACCCTCTCGGTTTGACCATTGGTCTGAGGATGGTAAGCCGTGGAAAACTTTTGCTTGACTTGGAGGACTTGACATAAACTTCGCCAGAATTTGGCTGTGAATTGAACTCCTCGATCTGAGATAATTTCTTCAGGAAGACCGTGGAGTCGGAAGATCTCTTGTATGAATACTTGAGCCAACTTGGAAGCTGACGGAAGACCGGTGAGAGGAATGAAGTGTGCCATCTTGGTGAACCGGTCAACTACCACCCAGATGGTATTGAACTTGTTGCACATGGGTAAGTCTGTAATGAAATCCATCGACAAGTGGGTCCATGGTCGACGGGGAACGGATAGTGGAACCAGTTGCCCCGCAGGCGACTGGCGGGATACTTTATGTTGGGCACACTTTGGGCAAGATGCAATAAACTCCAGGACGTCTTTTTTCAGAGTTGGCCACCAATAGGACCTAGAGATAAACTCCAGGGTTTTTTGGATACCTGTATGTCCGGCAAAACGGGAAGCATGGGCCCAATGCATGAGCTTCTTCCTTAGCATCGGCTTCACAAAACTTTTCCCTGATGGGGGCGTAGAGTCCATCCCTACCGTGGAGAATGCCAACGGATTTATAATAGGATGCTTGTCTGAAGACTCTGACTCATTTTCTTGCTCCCATGAGCGGGAAAGGGCATCGGCCTTGCGATTCTGAGAGCCCGGACAGAACTGGAGTTTAAAGTCGAACCTGGAAAAGAAAAGTGCCCATCTGGCCTGACGAGGGTTGAGACATTGTGCGCCCTTCAGGTATAAAAGGTTCTTGTGGTCTGTAAGTATGGTGATTAAATGAGAAGCTCCCTCCAACAGATACCTCCACTCTTCTAGAGCGAGCTTGATGGCTAGCAACTCCTGGTCGCCAATGGCATAGTTGCGCTCAGCTGGGGAGAACTTCCGGGAGAAGAAACTGCAAGGATGTAAATGGCCATCTTTAGCCCTCTGAGATAACACCGCTCCTACTCCAACGGAGGAGGCATCCACCTCTAGGATGAAAGGAGAGTCGATGTCAGGCTGTTTCAGGACAGGCGCAGAGATGAACTTCTGTTTTAAAAGATGAAAAGCTTGCATGGCTTCTTCAGACCACTTGGACGGGTTAGCACCCTTCTTGGTGAAAGCAGTAATAGGCGCCACAATGGTGGAAAAGTCTCGTATAAACTTTCGGTAATAATTGGCGAACCCTAAGAACCTCTGGACCCCTTTGAGGGTTAAGGGTACCGGCCAATTCTGAATTGCTTGTAGTTTCTCAGGATCCATCTCTAGTCCGGAACCGGACACAATGTACCCTAGAAACGGAATGGACTTGACTTCAAAGACGCATTTTTCTAATTTGCAATAGAGATGATTGACACGGAGACGGGACAGAACCTCTTTAACCCAAAAACGATGTTCCTCTAAATCGTTGGCAAAAATGAGGATATCGTCTAGATAGACCACGACATGACGGTATAGAATGTCTCCGAAGATCTCATTGACAAAATGCTGGAAGACAGCTGGAGCATTGCTCAATCCGAAGGGCATGACGAGGTACTCATAATGTCCGTCAAGGGTGTTAAAGGCGGTCTTCCACTCGTCACCCTCACGGATCCGGATGAGATTGTATGCACCTCGCAAGTCCTGCTTTGTAAAGATGGTAGCTCCGCTAACTCTGTCAAAGAGCTCAGTAATCAGGGGTAAAGGATAACGGTTCTTGATGGTAATGTCGTTCAAACCTCTGTAGTCGATGCACGGCCGCAGACCACCATCTTTCTTTTTTACAAAAAAGAAGCCTGCGCCGGCTGGGGAAGAAGAAGGTCGAATGAACCCCTTTGCTAGGTTCTCTTTAATGTATTCCTCCATAGAATGCGTCTCAGGCAGAGACAACGGATAAGTTCGGCCTCGAGGTGGAACCTTCCCTGGAACGAGATCAATCGGGCAGTCCCATTCTCTATGAGGAGGAAGGATATCAGCAGAAGCTTTACTGAACACATCCGTGAAATCTTGATATGGAGGAGGTGGAACATCAGACGACCTGGGGGAGGAAGAACAGACAGGCAATACTTTAAACAAACATGTCTCTGCACAGGAGGAACCCCATGCCAGGATTTGCGTAGTCGTCCAATCAATTGTAGGATTGTGAAGACGGAGCCATGGAAGGCCCAGGACCACAGGATGTGTGGCTCTTGGAATCACTAAAAGTGAAATAAGTTCGGAATGAAGAACTCCCACTCTCAGACGAACTGGTAGAGTCCTTAGAGCAATAACAGTATCAAAAATTTTACTGCCATCCACGGCAGTTAAGGAAAAGGAGGAAGGAAGTCTCTCGGTGGGTAGGGACCACCGTTTAACATAGGCTTCAGTAATAAAGTTCCCAGCTGCTCCGGAATCAAGGAGAGCAATGACGTTCCGATAACGTTGAGCAACTTGAAGCGAGACTGGGAGATTACAATCATGAGGAGATGGAGAGGAGATCATTACTCCTAGCCGGCCCTCTCCTGGGCGAGCTAGGGTTTGGAGTTTTCCCGGACGTTCGGGACAGGCATTGATGGTGTGAGACGGAGCTGCACAGTAAAGACAAAGAGACTCAGAGAGACGTCTTCGGCGCTCAGCAGGAGTTAAACGGGAACGGCCAATTTGCATGGGCTCATCTTTAGATGGTGACAGTTGACGAGGAGGAGGAGCAGAAGATTTTGGAGCAGATGATCTTCTACGCTCAGTTGCTCTCTCTCTGAAACGTAAATCAACTTTCGTGCAGAGTGAGATGAGCTCATCTAACTTAGAAGGTAAGTCTCTGGTAGCTAACTCATCTTTAATAAGCTCAGATAAGCCATGCCAGAATGCAGCATACAGGGCCTCGTCGTTCCATGCCAGTTCGGATGCCAGGATCTGGAACTGTATCAGATATTGTCCTACAGTACGTGACCCCTGGCGTAAACGGAGAATCTCGGATGAAGCTGAGGTTACCCGGCCTGGCTCGTCGAAGATGCGCCTGAATGTTGACACGAATGCAGTGTAAGAAGATAGCAGGGTGTCGGACCTCTCCCATAACGGTGATGCCCAGTCAAGGGCGGAGCCACTGAGAAGAGAGATGATGTAGGCAATTTTTGTACGGTCACTGGGAAAATTGCCAGGTTGTAGCTCAAACTGAATCTCACACTGGTTGAGAAATCCCCTGCAGAATCTTGGAGATCCGTCAAATTTTGCTGGCGTTGGAAGATGAAGACGTGGAGCAGAAATGGGTAAGGTGGGTGGGGTTATAGCTGGAGTCACTGTGGTTGACGCACCAGATGCGCCTGATCCACGGAGAGTTGTCTGAATCCCATCCAGCCGAGTAGAGAGATCCTGGAGACAGCGGATGATGTGGCCCTGTGCAGCCTCCTGATGTTCTAGTCGGGCTGCCAGTTCTTGCATCGGCCTGGCCGCTTGATCCTGGTCTCCGGCTGGATTCATTAGGTCAGTGCTTACTGTCACAACTGAGGGCCTGAGCTGACGGGAGGCAGCCTCAGTTGTAGGGGCTGAGATGTACCGGAACCTGGGAGGTTGTATCAGACCCCTGGACATGTAAGTAACATGAATAATAACTGCCCGAAGGCGTGACCACGACAACTTGGATAAAAGTCAATGATGTTTATTATGACAACTCCGCAACACAGCAGCAGTAAAAGAAAACGTAAAAGTCAGCAAATAATAAATACAGTTCCTGGGTACTACAGGATGGCAGGAGCCACAGGGCACTGGTAGTGTGAGATAGTTCTTATGATCTTCTAGATGGAAAGTCCTTACCAGGCCCGACTGTAGCAATGGAGATAACCCAGGATTGTGCCAGCTGGTGTTCCAGGAAAAGCTGGGTTGCTGAAGGTAAAACAGCTGCTGTGGATACTGGCTGGAACCAGACTGTTGTTAGCACGGAGTGGATACTGGCTGGAACCAGTTAAATAATAAATGAACTTGGGAGCGATGAAATATGAACTGAAATGTAGAACTTGAGAGCGGAGAAATAATAATACCGGTGGAGAGTGGTAAAGTGTAGAAAGGACGCCGGCCCTTTAAGGGAAGCTGTACTCTGCTGAAAGCTGAGCTGGAAGCAGGTAATGTTGTAGCTGGAAACAGATGAATCCACAATGGATTGGAGAGTCAGGCTACACCGCAGGTGGAATGCTGGTGCGGGTCTCTATGGTGGAAGTCTTGAGACAGGAGCTGGAACCTGGAAGACAATCACAGGAGAGAGACAAACAGGAACTAGGTTTGACAACCAAAGCACTGACGCCTTCCTTGCTCAGGCACAGTGTATTTATACCTGCAGCAAGGAAGGGATTGGCTAGGCAATTATGCAGATTAACAATACTGACAACAGATTGGAGGAAATGATCAGCTGACAGAATCCAAGATGGCTGCGCCCATGCAGACACTTGGAGGGAAGTTTGGTTTGTAATCCATGTGGTAATGAAAACAGTAATGGCGGCGCCGGCCACTGGAGACAGGAGACGCCAGGCTGACAAGTGCACATCCAACCACGCGGACACAGCGGAGGCCGCGGCTGACGTAATCGCCACTCTGACACTCTGCATGCAGAAGCTCAGGGACGGCGGCGGAGGCCGCGGGAGACGCCATGCCAGATGTAATATGGCGTTACTGTGACAGCGTCTCAGAGAGACAGGAGAGGATAGAGGAATGTACACATCAGGATAACAGATGGGATCCGGTCCTGGAGCGCTGAGCCAGCCTTAGGAGGCATCTGATGGGTAAGAAATGGCGTCCAGATACCCGGATCGTGACAATGCCGAATCTGCGGCCCTCTAGAAGATGAGCACTCTGCAACCACCACAGGAGGGACACCCTTGTCCTTGGTGACAGGGTTATCCGCTGATGCATCTGAAGATGCGACCCTGACCATTTGTCCAGCAGGTCCCACTGGAAAGTTCTTGCGTGGAATCTGCCGAATGGGATTGCTTCGTAGGAAGCCACCATTTTACCCAGAACCCTTGTGCATTGATGCACTGAGACTTGGCTCGGTTTTAGGAGGTTCCTGACTAGCTCGGATAACTCCCTGGCTTTCTCCTCCGGGAGAAACACCTTTTTCTGGACTGTGTCCAGGATCATCCCTAGGAACAGAAGACAAGTCCAGCTGCGATTTTGGAATATTGAGAATCCAATCGTGCTGCCGCAACACTACCTGAGATAGTGCTACACCGACCTCCAACTGTTCCCTGGATCTTACCCTTATCAGGGAATCGTCCAAGTAAGGGATAACTAAAATTCCCTTCCTTCGAAGGAATATCATCATTTCGGCCATTACCTTGGTAAAGACCCGGGGTGCCGTGGACCATCCATACGGCAGCGTCTGAACTGATAGTGACAGTTCTGTACCATAAACCTGAGGTACCCTTGGTGAGAAGGGTAAATTTTGACATGAAGGTAAGCATCCTTGATGTCCCGAGACATCATGTAGTCCCCTTCTACCAGGTTCGCAATCACTGCTCTGAGTGACTCAATCTTGAATTTGAACCTCTATATGTAAGTGTTCAAAGATTTTAGATTTAGAATCGGTCTCACCGAGCCGTCCGGCTTCGGTACCACAACAGTGTGGAATAATACCCCGTTCCCTGTTGCAGGAGGGGTACCTTGATTATCACCTGCTGGGAATACAGCTTGTGAATGGCTTCCAAAACTGTCTCCCTGTCAGAAGGAGACATCGGTAAAGCCGACTTTAGGAAACGGCGAGGGGGAGACGTCTCGAATTCTAATTTGTACCCCTGAGATATCACCTGAAGGATCCAGGGGTCTACTTGCGAGTGAGCCCACTGCGCGCTGAAATTCATTGAGACGGGCCCCCCACCGTGCCTGATTCTTCTTGTAAAGCCCCAGCGTCATACTGAGGGCTTGGCAGAGGCGGGAGAGGGTTTCTGTTCCTGGGAACTGGCTGTTTTCTGCAGCCTTTTTCCTCTCCCTCTGTCATGGGGCAGAAATGAGGAACCTTTTGCCCGCTTGTCCACGAAAAGACTGCGCCTGATAATACGGCGTCTTCTCATGTTGAGAGGCGACCTGGGGTACAAACGTGGATTTCCCAGCTGTTGCCGTGGCCACCAGGTCTGAAAGACCGACCCCAAATAACTCCTCCCCTTATTAAGACAATACTTCCAAATGCCGTTTGGAATACGCATCACCTGACCACTGACGTGTCCATAACCCTCTACTGGTAGAAATGGACAACGCACTTAGACTTGATGCCAGTCGGCAAATATTCCGCTGTGCTTCACGTATATATAGAAATGCATCTTTTAAATGCTCTATAGGCAAAAATATACTGTCCCTATCTAGGGTATCAATATTTTCAGTCAGGGAATCCGACCACGCCATCCCAGCACTGCACATCCAGGCTGAGGCGATTGCTGGTCGCAGTATAACACCAGTATGTGTATAAATACATTTTAGGATACCCTCCTGCTTTCTATCAGCAGGATCCTTAAGGGTGGCCATCTCAGGAGAGGGTAGAGCCCTTACAAGCGTGTGAGCGCTTTATCCACCCTAGGGGGTGTTTCCCAACGCACCCTAACCTCTGGCGGGAAAGGATATAATGCCAATAACATTTTAGAAATTATCAGTTGTTATCGGGGGAAAACCACGCATCATCACACACCTCATTTAATTTCTCAGATTCAGGAAAACTACAGGTAGTTTTTCCTCACCGAACATAATACCCCTTTTTGGTGGTACTCGTATTATCAGAAATGTGTAAAACATTTTTCATTGCCTCAATCATGTAACCTGTGGCCCTATTGGAAGTCACATTTGTCTCTTCACCGTCGACACTGGAGTCAGTATCCGTGTCGGCGTCTATATCTGCCATCTGAGGTAACGGGCGCTTTAGAGCCCCTGACGGCCTATGAGACGTCTGGACAGGCACAAGCTGAGTAGCCGGCTGTCTCATGTCAACCACTGTCTTTTATACAGAGCTGACACTGTCACGTAATTCCTTCCAACAGTTCATCCACTCAGGTGTCGACCCCCTAGGGGGTGACATCACTATTACAGGCAATCTGCTCCGTCTCCACATCATTTTTCTCCTCATACATGTCGACACAAACGTACCGACATACAGCACACACACAGGGAATGCTCTGATAGAGGACAGGACCCCACTAGCCCTTTGGGGAGACAGAGGGAGAGTTTGCCAGCACACACCAGAGCGCTATATATATACAGGGATAACCTTATATAAGTGTTTTTCCCCTTATAGCTGCTGTATCTTTAATACTGCGCGTAATTAGTGCCCCCCCTCTCTTTTTTTAACCCTTTCTGTAGTGTAGTGACTGCAGGGGAGAGCCAGGGGAGCTTCCCTCCAACGGAGCTGTGAGGGAAAATGGCGCCAGTGTGCTGAGGAGATAGGCTCCGCCCCTTTTTCGCGGACTTTTCTCCTGCTTTTTTATGGATTCTGGCAGGGGTTAAAATTCATCCATATAGCCCTGGGGGCTATATGTGATGTATTTTCGCCAGCCAAGGTGTTTTTATTGCTGCTCAGGGCGCCCCCCCCCTAGCGCCCTGCACCCTCAGTGACCGAAGTGTGAAGTGTGCTGAGGAGCAATGGCGCACAGCTGCAGTGCTGTGCGCTACCTTGTTGAAGACAGGACGTCTTCTGCCGCCGATTTTCCGGACCTCTTCTGCCTTCTGGCTCTGTAAGGGGGCCGGCGGCGCGGCTCTGGGACCCATCCATGGCTGGGCCTGTGATCGTCCCTCTGGAGCTAATGTCCAGTAGCCTAAGAAGCCCAATCCACTCTGCACGCAGGTGAGTTCGCTTCTTCTCCCCTTAGTCCCTCGATGCAGTGAGCCTGTTGCCAGCAGGTCTCACTGAAAATAAAAAACCTAAACTAAAACTTTCACTAAGAAGCTCAGGAGAGCCCCTAGTGTGCACCCTTCTCGTTCGGGCACAAAGATCTAACTGAGGCTTGGAGGAGGGTCATAGGGGGAGGAGCCAGTGCACACCAGATAGTCCTAAAGCTTTCTTTAGATGTGCCCAGTCTCCTGCGGAGCCGCTATTCCCCATGGTCCTTACGGAGTCCCCAGCATCCACTTAGGACGTTAGAGAAATTGGAATTCCAAAGTCCAAAAGATTTCTTCACACTAAGAAATACAAAAAGTGCTGCCAATACAATGCATATGTGCGGTTGGCACCAACACAGTGCTTCAATTGTGAATGCACTGACTTGCAAAGGTTAGTGTTGTCAAATGTATACACAGCAAACTATATAGTAGTAACCTTAGAAACATACAGCACTCTTTAGATAAACTGGACACCACACAATAGATTACAGGTAAAAACAATGCATTGGCTCAAACTTTCAACTACCTTCCTGAGTAATGCTAACCTCTTGCTTGTCGTAACTGTCATATCCCTGTGTGCTTATGTCCTCAGATGACCGCTACTTGGAGTGGCAAAGTGGCAAGTACAACAGGTTACTATTAAAACAGGTTCTTATTGGAAGCATATGCATTTAACAAGCCGTAGCTACAAGCAGCCTCAAATAAAACAAATGTTCACAAATCTGTAATAACTTACAAAATCAAATATATTATCATACAAGAAACTGCAGTGCAATATTTACACAGCGTTATTAGGGAATTTGTAAAACAATGAAAAAGAATATAAACACTAATATACAGTACAATAATGCGTGAGGAGCATTTAAGTATATGGAAGATAAAGAAAATATGATTTAAATGTACAGAATGTTTTTTATATTGTACTTCATTCAGTTTTATTTAACTTTAACACTTTAAAGATAACTTGCTTTTAGTCATACACAAATATTGAGTTATGTCTTCATTTAGATTGACCCATGTGTTTTCAACATTCAGATTGTACTGTATATAATTTAAATTGTTCTGCATGGTGACATTCAGAATGTCGACAATTTCATTCATAAATATATCAACATGTTCATAATCTCTAAATTATTCTTGATTAACAAATAAAATGTGATGGTACTCACACTTCTGTGCCCCACCCTCAAACAAATTTATATAAATACATACATTTCTTATATGAGCTTGTGATTCATCTAATGCAGTGGTTCCCAATCTAAGTGCAGTGGCACCGGGATGGTATCGGGAACCCGGCACTTGGGATGCTGGTAGTCAGAATGCCGACAGTGGCATCCCGACACTCAGGATCCTGACACCAAGGTGGTAAGTAGGCTAGCCTTAATCCCTAACCTTCCTAACCCTAACCCTCCTTACTCGCAGCCTGATCCTAACCCTACCTTTCCCACTGCCCAACCCTAACCCTCCGTCCCCGCAGCCTAAACTTTACCCTCCCCCTACAGCCTAACCCAAACCTCCCCTCACAGCCTAAACCTACCCCTACACCCCCTCCCCACTGCAGTTTACCAGTGTAAAGATCTGGCAGCTCTTCATTCAGGATTCCGCATTCTGGCTCCCGACTCCAGCATTTTCATCCATGTCGGGATCCCGGCGTCGGTATTTCACGCAATGTCTGGATTCCGGTGTCGGTATTCTGACTGCCGTGATCCTGACCGGATCCCGTGGCACTCTGCGGTAATGCTAGGCACTTGCAGGGGTGTCACGGGTTGGTGGTCCAGGACCAAATCAAATGATTTATGGTCAATGTGAGATGCAAAGCCAGTGCTGGTGGCTGCTGATCATAAATATGTGGACAAACAGAAGCGCAACCCTGTCCACAATTTACTTCATTTAATGATTTTTCTGAACTTCACAATAAGAAACGTTTGGCCTAGGGGTGCTGTAAAAAATGCTAATACTATTCGTGATTCCAGAAAGTTTGGGAACCACTGGTGTAATGTATTTTGTCTTTACTATGTAAATTACTTTCCTTTACATAACATTTACTCTTATAATGCTCTTACAACCCTATAACAATATGGCCGCCACAGACACATCTGCTGTTTTACAGTCTGCCAAGTCATATTCAGTCACATTTCTCTATCGTCCTAAGTGGATGCTGGGGTTCCTGAAAGGACCATGGGGAATAGCGGCTCCGCAGGAGACAGGGCACAAAAAAGTAAAGCTTTACTAGGTCAGGTGGTGTGCACTGGCTCCTCCCCCTATGACCCTCCTCCAGACTCCAGTTAGATTTTGTGCCCGAACGAGAAGGGTGCAATCTAGGTGGCTCTCCTAAAGAGCTGCTTAGAGAAAGTTTAGTTTAGGTTTTTTTTTTTTTTTTCTTTACAGTGAGTCCTGCTGGCAACAGGATCACTGCAACGTGGGACTTAGGGGGAAAGTAGTAAACTCACCTGCATGCAGAGTGGATTTGCTGCTTGGCTACTGGACACCATTAGCTCCAGAGGGATCGAACACAGGCCCAGCCGTGGAGTCCGGTCCCGGAGCCGCGCCGCCGACCCCCTTGCAGATGCTGAAGCGTGAAGAGGTCCGGAAAACGGCGGCTGAAGACTCCTCAGTCTTCATAAGGTAGCGCACAGCACTGCAGCTGTGCGCCATTTTCCTCTCAGCACACTTCACTGGGCAGTCACTGAGGGTGCAGAGCGCTGGGGGGGGGCGCTCTGAGAGGCAAATATAAACCTTATACAAGGCTAAAAATACCTCACATATAGCCCATAGGGGCTATATGGAGATATTTAACCCCTGCCTGACTGGAAAAATAGCGGGAGAAGAACCCGCCGAAAAAGGGGCGGGGCCTATCTCCTCAGCACACGGCGCCATTTTCTGTCACAGCTCCGCTGGTCAGAACGGCTCCCAGGTCTCTCCCCTGCACTGCACTACAGAAACAGGGTAAAACAGAGAGGGGGGGCACATTAATGGCTATATATATATATATTAAAGCAGCTATAAGGGAGCACTTAATATAAGGATATCCCTTGTATATATAGCGCTTTGTGGTGTGTGCTGGCAGACTCTCCCTCTGTCTCCCCAAAAGGGCTAGTGGGTCCTGTCTTCATTAGAGCATTCCCTGTGAGTTTGCGGTGTGTGTCGGTACGTGGTGTCGACATGTATGAGGACGATATTGGTGTGGAGGCGGAGCAATTGCCAAATATGCAGATGTCACCCCCCAGGGGGTCGACACCAGAATGGATGCCTTTATTTGTGGAATTACGTGATGGTTTATCTTCCCTTAAACAGTCAGTTGAGGACATGAGGCGGCCGGACAATCAATTAATGCCTGTCCAGGCGCCTCAAACACCGTCAGGGGCTGTAAAACGCCCTTTGCCTCAGTCGGTCGACACAGACCCAGACACGGGCACTGATTCCAGTGACGACGGTAGAAATTCAAACGTATTTTCCAGTAGGGCCACACGTTATATGATTTTGGCAATGAAGGAGACGTTACATTTAGCTGATACTACAGATACCGTAAAACAGGGTATTATGTATGGTGTGAAAAAACTACAAACAGTTTTTCCTGAATCAGAAGAATTAAATGACGTGTGTGATGAAGCGTGGGTTGCTCCTGATAAAAAGTTGATAATTTCAAAAAAGTTATTGGCATTATACCCTTTCCCGCCAGAGGTTAGGGCGCGCTGGGAAACACCCCCTAAGGTGGACAAGGCGCTCACACGCTTATCCAAACAAGTGGCGTTACCCTCTCCTGAGACGGCCGCACTTAAGGATCCATCAGATAGAAAGATGGAAGTTATTCAAAAGAATTTATACACACATGCAGGTGTTATACTACGACCAGCTATAGCAACTGCCTGGATGTGCAGTGCTGGAGTAGTTTGGTCAGAATCCCTGATTGAAAATATTGATACCCTAGATAGGGACAATGTTTTACTGTCGTTAGAACAAATAAAGGATGCATTTATCTATATGCGTGATGCACAGAGGGATATTTGCACACTGGCATCTCGGGTGAGTGCTATGTCCATTTCAGCCAGAAGAGCCTTATGGACACGACAGTGGACAGGCGATGCGGATTCAAAACGTCACATGGAGGTTTTGCCGTATAAAGGGGAGGAGTTATTTGGAGTTGGTCTATCAGACTTGGTGGCCACGGCTACTGCCGGGAAATCCACTTTTTTACCTCAAGTCACTCCCCAACAGAGAAAGGCACCGACCTTTCAACCGCAGCCTTTTCGCTCCTACAAAAATAAGAGAGCAAAGGGCTTGTCGTACCTGCCACGAGGCAGAGGAAGAGGGAAGAGACACCAACAGGCAGCTCCTTCCCAGGAACAGAAGCCCTCCCCGGCTCCTGCAAAAACCTCAGCATGACGCTGGGGCCTCTCAAGCGGACTCGGGGACAGTGGGGGGCCGTCTCAAAAATTACAGCGCGCAGTGGGCTCACTCGCAGGTAGACCCCTGGATCCTGCAGATAATATCTCAGGGGTACAGGTTGGAATTAGAGACGGATCCTCCTCATCGTTTCCTGAAGTCTGCCTTACCAACCGTCTCTTCCGAAAGGGAGAGGGTGTTGGAAGCCATTCACAAGCTGTACGCTCAGCAGGTGATAGTCAAAGTACCCCTATTACAACAAGGAAAGGGGTATTATTCCACTCTATTTGTGGTACCGAAGCCGGATGGCTCGGTAAGGCCTATTCTAAATCTGAAGTCCTTGAACCTCTACATAAAAAAGTTCAAGTTCAAGATGGAGTCACTCAGAGCAGTGATAGCGAACCTGGAAGAAGGGGACTTTATGGTATCCTTGGACATCAAGGATGCGTATCTACACGTTCCGATTTACCCCGCACACCAGGGGTACCTCAGGTTCATTGTTCAAAACTGTCACTATCAGTTTCAGACGCTGCCGTTCGGATTGTCCACGGCGCCTCGGGTCTTTACCAAGGTAATGGCCGAGATGATGATTCTTCTTCGAAGAAAAGGCGTATTAGTTATCCCATACTTGGACGATCTCCTAATAAGGGCAAGGTCCAGAGAACAGCTGGAGACAGCTTTAGCACTATCTCAAGAGGTGCTAAGACAACACGGGTGGATTCTGAATATTCCAAAATCCCATTTAATCCCGACAACTCGTCTGCTGTTCCTAGGAATGATTCTGGACACGGTTCAGAAAAAGGTTTTCCTTCCAGAGGAAAAAGCCAAGGAGTTATCCGATCTGGTCAGGAACCTCCTAAAACCAGGAAAAGTGTCAGTACATCAATGCACAAGAGTCCTGGGAAAAATGGTGGCTTCTTACGAAGCAATTCCATTCGGCAGATTCCATGCAAGAATATTCCAAAGGGATCTGTTGGACAAATGGTCAGGGTCGCATCTGCAGATGCACCTGCGAATAACCCTGTCACCAAAGACAAGGGTGTCACTTCTGTGGTGGTTGCAGAAGGCTCACCTATTAGAAGGCCGCAGATTCGGCATTCAGGATTGGATCCTGGTGACCACGGACGCCAGCCTGAGAGGCTGGGGAGCAGTCACACAAGGAAGAAACTTCCAGGGAGTATGGACGAGTCTGGAAAAGTCTCTTCACATAAACATTCTGGAACTAAGAGCAATCTACAATGCTCTAAGCCAGGCGGAACTTCTCCTGCAAGGAAAGCCGGTGTTGATTCAGTCGGACAACATCACGGCGGTCGCCCATGTAAACAGGCAGGGCGGCACAAGAAGCAGGAGTGCAATGGCAGAAGCTGCCAAGATTCTTCGCTGGGCGGAGAATCACGTGATAGCACTGTCAGCAGTGTTCATCCCGGGCGTGGACAACTGGGAAGCAGACTTCCTCAGCAGACACGATCTTCATCCGGGAGAGTGGGGTCTACATCCAGAAGTCTTCAACATGTTAATAGACCGTTGGGAAAGACCAATTGTAGACATGATGGCGTCTCGCCTCAACAAGAAACTGGACAAATATTGCGCCAGGTCAAGAGATCCACAGGCAATAGCTGTGGACGCACTGGTAACTCCTTGGGTGTACCAGTCAGTGTATGTGTTTCCTCCTCTGCCGCTCATACCAAAGGTATTGAAGATCATACGGCAAAGAAGAGTAAGAACAATACTAGTGGTTCCGGATTGGCCGAGAAGGACTTGGTATCCGGAACTTCAAGAGATGCTCACGGACGAACCGTGGCCTCTACCTCTGAGAAGGGACCTGCTACAGCAGGGTCCCTGTCTTTTTCAAGACTTACCGCGGCTGCGTTTGACGGCATGGCGGTTGAACGCCAGATCCTAAAAGGGAAAGGCATTCCAGAAGAAGTCATTCCTACCTTGATTAAGGCACGGAAGGAAGTCACCGTGAAACATTATCACCGCATTTGGCGAAAATATGTAGCGTGGTGCGAGGATCGGAGGGTTCCGACGGAGGAATTCCAACTGGGTCGTTTCCTACATTTCCTGCAATCAGGATTATCTATGGGTCTCAAATTGGGATCCATTAAGGTTCAAATTTCGGCCCTGTCAATATTCTTCCAAAAAGAATTGGCCTCTGTCCCTGAGGTCCAGACTTTTGTCAAGGGAGTACTGCATATACAGCCTCCTGTGGTGCCTCCGGTGGCACCGTGGGATCTAAATGTAGTTTTAGATTTCCTCAAATCCCATTGGTTTGAACCATTGAAAAAGGTGGATTTGAAATATCTCACATTGAAAGTGACTATGTTACTAGCCCTGGCCTCTGCCAGGAGAGTATCTGAATTGGCGGCTTTATCTTATAAAAGTCCTTATCTAATCTTCCATTCGGATAGGGCAGAACTGCGGACTCGTCCGCATTTTCTCCCTAAAGTGGTATCAGCATTTCATCTGAACCAACCTATTGTGGTGCCTGCGGCCACTAGCGACTTGGAGGACTCCAAGTTGTTGGACGTTGTCAGAGCCTTAAAAATATACATTGCAAGGACGGCTGGAGTCAGAAAATCTGACTCGCTGTTTATATTGTATGCACCCAACAAGTTGGGCGCACCTGCTTCTAAGCAGTCGATTGCTCGTTGGATTTGTAACACAATTCAACTTGCACATTCTGTGGCAGGCCTGCCACAGCCTAAAACTGTAAAAGCCCACTCCACAAGGAAGGTGGGCTCATCTTGGGCGGCTGCCCGAGGGGTCTCGGCATTACAACTCTGCCGAGCAGCTACGTGGTCGGGGGAGAACACGTTTGTAAAATTTTACAAATTTGATACCCTGGCAAAGGAGGACCTGGAGTTCTCTCATTCGGTGCTGCAGAGTCATCCGCACTCTCCCGCCCGTTTGGGAGCTTTGGTATAATCCCCATGGTCCTTTCAGGAACCCCAGCATCCACTTAGGACGATAGAGAAAATAAGAATTTACTTACCGATAATTCTATTTCTCGGAGTCCGTAGTGGATGCTGGGCGCCCATCCCAAGTGCGGATTATCTGCAATACTTGTACATAGTTATTGTTAACTAATTCGGGTTATTGTTAAGGAGCCATCTTTAAGAGGCCCTTTCTGTTGTCATACTGTTAACTGGGTTTAGATCACAAGTTGTACGGTGTGATTGGTGTGGCTGGTATGAGTCTTACCCGGGATTCAAAATGCCTCCCTTATTGTGTATGCTCGTCCGGGCACAGTACCTAACTGGAGTCTGGAGGAGGGTCATAGGGGGAGGAGCCAGTGCACACCACCTGACCTAGTAAAGCTTTACTTTTTTGTGCCCTGTCTCCTGCGGAGCCGCTATTCCCCATGGTCCTTTCAGGAACCCCAGCATCCACTACGGACTCCGAGAAATAGAATTATCGGTAAGTAAATTCTTATTTTTGACAAACCTAGAGTGAAGTAATTTCTCTTACCCAACATAGCATGAATGGTCATAAAAAGTAATTACAGATTGAATGCAACAATAATAAAGAAGAAATATTACAATGGGGCTGATGTAGTACATAAGTACGTTTTGCGGACAGATCTTGCGATTTTTCACATTGTAATGGCTCCCTAGATGAGCTGTTACCAGTGTCGGACTGGGGCGTGAAGGGCCTACCGGGGAAATGCAACGGTAGGGGCCCATATTTTGGAGTGTGGCCAGTCTTCAGAAGGGTTGTGGCCAGCTGCCACAGAGGTTTGGCTAACCATTAGAGAGTGCATGGTTTCGGCCCCTTGATAAATAGATATAGTAAATGCTGATAGGACATGCATGATAATGTACCACATTAATAACAGCAATGCACTATAGAAAATACAGTAATGTGCAGTATAAGGTAACATTTATAATGTATAATTCAAGTGCACAGTCTGAAACCTGATCCCTAGAGTAGGTGGTGGGCCCCGTTGGTTTCCCCTGTACCCCTGTGGGGAAACTAAGCTGGATCTCCACTTGTGGCTGAATGAGCGTAACTGGGCAGCAATAAGTGTTCACATATAGGTTAAGGGAGAAATTCAATTAGCCGAAGTCATTTTTTCACAATTGTTTTGCAGGAAACTCAGTTAAAACTCTTTTTTTTTTTTTTTTTACAGAAAAATCGACCCTTTTTTGTTCGAAAACACACAAGATCCAAGATAAGCTACCAGATCCATGTGCTTTGGATATTATCCCGGCGTCCTTGAATTACTACCCCCCCAACATCTTTTATCCGCAGTAATTTACCACTGCTAATTGAATTCCCCCTAAGTTTAGTGAGAACGTGCAGACGTAATTCTGGGCTATGATAATAATGACAGCAATTTGGATGGATATGGGTGGTGCAATTGCCTAGATGAGTACAACTCAGCATAAGCTGAAATCCGCATTTAGGGCCTGATTTAGGGTATCCGGTCTTTAGGTCGACACTCATTAGGTCGACCATTAATGGTCGACATGATCATTAGGTCGACACATGGAAAGGTCAACACATGAAAAGGTCAACATCAGCTTTTCAATTTTTTTTTTCATTTTGTGAACTTTTTCATACTTTACGATCCACGTGGGCTACTATTGGGAACAGTAACCTTGCCCGAAGCATAGCGGGCAAAGCGAGCCATACAAGGGGACACGGTGCACTAATTGGGATTCCCGGTCACCATATGTTGTTTACAAAAACCTCATGTCGACCTTTTTCCATGTTGAACTTTTCCATGTTAACAAAATGACTGTGTCGATCTATTTCAGGTGTCGACTAATAGTGGTCGACCTATTGACTGTCGACCTAGTTACTGTCGACCCAACGACCCACAGCCCTGATTTAGAGGTTTACTAAAGTCTCCTTCATAAATGATCTGCGCATGTACAGAATCCGCACTGCGTATGTGAAGATCTGGTTCTGCGATGTCGATAACAGTGTCCCGCAGCATCCCATGATTTTATCAGATATCCTAAGCACCCTGAGGGTTATTGTGACGTCTGCTTTTCATGCTGTTGATCCGATGCTGCATCTTTTTACTTAGGATGCCTTCTGCGGCTTTTGCATAATGTCACACAGTCACTAAGCACATAGATGCAGCGGAGAAATCAGCGTACATCTCTGAAGCGGTCCTTGGTTCCATGCCCGCAGTGTGATTGTAAATACAGCCTACCTGTGGGTAGCTCTTAATTGGCTCTAATGTATTTAAAAGTAGTTATTTTTATAACCAATAACATTTAAGGTTATATTTGCTAAAACATCATTACATAATCAGCATTATGGGGGTGATTCAGACCTGATCGTAGATGTGCTAAATTTAGCACATCTACGATCAGCTTCCCTGACATGCGGGGGGACGCCCAGCACAGGGCTAGACCGCCCCGCATGTCAGTCCCTACCCCATCATACAAGTACAAAAGCATTGCACAGCGGCAAAAACGCACAGCACCGATCAGGTCTGAATTAGCCCCTATATCATGCATACACAGCACACAATCTACAGTACTATTATTTATTGCAGTACTTATGATGGGACCATTGTGTTTTATAGATATTGTAACACATTACTCAATTTGCTTTTTTGTTTTAACATGTCGTGTTTGTAAGACTAAAAATATACTTGTGGTTTATGCAAAGGCATGGGTATTGCAGACAACTGTAATATGTTGCCACTTATTAATATTCAAATCAGTTAATTATAGCCTTGAAATAATTAATAGTTACGGTAACATAACATCCAATATTTGTTTTAAGTTACTTTCTACCCTTAAGCAATAGCATATTAGTAAGTAAGGTACTGTACTTTGTACACAAAACGTGGCTGTGAGTTATACAGCACCATAAATAAGTGTCTATATTTCAGGAAGCAATTTGTGGTTTATAAAAATGATAAAAGGTACCTGTCACTCTGAACTCCGATGACTTGTCCCTGGATTGCTGGCTGCAAGAAAACAGAACAAAAATATTGACTTCACATTCCAAAAGGAAGCTGCAAGATCATCTGACTTTCTATCCAAACACTCAGAAAGATTCTACATTCCACTATGGGCTGTATGCAAGCGCATGGAAATATTCTATTTACCACATTGCTCTGCAAAAGTTTAAAGCCAGAAGTATCATATAAGAGAGCTGCGTTAAAGTCTTTACTTTTAACAATTCATGACTTATATCCAATAACGTTGTACTGATGACTACCTAACTCCCAGTTATGGCTAATATATATTTGTGTAATCAGTGCCGAAACTAGGATTTTCGTCACCTGGGGCAAGACAGAAAATTGGCGCCCCCCCCCCCAAAAAAAAAAAAAAAACAAGAAAAACAAAAACAAACTCTGTCAGACTAAAATAATCATATTATCTAAAAATGTGAAAAAAGAGGATACTATTGGACAATATTCCCCTATGTGCCTCAATTACCCTATGCGTCACATGCCCCGCCAGCGTGTTCAACTACATGCTCCTTTGTGTGTCCCCATACATTGCACTATATCATAACACTTCATCACTGCACTACATTCACCTATCCTCTATCCACTGCACTACATCACTATACTACATCCCCTACACGCTGAACTACATCACTACACTACATGCCCCTATGCACTGCACTACATACCCTATATGCCTCACTACATCACTACACTACATCCCCTTATATGCTACATCACATCAGTGCACTACATGCCCCTATATACTGCAATACATTACTACACTACATACCCTATAAGGTACATCAAATCCCCCCATCTGGGAGGCAAAGTGGAGGTTGATACTGCTAACTGGGAGCACAGTGCGCTTCTATAGCTTGTACAGTGCACCGCACGCTATCGCAGCACTGCATGGCAAAGAAGAGAGTTTAAGACAGTAGCATAGGAGAGATACCAGGTACTGGAGCTCACCTGCACAGCATCGGAGCCAGCTGTGGGCAGACAGGTGGGTCAGAAACATTGCCCTGGGAGCTGTCTGCTGTCTCACAGGAGCAGCACAGCACTGCCGGGGTTTTTTCTTCTTTTAAACCTGCTCCTCTGTAACTCCTTGGCGCCCCCTCAAATCCTGCACCCGGGGCACATGCCCCCTTAGCGCCCCCCCCTAGTTACGGCCCTGGTGTAATGAGCATTAACCGTGCATGTAAAAAAAATGTGACTGTAGTGCATGATATTTTCATCCATCAGAGGTGTGTACGTGCAGCATTCCCCTCCCCCAGGGGCGTATATTCTTATTGGCCAGGATGGCACTCGCCAGGGGCACCAGCAAAGGAGGGGCACTGCCTGGTGGTGCCACCCATGGGCAGAGAGTACATTTTTAGGGCAGTACCTGTGTGTGCCTCCCCCCTGCAATGACGCCCGGCAACACGCAGAGCTGGCAGCAGCAGCAGCAGCCACAGTTCCTGGCGGTGGTGTCCCGTGTCCGTACTGAAATCAAGAAACGCTACATAAACTACAGCTCCCAGCAGCCCTTGAGAGCTTGGGAGCTCCTGGCAGCAAGGGCTGCTGGGAGCTTTAGTTTATGTAGATTTTCTTGATTTTAGTGTGGTGCCATGCTGGACACCTGTGGCTGCTACCAGCTCTACATATTGCCGGGCGACCCTGCGAGTGAGACACTGCCTGCGGGGGCCATCTGATTTGCCTTTCACTGTCAGCACTGCAGCACACACCTCAAGCCTCCTGGTCCCTGCATGGTACTGTCCAACTCCCGCACGGCGCTGTCCCGCTAGTGACTTTGTCCTGGTGAGTAACAGACAAACAGACACATACACTCAGACAGACAGACACACACACACACACACACACACACACACACACACACACACACACACACACACACTCTCTCTCTCTCCTAAGAGGCTCTACCTGGCGCAGTGTATAAGGGGCTACGTGGCACAGTGTGTATAAGGGGCTACCTGGTGCAATGTGTATAAGGGGCTACCTGGCACAATGTGTATAAGGGGCTATGTGGCACAGTGTGTATAAGGGGCTACCTGGCACCATGTGTATAAGGGGCTACCTGGTGCAGTGTGTATAAGGGGCTACATGGCACCATGTGTATAAGTGGCTACCTGGCACAGGGTGTATAATGGGCTTCCTGGCGCAGTGTGTATAATGGGCTACCTGGCGCAGTGTGTATAATTGGCTACCTGGCGCAGTGTGTATAATGGGCTACCTGTTGCAGTGTGTATAAGGGGCAACCTGGCACAGTGTGTATAAGGGGGCCTACCTGTAAATGTGTATAAGGGGCAGTGTGTATAAGGGTCTCTACCTGGTGCAGTGTGTATAAGGGTCTCTACCTGGCGCAGTGTGTATAAAGGGCTCTACCCAGCACAAAGTGTATAAGGGGTCTGCTGTACTGTGGTGTAATGCATGTAATGGGCTCTAACATGGCATAATGTCTATAAGGGTTACTACTGTGTAGCGTAATGTTAATAAGGGGCTCTAGCATGTGGCATAATGTATACAAGGAGTACTACTGTGTAGCATAACGTGAATAATGGACATTACTGTGTGCTGTAATGTGAGCAAGGGACACTACTGTGTGGTGTAATTTGAATTGGGGGTACTATTGGGGTGCCAGGAGTGCCCGGACTAGTGATGAGCGGATTCGGTTTTACTCGGTTTTACTCGGTTCTCAAAACCGAATCTTATTGGCTATCCAAAACACGTGACATCAGTGAGCCAATAAGATTCGGTTTTGAGAACCGAGTAAAACCGAGTAAAACCGAATCCGCTCATCACTAGCCCGGACACCTAGATACACCCCTGCCTCCCATTCCCCCCAAATTTTTCAAATAGGGACATAAGGCACATGCCTCGTTGGGAAGGGGCATGACAAAATTAATTCCAGAGAAAGACCATGCTATGATGCCCCTTCATATACAGTATATATATATATATATATATATATATATTGCCGCCATCCAGCCACAATACCCCTCATTAACACATTTCAATATACTGCCACACCCAGGACTCAAACCAGCCTGCTGCATCCCAGCCAAACACCCCATCCACCGATCCAGTTCATTCCGCATAAAGACAATGAGATTAGTAACTATATGAAGCTATTTGTACCCTGTAAAAAAATTACTAGCACCATATTCGAGCAGATCCATGCAGTGTGCAGCCACACATGCAATCCCTTGCAGCCACACACTACATAGATCTGCCCAGCCGCAATCACCCCTACCCAAAGTACAAGGTAAGCTTCAAATAGTTAAAATTCTACAGCTTGGAATTCTCTAGCTTTCTATGCAAGGGCAGATAGCTCAATGAATAGAGCAGGGGTGGCCAGACTTTTGGAGTCGGTGATCTACTTTGAAAGCTGAAAAGCTTTTGTGATCTACCTAGGTGGAATAATAGCGCGCGCCGCAGGCTCGCGCCCAAAAAAGGGGCGTGGTATAACAAAAAAGGGACGTAGCCTTGCTGCACAGAGTGTAATGACTGTCTCGCACAAAATAACACATTGGCCCCCACAGGTAAAAACCTCAAACACATATGCCCTCACAGTGCCAGATATGCCCCCACAATGCCAGATACAGATATGCCCCCACAGTGCCATGTGCCCACAGTGCCAGATATGCCCCCACAGTGCCAGATTACAGATATGCCCCCACAGTGCCAGATATGCCCCCACAGTGTCAGATACAGATATGCACCCACAGTGCCAGATTACAGATATGGTCATTCTCCGCATCACATGCTGAGCACAGGGACTGAGTGGGGAGCTATTAGCAAATTCATTGCAGGCAGGCTAAAAAATTATATGTCAAATTAGACAAGTCAGTAATAACACATATATAAAAATATTACAGTTTATGGCAAAATTCCAGGAGGAATAGCAATGGCTCCACTTGCCCTTCAATGCAAACTGCCATGAGTGATGCCCTGCTCAAGTAGCAACACTTAAAATAAGACCTCCTTTAATTATTCCATTAGTGCTGAGCCTTCCCCCCCAAGAAAATGTACCTGAACTGCCTGGTCTGCTGGATCCCCAGTGGTTGGATCGCTGGCTGGCTCCCCACTGGGCTGGCACCGTCAGTGTGCCTGTTCCCGCCTGAGCTGACTGGCTCAAACAAGATCCAACAGGCGCAGAGGCTCCTCACTTCGCGTTCCCAATGATGCATATCACGGGTGCGCGGCTGACGTCATGACGTCACCCACGCAATGCATCATTGGGAACGGGACTCACAGAAGTTGGTCACGATCTACCGGCGGGAGCTCCGCGAGCTACCGGTAGATCGCGATCGACCTTTTGGCCGTCTCTGGAATAGAGTGTCCGACTGCAATGTCACAGGCAACGGGTTGAAATCCCGGGCACATCAGCATCCCGAAATGTAATAGAGGACTGTGTGACTGAACAACAAAGCGTTATTGTGTCAAGCCCATGAATGCAGTATAGGTATTAGCGACAAAAGGGGTGGGGGTAGGAGACAGGGGCGGTCAGGAGATGCTGGGCTTCAAAAAGGGGGATTGCTACTAGTAAAAGTAATTGCATTCATAATTGACAAGTGCTGCCAATAATGCTCCATACCCTGCAGCGCTATGTGCGGAGCACACTCCGCACACACCTAATTACGGCCCTGATTGTGACACTTTTATCTGCAAGATATACATTTTTTTAAAGGCTGCTAATATATGCCAATAAAAACATAGTCCATGTCCATGGTATTTAATTTCAATATTTATTCATGCTTCTGTTCATAGTGGTAGCTGAACTTTAGGAAAAAAAGAGAAAAATTAGATATCACTATTCAGGTGGATCATGCATTTAAATGAAAGTTTATCAGTACATTGTAATCATCAATTTGTATTTGTGATTTAAGATTTGATTACTTATTGCTTATTTTCAAATTTATGTCACATAATCATAAAAATAAAATAACGAACAATATATATTGTGCCTTAGGTCCCCAAAAATAATACAATAAGAGGCTTTCTGGTGCATATCTTTTGGTTTAACCTCAATTCAGAGCATTTCAGGAGGGAATAAGACAATCCAACTTTCATCTTGGTAGTGATGTACTATAGTGGCGTCACTAGGGAGATGTGAGCCGCAGCCGGGTGTCATCAGACCCAGTGACGCCTCTGCTGTACTACAGCTCCAGAATGGGAAGATGCTAATAATTATCATGCATGCACCAGGTCCACAGCCAGAAGTATGACCGATCCACTTTAAGGGGGATATTTATCAAAGCTTGGAAAGAGATAAAAGGGAGAGTGAGATAATTGAGTACCAACCAATCAGCTCCTGTCATTAGTCAAACACAGCCTATAAAATGACAGTTAGTAGCTGATTTGTTGGTACTTTATATGTCTCCACTTTATTGCTCTCCAATCTTTGATAAATATTCAGCTAAAAGAGAACAGCCTTACCAAGCATTTGATCATGAGGGTTAACATCACAACGGCATTGGGGGATTTTGCAGATGCCATCGGTGGAACATCAGTAAAGTCTATCATAACATTTTTCCATTAGTTGTTCTATGAGGAATTGAGTGAATACAGACCAATGATGTGTAGTGCATTAGAATGCATGAGTCCTCTGTTCTGTTGATATTTTTTGGTTTGCTAGATCAAACCCACTCTATCTATCTATCTATCTATCTATCTATCTATCTATCTATCTATCTATCTATATTAGTGATGAGCGGATTCGGTTCCTCGGAATCCGACACCCCCCCGAACTTCACCCATTTTACACGGTTCCGAGGCAGACTCGGATCCTCCCGCCTTGCTCGGTTAACCCGAGCGCGCACGAACGTCATCATCCCGCTGTCGGATTCTCGCGAGATTCGTATTCTATATAAGGAGCCGCGCGTCGCCGCCATTTTCACTCGTGCATTGGAGATGATAGGGAGAGGACGTGCAGCATTCTCTCAGTTTCTGTGTTCAGTGTGCTGCAAATATCTGTGCTCAGTGTGCTGCAAATATCTGTGCTCAGTGTGCTTGCAAATATCTGTGCTCAGTGTGCTGAAAATATCTACGTTCTCTGCCTGAAAAACGCTCCATATCTGTGCTGCACTGTAGTATATAGTAGGAGGACAGTGCAGAATTTTGCTGACCAGTGACCACCAGTATTATATAGCAGTACGGTACAGTAGTCCACGGCTCTACCTACCTCTGTGTCGTCATGTATACTATCCATCCATACCTGTGGTGCATTTTAGTTGTGCGCAGTATATATAGTAGGAGGACAGTGCAGAATTTTGCTGACCACCAGTATATAATATATAGCAGTACGGTACAGTAGTCCACTGCTCTACCTCTGTGTCGTCCAGTATTCTACAAAAGTTCAGTAAAATGACCCAAAAATCAAAATTAAAAGTGTCTGAGGAGAAGCGTAAACTTGCCAATATGCCATTTATGACATGGAGTGGCAAGGAACGGCTGAGGCCCTGGCCTATGTTCATGGCTAGTGGTTCAGATTCACATGAGGATGGAAGCGCTCATCCTCTTGCTAGAAAACTGCAGTGCCACTCCTAGATGGGTTAGGTGTTTGTGTCGGCCACTTGGGTCGCTCAGCTTAGCCATCCAGCGACCTTGGTGCACCTCTTTTTTTTCTTTGCATCATATGCTGTTTGGGGACTATTTTTTGAAGTGCCATCCTGTCTGACACTGCAGTGCCACTCCTAGATGGGCCAGGTGTTTGTGTCGGCCACTTGGGTCGCTTAGCCATCCAGCGACCTTGGTGCACCTTTTTTTTTCTTTGCATCATGTGCCGTTTGGGGCCTATTTTTTAAATCGGTCATCCTGTCTGACACTGCAGTGCCACTCCTAGATGGGCCAGGTGTTTGTGTCGGCCACTTGGGTTGCTTAGCTTAGCCATCCAGCGACCTTGGTGCACCTCTTTTTTTCCTTTGCATCATGTGCTGTTTGGGGCCTATTTTTTGAAGTGCCATCCTGTCTGATACTGCAGTGCCACTCCTAGATGGGCCAGGTGTTTGTGTCGGCCACTTGGGTCGCTTAGCTTAGCCATCCAGCGACCTCAGTGCAAATATTAGGACTAAAAATAATATTGTGAGGTGTGAGGTGTTCAGAATAGACTGGAAATGAGTGGAAATTATGGTTATTGAGGTTAATAATACTATGGGATCAAAATGACCCCCAAATTCTATGATTTAAGCTGTTTTTGAGGGTTTTTTGTAAACAAAACACCCGAATCCAGAACACACCCGAATCCGACAAAAAAATTTCAGGGAGGTTTTGCCAAAACGCGTCCGACTCCAAAACACGGCAGCGGAACCGAATCCAAAACCAAAACCCGAAAAATTTCCGGTGCACGTCACTAATATATATATACACTGCTCAAAAAAATAAAGGGAACACTAAAATAATACATCCTAGATCTGAATGAATGAAATATTCTTATTAAATACTTTGTTCTTTACATAGTTGAATGTGCTGACAACAAAATCACACAAAAATTATCAATGGAAATCAAATTTATTAACCCATGGAGGTCTGGATTTGGAGTCACACTCAAAATGAAAGTGGAAAAAAACACACTACAGGCTGATCCAACTTTGATGTAATGTCCTTAAAACAAGTCAAAATGAGGCTCAGTAGTGTGTGTGGCCTCCACGTGCCTGTATGACCTCCCTACAATGCCTGGACATGCTCCTGATGAGGTGGCGGATGGTCTCCTGAGGGATCTCCTTCCAGACCTGGACTAAAGCATCCGCCAACTCCTGGACAGTCTGTATTGCAACGTAGCGTTGGTGGATGGAACAAGACATGATGTCCCAGATGTGCTCAATTGGATTCAGGTCTGGAGAACGGGCGGGCCAGTCCATAGCATCAATGCCTTCATCTTGCAGGAACTGCTGACACACTCCAGCCACATGAGGTCTAGAATTGTCTTGCATTAGGAGGAACCCAGGGCCAACCGCACCAGCATATGGTCTCACAAGGGGTCTGAGGATCTCATCTCGGTACCTAATGGCAGTCAGGCTACCTCTGGCGAGCACATGGAGGGCTGTGCGGCCCCCCAAAGAAATGCCACTCCACACCATTACTGACCCACTGCCAAACCGGTCATGCTGGAGGATGTTGCAAGCAGCAGAACATTCTCCTTGGCGTCTCCAGACTCTGTCACGTCTGTCACATGTGCTCAGTGAGAACCTGCTTTCATCTGTGAAGAGCACAGGGCGCCAGTGGCGAATTTGCCAATCTTGGTGTTTTCTGGAAAATGGCAAACATCCTGCACGGTGTTGGGCTGTAAGCACAACCCCCACCTGTGGACGTCGGGCCCTTATACCACCCTCATGGAGTCTGTTTCTGATCGTTTGAGTAGACACATGCACATTTGTGGCTTGCTGGAGGTCATTTTGCAGGGCTCTGGCAGTGCTCCTCCTGTCCTCCTTACACAAAGGCGGAGGTAGCGGTCCTGCTGCTGGGTTGTTGCCCTCCTACGGCCTCCTCCACGTCTCCTGATGCACTGGCCTGTCTCCTGGTAGCGCCTCCGTGCTCTGGGCACTACGCTGACAGACACAGCAAACCTTCTTGCCACAGCTCGCATTGATGTGCCATCCTGGATGAGCTGCACTTCCTGAGCCACTTGTGTGGGTTGTAGGGAGGTCAGACAGGCACGTGGAGGCCACACACACTACTGAGCCTCATTTTGACTTGTTTTAAGGACATTACATCAAAGTTGGATCAGCATGTAGTGTGTTTTTCCACTTTAATTTTGAGGGTGACTCCAAATCCAGACCTCCATGGGTTAATAAATTTGATTTCCATTGATAATTTTTGTGTGATTTTGTTGTCAGCACATTCAACTATGTAAAGAACAAAGTATTTAATAAGAATATTTCATTCATTCAGATCTAGGTTGTGTTATTTTAGTGTTCCCTTTATTTTTTTGAGCAGTGTATATATCTGTGCACCTCTCAGAGTTCAGATCTCAGTTGTCTGTTGAACTCTGAGAGGTGCACATGATCTGAACATCGGTTGTCCGTTGAACTCTGAGAGATGCACATGATCTGAATTGTACGTTATTTTCACCATTCTCAGAAGGCCTTTGCAATATCCAAAGGTTCAGTTGGAGATAATATATACCATTAATACTGGGGATAAAACTTTTTATTTTTAAACCGCTTTGGCGGGAACACGTCATACTGTAGTTGAGGACTCCCATACATTACGGAGCTGCTTCATTTTATATTTCACCATACCACTTATCATTTGGTACTATGTCTATATAACTTGGTCTAAATAAAGTATCTACCAACTTTTCTTCAGTTTGTGAGCATTCTGATCTTATACCCCTGATGAAGTCCCGTTAAGGGACGAAACGCGTTGGTTTGCTCGATTGTTCCGTTACATATGGAATTGCTGATAAAAGAAACTGAATGATTAAAAAGAATACTTTTGAAGACTTCTTCATGTAAAAATATACAGGGACTGTTTTATGCTGTACTTCTGTATTTTTATGAATAAATGCTGTACTGTTTTTATATTATGATATGTTTTTATACAGTACACTTTCAATAGCACCCTCAGATCTGTTTTCTATCTATCTATCTATCTATCTATCTATCTATCTATCTATCTATCTATCTATCTATCTATCTATCTATCTATCTATCTATCTATGTTGTCATGAAACACAAGTAGAGAATAGGGATACCAATTGCAGTCTATGGTACATTCCTGCTAGTGAATGGAAGAGAATAAAAATATGACAGCTCAAATATAAAAGAGTTAAAAGTCATACAAGTTTTTTTTATTATTATTTTGAGAGATTACAGAGTGGAATTCTGTGTCATTGGTGATGACTGCCTATTTGCAAGGGTGATGTCTCATGCTGGTGATCGCTACTTGACACTGCTGTGCAATTTCCTTTCCAGGTCTAATTTATACATTTATCCAGCAACTCTCAGCAGCACATACCAGTGCTCTGACTTTTATGAATCCCTGTGGATGCTGTGTTCAGGCCATACAGATGAACATGCCCTACATATAACAACCAAGCACAAAGGACTATTTATTTAGCCTTGGCAGACCGAATACAGATTGACTATCCTGGCCATCATTTTTCACATCATTTTAAACAAAGTAAACTAAGCCAGGAGAAGAAAAATTCTCATGTCATAAAGTATTGGAAACAGTATGTTAGATTATACTTCCATTTATTTGCACAGGCTGCAGACAGTGTTTCTCTGGTTGCAGTTACTGACACTAAGCAGTTATACCACAATACAAGGAAGCTTTATAAGAAGACCCAGTTTTACACAATATTGTGTCTAATACACATAGGGGCTTAATAAGATTTGAGAGCAAAACATAAAAAAATTTGCTAATTTGCATCTTGGTTAAACCAATTAGCATTGCAGGTAGGGCAGATGTAAATTGTGCAGGGAGAGTTTAGGCCCTCATACAACAGCAATCGATTGGGGCAATTTGTAGTTTTGCAGATGATTGTGTAAATAAATCTGCAATGTATGGGGTTCACAGATCGCAGATTCCAACCACAAAGTGATTGGGAATGTTAAATCCGGTTATCCAACTAGAACAACTGGGGCTGTAGATTGCTAGTGTATGGCAACAATCAGCAGATTTGCAGACTGTTTTTACTAAACTGATGGGCGTTTTTAAGATTGGCAGATCTATATTTGCTGAAAATGATCTACAAATCACTGCAAAATATCTGTAATGTACTGTATGGGCGCAGATTGGTGGATTGGGGAATCTTTAAATCTGGAAAAAAATCTCAAAATCTGTAAATGATCTTTTTGTGATTGCTGATGTATGGGGGCCTCTAGATTTGGGTTGGGCATGTCCAAAATAAACTCTAAATTGCAGTGTAAAAATAAATGTTGTTGAGCATTTGCACACTACATGCAAAAGCAGCCAGTATTTATCCTGCATACAAAATATAGACATATTTAGACAACTTGAAGTGCAACATGGTTAGTTTGGGTGCAAAGTTACTCCTTTCTTTTTAGATTTGTTTCAAATTCTGAATCAGCCCCATGCAGTACAAATACAGCTGTGTTGTGCAAAAGGCATTTTTACAGAACTATGGTCAGTTAACTACCTCAGTGATGTAATCCCCATGGGCATAGCTACCAAGATATAAGGGGCAGCAGTTGCTACAGGGTATGGCAGCTACTGGGCTTTCTGTATCTGCTACTCATGTTGCTCCAGGCCCTGCTCCCTGCTACCCACTGCCACCTGCAGTGTGCACAGTCAGCATGAAGTTCCTTACTCAGTGAGCGGCGAGCACTGACTCAGAAGGCATCTGTAGTTCCAGAATGCCATGTACGTGAGCTAGCATTCTACAGCTCTAGAATTAAATTCCAAGGATGAGGAGTGCAGAGCAATGCACAGCTGAGATGGATTGCCAGCAGAATGAAGTAAATGCTCCTCAATTAATTTATGGAAGGGGAATCAGGATGGGGAAAAATGTTGCTTCTAGGTACTTTGTAGCCCCCTTGAAAACGTTGCTATTTATAGATTTGCTAGTTCCTCGTTTTTCCACTATCATGTTTCCCGTCATACAAAGTTGTTTTTTCTTTTTTTTTATCATCACCACAGTGACATGGACACCAAAGTTGTTCAAACCTCAAGCAATACTGTTACATAAAATCACTACGGGTAGATGTACTGTAGCGGCACATATCGTGCTGCTATAGTTCTTGCTTCTACTCCTCATTACTGAGGCGAAGCAGGAAGGTACATCGACGAGATGTAAGAACATCTCATCTGCTGGAGCGGGTGATAAATATTCCTCCCTCTGGCGATCCCTGTCCGAGCACAGTGCATCAGCTTAGTGCTAATGTGCTGTGTCTCTCCCCCTGGTCGGCTCCAGGGCGCATGCGTGAGAACTCGTTACTCTTGCGAGATCTCACATGCAGCCTGGAGCTGGTACATCATAGTACCTGCTGAGGTGTATGGGCAACAACACCTGCAGCTGACTAAATCAATAGCTGCAGGTGTTGCTGACCGTTCATACATTGCCCTGCATATTAGCGTGCTATCTTGTAGATAGCAGCTCTGTCATTCAGCATGCACCACCACTGTAACATAGGGGAGAAGCGCTATCAGCGCACATAACGTGCGCTGATACAACTTCTCCCCCATACCGATGCTTCTTACATCTACCCCTATGAGTCCAATTATCCTGTTCCTCACTCCCCTCTTCATTTCCAACCTGGCCAGTTTCAACATTCTTGGACTTCCGCTGTATGTTTTCAAGATGAGGACACTGACACTTACTTGTCTCAAACTAATCTTGGGAAGAAGAGATTACGGTGCAGCGCAGGACAGTTAAGGGGAGTACTCACGGAGAGATCCATGCTTAAAATGTAAGAAATCTGACTAGATTGCTTAGAAGTTAAGCACTGATCTCTCTGTGTGTACCCCCAACAGCGAAAGCGATGCGCGGTCCCGCGCGTCGCTATCGCTGGTACTAGATTACAGGCTCAATCTAGTACATCGCTCATTTCACCCGCTGGTTGAAATGAACGTTATATCTAATTTGGTTCTTGTGGATAGTAACACATTTGCTATTTACATATTATTGATTAGTAAAACTACAATTAGCCAACCAGGCAGCAGATGAATAATTTTTGACTTCATGTTTTTCTGAAACTTACCTGTTTACTCAAGCATTCACTAATGATCACAAATGCTTAGTTTTCTTCTTTTCTGTTAAGCTTATTTTGTATATTGTGTGTTTTAAATACAAATGTAAAGTACTTTGAGTCCTATTGAGACAAAAGTGCTATATAAATAACATTATTATTATTATTATTATTATTATTATTATTATTACTAAATAAAGCCAATTACAATATATTGATAGAGGGGAAATACAGTATTATCTGAAGTCCTTTTTAAATAAAATCTATTTATCAATATAGTTGTCAAGTTACAAGCATATCAAGTATTTGCATAACATTTCCTCATACATCTTGCCTAAATACATCACGTAGTTGGAGATGCATGGCATCAGTGAGCTGACAGGCCCTGTGTAACTCCGTTAGTCGCAGGCATCTTTTTTCCAGCCAAAAATGCATCTTACTCATACCGCTATGCAAATAGGACGCACAAGCAGGCTGATTAAAACGATATGCGGCATGCCTATATTCTGTATGTGTCCGCGGCTGTAACTGCATATGTGTTTTCTAGGAGAACACTGTAATGTACCATTTTGTATGCAGATACAGCCGCGGTTGCACACAGAATATAGGCATGCTGCATATCATTTAACCAGCAGAAGCTGCTTGTGCATCCTATTCACTAGTTTTGTGAATAAGATGCATTTAATGGAAAAATCCACATGTAAAGATGCTCGACTCTACCAAGAGAGTTGTTTTTTTAATAATTTTTTATTGAAGCCATGGATCAATTATACATACAATGTAATAAAGAGATAACATTTGTACATATTGGGGTAAATTTACTAAGGTCCCGATTTTGACCGAGATGCCGTTTTTTCATCAAAGTGTCATCTCGGTAATTTACTAAACTCAAATCACGGCAGTGATGAGGGCATTCGTAATATTTGGAAGTCCTAGGAAAAAAATCACGAATGAATACACCATCGGTCAAAACGCGGCTGTTTAAGTATGAATCTCGGTCATTTACTAAGAAGTGCAAAGCAAAAAAAAACAAAACACTGCCGTGAAAAATTACAACTCGTAAAAAAGTGCTTAAAAAAAACAGACCTGCTTTTTTTATTCGTGATTGGATAGGCATGCACGGATCCATGAGATCCGTGCATGTATATCAGTGGGAAGGGGTGGGAAAGTGATTATTTTCTAAAAAAAAAAATTGCGTGGGGTCCCCCCTCCTAAGCATAACCAGCCTCGGGCTCTTTGAGCCGATCCTGGTTGCAGAAATATGGGGGAAAAAATGACAGGGGTTCCCCCATATTTAAGCAACCAGCATCGGGCTCTGCGCCTGGTCCTGGTTCCAAAAATACGGGGGACAAAGAGTAGGGGTCCCCCGTATTTTTAAAACCAGCAGCGGGCTCCACTAGCTGGACAGATAATGCCACAGCCGGGGGTCACTTTTATATAGTGCCCTGCGGCCGTGGCATCAAAAATCCAACTAGTCACCCCTGGCCGGGGTACCCTGGGGGAGTGGGGACCCCTTCAATCAAGGGGTCCCCCCCCAGCCACCCAAGGGCCAGGGGTGAAGCCCGAGGCTGTCCCCCCCCCCATCCAATGGGCTGCGGATGGGGGGGCTGATAGCCTTTTGTGATAATGAAAAGATATTGTTTTTAGTAGCAGTACTACAAGGCCCAGCAAGCCTCCCCCACATGCTGGTACTTGGAGAACCACAAGTACCAGCATGCGGCGGAAAAACGGGCCCGCTGGTACCTGTAGTACTATTACTAAAAAAATACCCAAAAAAAGACAAGACACACACACCGTGAAAGTAAAGATTTATTACATACATGCACACAAACATACATACATACTTACCTTATGTTCACACGCAGGTCGGTCCTATTCTCCAGTAGAATCCAAGGGGTACCTGTTGAATAAATTCTACTCACCAGATCCAGGGTCCCAGGGTCCGCGGGGCAACCATTTGTAATCCAGGTACTTGAATAAAATAACAAAACGGAGAGCCGAGCCACGCACTGAAAGGGGCCCCATGTTTTCACATGGGACTCCTTTCCCCGAATGCCAGAAACCCACTCTGACTGATGTCTAAGTGGGTTTCTTCAGCCAAACAGGGAGCGCTACGTTGTAGCACCCTCCTGATCGGCTGTGTGCTCCTGTACAGTCTGATAGGCGGCACACGGCAGTGTTACAATGTAGCGCCTATGCGCTCCATTGTAACCAATGGTGGGAACTTTGTAGTCAGCGGTTGACCGAAAGTGACCTCACCGCTGACCACAAAGTTCCCACCATTGGTTACAATGGAGCGCATAGGCGCTACATTGTAACACTGCCGTGTGCCGCCTGTCAGACAGTACAGGAGCACACAGCCGATCAGGAGGGTGCTACAACGTAGCGCTCCCTGATTGGCTGAAGAAACCCACTTAGACATCAGTCAGAGTGGGTTTCTGGCATTCGGGGAAAGGAGTCCCATGTGAAAACATGGGGCCCCTTTCAGTGCGTGGCTCGGCTCTCCGTTTTGTTATTTTATTCAAGTACCTGGATTACAAATGGTTGCCCCGCGGACCCTGGGACCCTGGATCTGGTGAGTAGAATTTATTCAACAGGTACCCCTTGGATTCTACTGGAGAAGAGGACCGACCTGCGTGTGAACATAAGGTAAGTATGTATGTATGTTTGTGTGCATGTATGTAATAAATCTTTACTTTCACGGTGTGTGTGTCTTGTCTTTTTTTGGGTATTTTTTTAGTAATAGTACTACAGGTACCAGCGGGCCCGTTTTTCCGCCGCATGCTGGTACTTGTGGTTCTCCAAGTACCAGCATGCGGGGGAGGCTTGCTGGGCCTTGTAGTACTGCTACTAAAAACAATATCTTTTCATTATCACAAAAGGCTATCAGCCCCCCCATCCGCAGCCCATTGGATGGGGGGGGGACAGCCTCGGGCTTCACCCCTGGCCCTTGGGTGGCTGGGGGGGGGACACCCCTTGATTGAAGGGGTCCCCACTCCCCCAGGGTACCCCGGCCAGGGGTGACTAGTTGGATTTTTGATGCCACGGCCGCAGGGCACTATATAAAAGTGACCCCCGGCTGTGGCATTATCTGTCCAGCTAGTGGAGCCCGGTGCTGGTTTTAAAAATACGGGGGACCCCTACTCTTTTTGTCCCCCGTATTTTTGGAACCAGGACCAGGCGCAGAGCCCGATGCTGGTTGCTTAAATATGGGGGAACCCCTGTCAATTTTTTTCCCATATTTCTGCAACCAGGATCGGCTCAAAGAGCCCGAGGCTGGTTATGCTTAGGAGGGGGGACCCCACGCAATTTGTTTTTAAGTTTTACAGTGTTTATTGAAAATAAAATAAAAAATGAACCCCAGCACGGATCACACAGATCCGGCCGAGATTCATTTTGAAAAAGTCGGCAGTGTTTTGCTAATCACTGCCGTAAAAAAACGAAAAAAAAAAAAAAAACGAATGACATCGACATCGGAAAACCCGAAAAGACAAAATACGGCAGCTTAGTAAATTAGGCGTAATAAATTCAAAAAGTTGCAGTTTTACACTGTCGATGTCATTCGTGATTGAACTTTGACCTTTTTCCGAAAATTACGAATGTTAGTAAATTTACCCCAGAGTGTGATTGTGTTACTAATATTTTTACAATGCTTATCGAAACAATAAACCTTTTTATTGGTCAATCCGAAGTTGTTTAATGTGCAGGGAGGCTAGATGTAAGTGGACACATCTGTACTATATTAAACAAGAATACAAAATGGAACAATTTTATGTAAATTACAATAGTAGTTTGCAAACTACAGTTTTCGTATTGTATGTAAAGAATCCTTTTTAATTTGATGTCCTTCCTACAGTCTAGCGAAGCAGAAAGTGAACCATATTATTATAACGGGGCTTCCACAACTGTCAGCCAGAGACACTCCTAATGACTGCTAGTTGTGCATTGACTTTTTATATGATTTGTATAATATAATTCCTAATAAGGGAGTGTGTTAAACAAGGAAAAAGGAGCAGCAGTGAATTGCAATCTGTTTTCCATATTGTTTCCAGGGCAGAGTTCAGTTATTCACTGACCTTTTAAAATTGACTAGTCTATTGCACACTCCATGGATAAAGAATGCCATAACCTCCTGCAAAGCACAGAGTAGAAGAGTCAAGAGAACAAATCTTGTCGATGTTCTAGAACTCAAGGGACTCTCTTAAACAGAGGTGAAGACAAAGTTATTGCTCAGGGTATAAAACACTGCATGGAGCAGCCTCTTCCACAGGTCATATTTCTGCTACCTCTACAGCTGTCTAGTTGCCCTTGCAGTTTCTCCAGCTTTTGAATGGCAATTATTTGCCCTGTCTTTTTTCAGTGTAGCTGAATTATTTGCCAAAATGAAAAATTTCCAGAAACCTACATTACATCTGATTGATTACTTGGTACATAATTGAAATCAGTTGTTTAGAGGAGAAAAACGGGCAGTTTAAACTATAGAATGTGGCTATTACAGTGATATATAGTGTTACATAGAAAGGGTGCAGGTACATTGGGTTGAGATGATCTGTTTAAAACTGCAATATATTGTTATCACTGATCCATTTTAAATCATTGCTGTATATTTCTGTTTGTTTTGTTTGCTGCGTTTTTTATGTAAAAATAAGATTTTACTTACCGATAAATCTATTTCTCGTAGTCCGTAGTGGATGCTGGGGACTCCGTCAGGACCATGGGGATTAGCGGCTCCGCAGGAGACAGGGCACAAAAATAAAGCTTTAGGATCAGGTGGTGTGCACTGGCTCCTCCCCCCATGACCCTCCTCCAAGCCTCAGTTAGGATACTGTGCCCGGACGAGCGTACACAATAAGGAAGGATTTTGAATCCCGGGTAAGACTCATACCAGCCACACCAATCACACCGTACAACTTGTGATCTGAACCCAGTTAACAGTATGACAAACGTAGGAGCCTCTGAACAGACGGCTCACAACAATAACAACCCGATTTTTTTGTAACAATAACTATGTACAAGTATTGCAGACAATCCGCACTTGGGATGGGCGCCCAGCATCCACTACGGACTACGAGAAATAGATTTATCGGTAAGTAAAATCTTATTTTCTCTGACGTCCTAGTGGATGCTGGGGACTCCGTCAGGACCATGGGGATTATACCAAAGCTCCCAAACGGGCGGGAGAGTGCGGATGACTCTGCAGCACCGAGTGAGAGAACTCCAGGTCCTCCTCAGCCAGGGTGTGCCCCTGACCAAGTAGCAGCTCGGCAAAGTTGTAAAGCCGAGACCCCTCGGGCAGCCGCCCAAGATGAGCCCACCTTCCTTGTGGAATGGGCATTTACATATTTTGGCTGTGGCAGGCCTGCCACAGAATGTGCAAGCTGAATTGTACTACACATCCAACTAGCAATCGTCTGCTTAGAAGCAAGAGCACCCAGTTTGTTGGGTGCATACAGGATAACAGCAAGTCAGTTTTCCTGACTCCAGCCGTCCTGGAAACCTATATTTTCAGGGCCCTGACAACATCTAGCAACTTGGAGTCCTCCAAGTCCCTAGTAGCCGCAGGTACCACAATAAGCTGGTTCAGGTGAAACGCTGACACCACCTTAGGGAGAAACTGGGGACGAGTCCGCAGCTCTGCCCTGTCCCAATGGACAATCAGATATGGGCCTTTGTGAGACAAAGCCGCCAATTCTGACACTCGCCTGGCCGAGGCCAGGGCCAACATCATGGTCACTTTCCATGTGAAATATTTCAAATCCACAGATTTGAGCGGTTTAAACCAATGTGATTTGAGGAATCCCAGAACTACGTTGAGATCCCACAGTGCCACTGGAGGCACAAAAGGGGGTTGTATATGCAGTACTCCCTTGACAAACCTCTGGACTTCAGGAACTGAAGCCAATTCTTTCTGGAAGAAAATCGACAGGGCCGAAATTTGAACCTTAATGGACCCCAATTTGAGGCCCATAGACACTCCTGTTTGCAGGAAATGCAGGAATCGACCGAGTTGAAATTTCTTCGTGGGGCCTTCCTGGCCTCACACCACGCAACATATTTTTGCCACATGTGGTGATAATGTTGTGCGGTCACCTCCTTCCTGGCTTTGACCAGGGTAGGAATGACCTCTTCCGGAATGCCTTTTTCCCTTAGGATCCGGCGTTCAACCCCCATGCCGTCAAACGCAGCCGCGGTAAGTCTTGGAACAGACATGGTACTTGCTGAAGCAAGTCCCTTCTTAGCGGCAGAGGCCATGAGTCCTCTGTGAGCATCTCTTGAAGTTCCGGGTACCAAGTCCTTCTTGGCCAGTCCGGAGCCACGAGTATAGTTCTTACTCCTCTACGTCTTATAATTCTCAGTACCTTAGGTATGAGAAGCAGAGGAGGGAACACATACACCGACTGGTACACCCACGGTGTTACCAGAACGTCCACAGCTATTGCCTGAGGGTCTCTTGACCTGGCGCAATACCTGTCCAGTTTTTTGTTCAGGCGGGACGCCATCATGTCCACCTTTGTTCTTTCCCAACGGTTCACAATCATGTGGAAGACTTCCCGATGAAGTCCCCACTCTCCCGGGTGGAGGTCGTGCTGAGGAAGTCTGCTTCCCAGTTGTCCACTCCCGGAATGAACACTGCTGACAGTGCTAACACATGATTTTCCGCCCAGCGAAGAATCCTTGCCGTTTCTGCCATTGCCCTCCTGCTTCTTGTGCCGCCCAGTCTGTTTACGTGGGCGACTGCCGTGATGTTGTCCCACTGGATCAATACCGGCTGACCTTGAAGCAGAGGTCTTGCTAAGCTTAGAGCATTGTAAATTGCTCTTAGCTCCAGTATATTTATGTGGAGAGAAGTCTCCAGACTTGATCACACTCCCTGGAAATTTTTGTTCCTTGTGTGACTGCTCCCCAGCCTTTCAGGCTGGCATCCGTGGTCACCAGGACCCAGTCCTGAATGCCGAATCTGTGGCCCTTTAGTAGATGAGCACTCTGCAGCCACCACAGAAGAGACACCCTTGTCCTTGGAGACAGGGTTATCCGCTGATGCATCTGAAGATGCGATCCGGACCATTTTTCCAGCAGATCCCACTGAAAAGTTCTTGCGTGAAATCTGCCGAATGGAATCGCTTCGTAAGAAGCCACCATTTTTCCCAGGACCCTTGTGCAATGATGCACTGACACTTTTCCTGGTTTTAGGAGGTTCCTGACTAGCTCGGATAACTCCCTGGCTTTCTCCTCCGGGAGAAACACCTTTTTCTGGACTGTGTCCAGAATCATCCCTAGGAACAGCAGACGTGTCGTCGGAGACAGCTGCGATTTTGGAATATTTAGAATCCACCCGTGCTGTCGTAGAACTACTTGAGATAGTGCTACTCCGACCTCCAACTGTTCTCTGGACCTTGCCCTTATCAGGAGATCGTCCAAGTAAGGGATAATTAAGACGCCTTTTCTTTGAAGAAGAATCATCATTTCGGCCATTACCTTGGTAAAGACCCGGGGTGCCGTGGACAATCCAAACGGCAGCGTCTGAAACTGATAGTGACAGTTTTGTACCACGAACCTGAGGTACCCTTGGTGAGAAGGGCAAATTGGGACATGGAGGTAAGCATCCTTGATGTCCAGGGACACCATATAGTCCCCTTCTTCCTGGTTCGCTATCACTGCTCTGAGTGACTCCATCTTGATTTGAACCTTTGTATGTAAGTGTTCAAATATTTCAGATTTAGAATAGGTCTCACCGAGCCGTCTGGCTTCAGTACCACAATATAGTGTGGAATAATACCCCTTTCCTTGTTGTAGGAGGGGTACTTTGATTATCACCTGCTGGGAATACAGCTTGTGAATTGTTTCCAATACTGCCTCCCTGTCGGAGGGAGACGTTGGTAAAGCAGACTTCAGGAACCTGCGAGGGGGAGACGTCTCGAACTTCCAATCTGTACCCCTGGGATACTACTTGTTGGATCCAGGGGTCCACTTGCGAGTGAGCCCACTGCGCGCTGAAACTCTTGAGACGACCCCCCACCGCAGCTGAGTCCGCTTGTACGGCCCCAGCGTCATGCTGAGGACTTGGCAAAAGCGGTGGAGGGCTTCTGTTCCTGGGAATGGGCTGCCTGCTGCAGTCTTCTTCCCTTTCCTCTATCCCTGGGCAGATATGACTGACCTTTTGCCTGCTTGCCCTTATGGGGACGAAAGGACTGAGGCTGAAAAGACGGTGTCTTTTTCTGCTGAGATGTGACTTGGGGTAAAAAAGGTGGATTTTCCAGCTGTTGCCGGGGCCACCAGGTCCGATGGACCGACCCCAAATAACTCCTCCCCTTTATACGGCAATACTTCCATGTGCCGTTTGGAATCTGCATCACCTGACCACTGTCGTGTCCATAAACATCTTCTGGCAGATATGGACATCGCACTTACTCTTGATGCCAGAGTGCAAATATCCCTCTGTGCATCTCGCATATATAGAAATGCATCCTTTAAATGCTCTATAGTCAATAAAATACTGTCCCTGTCAAGGGTATCAATATTTTCAGTCAGGGAATCCGACCAAGCCACCCCAGCGCTGCACATCCAGGCTGAGGCGATCGCTGGTCGCAGTATAACACCAGTATGTGTGTATATACTTTTTAGGATATTTTCCAGCCTCCTATCAGCTGGCTCCTTGAGGGCGGCCGTATCTGGAGACGGTAACGCCACTTGTTTTGATAAGCGTGTGAGCGCCTTATCCACCCTAAGGGGTGTTTCCCAACGCGCCCTAACTTCTGGCGGGAAAGGGTATAACGCCAATAATTTTCTATCGGGGAAAACCCATGCATCATCACACACTTCATTTAATTTATCTGATTCAGGAAAAACTACAGGTAGTTTTTTCACACCCCACATAATACCCTCTTTTGTGGTACTTGTAGTATCAGAAATATGTAACACCTCCTTCATTGCCCTTAACATGTAACGTGTGGCCCAAATGGAAAATACGTTTGTTTCTTCACCGTCGACACTGGAGTCAGTGTCCGTGTCTGTGTCGACCGACTGAGGTAAATGGGCGTTTTAAAGCCCCTGACGGTGTTTGAGACGCCTGGACAGGTACTAATTGGTTTGCCGGCCGTCTCATGTCGTCAACCGACCTTGCAGCGTGTTGACATTATCACGTAATTCCCTAAATAAGCCATCCATTCCGGTGTCGACTCCCTAGAGAGTGACATCACCATTACAGGCAATTGCTCCGCCTCCTCACCAACATCGTCCTCATACATGTCGACACACACGTACCGACACACAGCACACACACAGGGAATGCTCTGATAGAGGACAGGACCCCACTAGCCCTTTGGGGAGACAGAGGGAGAGTTTGCCAGCACACACCAAAACGCTATAATTATACAGGGACAACCTTTATATAAGTGTTTTTCCCTTATAGCATCTTAATATATATAATCATATCGCCAAATAAGTGCCCCCCCTCTCTGTTTTAACCCTGTTTCTGTAGTGCAGTGCAGGGGAGAGCCTGGGAGCCTTCCCACCAGCATTTCTGTGAGGGAAAATGGCGCTGTGTGCTGAGGAGAATAGGCTCCGCCCCCTTTTCGGCGGGCTTCTTCTCCCGTTTTTCTGAGACCTGGCAGGGGTTAAATACATCCATATAGCCCCAGGGGCTATATGTGATGTATTTTTTAGCCAGAACAAGGTAATCTCATTGCTGCCCAGGGCGCCCCCCGCAGCGCCCTGCACCCTCCGTGACCGCTGGTGTGAAGTGTGTGACAACAATGGCGCACAGCTGCAGTGCTGTGCGCTACCTCATGAAGACTGAAAAGTCTTCTGCCGCCGGTTTCTGGACCTCTTCACTTTTCGGCATCTGTAAGGGGGTCGGCGGCGCGGCTCCGGGACCGGACTCCATGGCTGGGCCTGTGTTCGATCCCTCTGGAGCTAATGGTGTCCAGTAGCCTAAGAAGCCAATCCATCCTGCACGCAGGTGAGTTCACTTCTTCTCCCCTAAGTCCCTCGTTGCAGTGAGCCTGTTGCCAGCAGGACTCACTGTAAAATAAAAAACCTAAAAACTTTTTCTAAGCAGCTCTTTAGGAGAGCCACCTAGATTGCACCCTGCTCGGACGGGCACAAAAACCTAACTGAGGCTTGGAGGAGGGTCATGGGGGGAGGAGCCAGTGCACACCACCTGATCCTAAAGCTTTATTTTTGTGCCCTGTATCCTGCGGAGCCGCTAATCCCCATGGTCCTGACGGAGTCCCCAGCATCCACTAGGACGTCAGAGAAATAATTATACACAATTTTAAAAGATGCACCTGTGATTTATGTCAGTATACACCGAAATCAGTCCAAAAGTTATGCTCCCTTTTGCCCCCACATATCTGGACTATTAAGGTGTACCTGCTGTATTCATTACTGGTTACTCTCTAAACTATAGATAATGGATTAAGGTTTACACAGGCAATCATTTCATATGGAACTTCCTTCTGTGCAACGGTCCAATGATGATCTGGGGTATTCGTATGGTAGGTTGACATGGATTAGGTCGACAGTCAATAGGTTGACCACTATTGGTCAACGCTGACATAGGATAAAGATTGACGCGTTAAAATGGTCGCCGTGGAACAGGTCGACACCTGAAAATGTCGACATGACTTTTGTTTAAATTTTTTTTTAACTTTTCCATACTTTACCATACACGTAGACTATGATTGGGAATAGTAACATTCCCGCAATCTGGGGACATGGTGCACTAATTGGGGTACCTGGTCATGTTACGCAAAAACAATATCTAAAAAGTTTAAAAAATGTAATGTCGACCTTGTTATGTGTCGACTATTTTAATGTGTCAACCTTTTCCCCATGTTGGCCGTCAATGTCAACATATAGTGGTCCATCTATTGACTGTCGACCTAATCCATGTCGACCCATTGATCCATAACCTGATCTGGATTGAGCAGATGTACACTTGAGTTTTACCTCTGATGTTGTGTACCATATCCTTTTTTGGGTCATGCAAGAACAATGCACGGGGACATGCAAGACAATGCAGGATGTTATATATAGATAGACTATATAAACTAAGTTGTGTCTGTGCTTTATTCCGAACACATTGTATCCTTTTACATGACATGTGAGTACATGGATTTGGTAAAGCCAGCTTTTGTCATAAATAAGCTTACCAATTATCATGAGAGCACTATTGTTTGTGGCCACATTAGTACATACAGATAGATGGAGCATGGGTTTCACACTTAAACCTTAACCATAACGCACAAGCCATAACCACAAATTACATTTTCAACTCTTTATAAAACAATCATAAAAAAATTGCCAAATTAAGTGCCAAAATGGTTAACAAAACAACATAATAAATTATACAGATTTCTATGGAATAATAAACATAGAAGTAATCAAGAATTTCAAAGAGTTTTTAGAAAGCAATATATACTGTACTGTAAGTAGAGCATTGGATGCTCTCTGTGTATTATGTTAATGACTTTGATGGTTGCATAATGTTAACCTTCAATGACATTTAGCAGTGCACTGGAATTGAGGTAACTGAGCAATGTTTAAACCAAGTAAACCTCTTCAAGTTAGGACTTTATATTAAGCAGCAATTTCCGCTGAGCATTTACAGTCAAGAAGATTTTTTGCTGCTTCCAATTGCTGCACAAAACTACATTAAGTTAATCATTCCAATCTGCAAATAAGCAGTTATATAGCAAAATCCTGCTTTTTAGTGTCGTGTTCCTGGTCTGGACATGTGGGCATAGATTTCTGCTAAAGCAAATTGTCAGTGTCGCAGAGGAGCAAGAGCATGCCCCAACCAATAGGAGTAGTGTGGAGGAGTAGTGGTGCATTCAGTGGTGTAATTAGAACTGTATGGGTCCCAAAGCAAAATGTTTAAGGAGCCCCCCCAACTCAGATCTCCAAAGAGAGAGAAAGTGGCAACAGGGACATAGAGTGAGTGGTGGAAGGGACATAGAGAGTGACAGCAGGGACACAGAGACAGTGAGAGAGAGAGAGAGAGAGAGAGTGAGAGAGAGAGTGGGCAACATAGATAGGCAGCAGAGGCATAGATACAGAGAGAGAGGCAGAAGGGGCATACAGACAGAGAGAGGCAGCAGGGATGTAGGGACAGAGAGAGGCAGTAGGGGTGTAGGGACAGACAGAGGCAGAAGGGACGTAGGGACAGCTAGATAGGCAGCAGGAACGTAGGGACAGCTAGATAGGCAGCAGGGACGTAGAGATAGAGAGAGGCAGCAGGGAAATAGGGACAGCTAGATAGGCAGCAGGGATGTAGAGATAGAGAGAGGCAGCAGGGACATAGGGTCAGATAGATAGGCAGCAGGGACATAGAGAGAGGCAGCAGGGGTGTAGAGACAGAGAATGGCAGCAGGGGCATAGGGACAGAGATAGGCAGCAGGGACGTAGAGACAGAGGAATGGAAGCATCCTAGCACTTCTGAAATAATGGACAAATCCCTTGAGGACATGGCACGCCTTATCATGATGTGACCACACCAGCAGAGTCACATGACTACGCTACTGTTTAGGAGGCTTTCATTGTCCAGATTACCCACGTAGAAAGTTTGGTTTTGTTTGTGAGTTCTGCAAGCTGCATAGAAACACAGAGAGGCGGACTGAGTTAGGAGCAAAGGAAAAAAAAGGCAGCAAATTTACGCTTTGGAAACACAGAAATACCTTCCAAATGCAGAGAGTAGGCATTAAGTATAATATGTGCAAGGCAAGCAATCTCACCAGTGCAATACCAAGATGAGCTTTTATGCTGTTTTAATGTGTAAAATGCTTTGTAAAAAAAAAAAAACTACAAAACTTAACTAACAGGAAAATGATTGTCCTTGTGCCAGTCACTGTCAAATAATATTTCAATAAAGCTGCATTTTCTTGTAGCCTTTTGTCCACTGGGCTAAAATGTAAATAAGTCAGCAGCAATGACAGAGTGAGACTGCAGGGAAATAGCTGGCATCACATCCTCCAGGAACATTTATGGGAACGTTGTTATGCATTTTTCCACTGACTGCGTTGCTTACTAACATTCGAGGGGTGTGCAATAGGTTTCTGGATGTGCAGTGCATAGGATAGACTAGACACAAATTGACTGTCTAGTTGTGAACTGTAATCTCTGACTAAAGCTCTTGTGAAATGTCTAGGCACATTACTGTATATAAGCCATACAGCACAAAAAAGAATTCAGCATGATCACTTCCTTCACAAACTCGTTATGATCTTCTATGACTACAAGAGTGGTCTGCGAAAGCAGGAGAGTTTTGACTGTCTGCGAGATGCTTTTTTGCTAGGGAGCGCAGTGTCGAATCACTGTGTTTGAGTGGTTTGCAGAATTTCGGAGTGGGAGACGGTCCTTGAAAGACGAGGAGTGCTGCAGCCAACCTGTGTACGTCATCACCGAGGACAATGTTGCTGCCGTGCGGGCCATAGTTGAGGTGGACGCAAGGATGACTGTGTCCAAGTTAGAGAAGGAGATAAGCATCTCATCTCATTGGGATCTATCTGCTTGATACTCCAGGAAAAGTTTGGCTTGAGCAAGGATTCTGCATTCTGGGTGCCCCATCAGCTGACTCAAGAGTAGAAGGAGCCACCTTATGCTGGCCAGGTTTGATGGCAGTTGCTCAAACTCTGTCTGGGAGATCATCAGTGGCGATGTATCCTGGATCTACAGTTTCGACTCCAAGACCAAACAACAGGCAGCTCAGTGGACCGCAGTTGAAGGTGCGCCGCCAACCGAAGTTCTAACGTGAGTGCAGCATGGCCAAGCAGATGGTGGTCAAGACTGGTCATGTAGCTATGGTACCACATGTGCAGCAGCATGCCATCACTGGTGACTGGTTAGCCAATGGCTGCTGCAAGTGCTGGAAGCCATTTCCAGGCGCCATCCAAGAATTCGCACTTGTGGTGCTATTCTCCATCATGATAATGCACCTGCCCACAAGTCCAGAAAAGTACTGTATTTTCTGGCCCATGAACACATCCAGGAGCTTGCTACAGTCCAGACCTGGCACCCTGCGATTTCTTTGTGCTCGTACAATTTTTTGCTTTGCAATTGTAATCCTTAGCAATGCAAATGCAGGAGGAGGTGCACTGGTCGCAATGTTCATCTGTAACGGCAGCCTAAGCTTTCTTAGCCTTGCCGTCGCAGTGCTTTTCCCAAACCAGCCGCCCCCGCCCCTCCCTCCCGATCGCCAAATCAAGCAAAGGCGTTTGCTTTCCTGTGCCGAGAATGCAGAACCCGTTTTGCACATGCGCAGTATGGCCCGACCATCAGGGAGGTGCAGTAAGGAACGCATATGCAATCCTTACCAAATCACCCTCTTTGTTGGTAAATATAATACTTTTTAACCATCAAGAAACTTACTACACACACCTCATAATTGCTGTGGAAAGATTGCAAGTGTACCACTATCTTATTCTGTAGACAGGAAATTACATGGTACAGTGTAACATCACTTCCTAGGGGATGCGGTGCACTAATTTGGGATCCCGGTCACTCTACGAAGAAAACGACACAAAAATAAAATAAAAATCCTCATGTCGACCTTTAGACCTGTCGACCTAGCACATGTCGACCTAGAAACCCTGTCGACCTTCCATCCATGTCGACCTAGTGACTGTCGACCTACAGTGGTCGACCTAAACATTGTCGACCTAGACACTGTCGATAAAACGAACCACACCCGGTAGTACCCCTTATTAAATGTCCATGTATAATTATATGGCACAATACCTTTCAGTAACTTCTGGTCTCTCTGTGCTAAAGTGCTTAAAAATAACCCTTAAACAGTTGATAACCAAAAAAAGTCACAACATACTGTAAAATTTATTTTGTGTATTAGTAATTCAGATGTTATAGATTTGTCTAAAACTTTAACACTGGAAATTTACCTGCTGACATCAGCACTGTCCTCTAAGTTGAGCTATCTACTGTACAAATGATGATGAGGTAAAGATTAACTTTTATATTTCTGTGGATTTTTTATTCTGTGGACAATAGAGAAGAGGCCCTCTATTCCAGACCTTTAGTACCAATAACAGGTCAGGTTTTGTGGATTTCTTTAAACATGCATAGGTGAGTTACTTTATTTTGGTGGGTAATTATCCCACTTGTTTCCATGGACAGAAATCCTCAAAACATAACCTGTTGGGAAAACTTGAGGGTTGAGGTTGAGAACCACTGCCGTAGAGGGAACATTGTTAAAAACACTGCTTATCCATTGCAAGTGCATCTGCTTCTAGACCAAATTATTCAGACAGGAGAAGCAACAAGAATACAGTTACTAAATGGAAAGTGGCTCAAGGAACAGAGGAACCAGGAAGCATAATGAGTAACAAAGAGTCAGCAGTGCTTTCACAGGGGTGGTATTAAGTTTGCCGGTTGTCGGGATCCCGGCGCACAGTATACCGGCGCTGGAATCCCGACTGCCGGCATACTGACAGCTTTTCACCCTCTTGGGGGTCCACGACCCCCCTGGAGGGAGAATAGATAGCGTGACGCCGTGCCTGCAGCGTGGCGAGCACAATGAGCCCGCAAGGGGCTCATTTGCGCTCGCCCAGCTATCGGTATGCCGGCGGACAGGATTCCGGCGCTGGTATGCTCGCCGCCGGGAGCCCGGCCGCCGGCATACCATACTACACCCCTTTCACAGATCTAGTCAGTATTATGCTATTCACCTTTTAATTCCATATGATGGAATTCTGGCTTTGGAAGTACAATATAGATCCATATTATATGGAAGATGTGCTGTGCTGTTTGGATATGAGATGCTGACTATTCCGTCTAGCATGAGGAAAATGTAAAGGTAACCTCATTACCAGAGGGGTGCTAGAAAAAGGTGTATTCTCCCTGTACTGTTCTGGATTCGGACATACCACATAGATACCATTTTTAACATAAAAACAATTCACTGGAGTTGTGCTGTGTTATTTCTTTTATATATCTCATGCTGATTGAATCCACAACAACAAGGAGCACCATCTATCATGGATTATCTTTTTGGAACAATATACCTAAGGGGACGATGAGTCTCGTTTTTTCTCGAAGGCTGCACTTGAAGTTGTTCATGAGATCTAATAATCAGTGATTGTATATTAATTTCTCCCTAATAAAATACCAAATATGCGATGGTTGTACAATAGTTTTTCTCTGTGGTCTCTCCACAGAAGAAGATGTTGATCTGTCAGCAGATGACTCAGTCATTGTCCCTTCTATGCACTATTGAGTAGGTTATAGTGATGTTATGGCAATTAATTGCATTTAAGTGAGATTTCCATATTCCCTTTGGCCACAGTGATGAATAGCCATGTCTTTACAGATGGTTTGGGAGGACATCTTCTAAGGCATCTCCAACTTATACTGTATTTTTGCGACACTTGTACATAGGGGTTGGGTATGTGTGACAGGAACGATGCCAGGATCCGGGCAGTGAGATGGCCGTGGGAGGGAACGCTCGCCACATAGCGAACTTGGTGGCTTGCTGCGTTCACCACAGGTTCTATTCCCACTCTATGGGTGTCATGGACACACACAAGTGGGAATAGTCCCTGCTGGTCAGCATGCTGACCGGCGGGATTTAGAGCGGGTGGGATGAAGTGGTCGGTAATGGGATTGGCGGCCTCCTGACCGACGGTCACATAACTACATCCATTATATAGATTACTGGTACCCCGTTGGCTTTGGCTAATTATTTTATTAGACTGCACAATTTACTTATCTTCCATCCAAATTCTCTGCTCTGACATTGTATATAAACATAGAGACAATCTTGGTGAATGATAGAGACTGACTTTCTTGACTGTTACATTACACTAACAGGCCTTCTTACTCCAATTTGTGTTCCATAGGGTATTTATGCTTTATGCAATATTTATTTTTCTTACTGATATTTTTGAGCAGCATATTTAGATGCATAAGTTCACTAAACTCCTGACCATTCAATGCCAAGAACAGAGAACATATTGTAAGAAGTCCTCGCTCTTTTCACTTAAATAAAAAATGTCAAAACCTTTACAAGAATCCATCCCACTGAACAAATATACAATAATAACAATTTTAAAAGCAAGTTGTGTTATGCTATAGCCTTACATTTTCATAGTGTTTGATGGTAATTGTCTTATATTTTTTCTCTTTGAAGAATAAAAAAAAACTTGCAAACAAATCACAAGATATTTGTGTGTGAGGTAAATAGAATTACCTGATTACAGTCATCCTCATCACTGCTTAATTTCAGGTCATCTTCTAACATTCTAAGAGTGACAAAAATATAAGATATTATATACTGTTAATATATAGTTCATTTAGAAAATAAAAATAATGTTAATAAATAGCATTAATAATGATGTTATTAATAATGCCAGCCTGTTATTATAATTCTATAAATACTGAGGTGCATCTGAGTTAGCCCAATTAGTAAAGAATTCCAGATCCACAGCCAAGTGCTAGTTGGCGTTTGGCAAATTATAATTACCTGTGAAAACATTTCCAAGACCTAATGTGGCTTCTGGGCAGGATATTACTGATCAAACAGCATTTAAGTACTGGAGAATAAAAAAGGCTTAATTACTTTTATAAAATGGTTTGTATTTCCTATTATAATACTTGTAATGTAAATAGCAGCAGACGATTAATTCTTTACGAAAAAATGTATACAACAGTATAATAGACATACTTATGAAAGAGGCATTAGAGGTATTAACAAGAAAATATGAGAATGCTATAAAACATCAAAATGAGGGTTAATGGAGAATGCAGCAACTAAAATACGTAGTAAATGTAGCATTTTTTAAAACTTTTTTTATAAGTTACATAAATAACAATGTGTATAGAAGGAAACAAAGGAAACATAACAGCAATTATTGTGGCAACACAAAAATAAGTAGACAAAAATCCATGAACAGTACCTTTACCACATGAAGCCAAAATGTAACATGCATTTGTCTTATAATGATTTATAATGCTTATATTGTATGTGTCATTTTTTTTACAATCATTCAGAGCTAATGGAGGAGGCTTAAAGTTGGAATCAATTGTCTTATGATCTGGACAACGCTTTAATCTGAAGCTTATTGTAGCTTCATCATTAATTTGATGTCATTGTTCAGGAAATATAAAACCAATAAAATATAAAGTTTATCTAATACAGCAACAGAAAAATAAATGTTTACTATTCAATTAGGAAACTTTACAACTGAATTTGTGCAAGTTCTCACAGAGGGCCTGATTAAGAGGTGGAATCAAATCCCGTCTCTGATGTGTCTATGTACGCAGCAAAAATAAGGTGGTCATTCCGAGTTGATCGCAGCCAGCAACTTTTAGCTGCTGCTGCGATCAATAGTCCACGCCTATGGGGAAGTGTATTTTAGCTTAGCAGGGCTGCGATCGCTTGAGCAGCCCTGCTAAGCTAATAAAAATTCAAGCAGAAGTAGACTAGGGTTGGACATACTTACCCTGTGCGATGGATCCAGCGATGATGGGCCCGGCTTTGACGTCACACCTCCGCCCTCCGTTGTCCTGGACACGCCTGCGTTTTACTCCCCACTCCCCGAAAACGGTCTCCAATGGACCGGATCCGCCCATCCACGCCTCCTTCCAATCTTCAGCGGAGAGCGCATCCGTCGGTAGCCGTGACATAACCCGGTGACCCCTGTCGCCGGCCAACGTCGCGCATATGCACAGCGGCTGCCGCGCATGCGCATTCCGCACCCGTTCGCACCGCAGCAAAATACTGCTGTGCGCGAACGGGTCGGAATGACCCCCTAAGTAGGAAGACTAACGTGGCAGCCGCTGTTTTTTATACAGAGACACCAATGGCATCTTAAATCCGCTGCTTGCGTACACAGTCACATCAACGAAGTTCTGAGAAACTCTATTGGTTTCTCAGAATGTCCATTAGAACTAAGGGCCTAATTCAGACCTGATCGCTAGTGATTTTTGCACTTCTGCGATCAGATAGTCGCCGCCTACAGGGGGAGTGTATTTTCACTTTGCAAGTGTGCAAACGCATGTGTAGCAGAGCTGTACAAACAGATTTTGTTCAGTCTCCGCGCAGCTCAGGACTTACTCAGCTGCTGTGATCACTTCAGTCTGTCCGGGACCGGAATTGACGCCAGGAATCCTCCCTGCAAACGCATGGACACGCCTGCGTTTTTCCAGACACTCCATGAAAATGGTCAGTTGACACCCACAAACGCCTTCTTCCTGTCTATCTCCTTGCGATCGCCCGTTCGAACGGATCCGTTGCACAAACCCATCACTGAGCGGTGATCCGCTTTGTACCTGTGCAACACGCCTGCGCATTGCGGTGCATACGCATGCTCAGTTTGGACCTGATCGCCCGCTGTCTGAAAACGCACAGCAGCGATCAGGTCTGAATTACCCCCTAAGATACCAGGGCCAGTACAGCTTTGTGCGACGTGCAGTCACTGCCTACGACATGCTGCCAAAACCATCACAACATTTTAAGGTTTCTCGCCAACCACCCATTACCCCCCCCCCCCAAACATTCACAACCTGTCAATCTGTATCCAAATCACATGTGCAGTAAAAAAAAAAATCTGCTGTCTGAAAAAATATCGTCATTGCATCCACCTCTGAATCAGACCCAGAGTTACACAGGATTAAAGAGCAAGGTGTGGCTAAGGATGCAATTGATGGTTAACAACCATTGATGGGTTGCCACTGATGGTCAATGTTTTTGCCACCCTTGGAGGAAATTTGATGGCTCTCCACCATTGATGGCAAAGAACCCGGCACTGTTTTTTTCTATACACAGAGCAGGATCCATGGAGATTAACTCTGCTCTGATGCAACCCAGAAAGACCCACCGCTTCTCTGGTTGGCTTGATGAGTCCCACCTGTAGTCACATCCACTGATGAACGTCGATGAAGTACCCCATAAATGTTTTTGCCTCAGTGATTCCAGACATCAATGTAAATCTCCAATGGCAAAATCAATGGCGACTGATGGGAAACCTCTTGATGGCCGTCACTAGTGATGGGCTGTGTTTGTATACTAGTTGGAGTTGTACAAGCATAGGGGGAGAGCTGTGTTTGTACAGTAGCAACCATTTGCACAGGCAGGTGGTTGATGCTGTGTTTGTACAGTAGCAGGAATTTGCCCAAGGCTGTGTTTATAGGGTAACAGTCCGCATAGGCAGGGGGAAGGATATGTTTGTACAGTAGCAGGATATTGCACAGGTAGAGGGGAGAGCTGCATTTATGCAGTAGCAGGAATTTGTACAGACAGTTGGGTGGAGTGAAGATGTTACATGGAAACATAGAATTTGACGGCAGATAAGAACCACTTGCTCCATCCAGTCTGCTCTAAACACACGTACACGAACATAATTTAACACTCAGGTTAATTTTTGTTGGGAGACAATTAACCTACCAGTATATTTTTGGAGTGTGGGAGGAAACTGGAGTACCCGGAGGAAACCCATGCAAGTACATGAAGATTATACAAACTCCACACAGTTAGTGCCATGGTGGGTATTGAACCCATGACTTCAGTGCTGTTAGGCAGTAATGCTAACCATTAAACCATCCGTACTGCCCTAATGTGTTCCATTTGTCAGGGATGGGAGTAGTAGGAGATTACAATACTCCAGTCTGGAGATGACCAGTGAGTGGATAAGGGTCTTAGGGGGTAATTCCGAGTTGATCGCTTGCTAGCAGTTTTTAGCAGCCGTGCAAATGCTAAGCCGCCGCCCTCTGGGAGTGTATTTTTGCTTAGCAGAAGTGCAAACGAAAGGTTCGCAGGGGCGGCTACAAAAATTATTTATGCAGTTTCAGAGTAGCTCCAGACCTACTCCTAGCTTGCGATCACTTCAGACTGTTCAGTTCCGGATTTGACGTCACAAACATGCCCTGCATTCGGCCAGCCACGCCTGCGTTTTTCCTGGCACGCCTGCATTTTTTCGAACACTCAGCTGACACCCAGAAATGCTCCTTTCCTGTCAATCACTCTGCGGCTGGCATTACGACTGAAAAGCGTCGCTAGACCTTGTGTAAACGTACATCGGTCGTAGTGAAAGTACATCGCGCGTGCGCACTGCGCCGCATACGCATGCGCAGAAGTGCTGCTTTTTCACTTAATCGCTGTGCTGCAAACATTTTTACTACAATCAACTCGGAATGACCCCCTTAGTTGCATCCTGAGCGAGAAAGGGTCTGATCCTGGAAATATTTTTGAGATGAAAATGGCAGGTTTGTGAGAGGTGCTGAATGTGTGGTTTGAAGGAGAGGGAGGAGTCAAGGATTATTCCAAGACAGCGAACTTGGGGGCTAGAGGAGATAGTAGTGCCATCAACAGATAATGAAATTGGAGGAGGTAAGGTTTTGCAGGAGGGTGGGAAGATGATCAGTTTAGTCTTGGATATGTTAAGTTTAAGATATCACTGGGACATCCAAGGAGAGATAGCAGAGAGGCAGTTGGATATACGAGTGAGGAGAGTGGGGGAGAGGTAAAGAGGTTGTATAGAGAGAGAAAAGGGGAAGACCAAGTACAAAATCTTGGGGGACACCTACAATTAGTGGAAGTGTGTGGTGGTGGTGGTGGTGGGGGGGGGGGGTGAGAATAGAGTCATGAGAGGAGACAGAGAAGAAATGGTCAGAAAGGTAGGAGGATAGCCAGGAGAGGGCAATATCATGCAGCCCAAGAGAGTGGGGGATTTGCAGAAGGAGAGGGTGGTCCACAGTGTCAGAAGCAGCAGAGAGGTCAAAGAGAGTAGTGGCCCTTGGATTAAGCAGAAAGGACGTCATTGCAGACTTTTGTGAGGGTAGTTTCAGTGGATTGGACAGGATGGAAGCCAGACTGGAATGGGTCAAGTAGTGAGTGGGAGAAAAAAAGGGCGGGTGTAAACAATACACTCAAGGAGTTTGGAGGCAAAAGGGAGGAGAGAGCTGGGTCGGTAGTTGGAGAGAGTATGTGGATCAAATATGTGGATCAAGAGTAGGTTTTTTAAGAATAGGGGAGATGAGCGCATGCTTGAAGGCAGAGAGCACAGTGCCTGATGAGAGGGAGAGATTGAGGAGGTGGGCAAGATAGGAACAGGCAGAAGGCGAGAGGAAGTGGAAGAAGAGGGAGGGGATAGCGTCAATTGGGAAGGTGGTTGGGGGGGGAGGACAAATGAGGACCATGACCTCCTCATTATACAGGTATAGCATAAAAAGTATTAATCTAGGTTAAAAGTTCAAGTCAGCTGATATGACAGTATTCTGGAAATCCCATAAACAGACAGATTACACTAGTCTGCTTAGAAACTAAAAAGATACTCCGGCTTCCTCCCATACTCCAAAAACATATTGGTAGGTTAACTGGCTCATGACAGAAACTAAACCTAGTGTGTGTGTATGGGTGTTGTATGTTATGCTGGCGCTTGGGATCCCGACCACCAGCTTGCAGGCAGCGGGGTAAGCGCAAAAGAGCCCCTTGCGGGCTCGCTGTACTCGCCACACTGCTGGCACGGTGGCGCATGTAGCTATTTATTCTTATACCCCAAGAGGGAGAAAAGTTGTCGGTATGCCGGCTGTCGGGATTCCTGCGTCAGTATGGTGAGCGCCGGGATCTCTACAGCCGGCATATCAAATCCCTCCCGTTTGTATAGATTAGGGAAAACAGATTGTAAGCACCACTGGGGCAGGGACTGGTGTTAATGACCATGTATTCTGTAGGAATACAGTATGTGTGAGCTATATAATCGTGGTCTTGTGCAGACATCTGATGCTATCTAGCCTTACCTTTTTTTTTTGAGCATGGAGGCATACAGTAGTAAGAGCTTGTTTCCACTGAAACCACTGAAGCTATTTCTACTTGTTTACAGGCTAAATCTTACGGCGGGCTCAATACAAGGCATTACTGCTGGCAGGTGATCATACTGGACAACAAAGGATTTACAACCAAAGAGGCATTTGATAAAAGGAATTGGAGGCCTTGCACATGACATAGGGCCAGATTCAGAGATGTTCGAGAGCCCAGTGGTTAGTGTACATATCCAATGTTTTCAGATCAGCACATGTGCAAGATCTGTACTGTGTGTGTGCACATCTCTGTCTGCGACAACAATTGCAGTGCCCCCTAAGCAGCAGCATGACTGACATGCTGCTGGTGTTTGGGGACAGTGACGGCCAGGGTCCCAGTAAAGTGTGTGTGTTGATGCTAGTGGCTGCGTTCTTGAATGCAGCTTCACTGGCCCCAGCAGCTGCAGATGCTGAGGGGTGATGGTAAGTGGAATAGGGTGAGACAACTTGGAAAACTGAGCAACCCAAAACCTCTGCAGAAGGTGGTATATCAATAATAGTTCACAGAAATATGTGTCCATGTTTTTTTGGCATATGAAATGGGTAGAGAGTACCAGCAGTTTACACATTTATTTCCCCATGCACTATTTGCAAACTGATTGACTGGTTCCAGAATCCATAACTTTGAACACACTTAAAATGACCTGAATCATTATCTTTATTTTTAGCTGCGCCTACCAAGCAATTGTCCAGTCCTGAACAAATAATGCAGTGTTTTTCTCTCCCATGTTTATAGCGGGAGGAAAAACATTAAGAAGCAAACAAGGCACAGTTTGTTCTCCCTAGGTTCACAATACACAGGAATATATATAGCGTATATCAAAAATTCCACAGCATGAGGCTCCAGCAGGGGCTATGATACAGACAAGACCAACACTCTATTTTATTCATTTTAATGTCATCCACGACATACAGTGCCTTGCTAAAGTATTGCATTTTTCATGTTTTGTTGCCTCACAACCTGGAATTAAAATGGACTGTTTGAAGGTTTGCATCATTTCATTCACAGAACATGGCTACAACTTTTAAGATTTTTTTATTTGTATTGTGAAGCAAACAACAAATAGGACAAAATAACAGAAAACTTCAGCGTGCATAACTATTCACCACCAATAAAGTCAGTACTTTGTAGAGCCACCTTTTGCTGCAATTACAGCTGCAAGTCGCTTTAGATAAGTCTCTATGAGCTTGCCACATATTGCCACTGGGATTTTTGCCCATTGCTCAAGGCAAAACTGCTCCGGCCCCTTCATGTTGGATGGTTTCCACTTGTGAAAAGCAATCTTCAAGTCTGACCACAGATTCTCAATTGGATTGAGATCTGGGCTTTGACTAGGCCATTCCAACACATTTAAATGTTTCCCCTTAAACCACTCGAGTGTTGCTTTAGCAGTATGCTTCGGGTCATTGTCCTGCTGGAAGGTGAACCTCCATCCCAGTCTCAAAGCACAGGCAGACTGAAACAGGTTTTGCTCAAGAATATCTCTGTATTTAGCACCATCCATCTTTCCCTTGACTCAAAACAGTTTCCCAGTCCCTGCTGCTGAAAAACATCCCCACAGCATGATGCTGTCACCACCATGTTTCACTGTGGGGATGGTGTTCTTGGGGTGATGGGATGTGTGGGTTTGCGCCAGACATAGCGTTTTCCTTGGTGGCCGAAAAGTTAAATTTTAGTCTCATCTGACCAGAGCACCTTCCTCCATACATTTGGGGAGTCGTCCATATGCCTTTTAGCAAACTGAAAATGTGCCTTCTCATTTTTAACACTAAGTAATGGCTTTTTTCTGGCCACTCTTCCATAAAGCCCAGCTCTATGGAGTGTACGGCTTATTGTGGTCACATGCGCAGATACACCAGTCTCTGCTGTGGAACTCTGCAGCTCCTTCAGGGTTACCTTTGGTCTCTGTACTGCCTCTCTGATTAATGCCCTTATTGTCCGGTCTGTGAGTTTTGGTGTCCGGCCCGCTCTTGGCAGGTTTGTTGTGGTACCATGTTCTTTCCATTTGAAGATGATGGATTTGATAGTGCTCCGGGGTATCATCAAAGATTTGGATATTTTTTTTATAACCCAACCATGACTTGTACTCAACTTTGTCCCTGACTTGTTTGGAGAGCTCCTTGGTGTGATGCCTCTTGCTTAGTGGTGTTGCAGCCTCTGGGGCCTTTCAGAAAAGGTGTGTTTATACTGACAGATCATGTGACACTTAGATTGCACAGAGGTGAACTTCATTTCACTAATTATGTGACTTCTGAAGGTAATTGGTTGCACCAGAACTTTTGAGAGGCTTCATAGTAAAGGGGGTGAATACATATACACATGCCAATTTTCAAAGTTTTATTTTTTATATACATTTTTCTCATTTCACTTCACCAACTTAGACTATTTTGTGCATATCAATCACATACAATTCAGATTAAAAAAAAATTAAAATTACAGGTTGTAATGTAACAAAATAGGTAAAAAGCCAATGGGGTGAATACTTTAGCAAGGCACTGTATGTGCAAAATATGTGCAAAAGCAGCATAACAGGACATAGTACATATTGTTTGAGGCACATTAACTAATCTCACATATCCAATGTATAGGTATCACTGGGGATATAGCTCTGACCTAGAACCAGCATATATATATATATATATATATATATTTGGAAAAAGCAGATAAGATCGGAGCGACCACCGGTGGTAAAAAACAGTATAAAACTAGAGATAAATATTTATAAGCAAAGGCAGGATTTATTTATAACGAACGTAATTAGTTAAAAAGTACTTTTAGACACACATGGCAACATATAAAAAAATGCGTATTTTTCAAAAAAAATTTTTTGTTTAAAAAGAAACCATAAAAATATAGAAAAAAGGCATAAAAAAAGGGGGGATGAAAAGAATATGAAAAAACACACAAATGTGTACTAAAAACAGGTCCTCATAATCATAATATACGTACCATACGAGGCATTAGTGTATCTAAAATTAGTTAAAAAAGAGAACTGATGAATAGAATAAACAGCTTAACTTGAGGATTTTCAGTAATAGCAGGAATCACCCAACGCGTTTCGTCTGGTCTGACTTCATCAAGGGGTAATGAGCACAGTGGGACATATCATCTATTTATACCCCTATGGGTCAGGAAGTAATTGGTGACATCACTTCCTGTGACAGGATTGACTCAGTGTGTACAGGATACAAAATACATTACTATGTTTAAAAAGTACAATGTAAATAATATCTGCAGTGAGGGATGTTAACACAAGGTAAAGCGCCTGAATTGCGCTCAGATAATGTTTACAGAATCTCTGTATAAATAAGGAGACTTTCTAGCTTATTAAAGTCCGGTTTGTGACGCAAAACGCGTCATTTCCGCCCCACTTCCGGTGTCCGTGGTTCCTTTCCGCGCATGCGCCGGTTACTGTGAGGGGAAGTGCGGCGGCCATTTTCTTGGAGTCCGTGTGATAAGACCGCTGTTCATGCTGGAAGCAGATGCCGGCGGCCATGTTTTCATAGATTGTATGTATATACTTAGACAGTTTAGATATGCTGACTCCGTCTCCACACAGGAAGCCACACATGTGAAAAGGAAAAACGAGAGTCAGTGAAGCTACAGATGATTCTAAAAACGTAGCATATTACTGTCTCACTTAGAGATGACACAGATTTGGTATAAAATATATTTGGACTATCCATTATAGCCCTGGTCAATTGATAGTAACATAATATAATTCAACTACTAGAATGCCATCTGTTTGCGGCGTCAGATATATTCTGTAGGTCTGTATAGGTTTGTGACATACAAATTTAGGTTGGATGGAGGGAAATGATGCGGTGAGATTGACGTTAAAAATTATAATTGTATTCATAGATATATATGCATAATTTTAAGAGCCAAATAAATAATAATTTAAATGAATAAATAAATAAATAGAGGGCGTGAATAGAAGGAGGGGGGGGGGGAGGAGAGGGAGAAAGGGGGGGAAAGAAGACGCAGAAAGAGCACCAGCCCATGTTCTAGTTGTTATTACAGTACCCGGTCTTCTTGGGATGTTCCCATACCCAGTACTGGCCGGGCCAACACTGCTTGGCTTCCAAGATCGGACGAATTTGGGCATATCCAGTGTGGTATGACTGTAATCTGAGGTCAGGGTAGTGAAAGAAGTGGTCCAGAGGTTGGGGAGCCCAAAGCTCCGTGTTCCAACCCGGACTGAGCCGGAAGAAAGGCATAAGGATAATATGAAGAATTTAAGGAGGGAGTGCAAGCTTACGTTTATAGAAAGGGGGCTATTTCATAGCCTTCATTCAGTCCGTCCGGATGAAGGGATTTCATTTCATGTATCCAGAACATTTCTCTCCTTGATAGGAGGTTGGAGAGGTCCCCCCCTCTTTCTCCAAGTGTCACTAGTTCCAGGCCCTTGAACGTAAGTTCTTCCGGGTTGGAACCGTGGTGTTGTAGGAAGTGTCTGGATACAGCGTGTGTTTGGACCCGGTTCTTTATATTCCTTATATGCTCCTGTATACGGATTTTCAGTGGTCTTTTAGTCTTGCCAATGTATTTCATCTTGCACGAGCATTCCAGAAGGTAGATAACGGAGCATGTGTTACAGTTAATAAAGTGCTTAATTTTGTACTCCTTGGTTTCACCTGTGTTCTTGAAGGTTTTTCTATTTGGGTTCACAAATTTGCAGATATTGCAATGACCAACTTTATAACATCCCACACATCTCGGTAGTATGTTTCTTGGAGTGTCATAATTCCTTAGCATGCTTGGTGCAAGGAGGTCCTTTAAATTTTGGGATTTCTTGAAAACCACTTGGGGTTCGGTTGGTAAATAGTCTTTGAGGATGGGGTCCATTAATAATATGTTCCAATGCGATTTCAGTGTTTGTTTAATCAGGTTGTCATGTTTACTGTAGGTGGTAATGAATCTAACAGTATCTTTAGCATTTTCCTTGGGTTTGTATTCCAGGAGTTTATTTCTTTCCAGGGTTTTTGCTTTTGCATTCGCAGCTGCTGTAATATGTTCAGGGTATCCTTTCTCTTTAAATCTCTCTGTGTAGACTGTCATTTGGGCATCACGATCATCCGTCTTCGTGCAGTTCCGTGCAATCCTTGTGAACTGGGAAAGGGGAATATTATTCTTCCATCGTTTAAGGTGGTTGCTACGGTAGTGGACATAGCTGTTTGTGTCCACCTTCTTAATGAAGTTCTTCGAGATGATTTCCTTCCCTTGGTGAGTCAGTATCAGGTCTAGGAACTCTATCTGTTCCGTATTATTGTTGGAGGTAAACTTCAAGTTCCTGGTGTTGTCAGATATATAGATGAGGAAGTCCTTGAATGAGGTTTCATCGCCGTCCCATATAATTAGAATGTCATCAATATATCTTTTATAAAAAATTAGCTTTGCGTTAAAAGGATGATCCGTAAAAATATATTCATTTTCCCAGTGGCCCATAAAAAGATTGGCGAAACTAGGCGCGAAAATAGTGCCCATCGCTGTCCCGCAAGTCTGGAGATAAAATTGGTCCTGAAATTTAAAATAATTGTGTTTTAAAATAAAATTCATAATATCACAAATAAAAATCCGGTGGTCGTCCTTAATAAGCGGGTCCTTCCTCATAAAAAGGTTGCATGCTTGGATTCCTTGATCATGTTTGATGCACGTATATAAGGACTGTACATCTACAGTGGCCCATCTGTAAGTGTCCTTCCATATTTGTGATTCCATTAGATTCAGAACTGATGTAGTGTCTTTAAGATACGCGGGTAGGTCCATAACATATTTTCTAAGGAAAATATCCACGTATTCCGACAGGTGGGATGTTAGGGAATCAATTCCTGCCACAATTGGCCTCCCTGGTGGGTTGGTCATTGATTTATGCACCTTTGGGAGAAAGTAAAAAATGGGGGTGACGGGGTTGGTGTTAAGGAGGTACTGGTACTCCTCCTTAGTGAGTGTCTCGTTCCTGAGGCCTTTAAGGAGGATAGCTCTGAGTTCCTCCACGAATGATTCCTTTGGATCCGCTGCTAGTGGTTTGTAAGATGATTCATCTCCCAGTAATCTTTCAGCTTCCACAATGTATGCCGTGCGGTCCATGATCACCAGCCCCCCCCCTTTGTCAGCTGGTTTTAAAATGATGTCTTTATTTCCCCGGATTTGTTTGATTGCTTGTCTTTCTTTATTGGTTAAATTTTTCTCTTTAATAGGTTGGATCTCCGCCTCACATAGGTCTTTTACAACTAAGTCGTAAAACATGCCTATGTTATTTCCCTTGGATTCCAGGGGATAGAATTTGGAAACCGGTCTTAGTCCTGATTTTGATTGGTCATAGTTCCTTGTAACTGCGTCCTCCTTCCTTAGAAAATGGCGTTTCAGGGTGAGTTTCCTCACAAATTTGTTCAAATCCACAAAAGTGTCAAATTTATTCATCCCTTTTGTGGGTGCGAATGACAACCCTTTGTTCAAAAGGGAGATTTCGTGCGTGGTTAGGTCATGTTTAGATAAGTTGAAGATGCCTTTGGGTGTTGAGTTTTCTACTGCAGGTACCTCCGTTTGAACCGACTTTTTTCGGCCACTCCCACGGCATCCTCTTCTTCTAGGTGCCTTTTTCGTGGTGATGCGTAGCTCGCTCCCTCCTTGGTGGTTGTGGTCGTGTCCCTGACCTTTGTGCTTGGTCCTTGGGATAAAAAAACATCTCCTGTTGAGTCTAGCTTGCGTAATGCTGTGAATCTGTTGGAAGTTTGTATGTGTCTCCTTTCTTGTAGGGCTTGGCTTGGTAGTCTCCTTTTTCCTTTTTGTGATACTGATTGCCAGTAATCCTTTCTCACCTTCTGTTCTTGTGGTCCCTCTTGGTTGAACCTGTTCCAGTTCTTTACTTTATTATTTTCGTAATCCTGTTTGTCCCTGCTGAACTTTTTTTCTTTATTCCTGATTACTGTGTCCTCAATGTGTTCAAGTTTCTTATTCAAAACCTTCTCATTAATTTTGAAGTCCTCCTTATCCTTGAAGGTCTCAAAGCCTTTTTCGGTTTCATTAATTTCCGTTTCTAGGTTGACTAGAATACGTTTTTTCTCCGATATGAGCAATCTCATTAAATTGATGGAGCAATTGTGTAGGATGGTGTCCCATTCTTTCATAAAGGCCTGGTTTTCAGTACCAAAGGTGGGTTGCTTTAGAATTCTAAGGCCTCTGGGGACTCTATCCACACTGACATAATGTTCTAGACCTTTGATGTCCCACCATGCTTTTATTTCTTTAACAAGAAGTCTCTCAATGTCCCAGAACATGTTGTCAAGGTTATCTGATGTGGGTGTTTCCTCTGGTTTGTTAGTTTCATTGAAGATTTTGTTGCACAGATTGCTCCTCTTGTCTGTACGTTCGTTTAATCTGAACATACTGTGTTAATCTACTGACCCAATTTGAGGCAGCTGTAAGAAATAGTACAGAGATACGTGTATATAGGGTGAACTGACAGCGCCAAAAAATAGTAGAAATAATTTTTCACAGTATGTCTATTATATTCCCCTGTGAAATGTTTGATCTCTAAGATACCACTCCCCTTTCTTTATGGGGCGTCTGCTCAATCTTAAATAAAACCTACACTTGTACGTGTGTAGGATGAAAGGAATTTGGAAAAAGCAGATAAGATCGGAGCGACCACCGGTGGTAAAAAACAGTATAAAACTAGAGATAAATATTTATAAGCAAAGGCAGGATTTATTTATAACGAACGTAATTAGTTAAAAAGTACTTTTAGACACACATGGCAACATATAAAAAAATGCGTATTTTTCTAAAAAAAAAATTTGTTTAAAAAGAAACCATAAAAATATAGAAAAAAGGCATAAAAAAAGGGGGGATGAAAAGAATATGAAAAAACACACAAATGTGTACTAAAAACAGGTCCTCATAATCATAATATAAGTACCATACGAGGCATTAGTGTATCTAAAATTAGTTAAAAAAGAGAACTGATGAATAGAATAAACAGCTTAACTTGAGGATTTTCAGTAATAGCAGGAATCACCCAACGCGTTTCGTCTGGTCTGACTTCATCAAGGGGTAATGAGCACAGTGGGACATATCATCTATTTATACCCCTATGGGTCAGGAAGTAATTGGTGACATCACTTCCTGTGACAGGATTGACTCAGTGTGTACAGGATACAAAATACATTACTATGTTTAAAAAGTACAATGTAAATAATATCTGCAGTGAGGGATGTTAACACAAGGTAAAGCGCCTGAATTGCGCTCAGATAATGTTTACAGAATCTCTGTATAAATAAGGAGACTTTCTAGCTTATTAAAGTCCGGTTAGTGACGCAAAACGCGTCATTTCCGCCCCACTTCCGGTGTCCGTGGTTCCTTTCCGCGCATGCGCCGGTTACTGTGAGGGGAAGTGCGGCGGCCATTTTCTTGGAGTCCGTGTGATAAGACCGCTGTTCATGCTGGAAGCAGATGCCGGCGGCCATGTTTTCATAGATTGTATGTATATACTTAGACAGTTTAGATATGCTGACTCCGTCTCCACACAGGAAGCCACACATGTGAAAAGGAAAAACGAGAGTCAGTGAAGCTACAGATGATTCTAAAAACGTAGCATATTACTGTCTCACTTAGAGATGACACAGATTTGGTATAAAATATATTTGGACTATCCATTATAGCCCTGGTCAATTGATAGTAACATAATATAATTCAACTACTAGAATGCCATCTGTTTGCGGCGTCAGATATATTCTGTAGGTCTGTATAGGTTTGTGACATACAAATTTAGGTTGGATGGAGGGAAATGATGCGGTGAGATTGACGTTAAAAATTATAATTGTATTCATAGATATATATGCATAATTTTAAGAGCCAAATAAATAATAATTTAAATGAATAAATAAATAGAGGGCGTGAATAGAAGGAGGGGGGGGGGGAAGGAGAGGGAGAAAGGGGGGGAAAAGAAGACGCAGAAAGAGCACCAGCCCATGTTCTAGTTGTTATTACAGTACCCGGTCTTCTTGGGATGTTCCCATACCCAGTACTGGCCGGGCCAACACTGCTTGGCTTCCAAGATCGGACGAATTTGGGCATATCCAGTGTGGTATGACTGTAATCTGAGGTCAGGGTAGTGAAAGAAGTGGTCCAGAGGTTGGGGAGCCCAAAGCTCCGTGTTCCAACCCGGACTGAGCCGGAAGAAAGGCATAAGGATAATATGAAGAATTTAAGGAGGGAGTGCAAGCTTACGTTTATAGAAAGGGGGCTATTTCATAGCCTTCATTCAGTCCGTCCGGATGAAGGGATTTCATTTCATGTATCCAGAACATTTCTCTCCTTGATAGGAGGTTGGAGAGGTCCCCCCCTCTTTCTCCAAGTGTCACTAGTTCCAGGCCCTTGAACGTAAGTTCTTCCGGGTTGGAACCGTGGTGTTGTAGGAAGTGTCTGGATACAGCGTGTGTTTGGACCCGGTTCTTTATATTCCTTATATGCTCCTGTATACGGATTTTCAGTGGTCTTTTAGTCTTGCCAATGTATTTCATCTTGCACGAGCATTCCAGAAGGTAGATAACGGAGCATGTGTTACAGTTAATAAAGTGCTTAATTTTGTACTCCTTGGTTTCACCTGTGTTCTTGAAGGTTTTTCTATTTGGGTTCACAAATTTGCAGATATTGCAATGACCACATTTATAACATCCCACACATCTCGGTAGTATGTTTCTTGGAGTGTCATAATTCCTTAGCATGCTTGGTGCAAGGAGGTCCTTTAAATTTTGGGACCCATAGGGGTATAAATAGATGATATGTCCCACTGTGCTCATTACCCCTTGATGAAGTCAGACCAGACGAAACGCGTTGGGTGATTCCTGCTATTACTGAAAATCCTCAAGTTAAGCTGTTTATTCTATTCATCAGTTCTCTTTTTTAACTAATTTTAGATACACTAATGCCTCGTATGGTACTTATATTATGATTATGAGGACCTGTTTTTAGTACACATTTGTGTGTTTTTTCATATTCTTTTCATCCCCCCTTTTTTTATGCCTTTTTTCTATATTTTTATGGTTTCTTTTTAAACAAATTTTTTTTTAGAAAAATACGCATTTTTTTATATGTTGCCATGTGTGTCTAAAAGTACTTTTTAACTAATTACGTTCGTTATAAATAAATCCTGCCTTTGCTTATAAATATTTATCTCTAGTTTTATACTGTTTTTTACCACCGGTGGTCGCTCCGATCTTATCTGCTTTTTCCAAATTCCTTTCATCCTACACACGTACAAGTGTAGGTTTTATTTAAGATTGAGCAGACGCCCCATAAAGAAAGGGGAGTGGTATCTTAGAGATCAAACATTTCACAGGGGAATATAATAGACATACTGTGAAAAATTATTTCTACTATTTTTTGGCGCTGTCAGTTCACCCTATATACACGTATCTCTGTACATTTCTTACAGCTGCCTCAAATTGGGTCAGTAGATTAACACAGTATGTTCAGATTAAACGAACGTACAGACAAGAGGAGCAATCTGTGCAACAAAATCTTCAATGAAACTAACAAACCAGAGGAAACACCCACATCAGATAACCTTGACAACATGTTCTGGGACATTGAGAGACTTCTTGTTAAAGAAATAAAAGCATGGTGGGACATCAAAGGTCTAGAACATTATGTCAGTGTGGATAGAGTCCCCAGAGGCCTTAGAATTCTAAAGCAACCCACCTTTGGTACTGAAAACCAGGCCTTTATGAAAGAATGGGACACCATCCTACACAATTGCTCCATCAATTTAATGAGATTGCTCATATCGGAGAAAAAACGTATTCTAGTCAACCTAGAAACGGAAATTAATGAAACCGAAAAAGGCTTTGAGACCTTCAAGGATAAGGAGGACTTCAAAATTAATGAGAAGGTTTTGAATAAGAAACTTGAACACATTGAGGACACAGTAATCAGGAATAAAGAAAAAAAGTTCAGCAGGGACAAACAGGATTACGAAAATAATAAAGTAAAGAACTGGAACAGGTTCAACCAAGAGGGACCACAAGAACAGAAGGTGAGAAAGGATTACTGGCAATCAGTATCACAAAAAGGAAAAAGGAGACTACCAAGCCAAGCCCTACAAGAAAGGAGACACATACAAACTTCCAACAGATTCACAGCATTACGCAAGCTAGACTCAACAGGAGATGTTTTTTTATCCCAAGGACCAAGCACAAAGGTCAGGGACACGACCACAACCACCAAGGAGGGAGCGAGCTACGCATCACCACGAAAAAGGCACCTAGAAGAAGAGGATGCCGTGGGAGTGGCCGAAAAAAGTCGGTTCAAACGGAGGTACCTGCAGTAGAAAACTCAACACCCAAAGGCATCTTCAACTTATCTAAACATGACCTAACCACGCACGAAATCTCCCTTTTGAACAAAGGGTTGTCATTCGCACCCACAAAAGGGATGAATAAATTTGACACTTTTGTGGATTTGAACAAATTTGTGAGGAAACTCACCCTGAAACGCCATTTTCTAAGGAAGGAGGACGCAGTTACAAGGAACTATGACCAATCAAAATCAGGACTAAGACCGGTTTCCAAATTCTATCCCCTGGAATCCAAGGGAAATAACATAGGCATGTTTTACGACTTAGTGGTAAAAGACCTATGTGAGGCGGAGATCCAACCTATTAAAGAGAAAAATTTAACCAATAAAGAAAGACAAGCAATCAAACAAATCCAGGGAAATAAAGACATCATTTTAAAACCAGCTGACAAAGGGGGGGGGGGCTGGTGATCATGGACCGCACGGCATACATTGTGGAAGCTGAAAGATTACTGGGAGATGAATCATCTTACAAACCACTAGCAGCGGATCCAAAGGAATCATTCGTGGAGGAACTCAGAGCTATCCTCCTTAAAGGCCTCAGGAACGAGACACTCACTAAGGAGGAGTACCAGTACCTCCTTAACACCAACCCCGTCACCCCCATTTTTTACTTTCTCCCAAAGGTGCAAAAATCAATGACCAACCCACCAGGGAGGCCTATTGTGGCAGGAATTGATTCCCTAACATCCCACCTGTCGGAATACGTGGATATTTTCCTTAGAAAATATGTTATGGACCTACCCGCGTATCTTAAAGACACTACATCAGTTCTGAATCTAATGGAATCACAAATATGGAAGGACACTTACAGATGGGCCACTGTAGATGTACAGTCCTTATATACGTGCATCAAACATGATCAAGGAATCCAAGCATGCAACCTTTTTATGAGGAAGGACCCGCTTATTAAGGACGACCACCGGATTTTTATTTGTGATATTATGAATTTTATTTTAAAACACAATTATTTTAAATTTCAGGACCAATTTTATCTCCAGACTTGCGGGACAGCGATGGGCACTATTTTCGCGCCTAGTTTCGCCAATCTTTTTATGGGCCACTGGGAAAATGAATATATTTTTACGGATCATCCTTTTAACGCAAAGCTAATTTTTTATAAAAGATATATTGATGACATTCTAATTATATGGGACGGCGATGAAACCTCATTCAAGGACTTCCTCATCTATATATCTGACAACACCAGGAACTTGAAGTTTACCTCCAACAATAATACGGAACAGATAGAGTTCCTAGACCTGATACTGACTCACCAAGGGAAGGAAATCATCTCGAAGAACTTCATTAAGAAGGTGGACACAAACAGCTATGTCCACTACCGTAGCAACCACCTTAAACGATGGAAGAATAATATTCCCCTTTCCCAGTTCACAAGGATTGCACGGAACTGCACGAAGACGGATGATCGTGATGCCCAAATGACAGTCTACACAGAGAGATTTAAAGAGAAAGGATACCCTGAACATATTACAGCAGCTGCGAATGCAAAAGCAAAAACCCTGGAAAGAAATAAACTCCTGGAATACAAACCCAAGGAAAATGCTAAAGATACTGTTAGATTCATTACCACCTACAGTAAACATGACAACCTGATTAAACAAACACTGAAATCGCATTGGAACATATTATTAATGGACCCCATCCTCAAAGACTATTTACCAACCGAACCCCAAGTGGTTTTCAAGAAATCCCAAAATTTAAAGGACCTCCTTGCACCAAGCATGCTAAGGAATTATGACACTCCAAGAAACATACTACCGAGATGTGTGGGATGTTATAAATGTGGTCATTGCAATATCTGCAAATTTGTGAACCCAAATAGAAAAACCTTCAAGAACACAGGTGAAACCAAGGAGTACAAAATTAAGCACTTTATTAACTGTAACACATGCTCCGTTATCTACCTTCTGGAATGCTCGTGCAAGATGAAATACATTGGCAAGACTAAAAGACCACTGAAAATCCGTATACAGGAGCATATAAGGAATATAAAGAACCGGGTCCAAACACACGCTGTATCCAGACACTTCCTACAACACCACGGTTCCAACCCGGAAGAACTTACGTTCAAGGGCCTGGAACTAGTGACACTTGGAGAAAGAGGGGGGGACCTCTCCAACCTCCTATCAAGGAGAGAAATGTTCTGGATACATGAAATGAAATCCCTTCATCCGGACGGACTGAATGAAGGCTATGAAATAGCCCCCTTTCTATAAACGTAAGCTTGCACTCCCTCCTTAAATTCTTCATATTATCCTTATGCCTTTCTTCCGGCTCAGTCCGGGTTGGAACACGGAGCTTTGGGCTCCCCAACCTCTGGACCACTTCTTTCACTACCCTGACCTCAGATTACAGTCATACCACACTGGATATGCCCAAATTCGTCCGATCTTGGAAGCCAAGCAGTGTTGGCCCGGCCAGTACTGGGTATGGGAACATCCCAAGAAGACCGGGTACTGTAATAACAACTAGAACATGGGCTGGTGCTCTTTCTGCGTCTTCTTTCCCCCCCTTTCTCCCTCTCCCCCCCCCCTCCTTCTATTCACGCCCTCTATTTATTTATTTATTCATTTAAATTATTATTTATTTGGCTCTTAAAATTATGCATATATATCTATGAATACAATTATAATTTTTAACGTCAATCTCACCGCATCATTTCCCTCCATCCAACCTAAATTTGTATGTCACAAACCTATACAGACCTACAGAATATATCTGACGCCGCAAACAGATGGCATTCTAGTAGTTGAATTATATTATGTTACTATCAATTGACCAGGGCTATAATGGATAGTCCAAATATATTTTATACCAAATCTGTGTCATCTCTAAGTGAGACAGTAATATGCTACGTTTTTAGAATCATCTGTAGCTTCACTGACTCTCGTTTTTCCTTTTCACATGTGTGGCTTCCTGTGTGGAGACGGAGTCAGCATATCTAAACTGTCTAAGTATATACATACAATCTATGAAAACATGGCCGCCGGCATCTGCTTCCAGCATGAACAGCGGTCTTATCACACGGACTCCAAGAAAATGGCCGCCGCACTTCCCCTCACAGTAACCGGCGCATGCGCGGAAAGGAACCACGGACACCGGAAGTGGGGCGGAAATGACGCGTTTTGCGTCACAAACCGGACTTTAATAAGCTAGAAAGTCTCCTTATTTATACAGAGATTCTGTAAACATTATCTGAGCGCAATTCAGGCGCTTTACCTTGTGTTAACATCCCTCACTGCAGATATTATTTACATTGTACTTTTTAAACATAGTAATGTATTTTGTATCCTGTACACACTGAGTCAATCCTGTCACAGGAAGTGATGTCACCAATTACTTCCTGACCCATAGGGGTATAAATAGATGATATGTCCCACTGTGCTCATTACCCCTTGATGAAGTCAGACCAGACGAAACGCGTTGGGTGATTCCTGCTATTACTGAAAATCCTCAAGTTAAGCTGTTTATTCTATTCATCAGTTCTCTTTTTTAACTAATTTTAGATACACTAATGCCTCGTATGGTACTTATATTATGATTATGAGGACCTGTTTTTAGTACACATTTGTGTGTTTTTTCATATTCTTTTCATCCCCCCTTTTTTTATGCCTTTTTTCTATATTTTTATGGTTTCTTTTTAAACAAAATTTTTTTTTAGAAAAATACGCATTTTTTTATATGTTGCCATGTGTGTCTAAAAGTACTTTTTAACTAATTACGTTCGTTATAAATAAATCCTGCCTTTGCTTATAAATATTTATCTCTAGTTTTATACTGTTTTTTTACCACCGGTGGTCGCTCCGATCTTATCTGCTTTTTCCAAATTCCTTTCATCCTACACACGTACAAGTGTAGGTTTTATTTAAGATTGAGCAGACGCCCCATAAAGAAAGGGGAGTGGTATCTTAGAGATCAAACATTTCACAGGGGAATATAATAGACATACTGTGAAAAATTATTTCTACTATTTTTTGGCGCTGTCAGTTCACCCTATATACATATATATATATATATATATATATATATATATATATGCAAAAGCCGTCCCTCACTCACTGACTGACTTCATCACTAATACTCTTACTTCTCAATATGTTAGGAAGATGAAATTTAACATAGGTATTCTGCTGGTGGAAAATAGGAAAAATACATAATTAGAATTTTAATAAACCTCCCATAAGGGGATGAAAAGGAGGTTGACACAATTACCTCATTACTGATGTGTGGCTTGCGTTACGTGAACGATAACGCCTAAATGGACAATCCGATCAAAATTTGGATTGCACCTCCAGTGTTTAGAATTTCATATACTACAAAAATGGTCCTGTCACTTTTTACCATATCTGCTACGGGTGTTCCTCGGGAAACGCCAAGAACTATGGATTAATATTTACTTACATTAAGACGTCTCAAATTTACATCTCTATAGATTTACCAAATTTTTAACACTAATTTATATGTACAACCGTGAAAATCAGAAACTCCCGTGCAAAGAATGGGGAGAACAGCTAATGATATATAAAATAAAGGCGGACCCAATATAACTTTGAGATGTACAGTACTACAGCTAAATGACAGTCAAACAAGTATGTTTTGGGATAAAATGTGAAACGATTAAATAAGTGAAAAAGAGGTCCACATAATAATAATTGGTTTGTGTGTGTATATATCACTTATATATATATATATATATACAGTATATATATAGAGAGAGAGAGAGGTGGAGCAAGATATTTGGCTTTGGGGTGCTAAATAAATTGCAATGTTTCATTTTTCTTTTCTTTTTTTTGCATGAGAAACGTCTGCCAGTGTCATGGAGCCAGCAATGACATCGTTTAGCAGGAAGGAAAGTCTGTTGAGAATGCACTGCGTGTTTATTTGGGTTATTTTAAAAATCTCCTACGCTCAAAGAGATTGAATCAGCCCTTTGACTGAATCCTTCCTTGATTCATGGAGTGGTTTGGTTATACAAGACTGTGTTAAAGTAAACTGATGTGTGCACAAGACATCATTTGTCTACTGTCAGCCAGATAGTGTGTGATTAAAGTGTCAGACCTTAGCTCACATCATTTCTCAACCTTGGCTGCTAACTCTATTCATAACCAAACATTTTTTTAAGAAAATCTACTGCAAAAATTAAGATGACAGAAGAAAGCAATATTTAAATATGGAAGACAAAGTGTGTATTGAGGGAATACAGGATGTACAATATGTTTGTTGCTTTGATTATATACAAACTAATTACAAGAAAGCTGGGAAAAACATGATTGATTTTGTAGGCTTTGTAAGTAACATACAGTACAAGGTAGTTTTAAAGCAGAATGAAGCACAAGAAAATGAGGATGAAATCAATGACTTATGTGGACTATATTAACAACTGAGGGAATAGTCCTAACTAAACTTTTGGGTGATCTCGCAGACTCTAAGATGAGCAGGTAATGTAATATTCCCTGAAAGCTGCTCAAACACTTGCAAACTGGTGCATGCTTCTCTTGAAAAAGTACTGTGACAGAATGAAACGCGTTGACCGAGATGGCGTATGTTTGCTGCACAGCAATAACTATACAGGCATTGTGACTGAAAGCACCTACTGGACATGATTTTCATATGGTTTGTAACACCTGACTAGAGCTTTGCCGGCTGTTACTCCTACTCTATTTGACTGGAACGGTTAACTATTTATTATTATTATTACAGGTTGAGTATCCCATATCCATATATTCCGAAATACGGACTTTTTTGAGTGAGAGTGAGATAGTGAAATCTTTGTTTTTTGATGGCTCAGTGTACACAAACTTTGTTTAATACACAAAGTTATTAATAATATTGTATTAAATGACCTTCAGGCTGTGTATACAAGGTGTATATGAAACATAAATGAATTGTGTGAATGTAGACACACTTTGTTTAATGCACAAAGTTATAAAAAATATTGGCAAAAATTACCTTCAGGCTGTGTGTATAAGGTGTATATGAAACATAAATGCATTCTGTGCTTAGATTTAGGTCCCATCACCATGATATCTCATTATGGTATCTAATTATTCCAAAATACGGAAAAATCCGTTATCCAAAATACCTCTGGTCCCAAGCATTTTGGATAAGGGATACTCAACCTGTATTACATTTTATTTATAGGGCGCCACAAGTGTTTCGCAGCACCGTACAAAGGACAGTACAGGGAGACAAAACTTAGCATAACAGTAAATAAATAACAAAAATAGATTGCAGGTAACAAAGAGCACCACAATTCTCAAAACATAATACAGCTTAGATGTAAGTAGCGAGGGAGTAATCATTGTACTACTTGGGGCTGGCGGCCATAGATAGAGAGGAGCCTTTAAAAGTAGGAGAAAAAGTGGTAAAGAAGGTCGCTGCGTGAAATGTGTCGAGAAGAGGGTTTAGACAACAAGAGGAAAGAGGGCTCTGCTCTGAAGAGCAAACAATCTAGTGAGGAGGGGCGACAGACAGATGACATGAGGTGCAAGCAAGCAGGAGGAAGCCTGATGGCAGTATGCAGGCAAAGCAGTGATGTTCAAGGCATGGGGCAGGGGGATGGAGGAGCAGCCTAAGGACTATGTTATGCATTGGAGGGGTACGCTTTGATAAATAGGTGGGTTTTCAGTGCCCGTTTGGAGCTTTGCAAGGTCGGGGAGAGTCTAATGGAGCGAGAGAGCGCGTTCCACTGACGGTGTGCAGCACAGGCTAAATCTTGAACTCGTGCATGGGAAGCATTAATTTAGACTTAGTGATTCTCAAATGTGTTTCTCAAGGAACCCTAACAGTCCAGGTTTTAAGGATATCCATGACTGAGCTAAATCAGGTGGCTAAATCAAAATTATTGATGTACTAGTTCACCTGTGCTCAGTCATGGATATCCTTAAAACCTGGACCATTGGGGTGTCTTGAGGACCGGGTTTAGGAACCACTGGACTAATTGCATTCTATGAGAGGCAGTATGGACTGTGATCTATGTGTGCACTGGACATTTCAACTGCCCCCAGAAATTCGTCCACCGGCTGCAGCCAATACCAATGGAGACTGAATACAATTTAAAGGTGATCCCACTAAGGAGTCTCTCTGACAGTGGACTTGATGGTAATTTGTTTACAATTTGTTTACCAATTGTTGTTAACTGTTCAAGAACATTATCATGAACCATGCAAGATAAGAACAGCGTTTAATCACTAATGATGCAGACATATGTGAATGAATAAAAACAATTACAGGTTGAGTATCCCATATCCAAATATTCAGAAATACGGAATATTCCGAAATACAGACTTTTTTGCATGAGAGTGAGATAGTGAAACCTTTGTTTTTTGATGGCTCAATGTACACAAACTTTGTTTAATACACAAAGTTATTAAAAATATTGTATTAAATGACCTTCAGGCTGTGTGTATAAGGTGTATATGAAACATAAATGAATTGTGTGAATGTACACACACTTTGTTTAATGCACAAAGTTATTAAAAATATTGGCTAAAATTACCTTCAGGCTGTGTGTATGAGGTGTATATGTAACATAAATGCATTCTGTGCTTAGATTTAGGTCCCATCACCATGATATCTCATTATGGTATGCAATTATTCCAAAATACGGAAAAATCCCATATCCAAAATACCTCTGGTCCCAAGCATTTTGGATAAGGGAGACTCAACCTGTATTATGAACATAACAAATAGTGGAAATATATGCATTTTATAATTATATATTGTAAGGAGAAGCCTAATGTGTTATTATAAAAAAGCAGTTAATTAACTATACTTATGATACCAATTTAAGTGCAGTTATATTTTAACCAGAGCAGTAGCATTTAAAAAAAATATTTAGACATAAACTGAATATAATATAATATCTTAGAAATCCTATCCATTTATATTAAGCTTGAATGTGCATGGTACAGGAAATAATATACATACTGGTGCTTTCTTTTGCAGTGGAGGCTTATTCTTATGGACTTACATTTCTATATGTATTATTTATACTATTGATCAGCTTTCACATCTATTATACAGTAGGGTAGTTTGTCAGTAGAGCACAGGTGCGCTGCACACTCTCCCCAGTGGTGATAACCCACACTGCAGTTAAAGTGAAGCCCACGCAATAGCCAGCACATATTCCCCAGCCACCCAACGTCACGTATATGGTGGTGGCAACTCAACTGCAGTTAAAGGGAGACCCTAGAAACAGCAAGAACATATTTCTCTGCCAATTCCTAGTCACCCATCCCCACTCACCTACCCATTCACTAGGACTGAAGGGAGGCATACCTCCACAACACTGAAGTGGGCTATCAAAAAAAACAAAAAACACTTTTGTGGCTGCCTGCTCAAGCTGTAAAGGTTAAAATGCATTGGTGGATAAGGAAGGACACTGCTGGCCCCTATGACCCTGTGATGGATCCCTAGGACCCTATAAAGAATCTGTCACGATCCGGGTATCTGGACGCCATTTCTTACCCATCAGATGCCTCCTAAGGCTGGCTCAGCGCTCCAGGACCGGATCCCATCTGTTATCCTGATGTGTACATTCCTGTATCCTCAACTGTCACTCTGGGACGCTGTCACAGTAAACGCCATATTACACCTGGCATGGCGTCTCCCGCGGCCTCCGCCGCTGTCCCTGCTCTTCTGCATGCAGAGTGTCTGAGTGGCGATTACGTCAGCCGCGGCCTCCGCTGTGTCCGCGTGGTTGGATGTGCATCTGTCAGCCTGGCGCCTCCTGTCTCCGGTGGCCGGCGCCGCCATTACTGTTTTCATTACCACATGGATTACAAACCAAACTTCCCTCCAAGTGTCTGCATGGGCGCAGCCATCTTGGATTCTGTCAGCTGATCATTTCCACCAATCTGTTCTCAGTATTGATAATCTGCATAATTGCCTAGCCAATCCCTTCCTTGCTGCAGGTATAAATACACTGTGCCTGAGCAAGGAAGGCGTCGGTGCTTTGGTTGTCAAACCTAGTTCCTGTTTGTCTCTCTCCTGTGATTGTCTTCCAGGTTCCAGCTCCTGTCTCAAGACTTCCACCATAGAGACCCGCACCAGCATTCCACCTGCGGTGTAGCCTGACTCTCCAATCCATTGTGGATTCATCTGTTTCCAGCTACAACATTACCTGCTTCCAGCTCAGCTTTCAGCAGAGTACAGCTTCCCTTAAAGGGCCGGTGTCCTTTCTACACTTTACCACTCTCCACCGGTATTATTATTTCTCCGCTCTCAAGTTCTACATTTCAGTTCATATTTCATCGCTCCCAAGTTCATCTATTATTTAACTGGTTCCAGCCAGTATCCACTCCGTGCTAACAACAGTCTGGTTCCAGCCAGTATCCACAGCAGCTGTTTTACCTTCAGCAACCCAGCTTTTCCTGGAACACCAGCTGGCACAATCCTGGGTTATCTCCATTGCTACAGTCGGGCCTGGTAAGGACTTTCCATCTAGAAGATCATAAGAACTATCTCACACTACCAGTGCCCTGTGGCTCCTGCCATCCTGTAGTACCCAGGAACTGTATTTATTATTTGCTGACTTTTACGTTTTCTTTTACTGCTGCTGTGTTGCGGAGTTGTCATAATAAACATCATTGACTTTTATCCAAGTTGTCGTGGTCACGCCTTCGGGCAGTTATTATTCATGTTACTTACATGTCCAGGGGTCTGATACAACCTCCCAGGTTCCGGTACATCTCAGCCCCTACAACTGAGGCTGCCTCCCGTCAGCTCAGGCCCTCAGTTGTGACAGTAAGCACTGACCAAATGAATCCAGCCGGAGACCAGGATCAAGCGGCCAGGCCGATGCAAGAACTGGCAGCCCGACTAGAACATCAGGAGGCTGCACAGGGCCACATCATCCGCTGTCTCCAGGATCTCTCTACTCGGCTGGATGGGATTCAGACAACTCTCCGTGGATCAGGCGCATCTGGTGCGTCAACCACAGTGACTCCAGCTATAACCCCACCCACCTTACCCATTTCTGCTCCACGTCTTCATCTTCCAACGCCAGCAAAATTTGACGGATCTCCAAGATTCTGCAGGGGATTTCTCAACCAGTGTGAGATTCAGTTTGAGCTACAACCTGGCAATTTTCCCAGTGACCGTACAAAAATTGCCTACATCATCTCTCTTCTCAGTGGCTCCGCCCTTGACTGGGCATCACCGTTATGGGAGAGGTCCGACACCCTGCTATCTTCTTACACTGCATTCGTGTCAACATTCAGGCGCATCTTCGACGAGCCAGGCCGGGTAACCTCAGCTTCATCCGAGATTCTCCGTTTACGCCAGGGGTCACGTACTGTAGGACAATATCTGATACAGTTCCAGATCCTGGCATCCGAACTGGCATGGAACGACGAGGCCCTGTATGCTGCATTCTGGCATGGCTTATCTGAGCTTATTAAAGATGAGTTAGCTACCAGAGACTTACCTTCTAAGTTAGATGAGCTAATCTCACTCTGCACGAAAGTTGATTTACGTTTCAGAGAGAGAGCAACTGAGCGTGGAAGATCATCTGCTCCAAAATCTTCTGCTCCTCCTCCTCGTCAACTGTCACCATCTAAAGATGAGCCCATGCAAATTGGCCGTTCCCGTTTAACTCCTGCTGAGCGCCGAAGACGTCTCTCTGAGTCTCTTTGTCTTTACTGTGCAGCTCCGTCTCACACCATCAATGCCTGTCCCGAACGTCCGGGAAAACTCCAAACCCTAGCTCGCCCAGGAGAGGGCCGGCTAGGAGTAATGATCTCCTCTCCATCTCCTCATGATTGTAATCTCCCAGTCTCGCTTCAAGTTGCTCAACGTTATCGGAACGTCATTGCCCTCCTTGATTCCGGAGCAGCTGGGAACTTTATTACTGAAGCCTATGTTAAACGGTGGTCCCTACCCACCGAGAGACTTCCTTCCTCCTTTTCCTTAACTGCCGTGGATGGCAGTAAAATTTTTGATACTGTTATTGCTCTAAGGACTCTACCAGTTCGTCTGAGAGTGGGAGTTCTTCATTCCGAACTTATTTCACTTTTAGTGATTCCAAGAGCCACACATCCTGTGGTCCTGGGCCTTCCATGGCTCCGTCTTCACAATCCTACAATTGATTGGACGACTACGCAAATCCTGGCATGGGGTTCCTCCTGTGCAGAGACATGTTTGTTTAAAGTATTGCCTGTCTGTTCTTCCTCCCCCAGGTCGTCTGATGTTCCACCTCCTCCATATCAAGATTTCACGGATGTGTTCAGTAAAGCTTCTGCTGATATCCTTCCTCCTCATAGAGAATGGGACTGCCCGATTGATCTCGTTCCAGGGAAGGTTCCACCTCGAGGCCGAACTTATCCGTTGTCTCTGCCTGAGACGCATTCTATGGAGGAATACATTAAAGAGAACCTAGCAAAGGGGTTCATTCGACCTTCTTCTTCCCCAGCCGGCGCAGGCTTCTTTTTTGTAAAAAAGAAAGATGGTGGTCTGCGGCCGTGCATCGACTACAGAGGTTTGAACGACATTACCATCAAGAACCGTTATCCTTTACCCCTGATTACTGAGCTCTTTGACAGAGTTAGCGGAGCTACCATCTTTACAAAGCTGGACTTGAGAGGTGCATACAATCTCATCCGGATCCGTGAGGGTGACGAGTGGAAGACCGCCTTTAACACCCGTGACGGACATTATGAGTACCTCGTCATGCCCTTCGGATTGAGCAATGCTCCAGCTGTCTTCCAGCATTTTGTCAATGAGATCTTCAGAGACATTCTATACCGTCATGTCGTGGTCTATCTAGACGATATCCTCATTTTTGCCAACGATTTAGAGGAACATCGTTTTTGGGTTAAAGAGGTTCTGTCCCGTCTCCGTGTCAATCATCTCTATTGCAAATTAGAAAAATGCGTCTTTGAAGTCAAGTCCATTCCGTTTCTAGGGTACATTGTGTCCGGTTCCGGACTAGAGATGGATCCTGAGAAACTACAAGCAATTCAGAATTGGCCGGTACCCTTAACCCTCAAAGGGGTCCAGAGGTTCTTAGGGTTCGCCAATTATTACCGAAAGTTTATACGAGACTTTTCCACCATTGTGGCGCCTATTACTGCTTTCACCAAGAAGGGTGCTAACCCGTCCAAGTGGTCTGAAGAAGCCATGCAAGCTTTTCATCTTTTAAAACAGAGGTTCATCTCTGCGCCTGTCCTGAAACAGCCTGACATCGACTCTCCTTTCATCCTAGAGGTGGATGCCTCCTCCGTTGGAGTAGGAGCGGTGTTATCTCAGAGGGCTAAAGATGGCCATTTACATCCTTGCAGTTTCTTCTCCCGGAAGTTCTCCCCAGCTGAGCGCAACTATGCCATTGGCGACCAGGAGTTGCTAGCCATCAAGCTCGCTCTAGAAGAGTGGAGGTATCTGTTGGATGGAGCTTCTCATTTAATCACCATACTTACAGACCACAAGAACCTTTTATACCTGAAGGGCGCACAATGTCTCAACCCTCGTCAGGCCAGATGGGCACTTTTCTTTTCCAGGTTCGACTTTAAACTCCAGTTCTGTCCGGGCTCTCAGAATCGCAAGGCCGATGCCCTTTCCCGCTCATGGGAGCAAGAAAATGAGTCAGAGTCTTCAGACAAGAATCCTATTATAAATCCGTTGGCATTCTCCACGGTAGGGATGGACTCTACGCCCCCATCAGGGAAAAGTTTTGTGAAGCCGATGCTAAGGAAGAAGCTCATGCATTGGGCCCATGCTTCCCGTTTTGCCGGACATACAGGTATCCAAAAAACCCTGGAGTTTATCTCTAGGTCCTATTGGTGGCCAACTCTGAAAAAAGACGTCTTGGAGTTTATTGCATCTTGCCCAAAGTGTGCCCAACATAAAGTATCCCGCCAGTCGCCTGCGGGGCAACTGGTTCCACTATCCGTTCCCCGTCGACCATGGACCCACTTGTCGATGGATTTCATTACAGACTTACCCATGTGCAACAAGTTCAATACCATCTGGGTGGTAGTTGACCGGTTCACCAAGATGGCACACTTCATTCCTCTCACCGGTCTTCCGTCAGCTTCCAAGTTGGCTCAAGTATTCATACAAGAGATCTTCCGACTCCACGGTCTTCCTGAAGAAATTATCTCAGATCGAGGAGTTCAATTCACAGCCAAATTCTGGCGAAGTTTATGTCAAGTCCTCCAAGTCAAGCTAAAGTTTTCCACGGCTTACCATCCTCAGACCAATGGTCAAACCGAGAGGGTGAATCAGGACTTGGAGGCCTTCCTCCGCATCTATGTGTCCTCCTCTCAAGATGACTGGGTTCAATTACTTCCCTGGGCCGAGTTCTGTCATAACAACCAGTATCATTCTTCATCTGCTTCAACACCATTCTTCACTAATTTTGGATTCCACCCTAAAGTCCCTGAGTTCCAACCGCTTCCAGCAACTTCTGTTCCCGCAGTGGATATCACCTTGCATCAGTTTGCCAATATCTGGAAGAGCGTACGATCAGCTCTGCTCAAGGCATCGTTCAGGTACAAGAAGTTTGCGGATAAGAAGCGTCGAGCAGTTCCTGCTCTCAAGGTGGGTGATCGGGTATGGTTATCCACGAAGAATTTGAGGTTAAGAGTTCCCAGTATGAAGTTTGCACCTCGTTATATCGGTCCTTTCAAGATTGAACAAGTCATCAATCCTGTTGCTTACAGACTCCAGTTGCCTCCCTTCTTAAAAATACCCAGGACATTCCATGTTTCCCTGTTGAAACCGCTGATCTTGAATCGGTTTCATTCCTCACTTCCTCCAACTCCGAAAGTCCAAACTCAACGAGGCGTTGAGTATGAAGTGGCCAAGATCCTGGACTCACGTCACCGTTACGGTCAACTACAATATCTTATTGACTGGAAGGGTTATGGTCCTGAGGAACGTTCATGGACCAATGCTTCTGATGTCCATGCTCCTGCCTTGGTCCGGAGATTCCATTCCAAGTTTCCTCAAAAGCCAAAGAAGTGTCCTGGGGCCACTCCTAAAGGGGGGGGTGCTGTCACGATCCGGGTATCTGGACGCCATTTCTTACCCATCAGATGCCTCCTAAGGCTGGCTCAGCGCTCCAGGACCGGATCCCATCTGTTATCCTGATGTGTACATTCCTGTATCCTCAACTGTCACTCTGGGACGCTGTCACAGTAAACGCCATATTACACCTGGCATGGCGTCTCCCGCGGCCTCCGCCGCTGTCCCTGCTCTTCTGCATGCAGAGTGTCTGAGTGGCGATTACGTCAGCCGCGGCCTCCGCTGTGTCCGCGTGGTTGGATGTGCATCTGTCAGCCTGGCGCCTCCTGTCTCCGGTGGCCGGCGCCGCCATTACTGTTTTCATTACCACATGGATTACAAACCAAACTTCCCTCCAAGTGTCTGCATGGGCGCAGCCATCTTGGATTCTGTCAGCTGATCATTTCCACCAATCTGTTCTCAGTATTGATAATCTGCATAATTGCCTAGCCAATCCCTTCCTTGCTGCAGGTATAAATACACTGTGCCTGAGCAAGGAAGGCGTCAGTGCTTTGGTTGTCAAACCTAGTTCCTGTTTGTCTCTCTCCTGTGATTGTCTTCCAGGTTCCAGCTCCTGTCTCAAGACTTCCACCATAGAGACCCGCACCAGCATTCCACCTGCGGTGTAGCCTGACTCTCCAATCCATTGTGGATTCATCTGTTTCCAGCTACAACATTACCTGCTTCCAGCTCAGCTTTCAGCAGAGTACAGCTTCCCTTAAAGGGCCGGTGTCCTTTCTACACTTTACCACTCTCCACCGGTATTATTATTTCTCCGCTCTCAAGTTCTACATTTCAGTTCATATTTCATCGCTCCCAAGTTCATCTATTATTTAACTGGTTCCAGCCAGTATCCACTCCGTGCTAACAACAGTCTGGTTCCAGCCAGTATCCACAGCAGCTGTTTTACCTTCAGCAACCCAGCTTTTCCTGGAACACCAGCTGGCACAATCCTGGGTTATCTCCATTGCTACAGTCGGGCCTGGTAAGGACTTTCCATCTAGAAGATCATAAGAACTATCTCACACTACCAGTGCCCTGTGGCTCCTGCCATCCTGTAGTACCCAGGAACTGTATTTATTATTTGCTGACTTTTACGTTTTCTTTTACTGCTGCTGTGTTGCGGAGTTGTCATAATAAACATCATTGACTTTTATCCAAGTTGTCGTGGTCACGCCTTCGGGCAGTTATTATTCATGTTACTTACATGTCCAGGGGTCTGATACAACCTCCCAGGTTCCGGTACATCTCAGCCCCTACAACTGAGGCTGCCTCCCGTCAGCTCAGGCCCTCAGTTGTGACAGAATCCCTAGGACCTTGTGAAGTATTTCACAACTTCAAGTGAAGGCAACTTACCCAGGATCTGACCCTTAATGCAATAAAGTTTGCCTTCTTAAAGGCCTATTTCAGTATGCAGTAACCTTATCCTGTGGTGGTTCAGTTTATATGGGCCCTGTGATTTTAATAAATTGTATACATTTTTACGCTGTGGAGCTATTTCTTTTTTTTAAATCTCTTTTTATTAGTTATACCTTTATCATTCAATACTCATTCACATTGATAATACACATTTGAAAAATACATTAATAATACATCAGTAAAAATCTTAATATTGCCAAAAGCTTTATCAGCCTTGCGATATTACACATAATTATACTTCAGAACCATGACATCCTTAAGTATATTCTTACACCCCCCTTGCCCTCCCCACTTCCTCTTTCGGTTTATTCAATCCCCTACTCTGTCTCCTGATTTGCTTTCACAATTCTCGGTTTGCTCCCCACCCCCCTCCTCTACCCTCCATTCCACTTCCGGAAAGCATTTATTTATCCTTTTTTGGATTAGAGGAGATAAAGATTCCATATAGTTTTCCCATACCTCAAAACACTTAATGATATTTTTCCCTTTTTTAATGGTGGCCTCTATCCAATCCATACAGAAAATATTACAGATTTTATCTAAAAACATTGACATGGGAGGTCCAGAATTTTGGGTCCACATATGTAATATCGTTTTTTTTGCGGCGGCATAGATCGCCAACAACATTTTCCTATTTTCCCATGTGTATTTGCTTTCCTGGGATAAAATACCCAGGATAGCACATTTCGCACTTACTTGGAAGTTTGGTATCCCATTCTTGTGTATAAACCCTCCCACTCTCTTCCAGAATTGTTTTATAATTGGACAGCTCCATAGGCAGTGATATAGGTCTGCCCATTTTCCTTCGCACAATTATGCAAACCCATCTCCCATCTCCTTTATATGGATAAATATGCTCTATGAGACACTTTCATAAACATTTCTCCTTATGTTGGTACCGGGAACATTTTTATAGATTTTTCCAAGGCATCCAATGACATACTTATAGACAAATCTGGGGATCTATCTAACCATCCTGCCAGGCCCTTTTTGCAAGTGTCATAGTCTAACTGTGTTCTTATCAGGTTATAATGTTGTGATATAACCTTCTGCTTATATTACCTATAATTAATTTATCTAGGTCGTTCTCCCACTCCTTTTCTCTGAGACTCTTTATCACACTTGCAGTATAGTTTTGAGCCTCAATAAATGTAAGCCCCTTTGGCAATACCCCTTCCTATTTGCTATTCTCTTGAATAAAGGACAATGGTTTCTTATTTTTCATACCCGTTAGTTGCCCCACACTCTTTATCCTTTCTTTTTTACCAAAGTACGACAGGGTGTGCTGCTTCGCCTTCCTGGAAATTGTGGTTACCAATAAATGGAAGGCGCATTGATACTTGGGGACTTAATTTTTGCCTTCGCCTAATAATCCACCATGCTCTTCTTGTGGTCAAAACTAATGGACTAGTCACATTTAGCGACTCTACTTCTTTATCGGAAGCATGTAGAAAGGATATTAAACTCATGTTAGGAATAAAGTTTTGCTCCAGGGAGGTGTGAGCATATATTTCACTTTCTCCAATCCAGTCCCTGATATATCGCATTTGTGACGCTAAACTATAGCTTTCCAGATTAGGTAAATTCAACTCCCCATTAGACGATTTTGCTATAATTTTCCCAAACCTATTCGGGGTTTCTTATTTTCCCAGATAAACTGGTTAAATATCTTATTCAGTTCTCTCATATCCTTTTGCGTTAATATAACAGGGAGTACCTGGATTGGGTAAAGCAATTTTGGTGAAGACATCATTTTAATCAGATTGATTCTTCCCCATAAGGACACAGGGACTGCTTCCAACCCCTCAATTCCTCCTCGTAAGATTTTATGGCTTTTTAAATATATAAATCATACAGTTGACCTAATTCCTTTGGGATCTTAACCCATAGGTATTGGATATATTCCTGGGCCCATCTAAAGTTTATTCCCCCTGCCCACCTGGGTTTGCTGGGGCCTGATTTCAGGTACAGAGCTACTGATTTCTCTATATTAATGCTAAACCCATATACTTGCCCCAAATTCATTTAGTACTCCCATTAATGGCCTCAAAGTGCTTTTTGGGTTTGTTATATAGAATAACAGATCATCGGCGAATGCCCTCATTTTAATTTCCTGGTTACCCGCCTTCATCCCCTTCAGCATTGGGCACCCTTGCATATATCTCAACATTGGATCCAGGGCTATGTTCAACAATAAAGGCGAGAGGGGGCAGCCCACTCTTGTCCCTCTATATATTTTCACCAATTGACTAACTTCCCCATTAATATTTAGATATGTATAAGGTCCCTTAAATTCCTTTACAAATTCCCTTCTAACTAAGATTTAATTTAGATAATGCCAAGATATCGTATCACAGGACTTATTAGCGTCAAGGCTCAACAACATCCCTGGCCCTCCTACTTGTGTTTTTAATTGAGTTATAGCAGCTCTGGCCGTTCTAACCCTTTACAGAGTGGCGACCAGATTCGAATCACAATTGATGCTCCGTGAGCAGTTCTTGATTATTGCTTGAATTCTTACTGCCGTCATTTTAGATATTATTTTACAGTCTAAGTTTAGTAGTGTTATGGGTCTATACGAGGATTCTAATTGAGGTTCTTTACCCCCTTTCAGGAGGAGAATTGTATTTGCTGCAGTGAAGGAAGGATATATTGGGTCGGCTCTTAAAATATATTGATATAAGTCTGTTAGGATTGGAGTTACCTCTTGTTTTAATATTTTATAATATTCGGGGCCTAGACTATCCAGTCCTGGCACCTTCCTTAGTTGTCCGATTACTTCTGTTACCTCTTCAAGTGATATTTTCTTATTAATTATCTCCCTCTGTGTCTGTGACAGTTTTGGGAGGTTTGAATCTGTCAATAATTTGTTCATCAGGACCTCATCCGATGGATTCGATGAATACAATTGGGAATAGAATTTATGAAACAGTTTAACTATTTTACTACTATTGTTTATTCTACTTTTTTCCCGAATCATACATCTCCTAGATAAAGTTGCGGGATTTACTGGGTCTAGTTAGTGATGCCAGAAGTCTCCCCGTACGGTTTCCCATCTATAATAATGGTTCAGTGTATAATCTATAGAGGTTTTTGCCCGAGCTAATAAAAAGCTTTCCAACAATTGCCTATTTTGTCTATAAATCCTAAAGTTGTCATCTGATGGGTTCACAATATTTTTTTCAGGCTCACTGATGAGCTCCTGCTGAGGATTTCGTATTTTTGATTATTTTTCTTCTTATAATTACTCACGTATTGTATGCTATAATATGTCCCTTTACCACAGCTTTCAATATTTCCCAAAATATTATTGGGTCTGATCTATGTTCCGAATTGTCTAACAAAAAATTTTCCCACTAGATTTTTAGATATTTTTGGAAATCTTCTGAATTATATAAGTATGCAGGAAATCTCCAAGTTGGAGGGCCTTTTTTTTAACTTCTGAAATGCATAAAACCATACTTACTGTACATAGCGTGGTCTGATAACACCATTTCTTCAATTTTCGGGTCACTAATGTCCGACAGCAACCTATCCAAATCAAAAAATAGTCTATACGAGACATATACTTGTGTACCCCCGAATAAAAAGTGTATGCTCTTTCTAAGGGGTTACACAACCTCCAATAATCAACCACGTCAAGGGGATTTTCCAAGTTATCAATACAGTTCATTCTGTTTAGCCCCCTTAAACTTGTGGGTGTTGATTTATCCATGTCAAGTTTATCAACCCAATTGAAATCACAGCAGATTATTACATTTGGATAATGCCCTTGCAGGAGGACATAAGAGAGCCTTTTTAAAAACTTATTTTGTGCCGTATTGGGTGCATATATATTCACCAGCGTGTATTTAACCTGGTGTATCTGGATTACCACAATCATATACTGTCCAGAATTTCATATGGTATATATCTGGCCAATACAATTGCTACTCCCCTTGTTTTTAAACTAAAGCTAGCCGATAAACAGTCCCCTATCCAATTTGCTCTAAGACTGGACTCACAGTCACTTTTCCAGTAAGTCTCCTGGATAAATTATATGTCAGTGTGTTTCCTCTTTAGGTGTTTTACTACCCTTTTCCTTTTCACTGGTTAGTTCATTCCCCCTACTTTCCATGAGGTCACCTTTAATTTATAACTATTTCCTTTATGGGGCTAAGACTTTTTCCCAGTACTTATTGGCTAAATACCTCCCTCCTTTTCGTTCCCCCTTATTATAACCCTACCCCATTCTCTAAAATGGGTCTAATACGCTTGTCTGGCTGTTGGGATCCCGGTGACCAGCATACTGGCGCCGTGATTCCGACCGCCGGAATTCCGGCAGCGAGGCAAGCGCAAAAGAGCACCTGTGGGCTCGCTGTGCTTGCCACGCTGCAGGCACGGTGGCGCGCTACACACGCCACGCTGTTTTTTCTCCCTCCAGGGGTGTCGTGGATACCCCAAGAGGAAAAATAGTTGTCAGTATCCCGACGCCGGTATGCTGATCGCCGGGATCCCGACAGCCGGGATATCGAGTGCCACCCTCTAAAATGTTTATACACAATAACTAAAATTGACACACATAGATTTCCAATAGCAGATAGACAAAGCATCATACCTTGTGTTATCATACTCATATACATATTATACCCATACCGTTGTGAATATTTTCCAATTCCTTATTTCTAATTAAATTGAAGGGCTCCCTAATGCCTAAATAATACATTCTAAATTTCCAACATCGTATTCCATCAATGTTAAACATTATGAGCTTTATATTTGTGCAAAACTGTGTTCCATATTAACCCTATCAATGGAGTCCTGCTCTTTGAACCTCATGTTTCATTAATATTAAACATTATGTGCTTTTCCTTTGTGAAAAAACTTATTTTCCATATTAACCCTGCCAACATAATAGATCTTTTTCTTTGTGCGTAAAATTACATGCCCTATTGACCTTACCAGTGAAGTTGTATCTCTTAAACCTCGTATTTCCTTAATATTCAACATTCTGGGTTTAACCTTTTTGTACAAACTTATTTCCTAGATTACCCCTACCCATATAATACTACTAGGCAGTGATCTATCCCATCTACCCCTCTCCCTCCCCCCATCCCAACACTAGGCCTCATTCCTACTCCCTATCCTGTTTCTGTCCATATCTTCTACCTTAGTTCAACTTCTTACACTCTGACATTCCCCTTATATCCAGTCGTTTAATTGCGATTGACATCGACTTGGCTTTTTTATGCCCTCACTGATCCTGGGACCACCCGTGTCTCCCCTTATGTGATACTGACACAGGTGGGCCATAGCCGCCTCTGGGGTGTCAAAGACCAGTGTCTCTCCATTCTCCATCAATCGCAATTTAGATGGGTACCATAGTGCAAACCTTATACCCCTTTTGATCAACATCTTACAAATTGGTTGAAAAGCTTTAGGTTTTAGTTGAGGGGCAAAGGAAAATTCTTGAAATATAAGTATATTCTCCCCGTCAACCATTAGAGGGGCATTTTTCCGATATGCTTTCCATATCTTATCTTTTGTTGCAAAATCTAGAAATTTGGCTATCACAGGTCTTGGTCTGCTGTTGGGACCCTCTCTCACTGGGCCCAACTGGTGTACTCATTCAATTTGGGGAGTCAGTGACTCCTACTGGAGTTTTAATTCCCCCACAATGTCAGACATGATATAGCCTGGAAGGGCTGAGTCTGAAATCTTAGAGGGAATGCAGATAAAGCGCCGATTACCTCTGCGCTCCCTGTTCTCCATATAGTCTATTTTTGCAAGAAGCCATTTAATTTGTTTCGAATGTTCAACTGTCATGTTCTGTGACCCCAATGCCTCGTCCTCTATATCACTAACCCTCTGTTCCAGACCATCTATTCTTGATGTATTTTCTGCAATTTTTGCCAGTGCCACATCCAAGGATGCCTGGATCATATCAAGTTTTTTGTCTATGATCAATAGCAGTGGTGTATCTGCCTCGCCTGTGTGAGTCACCCCATTATCTGCTGTAGGTTTCCTTCTTTTAGCCTAGTTGGGGTACACTTGGTGTGGGAGTTTGGGTGCTGGAATGAGTCGTCGAAGCCTGGGTCGCTTTCCCTGCCCTTCTGTGGGCAGCGTTTTAGCTTTCTGCCCCTAGACATGCATCTGTACTCGGAGCTCTCCCCCAACGCGGCCACTGCTCGTGCACCGCCCACTGGACGAGGAGCTATTTCTTATGCTTTTTTTAGAGGTACCATTTGTCACATATGGAATGCCTGTGAAAAATTGTGGAGAGATAAGATAAGCAAGTGATCTACAGCCTCAGATGTGAGTAAGAAAAAAAAAAAATATATATATATATATATATATATATATATATCACACCATTTAATTTGAAAATATCTACACATAAGAGGCAACTCTCTTGTTTTTTTTAGGTATTGAATGATCTACAAGAAACTGTCATAAAGAAAATTTGGAACAAGTTTGCAAAATACTGTATGTTCATATACAGTAGGAGAGACTGTTATGTATTAACTTCCTGACTCATTACTCTAATTAAGAAGCACTTGGTCCTATTTTTCTACTTAATTTTATGCCAAATAGTAGTGACCTAGTTCACAGCGTGCCACACAGTAGCCCCTTTTCACATTATGCCTTACAGTGTCTACAGTATATACTGTATTATGCCATATTGAAGTGCCTAGTTTATAATATGCCACATTGTAGTACACTGAGTTCATATATTGCGACATTAAAGTGGTCCCAGTTCATTTTCTTCCACATTGTAATGCCATTCTTGAAAATGAAAATTCAGACCAGGCAATGAGTCAGTTTCAATTGCATAGCAGACAATTCCAGTTCTTAGTAGATAACTATATAACATTGGTCCTGGACCCCTTATGCCTCTAGGCCCCATAGCAATGGCACCCCTTGAATCCACTGTAGCTACACCCATGAAGGTTCACTAGTGTGTTATTCTTGATCACCTTAAAAAGCTAGGAACTGCCTTGAAGTATGGCTATGTTTCACCCGGCTATGTGAAGCCCTCTCTTGGTGCTCCTGGACATATGCAGTTTTCTTCTACTGGAGTTGCATGAATAAACTGATATGACCTGAAAGTGTAGTTTAATCTATTAGTGTACTATTACTTTCAATTACAACTATAGGGCCTCTAGGATTTATGTATTTTCCCTTGTTCCCAAAGGCTAGGGTTACAAGGAGTGGCCCAAGGCTACTTTGCATTGAGGTGGGCATGCTAGGTGTGGGCTCCTTGCTGGAGGACTGGGCACGATGGTAAGTTGTACCACTGCTATTGAGGGAAAGGAGGGGAGATATTTTAAACATTTTATTATTATTATTATTATTGTTGTTGTTATTATTCTTATTAATATTATTAACACTAGAAAGATACAGTTAGCCCTGTAGCCCTGTAGTTTCAGCTATGGCACCTGTCACAAGCACCTCTTTTCTGGGGGCGTTTCCAAAATTTTTAGAAACTGCAGCTCAGTATGTCCAACAATTTCTATTTCTAGAATACTGTATATAAAAAGTCAGGACGGTACGTTGTAAAATCTTGGTTTGCAAATAATGCTTTTGCAGTGCTTTTCCAATGTTTCTGACTTTAATAAATACAGCAGATTGCACACTAGCAATAAATTGCTGAACATCTGCAATTTAACAAAGTTATATCAGACATTGCAACTTGCTCATACTGGAAGTGGGAAGAGATGAATAACTGAAATTACCTGAAGGGTCAATACTCATTTAACCAGTTACTGTAGAGAGATTTTCCGATGCTTCAGCAAATCAGACACTAGAATGTCTGTGCACGTATTGTCCCTTCATTCATGGAGGTAAACTATAAATAGCTGCACATTACTTAAATATACAACAATTATAATTCCTACCAAAATTCTGTGATTATTAAGAAACAAATCTGAATCTCTTATCTTAGCTTAGGACTATACTGTGATAACTCTATCCTTATGCCAGATGGTATTCGGTCTCTAGGTCTACCACACTTAGGTCGACACTGTCTAAGTCGACCACTATTGGTCGACAGCAAGTAGGTCAACATGTTCTAGGTCGACATGACAAAAGGTCAACATGAGTTTTTCACATTTTTTTTCTTTTTTTAACTATTTCATACTTTCCAATCCACGTGGACTACAATTTGGAACGGTAACCTGTGACGAGCGCAACGAGCCATGCAAGGAGACACGGTGCACTAATCGGGGGATCCCGGTCCCTGTCAACGTAGAAACCATGTCGACCTACTGTCGACCAATAATGGTCAACCTGGACACTGTAGACCTAAGTGTGGTTGACCTTGCATACCACACCCATGCCAGATATACTTTATGTAGCTCAATATGAGCAAACCTCTAACATTACTATCATCTAATGTTTGCACCACCCTGTGGAACTCCTTGCAATAGCAATTATTCATAGAAGCCTTTAGTACATTCATATTTTTACATATACTGTATGTAGTCTTTTAAAAATCTAGTTGTATAAAGATCTTTTTTTTATCTAATTTAAAATTCAGTGATGACACAGAGATATTCACAAAATAAGGCACAAACATTTTTCTTTTTGTACACAATTTTGCATATAGAAAATAGAATCATTATTTTGTTACTACACTATTGTTTCTGGTCTGTAGTTTTCAAATAAATTCCCTTTGGAGGACCTAAGGAATTAAGGGCGAATTATATAGAACCATGGAAAGATTTAAACAAATAAGCCTCATCTTTAAACACTTTGGTACGTATGTACTTGGCACTTTAAGTACTACGGTAGTACGGATGGTGTAATGGTTAGCATTACTGCCTCACAGCACTGAGGTCATGGGTTCAATTCCCACCATGGCCCTAACTGTACGGAATTTGTATATCCTCCACGTACTTGCGTGGGTTTCCTCCAACAATCCAAAAATATACTGGTAGGTTAATTGGCTCCCAACAAAAATTAACCATAGCGTGAATGTGTCTGTGTATACATGTGATAGAGAATATAGATTGTAAGTTCCACTGAGGCAGGGACTGATGTGAATGGGCAAAATATTCTCTGTACAGTGCTGCGGACTATGTGTGCACTATATAAATAACTGGTAATAAATAATAAATAAAATAAGTATTAAATATGTTGACTACGTCCTTAGTAGGCACTGATTGCTTTTCCAATACGACTAATAAATAAAAATATGAGCTTAATCTGAACATTATTTAAGGAAAACTTGCGGGTGTGTAAATGTAAGCCGAATGTGGATGTTAGAAGTTGCATTATTGCCATCCCTTGTTATACAGGAAGTATTTGTTGTACAGTAAGTGATTCTGCAGCCATTGTTCAGCATGACTTTCAGCTAGTAAAGCCACACTTCTACAGTTCTCCATAGTACTGTGAGGATTTTACATAGACCACTTTATAGAGTTATACTAAAGGTAGGAGATTGGACTGACATGACAAATTATACAAGTGCACAAGTGGAGATTGTACTGTCTCTTTACAAATTGAGGCATGGCACATGTCTATTTTGAAGAGGTGGCTCCTGAAAACAGATTCTAGGTGTGAAACTTAGTGACTTAGATAAACCACTGAGCCACATGTACATTAATTGAAATGACAATTCACTTAAGAAATATTAATAATACTATTACATTTATATCATATGATATTTCATTCTCATAGAAAAAAGTGATATGATTTCTGACCAAAGGTCAATAAGAAATTATGTAGTGGCATTGAAACAACAATTTTTTTGCTTCTATCACTTCTTGAATCTTGTATTGACACATAAAGGAGTATATGTATTGCAATAATGTTAATAGTATTAGAGTAACAATTATTAACTAGTTCAGAGGTTCCAAGACTGGGTGCCGCAGGTCACTTGTAGGGAAGCCATGGGTTGGTGATCCAGGACCAAGTCTAATTATATATGGTCCATGTGATGGTTAAACCAGAGCTGGTGGCTGCCAATCAAAAAATCTGTAGATAAAAAGAAGTGCAACCCTATCCATCAGGACAGGTATGGACAATTTACTGAATTTCATCATTTTTTATACATTTATCACCAAGCAAGTTTTGGCCTGGGGGTGCCTAGTTATGCTGATACTCTAGGGTGCTGGGATTCAAGGATGTTTGGGAACCACTTAACTAATTGTTACAACTCCTATATTTTGATACAGTTGGAGAATCACCTTGCCTGAGTAAATTATTTACAATATAATTCATATGTATTAAAAGTATATCCTTTTGTATTTTCTGAAAGCAGAACATTGAAGGTAATCTTGAATGTTTGAAAATATAGTTTCTTTTTTTGCATAATCTCCCTTGTTTGTGTTTAATCAGTTAACTAAATTGAGGTTTCTGATAGATAACTTAAATAATGAAGTAAAGAATATAATTATGCTCATGAGGAAAATACAAGGTGAGGTGGAGAAATGCATTATGCTATCTGCTTCTTTTCCTTTTATATTTTAGCCAGATGAGTGGCATCTTATTGCAAGTCTATTTCCTGTAAAAGAAAGAAACTATACATTATTGGGCTGCATTATCAGAACTGTATGAACTGAATACACTCCTGCGGATGTGTGACAATCCGTTCAAATTGCATCTGCTGGAATCAGCTTTGGTTCCTAATTATTGACTGGGGATCACAGAAGAAACATCAAACTAATCGTTGCAGGTAAAGAGCTCTTGCTTCGCTTAGAAATATATCTGTTCAAAGCCTCTTGTGGCATTACGTTTATCCTCTGAGCAGAACAAAAACCTTAAGAAATTCTGACTCATTATGCAGCTGTACATTATGAGTCATTAAACTCTGGGATTGACTGGTTCTTAATTACTGTGAACATAGGGCCTAATTCAGACCTGATCACAAAAGCAAAATCTTTCTCTAATGGGCAAAACAGTGCAGGTGGGGCAGATATAACATGTACGGAGAGAGTTAGAAACAAAATAACCCACCCACATCTAAATCTCTCTGCACAGGTTATATCTGCCCCACCTGCACTGCACATGGTTTTGCCCACTAGAGAAAGATTTTGCTTTTGCGATGAGGTCTGAGCTAGGCCTATAGTAACATAATGACGTCATTACTAATGCATTATGTTACTGGGTGAACAATAACGCTCAAACGACCAATTGGATCAACATTTGGATTGCACTTCTAGTGTGTAGAATTTAATAAACTACAAAAATACGAAAGCCCTCACCCGATCACGGACTGACTCATCACTAATTCTCTTACTTCCCGATATACAGATGGTTCCTCCGTTATCTTGGCTGGCTCAGGCGTTAGTCGCGATCAGGAATACGCAGCGTGCCTGGGCGCAAGGAGGAGTGCCTAGTCGTAGGGAGGCACACAGAGCGTTTGGCGTTACCTTTGAGTGTAATACCTCCGATCATCCATCAGATGTCGCTTTTTAAAATCACCAATGCACATGCGTGTGGTCTCCATTAAAATACAATACTGAACTACAGCGTAAGAACTACTTTACTGGTGCGTCTCATTACGCTACAATATGCTATAGTTTGTCATACAGTATTTAACAGTATACACAGTACAGATGCAAATAGTACAGCATATACAGATGCAAACGAACGTGTTACAGGTACAGTATGGTCTATTGATGTTAGGGATATGTGAGCGTCCAAATCCCGTAGTATTAAGCATAATGGGGAGAGATAAAAGCTCCTCCCTAAGTTCCTGGATGCCAAATCACCGTCCTTAGTATCTCTGTACAGTATTTTCTATTTGAGTACTAAATAGCATGAACAGCTTGTAACGTACTCTGCTGTAATGGCTACAGCGGCAAGTGTTATCTTTATAAGTATAATGGGTAGACATACAAGCTCCTCCCTAAATTCCTGGATGCCAAATTACAGTGCTTAGCATTTCTGTACAGTATTTTCTATCTAGCCAGAAACCCTGCATCCCGTGCAAGCTGGGCGGACAACTGGAGGGGACCCAACACACGGTTGTTTGCCGTTTCCCTTTGCAGTGTCACATAAACTAGTGGTCTGCCCTGAAAGCCAAGAGTCTCCTCTTTTGTATGGTACCGGTCCCGAGTCTCTGGGACACCCAGAACCAGAGATATAGGTACGCAAAGTGGACCCATTTTCCCATAGACTATAATAGGCCCGTTAATTCAGATCCACCATGAATTCCGACGCTTGCCATGAGCCTTGTGGTGGTCACAGAAACTTGGGGTTGGTATTCTCCGGTAGCTAATCGTCTCCCCTTCCATACCAACCTGATTCTGAGCCGATTGGACCCTCAGAACCGGAGATATTAAGCTTTAGGCCCATTTTATTGAATTTAATAGCTCACATAAACCGAACATCAAAGGACCATTGCTTTAACACATTCTTTGTGTCTGTACACACTACTTTTATTTATTGATTTATTGGTTTCTATTTTTGGGTTCCGACAGACAATTAATATTTTCGACAATGTCTCTGAACTCCGCTGGTTAATCCCCACCACCCCCTCACCCTTCCCTCTCCCCTTTATGCTGTTAAGGGACTTGGACGCTCATATTGCAGAACACAGTTTTAAGCCACCTCCTCCCCTACCCCCATCCCACTTCCCCTTGGGAGCCTGCACAGTTCATACAGTAGACAGGGAGGGAGGTCAGGTTACAATAAATGTACAACACAATACTGTACTGTATATGAAAATCTGATAGAGAACTGCAGTCGCTTTGATATATGTGCAAATGGTACAGTAGCAGTGATCCCTTCTCATAAAGTACAACACAGATTCTCTAATGCCGACGATCTACAGTACTGTGTTGCTCAAACAGTTAGTTGCGTCAGATTACACTAATTATTATTTACTGGTATGTCTACGGGTGCTCATTACTGCTGTGTATTTTAGATAGCGGAATGAGTCACTCCTGCAGAACCTGAATGGCTTGATTTTGCAGAAGATGTGCTACCTGTAGAAGGCCGTTGTAAATGCCCCTCAGTTCCAGAACGTTTATTGGAAGGAGAGATTCCTGACTGGACCACCTTCCTTGGAAGTTTTCCCCTTGGGTGGCTGCTCCCCAACCTCTGAGGCTTGCATCCGTGGTTAGGAGGATCCAATTCAGAATCCTGAACCTGCGGCCTTCGAGTAGGTGAGACTTTGTAGCCACCAGAGGAGCAAAATTCTGTGAAGGTGTGATCCCGACAATTTGTCCAGGAGATCCAGTTGGAAGAACCTCGCATGCAACCTTTCCATACTGAAGAGCCTCATAGGAGGCAACCATCTTCCCCAGAAGACGAATGCACTGATGAACCAATACCGTGGCCAGTTTCAGGAGCTCCCGGATCATTGATCGGATCACCAATGCTTTTTCTATCAGTATAAACACCCTCTGTACTTCCGTATCGAGTATCATTCCCAGGAAGGGCAGTCTCCTTGTCGGCTCAAAATGTGACTTTGGAAAATTCAGGATCCACCCATAATCCTGGGGTAGACGAGTTGAGAGAGCAATACTCTACAACAACGTCTCCTTGGAAGACGCTTTTATCAGCAGATCGTCCATATATGGAATTATGTTCACACCCTGTTTTCAGAGGAGTAGCATCATCTCCGCCATGACCTTGGTGAATACCCTCGGTGCTGTGGAGAGGCCAAATGGCAGTGTTTGGGACTGATAGTGACAGTCCAGCAGCGCAAATCTGAGATAAGCCTGGTGAGGCAGCAAGATCGGAATGTGAAGGTATGCATCCTTGATATCTAGGGATACCAGGAATTCCCCCTCCTCCAGACCCAAGATCACCGCTCTCAGAGACTCCATCTTGAATTTGAATTCCCTCAAGTAGGGGTTCAATGACTTTAGGTTTAATATCGGCCTTACCGAACCATCCGGTTTCTGTACCACAAACAGGTTTGAGTAATAACCTTAGTGTTGTAGGTGGAGTGGAACAGGAACAATGACATTTGTTTGAACCAATTTTTGAATTGCCTCCTGTAGGATAGCGCTGTCTGTCAGCAAAACTGGTAAGCCTGATTTGAAGAATCTGTGAGGCGGGAGTTGTTGAAACTCCAGTCTGTAACCCTGGGCCACAATATCCTTTACCCAGGGGTCTAGGCATGATGACGCCCAAACGTGACTGAAGACTTTTAGTCTTGCTCCTTTTGGGGAAGCCGAACCTGGCTTCTGTTCCTGGAAACCTGATGGTGCAGGTTTTTTTGACTTTCCCCAACCTCCTCTAAAGAAGGTGGGAGGGGGTTTGGATTTCTTAAATTTTGCGGTTGGAAAGGACTGCAGTGTAGGCGAAGGAAAAGACTTCCTAGCCGGTGGTTTGTCCCCTGGCATGGTTTTGGCGTCGGTATCCTAAACGCCAGGATCCTGACCGATGGCAAATTGACTGCATCCCATTCTAAGTACTTTAGAATCCAAACGTGAGTTGGTGCTCCCAAATGACATGTAACACTGTGTCTACATATAAATGTGGTCTGGCTAATATCTTAGTACAAGCCGGGCCAACCTGTGTCTCCAAGGGTTGTGAATTCCAACCTCACAAGGTACCAGGTAAGGCAGCCATCTTGGGCACACTGTGTAGGATTACCCTGGGTGGAATAGTCTACCCCTAGTAGAGATGACATAAAATGTGGTGATTGTAACGTCTTAACGCGCAGAGTAGGATCCCAACAAAACCACTGTAGGAGGTGAGCCATACAGAGGGCACAATACATACATAGGAAAACTGACACTTGTTCAGTAGTAGTAGTAGTAGTAATAGCAGTAGTAGTATGATATACTCTATATGGAAAGATCTACATAAAGAACATCCTGCCCGAGGAGGAACCATCCGAGGCCACCATCTAGGGTGCACTGCGTAGCTCACACTGGCAGGGTGTGCAAACAGTGTAGGTACATATAAAACTCTGGAAGCTATCCGGGTCGGGTTATTTTTCAAGGACTCTTTTCCACTGAGCCACAACGTACAGTAGGTTACTGTGGCAGTAGAAAATAAGATTTTACTTACCGATAAATCTATTTCTCGTAGTCCGTAGTGGATGCTGGGGACTCCGTCAGGACCATGGGGATTAGCGGCTCCGCAGGAGACAGGGCACAAAAATAAAGCTTTAGGATCAGGTGGTGTGCACTGGCTCCTCCCCCTATGACCCTCCTCCAAGCCTCAGTTAGGATACTGTGCCCGGACGAGCGTACACAATAAGGAAGGATTTTGAATCCCGGGTAAGACTCATACCAGCCACACCAATCACACCGTACAACTTGTGATCTGAACCCAGTTAACAGTATGACAAACGTAGGAGCCTCTGAACAGACGGCTCACAACAATAACAACCCGATTTTTTTGTAACAATAACTATGTACAAGTATTGCAGACAATCCGCACTTGGGATGGGCGCCCAGCATCCACTACGGACTACGAGAAATAGATTTATCGGTAAGTAAAATCTTATTTTCTCTGACGTCCTAGTGGATGCTGGGGACTCCCTCAGGACCATGGGGATTATACCAAAGCTCCCAAACGGGCGGGAGAGTGCGGATGACTCTGCAGCACCGAATGAGAGAACTCCAGGTCCTCTTTAGCCAGGGTATCAAATTTGTAGAATTTTACAAACGTGTTCTCCCCCGACCACGTAGCTGCTCGGCAGAGTTGTAATGCCGAGACCCCTCGGGCAGCCGCCCAGGATGAGCCCACCTTCCTTGTGGAATGGGCCTTGACAGATTTAGGCTGTGGCAGGCCTGCCACAGAATGTGCAAGTTGAATTGTGCTACAAATCCAACGAGCAATCGTCTGCTTAGAAGCAGGAGCACCCAGCTTGTTGGGTGCATACAGTATAAACAGCGAGTCAGATTTTCTGACTCCAGCCGTCCTTGAAATATATATATTTTCAATGCCCTGACAACGTCCAGCAACTTGGAATCCTCCAAATCGCTAGTAGCCGCAGGCACCACAATAGGCTGGTTCAGGTGAAACGCTGACACCACCTTAGGCAGAAACGGAGGACGCTTCCGCAGTTCTGCCCTGTCCGAATGGAAAATCAGATATGAGCTTTTATACGATAAAGCCGCCAATTCTGACACTCTCCTGGCTGAAGCCAGGGCCAGTAGCATGGTTACTTTCCATGTAAGATATTTCAAATCCACCGATTTGAGTGGCTCAAACCAATGGGATTTGAGAAAATCCAAAACTACATTAAGGTCCCACGGAGCCACTGGGGGCACAACCGGGGCTGTATATGTAGTACTCCTTTTACAAAAGTCTGGACTTCAGGAACTGAAGCCAATTCTTTCTGGAAGAAAATCGACAGGGCCGAAATTTGAACCTTAATGGACCCCAATTTGAGGCCCATAGACAATCCTGTTTGCAGGAAATGTAGGAATCGACCCAATTGAAATTCCTCCGTGGGGGCCTTCCTGGCCTCACACCACGCAACATATTTTCTCCAAATGCGGTGATAATGTTGTGCAGTCACCTCCTTCCTGTCACAACTGAGGGCCTGAGCTGACGGGAGGCAGCCTCAGTTGTAGGGGCTGAGATGTACCGGAACCTGGGAGGTTGTATCAGACCCCTGGACATGTAAGTAACATGAATAATAACTGCCCGAAGGCGTGACCACGACAACTTGGATAAAAGTCAATGATGTTTATTATGACAACTCCGCAACACAGCAGCAGTAAAAGAAAACGTAAAAGTCAGCAAAGAATAAATACAGTTCCTGGGTACTACAGGATGGCAGGAGCCACAGGGCACTGGTAGTGTGAGATAGTTCTTATAATCTTCTAGATGGAAAGTCCTTACCAGGCCCGACTGTAGCAATGAAGATAACCCAGGATTGTGCCAGCTGGTGTTCCAGGAAAAGCTGGGTTGCTGAAGATAAAACGGCTGCTGTGGATACTGGCTGGAACCAGACTGTTGTTAGCACGGAGTGGATACTGGCTGGAACCAGTTAAATAATAAATGAACTTGGGAGCGATGAAATATGAACTGAAATGTAGAACTTGAGAGCGGAGAAATAATAATACCGGTGGAGAGTGGTAAAGTGTAGAAAGGACACCGGCCCTTTAAGAGAAGCTGTACTCTGCTGGAAGCTGAGCTGGAAGCAGGTAATGTTGTAGCTGGAAACAGATGAATCCACAATGGATTGGAGAGTCAGGCTACACCGCAGGTGGAATGCTGGTGCGGGTCTCTATGGTGGAAGTCTTGAGACAGGAGCTGGAACCTGGAAGACAATCACAGGAGAGAGACAAACAGGAACTAGGTTTGACAACCAAAGCACTGACGCCTTCCTTGCTCAGGCACAGTGTATTTATACCTGCAGCAAGGAAGGGATTGGCTTGGCAATTATGCAGATTAAAAATACTGACAACAGATTGGAGGAAATGATCAGCTGACAGAATCCAAGATGGCTGCGCCCATGCAGACACTTGGAGGGAAGTTTGGTTTGTAATCCATGTGGTAATGAAAACAGTAATGGCGGCGCCGGCCACTGGAGACAGGAGACGCCAGGCTGACAAGTGCACATCCAACCACGCGGACACAGCGGAGGCCGCGGCTGACGTAATCGCCACTCTGACACTCTGCATGCAGAAGCTCAGGGACGGCGGCGGAGGCCACGGGAGACGCCATGCCAGATGTAATAAGGCGTTACTGTGACAGCGTCTCAGAGAGACAGGAGAGGATGCAGGAATGTGAACATTAGGATAACAGATGGGATCCGGTCCTGGAGCGCTGAGCCAGCCTTAGGAGGCATCTGATGGGTAAGAAATGGCGTCCAGATACCCGGATCGTGACAGCACCCCCCCCCTTTAGGAGTGGCCCCAGGACACTTCTTTGGCTTTTGAGGAAACTTGGAATGGAATCTCCGGACCAAGGCAGGAGCATGGACATCAGAAGCATTGGTCCATGAACGTTCCTCAGGGCCGTAACCCTTCCACAGTCAATAAGATACTGTAGTTGACCGTAACGGTGACGTGAGTCCAGGATCTTGGCCACTTCATACTCAACGCCTCGTTGAGTTTGGACTTTCGGAGTTGGAGGAAGTGAGGAATGAAACCGATTCAAGATCAGCGGTTTCAACAGGGAAACATGGAATGTCCTGGGTATTTTTAAGAAGGGAGGCAACTGGAGTCTGTAAGCAACAGGATTGATGACTTGTTCAATCTTGAAAGGACCGATATAGCGAGGTGCAAACTTCATACTGGGAACTCTTAACCTCAAATTCTTCGTGGATAACCATACCCGATCACCCACCTTGAGAGCAGGAACTGCTCGACGCTTCTTATCCGCAAACTTCTTGTACCTGAACGATGCCTTGAGCAGAGCTGATCGTACGCTCTTCCAGATATTGGCAAACTGATGCAAGGTGATATCCACTGCGGGAACAGAAGTTGCTGGAAGCGGTTGGAACTCAGGGACTTTAGGGTGGAATCCAAAGTTAGTGAAGAATGGTGTTGAAGCAGATGAAGAATGATACTGGTTGTTATGACAGAACTCGGCCCAGGGAAGTAATTGAACCCAGTCATCTTGAGAGGAGGACACATAGATGCGGAGGAAGGCCTCCAAGTCCTGATTCACCCTCTCGGTTTGACCATTGGTCTGAGGATGGTAAGCCGTGGAAAACTTTAGCTTGACTTGGAGGACTTGACATAAACTTCGCCAGAATTTGGCTGTGAATTGAACTCCTCGATCTGAGATAATTTCTTCAGGAAGACCGTGGAGTCGGAAGATCTCTTGTATGAATACTTGAGCCAACTTGGAAGCTGACGGAAGACCGGTGAGAGGAATGAAGTGTGCCATCTTGGTGAACCGGTCAACTACCACCCAGATGGTATTGAACTTGTTGCACATGGGTAAATCTGTAATAAAATCCATCGACAAATGGGTCCAAGGTCGACGGGGAACAGATAGTGGAACCAGTTGCCCCGCAGGCGACTGGCGGGATACCTTATGTTGAGCACACTTTGGGCAAGATGCAATAAACTCCAAGACGTCCTTTTTCAGAGTTGGCCACCAATAGGACCTAGAGATAAACTCCAGGGTTTTTTGGATACCTGTATGTCCGGCAAAACGGGAAGCATGGGCCCAATGCATGAGCTTCTTCCTTAGCATCGGTTTCACAAAACTTTTCCCTGATGGGGGCGTAGAGTCCATCCCTACCGTGGAGAATGCCAACGGATTTATAATAGGATGCTTGTCTGAAGACTCTGACTCATTTTCTTGCTCCCATGAGCGGGAAAGGGCATCGGCCTTGCGATTCTGAGAGCCCGGACAGAACTGGAGTTTAAAGTCGAACCTGGAAAAGAAAAGTGCCCATCTGGCCTGATGAGGGTTGAGACATTGTGCGCCTTTCAGATATAAAAGGTTCTTGTGGTCTGTAAGTATGGTGATTGAATGAGAAGCTCCCTCCAACAGATACCTCCACTCTTCTAGAGCGAGCTTGATGGCTAGCAACTCCTGGTCGCCAATGGCATAGTTGCGCTCAGCTGGGGAGAACTTCCGGGAGAAGAAACTGCAAGGGTGTAAATGGCCATCTTTAGCCCTCTGAGATAACACCGCTCCTACTCCAACGGAGGAGGCATCCACCTCTAAGATGAAAGGAGAGTCGATGTCAGGCTGTTTCAGAACAGGCGCAGAGATGAACCTTTGTTTTAAAAGATGAAATGCTTGCATGGCTTCTTCAGACCACTTGGACGGGTTAGCACCCTTCTTAGTGAAAGCAGTAATAGGCGCCACAATGGTGGAAAAGTCTCGTATAAACTTTCGGTAATAGTTGGCGAACCCTAAGAACCTCTGGACCCCTTTGAGGGTTAAGGGTACCGGCCAATTTTGGATTGCTTGTAGTTTCTCAGGATCCATCTCTAGTCCGGAACCGGACACAATGTACCCTAGAAACGGAATGGACTTGACTTCAAAGACGCATTTTTCTAATTTGCAATAGAGATGATTGACACGGAGACGGGACAGAACCTCTTTAACCCAAAAACGATGTTCCTCTAAATCGTTGGCAAAAATGAGGATATCGTCTAGATAGACCACGACATGACGGTATAGAATGTCTCTGAAGATCTCATTGACAAAATGCTGGAAGACAGCTGGAGCATTGCTCAATCCGAAGGGCATGACGAGGTACTCATAATGTCCGTCACGGGTGTTAAAGGCGGTCTTCCACTCGTCACCCTCACGGATCCGGATGAGATTGTATGCACCTCTCAAGTCCAGCTTTGTAAAGATGGTAGCTCCGCTAACTCTGTCAAAGAGCTCAGTAAGCAGGGGTAAAGGATAACGGTTCTTGATGGTAATGTCGTTCAAACCTCTGTAGTCGATGCACGGCCGCAGACCACCATCTTTCTTTTTTACAAAAAAGAAGCCTGCGCCGGCTGGAGAAGAAGAAGGTCGAATGAACCCCTTTGCTAGGTTCTCTTTAATATATTCCTCCATAGAATGCGTCTCAGGCAGAGACAACGGATAAGTTCGGCCTCGAGGTGGAACCTTCCCTGGAACGAGATCAATCGGGCAGTCCCATTCTCTATGAGGAGGAAGGATATCAGCAGAAGCTTTACTGAACACATCCGTGAAATCTTGATATGGAGGAGGTGGAACATCAGACGACCTGGGGGAGGAAGAACAGACAGGCAATACTTTAAACAAACATGTCTCAGCACAGGAGGAACCCCATGCCAGGATTTGCGTAGTCGTCCAATCAATTGTAGGATTGTGAAGACGGAGCCATGGAAGGCCCAGGACCACAGGATGTGTGGCTCTTGGAATCACTAAAAAAGAAATAAGTTCGGAATGAAGAACTCCCACTCTCAGACGAACTGGTAGAGTCCTTAAAGAAATAACTGCATCAAAAATTTTGCTGCCATCCACGGCAGTTAAAGAAATGGACGAAGGAAGTCTCTCGGTGGGTAGGGACCACCGTTTAACATAGGCTTCGGTAATAAAGTTCCCAGCTGCTCCGGAATCAAGGAGGGCAATGACGTTCCGATAACGTTGAGCAACTTGAAGCGAGACTGGGAGATTACAATCTTGAGGAGATGGAGAGGAGATCATTACTCCTAGCCGGCCCTCTCCTTGGCGAGCTAGGATTTGGAGTTTCCCGGACGTTTGGGACAGGCATTAATGGTGTGAGACGGAGCTGCACAATAGAGACAGAGAGACTCGGAGAGACGTCTTCGGCGCTCAGCAGGAGTTAAACGGGAACGGCCAAGTTGCATGGGCTCATCTTTAGATGGTGACAGTTGACGAGGAGGAGGAGCAGAAGATTTTGGAGCAGATGATCTTCCACGCTCAGTTGCTCTCTCTCTGAAACGTAAATCAACTTTCGTGCAGAGTGAGATTAGCTCATCTAACTTAGAAGGTAAGTCTCTGGTAGCTAACTCATCTTTAATACGCTCGGATAAGCCATGCCAGAATGCAGCATACAGGGCCTCGTCGTTCCATGCCAGTTCGGATGCCAGGATCTGGAACTGTATCAGATATTGTCCTACAGTACGTGACCCCTGGCGTAAACGGAGAATCTCGGATGAAGCTGAGGTTACCCGGCCTGGCTCGTCGAAGATGCGCCTGAATGTTGACACGAAGGCAGTGTAGGAAGATAGCAGGGTGTCGGACCTCTCCCATAACGGTGATGCCCAATCAAGGGCTGAGCCACTGAGAAGAGAAATAATGTAGGCAATTTTTGTACGGTCACTGGGAAAATTGCCAGGTTGTAGCTCAAACTGAATCTCACACTGGTTGAGAAATCCCCTGCAGAATCTTGGAGATCCGTCAAATTTTGCTGGCGTTGGAAGATGAAGACGTGGAGCAGAAATGGGTAAGGTGGGTGGGGTTATAGCTGGAGTCACTGTGGTTGACGCACCAGACGCGCCTGATCCACGGAGAGTTGTCTGAATCCCATCCAGCCGAGTAGAGAGATCCTGGAGACAGCGGATGATGTGGCCCTGTGCAGCCTCCTGATGTTCTAGTCGGGCTGCCAGTTCTTGCATCGGCCTGGCCGCTTGATCCTGGTCTCCGGCTGGATTCATTAGGTCAGTGCTTACTGTCACAGCTGAGGGCCTGAGCTGACGGGAGGCAGCCTCAGTTGTAGGGGCTGAGATGTACCGGAACCTGGGAGGTTGTATCAGACCCCTGGACATGTAAGTAACATGAATAACTGCCCGAAGGCGTGACCACGACAACTTGGATAAAAGTCAATGATGTTTATTATGACAACTCCGCAACACAGCAGCAGTAAAAGAAAACGTAAAAGTCAGCAAAGAATAAATACAGTTCCTGGGTACTACAGGATGGCAGGAGCCACAGGGCACTGGTAGTGTGAGATAGTTCTTATAATCTTCTAGATGGAAAGTCCTTACCAGGCCCGACTGTAGCAATGAAGATAACCCAGGATTGTGCCAGCTGGTGTTCCAGGAAAAGCTGGGTTGCTGAAGATAAAACGGCTGCTGTGGATACTGGCTGGAACCAGACTGTTGTTAGCACGGAGTGGATACTGGCTGGAACCAGTTAAATAATAAATGAACTTGGGAGCGATGAAATATGAACTGAAATGTAGAACTTGAGAGCGGAGAAATAATAATACCGGTGGAGAGTGGTAAAGTGTAGAAAGGACACCGGCCCTTTAAGAGAAGCTGTACTCTGCTGGAAGCTGAGCTGGAAGCAGGTAATGTTGTAGCTGGAAACAGATGAATCCACAATGGATTGGAGAGTCAGGCTACACCGCAGGTGGAATGCTGGTGCGGGTCTCTATGGTGGAAGTCTTGAGACAGGAGCTGGAACCTGGAAGACAATCACAGGAGAGAGACAAACAGGAACTAGGTTTGACAACCAAAGCACTGACGCCTTCCTTGCTCAGGCACAGTGTATTTATACCTGCAGCAAGGAAGGGATTGGCTTGGCAATTATGCAGATTAAAAATACTGACAACAGATTGGAGGAAATGATCAGCTGACAGAATCCAAGATGGCTGCGCCCATGCAGACACTTGGAGGGAAGTTTGGTTTGTAATCCATGTGGTAATGAAAACAGTAATGGCGGCGCCGGCCACTGGAGACAGGAGACGCCAGGCTGACAAGTGCACATCCAACCACGCGGACACAGCGGAGGCCGCGGCTGACGTAATCGCCACTCTGACACTCTGCATGCAGAAGCTCAGGGACGGCGGCGGAGGCCGCGGGAGACGCCATGCCAGATGTAATAAGGCGTTACTGTGACAGCGTCTCAGAGAGACAGGAGAGGATGCAGGAATGTGAACATTAGGATAACAGATGGGATCCGGTCCTGGAGCGCTGAGCCAGCCTTAGGAGGCATCTGATGGGTAAGAAATGGCGTCCAGATACCCGGATCGTGACACTTCCTGGCTTTTACCAGTGTAGGAATGACCTCTTCCGGAATGCCTTTTTCCCTTAGAATTCGGCGTTCAACCGCCATGTTGTCAAACGCAGCCGCGGTAAGTCTTGGAATAGACACGGTCCCTGCTGAAGCAGGTCCCGTCTTAGAGGTAGACGCCACGGATCTTCCGTGAGCATCTCCTGAAGTTCCGGGTACCAAGTTCTTCTTGGCCAATCCGGAGCCACGAGTATCGTTCTTACTCCCCTTTGCCGTATAATTCTCAGTACTTTTGGTATGAGAGGCAGAGGAGGAAACACATACACTGACTGGAACACCCACGGTGTTACCAGAGCGTCCACAGCTATTGCCTGAGGGTCTCTTGACCTGGCGCAATACCTGTCCAGTTTTTTGTTGAGGCGAGACGCCATCATATCCACCTTTGGTTTTTCCCAACGGTTCACAATCATGTGGAAGACTTCTAGATGAAGTCCCCACTCTCCCGGGTGTAGATCGTGTCTGCTGAGGAAGTCTGCTTCCCAGTTGTCCACTCCCGGAATGAACACTGCTGACAGTGCTATCACATGATCTTCCGCCCAGCGAAGAATCCTTGCAGCTTCTGCCATTGCTCTCCTGCTTCTTGTGCCGCCCTGTCTGTTTACGTGGGCGACTGCCGTGATGTTGTCCGACTGGATCAACACCGGCTGACCCTGAAGCAGGGGTTTTGCCAGGCTTAGAGCATTGTAAATCGCTCTTAGCTCCAGTATATTTATGTGAAGAGACATCTCCAGGCTTGACCATACTCCCTGGAAGTTTCTTCCCTGTGTGACCGCTCCCCAGCCTCTCAGACTGGCATCCGTGGTCACCAGGACCCAGTCCTGTATGCCGAATCTGCGGCCCTCTAACAGATGAGCACTCTGCAACCACCACAGAAGAGACACCCTTGTCCGTGGCGATAAGGTTATCCGCTGATGCATCTGCAGATGCGATCCGGACCATTTGTCCAGCAGATCCCACTGAAAAGTTCTTGCGTGAAATCTGCCGAATGGAATCGCTTCGTAAGAAGCCACCATTTTTCCCAGGACCCTTTTGCAATGATGCACTGACACTTTTCCTGGTTTTAGGAGGTTCCTGACTAGCTCGGATAACTCCCTGGCTTTCTTCTCCGGGAGAAACACCTTTTTCTGGACTGTGTCCAGAATCATCCCTAGGAACAGCAGACGTGTCGTCGGAAACAGCTGCGGTTTTGGAATATTTAGAATCCACCCGTGCTGTCGTAGAACTACTTGAGATAGTGCTACTCCGACCTCCAACTGTTCTCTGGACCTTGCCCTTATCAGGAGATCGTCCATTTTCTTTGAAGAAGAATCATCATTTCGGCCATTACCTTGGTAAGGACCCGGGGTGCCGTGGACAATCCAACCGGCAGCGTCTGAAACTGATAGTGACAGTTCTGTACCACGAACCTGAGGTACCCTTGGTGAGAAGGGCAAATTGGGACATGGAGGTAAGCATCTGTCCCGGGACACCATATAGTCCCCTTTTTCCTGGTTCGCTATCACTGCTCTGAGTGACTCCATCTTGATTTGAACCTTTTTATGTAAGTGTTCAAATATTTCAGATTTAGAATAGGTCTCACCGAGCCGTCTGGCTTCAGTACCACAATATAGTGTGGAATAATACCCCTTTCCTTGTTGTAGGAGGGGTACTTTGATTATCACCTGCTGGGAATACAGCTTGTGAATTGTTTCCACTACTGCCTCCCTGTCGGAGGGAGACGTTGGTAAAGCAGACTTCAGGAACCTGCGAGGGGGAGACGTCTCGAACTTCCAATCTGTACCCCTGGGATACTACTTGTAGGATCCAGGGGTCCACTTGCGAGTGAGCCCACTGCGTGCTGAAACTCTTGAGACGACCCCCCACCGCACCTGAGTCCGCTTGTACGGCCCCAGCGTCATGCTGAGGACTTGGCAGAAGCGGTGGAGGGCTTCTGTTCCTGGGAATGGGCTGCCTGCTGCAGTCTTCTTCCCTTTCCTCTATCCCATGGCAGATATGACTGGCCTTTTGACCGCTTGCCCTTATGGGGACGAAAGGACTGAGGCTGAAAAGACGTTGTCTTTTTCTCCTTTATACGGCAATACTTCCATGTGCCGTTTGGAATCTGCATCACCTGACCACTGTCGTGTCCATAAACAACTTCTGGCAGATATGGACATCGCACTTACTCTTGATGCCAGAGTGCAAATATCCCTCTGTGCATCTCGCATATATAGAAATGCATCCTTTAAATGCTCTATAGTCAGTAAAATACTGTCCCTGTCAAGGGTATCAATATTTTCAGTCAGGGAATCCGACCAAGCCACCCCAGCGCTGCACATCCAGGCTGAGGCGATCGCTGGTCGCAGTATAACACCAGTATGTGTGTATATACTTTTTAGGATATTTTCCAGCCTCCTATCAGCTGGCTCCTTGAGGGCGGTCCTATCTGGAGACGGTACCGCCACTTGTTTTGATAAGCGTGTGAGCGCCTTATCCACCCTAAGGGGTGTTTCCCAACGCGCCCTAACTTCTGGCGGGAAAGGGTATACCGCCAATAATTTTCTATCGGGGGAAACCCACGCATCATCACACACTTCATTTAATTTATCTGATTCAGGAAAAACTACAGGTAGTTTTTTCACACTCCACAAAATACCCTTTTTTGTGGTACTTGTAGTATCAGAAATATGTAACACCTCCTTCATTGCCCTTAACAAGTAACGTGTGGCCCTAAAAGAAAAATACGTTTGTTTCTTCACCGTCGACACTGGAGTCAGTGTCCGTGTCTGTGTCTGTGTCGACCGACTGAGGTAAAAAGACGTTTTAATGCCCCTGACGGTGTTTGAGACGCCTGGACAGGTACTAATTGGTTTGCCGGCCGTCTCATGTCGTCAACCGACCTTGCAGCGTGTTGACATTATCACGTAATTCCTTAAATAAGCCATCCATTCCGGTGTCGACTCCCTAGAGAGTGACATCACCATTACAGGCAATTGCTCCGCCTCCTCACCAACATCGTCCTCATACATGTCGACACACACGTACCGACACACAGCACACACACAGGGAATGCTCTGATAGAGGACAGGACCCCACTAGCCCTTTGGAGAGACAGAGGGAGAGTTTGCCAGCACACACCAAAACGCTATAATTATACAGGGACAACCTTTATATAAGTGTTTTTCCCTTATAGCATCTTAATATATATAATCATATCGCCAAATAAGTGCCCCCCCTCTCTGTTTTAACCCTGTTTCTGTAGTGCAGTGCAGGGGAGAGCCTGGGAGCCTTCCCACCAGCATTTCTGTGAGGGAAAATGGCGCTGTGTGCTGAGGAGAATAGGCCCCGCCCCCTTTTCGGCGGGCTTCTTCTCCCGTTTTTCTGAGACCTGGCAGGGGTTAAATACATCCATATAGCCCCAGGGGCTATATGTGATGTATCTTTTAGCCAGTATAGGTATTTCATTGCTGCCCAGGGCGCCCCCCACAGCGCCCTGCACCCTCAGTGACCGCTGGTGTGAAGTGTGTGACAACAATGGCGCACAGCTGCAGTGCTGTGCGCTACCTCATGAAGACTGAAAAGTCTTCTGCCGCCGGTTTCTGGACCTCTTCACTTTTCGGCATCTGCAAGGGGGTCGGCGGCGCGGCTCCGGGACCGGACTCCATGGCTGGGCCTGTGTTCGATCCCTCTGGAGCTAATGGTGTCCAGTAGCCTAAGAAGCCAATCCATCCTGCACGCAGGTGAGTTCACTTCTTCTCCCCTAAGTCCCTCGTTGCAGTGAGCCTGTTGCCAGCAGGACTCACTGTAAAATAAAAAACCTAAAAACTTTTTCTAAGCAGCTCTTTAGGAGAGCCACCTAGATTGCACCCTGCTCGGACGGGCACAAAAACCTAACTAAGGCTTGGAGGAGGGTCATAGGGGGAGGAGCCAGTGCACACCACCTGATCCTAAAGCTTTATTTTTGTGCCCTGTCTCCTGCAGAGCCGCTAATCCCCATGGTCCTGACGGAGTCCCCAGCATCCACTAGGACGTCAGAGAAAAAGGGTTTAAACCTCAGCCAAGGCTAGTATAATTTATATTGAAGCACTGCATGTACATATGTGTAGGTGCATTGACAATTTAAGTACATATGTGGTGGACTGCTGGTATTAGTGTGTTGGTGGGATTGTGAAAATTGGAGGAAAGATCTTAAAGATTTCCTAGGGCCTACCCTGGTTTTAGTATAGCACAAGTAAACATGAACGGTTGATTAATTGTGTGCAAGTATCTATTCCATATGTATCCATGTCTCCAAGTTATTGTTTCAAAGTTTTTTCTTCATTGTTAAAATTAAATGTAAAAATGTGTAATCAGTCACCAACAGTCCTACCCCTTTACATTGCTGCGGCCACAGAGAACTCCCTGCAGTTATTTTTATTTATTTATTTTCAAATTATTTTCACTGTATTTCATACATGAAAAAAAAAACATAATTGTGTGACTTACGATATCTGTACCGCGCAATGTGTTGGACTTCTGACCTTCAAATCAGTGTTCTCTTGAAAAAAAAAAGAAGATATAAACAAAAGTTAATAACTGTATAAAAACCAAAACAAAACATAAGGTTCAATAGGTGACTATTTTTGATTATCTCAAATGTAGCAGGCACACAACTTTGGGCACAATCCTCAATTTATGTCAATTTGTGGCAAAAAAGTCTCACATATTGCCACAAATTGACATTTAGGGCCTGATTCAGAGGTGGACGCAATGCAGATGTTTGTGCAGTCAGACACTGGGGCAGATGTATTAACCTGGAGACGGCATAAGGAAGTGATAAACTAGTGATAAATGCAAGGTGATACACGCACCAGCCAATCAGCTCCTAACTGTTAATTTACATATTGTAGCTGATTGGCTGGTGCGTGTATCACCTTGCACATATCACTGGTTAATCACTTCCTTATGCCTTCTCCAGGTTAATACATTTGCCCCAATGTTTCACACGTGCGCCAGAGTCGCACTGCACATGTGCCACGATGGTCTTGTGATGGCGGCTGTAGTGTGGATTAGGATGCAGAGTGATTGACAGTGGCTCTCTGTGGGAGGTGACGGGGCTGGCTACTAAAATGGAGATGTGTCACACAACCCTGGCATCTTAGATGTGACAGACATTTTGAGTAATCATGGTGCAACCGAAGGAAGATTTGAGAAGCCAGCAGTGTATATCTCAATACAAATCCCAGGGGCTTGCGCCTGCAGCATTAGCATATCTTCTCAGATCCACTGTGTACAAAGAGGCAGTGGCTACGGCCAGTGGTTAATTCGGGGAAGTGTGTGTGTGTGTGTGGGGGGGGGGGGAGTTGGCAGCAAGGTACGTACCCCTCTGTCATTTATGAGAATTTTTTATTATTAATATTATTTTATATTATTTAAACATTACAAAGGAAAGGACCAGATTATTAAGAGCCACACAGCTCTGGGGCAGTAAAAGTTTAAGAGCCTGTTATGAGAAGTGGTGCTGACCAGTGACGTGTGGGTGTGATTACTGCCATGTGGATGTGCCTAATCGCTAAATATGTAAAAGTATAGAAATTGCATCATTTCGTGAGAAAAATGAAAATACAATTTTAATCTACTATATAAAAGCGAAAATTTGTCCTTCTGACTTTCTATACAAATGCACAGTTTACAAGCTATGATCATGAAATTTTACATACGAGCGTATTAAAACACGGCCGAGGCAACTAAAACAATTAGAAATCCCTAGCAGCCCTAGGGGGTAGACAGTAGCACAGAGTATATTAGTTGACAGCATAACTCCGGAATTGCTGGAGCAATGTACTCAAAACCTGGTACACATATGCATTACAATCTGGGAACAAACACTGTGGGAAGACACCCCTAGCTCCACTAGAGGTGAGGCAGCAGCACAGTGTATCTCAGAAGACAGCATAACTCCTGCATGCCTGGACCAATTTACAACAAACTTGCTACACATATGACTTACAAGCTGGGAATAAACACTGTGCGGGTAAGACACCACTAGCACCCCTAGCGGTGAGGCAGCAGCACAGAGTTTTCCAGCAGACAGCATAACTCTGGAATGCCTGGAGAATTTGAAACCAAACTTGCTACACATATGACTTACACTCTGGGAACAAACACTGTGGGGGGGAAGACACCCCTAGCCACCCTAGGGGTGATGCAGCAGCACAGAGTTTTTAAGCAGACAGCATAACTCTGGAATGCCTGGAGCAAGTCTTAAAATCCCGGGCAACGCGGGTACTCCAGCTAGTACTTATTATTTATGGCTGACCATGTGACCAGCATCATCACCATGCTGTCGTGGTGATGGGCCTACTTTTATGTGGAGGCCTGAAGCTGTAGCCTATTGTTAATCTGGCTCTGACGAGGAGGCCAGTGCAGCATTAGAATAAGTCAGATGACTAATTATACTGTATGCCACCGGCACCCGCCCGTTCCCCAGTAATGTGCAGTAGAGCAGCTGACAGGCTGAGCTGTCACCTGCTGTCAAGATGCGCCTCAGTACAAGGAGGAGGAAGGGACGCAATTCCTCTTCTCTCCCTATTGCTCTTAACCGGGCTTCCTGTGCTTGCAACTGGCCTGGCACCGGGAATCTGACGTGACTGTCCCTGGCAAGGAGAAGCCACCATCCACGCGCTGTAGGTCTGGGCACAGGTAAGAAAATTGTAATACTATATATTTGTCATCCACTGCTGTCACACTCTACCTGTAGCCCACTGCTGTTACTCTCTCCCTGTAACCCACTGCTGTCATCCTTTACCTGACATCACCCTTTCGCTGTCACCCTCTGTTGTCACGCTATTCCTGTCGCCCGCTGCTGTAACTCTCTCCCTGGCATCACACTGTAACTGTCACCCACTGCTGTCACCCTCTCCTTATCATCCACTGCTGTTACTCTTCCCCTGGCATCACCCTCTCCATGGTGTCACCCTCTCCCTGTCACCCACTGTTGTTACCCTCTACCTGGGTTCACCCTCTATGTGTCACCTATTGCTGTCACTCTCTCCCTGATGTCACCATCTTCTTGTCACCCACTGCCCATTGTTGTGAGGCCACACCCTTGTTGCAAGACCAAGACCACTTTGCCAGGTGCGCACGTGCATATACCCCCTTATCTGTTGTGATGCCCCCCTGGAATTTTGTTCTGGATTTGCTCCTGGCTACGACCATCACACCCACCTCTGAATCAGGCCCAAAGTTTGTGGAAAAATATGTTTATTTTATTTATTTATTTGCTTTTTCATGTGTATACATACAGTTGTGCTCATAAGTTTACATACCCTAGCAGAATTTGTGATTTTCTGGCCATTTGTCAGAGAATATGAATGATAATGCACAAACTTTTCTTTCACTCATGGTTAGTGGTTGGGTGAAGGCATTTATTGTCAAACAACTCTTTTTTTTTTAAATTCTTTATTTTTGCGTGGTTAAACAGAGTGGGCAAACAATACAATGAGAAAAGGGACAAGCGGTCAAAAGAACCAACGTCCAACAGAAACCACATCTTTGGAATAGAGAACAAAAACAATAAAAAATAAAACATTAGTAACCATTTATTAAATTTGGGGGGAAGGGGGGGGGGAGAAGGAAGAGGGGGATAAGGGGGAGGGGAAACCATGGTGTAATCCAAGCACAGTACATATCCTGGAAATAGTGAGATGGGAAAAAAGAAAGAAAAGGAGGGCAAGGGAGAGACGAGAGAGGATAAGGAGAAAAAGAAGAAAAAAAGAGAAAAGAAAAGGAGAGAGGAGATGGAGGAGGAGCGGTAGTCGATGCCCATGGGTCTGCAGAAGGAGGCTAGGAACAAGAGGGGGGAGGCGGCGATCTACGTTCAGCAACGTGCCAGGGGGCCCAAACCTGCTCAAAAACATGACCCCGATCGTGGAGATAATATGTAATCCTCTCCATTGATGCAATATGCCAAATTTTGGCTTTAAGGGACGGGAGGGGTTTTTCCAATTAAGAGCTATCAGCGATTTTACCGCAGTTAGGATATGTGTAGTCAGTTTTTGGGAGAATTTACCAAGCATCGGGGGAGGGTAACACAGCAAAAAGATCCAGGGATCTTTCTGCACGGGGGATTCCAGAAGGGAGTTAAGGAGGGATTGGACTAGATTCCAGAAGGAAACGATGATTGGGCAGGTCCACCATATATGAAGCATGGTGCCTCTAGATCCGCAGTTCCTCTACCAATTAGGGGAAGAAGACGGAAAGAGTTTATTAAGTCTATCAGGGGTGTAGTACCAACGATAGTAAACTTTGTAAGCCGTCTCTTTGAAAGCAGTGGCAATAGAACACTTAGCAATCCCCAGTCTCATGTCTTCCCAATCTTCGCTTTCCGGGGGAGGCCCAAGATCACGCTCACATGCGAGTTCGAGGGACCAGGAGGAGGGAAGGGAGGAATCCAGTAAAAGGGAGTAAAGTTGGGAAATTAAGCCTTTGGAGAGGTGGGAGTTTATACATAAACTTTCGAAGGGAGTAAGGTCTCGGAGCAAAGCGGAAGAGGGCAGGTAGCCTTAAAAGTGACGGATTTGTAGAAATTGAAAGGGATTAAGTGAGTGCGAGGGGGTCTTCTGTTGGAGATCAGGTAGGAACAACCATTGACCCCAATCGGCAAAATCAGTCGGGAATTTGAGGCCCAGCGTTATCCATGTACGGAACCTCGCAATCGAGAATCCAGGAGGAAACATAGGGTTCTGCCAGATAGGGGTCAAGGGTGAGGGGGTAGTGGTAAGACCCATCTTCAGAGAGTGGGAATCCCAAATTCTAAGATTAAATTTAATAGTGGGGAGTAGTGTGGAGGTTAGGGATCGGGAGGTAGAGGGCAAACCCCACAAGGGGGTCAGGTCCGAAAGATTGACGTGGGCTGCTTCGATATCCAACCAGGATACGGACCCCGGAGGAGCATAAGAGGTGACAATATGGGAGAGATGGGAGGCTAGGTAATAGAGTTTGATATCAGGAAGACCTCTACCGCCAGCGGAGGTTGGTCGTTTCAGAGTGTTGGCAGCGATGCGGGGGAGTCTGTGGTTCCATATAAAACGCACGAGGGCTCGCTGGGTAGTACGAAGAAAGGAGGCCGGGACAGCCACAGGGAGGGTCTGAAAAAGGTAGAGCCATTTGGGGACTATGCTCATTTTAACCGCTATGATCCTACCCAGCCACGAAACAAAGAGACTGTTCCAGGACGTCAGGTCAGCGTTTTTTTTGGTGAGAAGGGGTGGAAAGTTTTCACGGAAGAGAGAGTCGTAGCGGGAGGTCAAGTAAATCCCCAAATATTTGATCTTTGTAGGCTGCCATTTAAAATTGAAGTTGGCGCGAAGGGATTCAGCTTCTCGGTGGGGGACATGAAGCAGCATAGCCTCGGACTTGGAATAATTGATCTTGTAGCCTGATTCAAGGCTATAAGAATGGAGGACTGAAAATAAATTTGGGAGCGAGATAAGGGGCTGGGTCAAGGAAAGTAGAACGTCATCAGCAAAGAGGGAGATTTTAGGATCGGTACGGCCTACTTGTATACCATGTATACCTTGATGAGCTCTAATTTGAGAGGCGAGCGGCTCAATAATAAGGGCGAATATTAACGGCGATAAAGGGCATCCCTGACGTGTACCATTCGATATGAGGACTGGAGCAGATGGGACACCATTGATTAAGACTTTGGCGGAGGGGGTGGAGTATAGTGCCAGAACACCAGTTAGAAAGACACCAGACAAGCCATAGGCCTCCAGGGCGGCTCTCAGAAAACTCCAGGAGATCCGGTTGAAAGCTTTTTCAGCATCCAAGGAGAGCATGATAGCAGGGGATCCCCTGGATTTCGAGATGTGTATAAGATCGATAGCACGTCTGGTGTTATCCCTTGACTGGCGGCCCGGAATAAACCCCACCTGGTCGTAGTGAACAAGGGAAGGGAGATATGGGTTAAGACGATTGGCTAGCATTTTAGCAAAAATTTTTAAGTCCAGGTTCAGGAGGGATATAGGCCGGTAGCTAGCGCTGTTAAGGGTGTCCTTGCCTTCCTTAGGGATCACCACAATTCTGGCCTCTAACATCTCAGGAGGAAAAGAGTCGCCATGGATAATCCTATTAAACAGGGACTGAAGGTGGGAGGAGAAAAGATCGGAAAATGTTTTGTAGTAAAGAGCTGTGAACCCATCCGGGTCAGGGGATTTACCGATCTTTTGCATGAGTATAGTCTGGGCAATTTCTTCCACCGAGATCTCACTGTTAAGATGATCCATGGCGTCCTGAGGCAATCTAGGCAGGTTAGAAGCTGAAAGAAAGTGAGAGCCTAGGTCAGAGTGGGACGGGGAGGAAGAACCAGGCAAGGAGGGTGGCAGGTTGCACAAGTCAGCGTAGTAGGATTGGAAGGCAGCCCTAATGGTGGTAGGGTCATGAACTAACTGATTGAGAGGGTCTCTAATAGAAATAATATTAGTTTTGGCTCTCGTGGAGCGGAGTCGTGCCGCCAGGATCTTGTCCGCCTTATCTCCCTTCTCATAAAAAGACTGGCGAAGCCATTTGAGACGTTTAGCCACCCGTCTGGAGAGAAGGAAATCAAGTTCCGCTTTGACAGTACGGAATTCAGACAAGATAGCCTGGTTGGAGTACGCCTTGTGCTGGGTCTCAAGGGTGTGGAGTTTAAAAGAGAGTATGTTAAACTGGGTGAGAGACTGTTTCTTGGCTTTCGAGGCCAGGCTAATGATGTGCCCACGAAGGACTGCTTTGTGTGCCAGCCAGGGAGTGGACCTAGAAATGTCAGGGGAGTCGTTTAGGGTAAAATAGTCAGAAAGCTTTTCCCAAAGATGGGAGCGTATCTCCGGATTGTGAAGAAGGGAGTCGTTAAGGCGCCAAGTCATGAAGAGGGGTCGGGAGAGCAAGCCCGAGAGGTCGCAAGAGATAGGGGCATGGTCAGACCAGATTAATGGGTGTATATGGGCAGCGTGGAGATTCAGGGCAAGTTCATGGCTGGTCAGGACCATATCGATGCGGGAGTAGGAATTGTGAGGAGCAGAATAAAAAGTATAGTCACGCGCAGAGGGATCTTTTATCCTCCAGGAGTCGTAGAGAAGCTGGGATCGCATGAGACGGAGGAGGGATATAGAGCGGAGAGAGTCCGACGGGGAAGCGGAGGGCAGAGAGGGGGAGAGGTCTATATTTGGATTTAAAACAGAGTTAAAATCCCCAGCCAGTATCTGGTCGCCTTGCCGGACTTGAGTAAGTAGAGTATCTAGCTTTGCAAAGAATAACTCTTGTCGTTGGTTAGGGGCATAGATGTTAGCTAAAGTGCATAGTTTGTTGTTAAGTTTCCCCACCAACACAAGAAACCGGCCATCCTTATCGGTGTGGGAATCTAGAAGCTCAAAGGTGAGGTGACGGGCAAATAAGATCGCGACTCCCCGTTATTTGGCCGAATGATCACAGGCATGGAAAGAATCAGGGTATGGTTTACATTGTAGCGTAGGGTGGGAGTTATGTAGGAAGTGAGTCTCCTGGAGAAAGACCAGGTCGCCCTTGTGGAGTTTAAGGGAGGTAAAAAGCTTACCTCTCTTTTGAGGGCTATTCAGGCCCTTCACATTAAAAGAGAGTACTCGGAGACCCATGGGCAAACAGCAAAGAGGTAGGTAGAATAGAAGGAGTGTAGAGCTCTGAAAATAGGGTAAGGAGGAAGAGAAATAGATCAAAGGGATACAAAGCGTAAGATAGCGTGGTCAGAAGGGAGGGAGGAAGGAAAGGAAACCGTAAGGGAGGGGAGGGTAGTTGGTCATCCGGCGGAAGAGGCCAGGACCGGTGGTGCTGACAAGGGGATGGGGTACTAGGTGTTGGGAGGGCACCTAGGTCAGCAAGAGGGCTAAAAGCCCTAAGGGGGCATGGCATGGCATCCAGATGATGCATCACAAACCACGTAGCAATGGCTAAGAAGCAGACCCCCCTGGAGGGACCTGAGGGGAAAAGCTAGAGAGAAAACAGGAAAGAGAAACAGATGGAGCGCCAGCTCCAGAGAGAAACTGAAGAAGAGAAAAAGAGAGCATGGAAAAACAAATTATCACACTGTAACAAGGGTTAACAACAGAACAGTTGAGAACCGCCTAAGGGATCGGGAAGTCAGAACATGGAAAATCTAAAGTTAAACAGCTCCCCGGCTAGGGAGTACGACCAGGAAAGGTCGACACAGATATAGATACGGGCCGTCAAATCAGAAAGCTGGAAGTCCATCAGGGTACTGGAGGTGGAGCCGGAGAAGCCGGAGAAGCTGGAACCGTGAACCACTCCACACGGGGGGGCGGAGGTGGGTTCTGCTGTGTCTACGGAGGCAGGTGTGGAGTAGAAAGGTCCTGTTCGTCGGTGTGGATACCCAGAGCTTGGAGAGCAGCGATTGAGCCTCGGGTGGGTTTCTGGCTGTAAGTAGCTTCCCTTGATGCCAAACCAGGATACTGAAGGGGAAACCCCAGCGGTACTTAACATTATGTTGGGAGAGCAGGGAAGTGATGGGCTTAAAGTCCCTACTTTTGGCCAGAGTAAGCGGGGATAAGTCCTGGAAGATCTGCAGGGAGACATTCTGGAAGGACACTGCCCTCAGCCGCCGGGCTTCTCTCATAACGGCCTCTTTCGCAGTGAAGTAGTGCATTCAGAGAATGACATCCCTGGGCTGGGAAGAGTCTTGGGAGCGAGGTCGGAGGGCTCGATGTGCTCGGTCCAGGAGAAGATGGTCTTCGGGGGTGTCAGGTGATAGGTGGGCAAAGAGGCACTTAAGGTAGAGATCAAGATGGGCCGCTTCAACCTCTTCAGGAATACCCTGAATCCTCAGATTATTTCTCCTCGTTCTATTGTCCTGGTCCTCATGCTCCTCCCGCAATTGGGCAAGTAAGGAATGGTGTAAGGTCAGATACCTGCAATTTTTTGCCACCTCTGGGCATCTTGAACAGATGAGAAAGGGGGTAGACAGCAGAATGGGAGGTAGAGAAGGCGCTCCAGCAGTATGGCTCAGGACCAGAGGGGTAAGGCGGGGGTACTAGAGAAATGTCATGACGTGGCCAGCGAGGCAGCGTGGGTGGGACAGGGCCGGGGAGCTTCAGCAGATAGAAAGGCCCACGTGGTCCCGGAGGGGAGTCAGACAAGCAGAGGTTGCAGGAGATGGGCTGGCGTACTCTGGATATCCAATCCTATCCAGGATCTGCGGGGATGAGGCCCGGACACGGACCAGCCAGTGACCGGGACAGTACCAAGCTCAGGTGGCAGGATAGGGGTGTCTGGCCCCAGCGATAGTAATGGCCTTCACAGGGGCCAGGAGAGGCAGGATCCCTCAGGGGGGGCAGGAGTATGCAGGGCCAGAGAGAGTGCAGGGGCCCTGAGGCTGGCTGAAATACGGGCTCCGGAGGGCCACAGCAGGGGGGCCCCTAGCGTGGGGTGCTGGGCCGCAGGGGCGCTGAAGAGACACAGGCTGCCGGGGGGATGGGGAAGGCAGCGCTGGACTGAAGTAGCTGAGGGCCCGCGTGGAGAGGTCAGGGAAGGAGGGTAAAGGGGTGCAGGCTGCTGGCAAGCAAATTGAAGAAAGCTGGTAAGACCAGCACAAAGTCTCAGCTGGGAGTAATCCTCCGCTCCTGTCCGCAGCTGTATATGTCGCCCGCCTGTGTCCCCCGTCACAGCCGCACAGCGCCCCCCGGATCTCACCTCCCAGCGTGAGGCATCGGGCTCCAGCTTCCGGGTGCAGAAGAGGCCGCGTGTTTACTCTTTTTAAATCATAATGACAACAGAAACTCCCCAAATGACCCTGATCAAAAGTTTACATACCATGGAGATTTTGGCCTGATAACATGCACACAAGTTGACACAAATGGGTTTGAATGGCTACTAAAGGTAACCATCCTCACCTGTGATCTGTTTGCTTGTAATCTGTGTATGTATATAAAAGGTCAGTGAGTTTCTGGACTCCTGAAAGACCCTTGAATCTTTCATCCAGTGCTGCACTGACGTGTCTGGATTCTGAGTCATGGGGAAAGCAAAAGAATTGTCAAAGGATCTACAGGAAAAGGTAAATGAACTGTATAAAACAGGAAAGGGATATAAAAAGATATCCAAGCAATTGAGAATGCCAATCAGCAGTGTTCAAACTCTAATTAAGAAGTGGAAAATGAGGGATTCTATGGAAACCAAATCACGGACAGGTAGACCAACAAAAATTTCCGCCACAACTGCCAGAAAAATTGTTCGGGATGCAAAGAAAAATCAACAAATAACTTCAGCTGAAATACAGGACTCTCTCAAAAAAAGTGGCGTGGTTGTTTCAAGATGCACAATAAGGAGGCATTTGAAGAAAAATGGTCTGCATGGTCGAGTTGCCAGAAGAAAGCCATTAATACGCAAATGCCACAAAGCATCCCGCTTACATTACTCCAAACAGCACAGAGACAAGCCTCAAAACTTCTGGAACAAAGTCATTTGGAGTGATGAGACCAAAATTTAACTTTTTGGCCACAACCATAAACGTTACATTTGGAGAGGAGTCAACGAGGCCTATGATGAAAGGTACACCATTCCTACTGTGAAACACGGAGGTAGATCGCTGATGTTTTGGGGATGTGTGAGCTACAAAGGCACTGGAAACTTGGTCAAAATTGATGGCAAGATGAATGCAGCATGTTATCAGAAAATACTGGAGGAAGATTTGCACTCATCAGCCCGAAAGCTGCGCATGGGACGTACTTGGACGTTCCAACATGACAATGATCCAAAAGACAAGGCCAAGACAACCTGTCATTGGCTACAGCAGAATAAAGTGAAGGTTCTGGAGTGGCCATCTCAGTCTCCTGACCTCAATATCATTGAGCCACTCTGGGGAGATCTCAAACGTGCAGTTCATGCAAGACAGCCCAAGAATTTACAACTGTCATTGATGTTAAAGGGGGCAATACACGGTATTAAGAACTGGGGTATGTAAACTTTTGATCAGGGTCATTTGGGTAGTTTATGTTGTCATTATGATTTAAAAAGAGTAAACACAGTTGTTTGACAATAAATTGCTACACCCAACCACTAACCATGAGTGAAAGAAAAGTTTGTGAGTTATCATTCATATTCTCTGACAAATGGCCAGAAAATCACAAATTCTGCTAGGGTATGTAAACTTATGAGCACAACTGTAAGTACTTTATTAAAATGTGTAAAGCATTATCATTATAGCTTTTTGCCGTCTCTATAATGATACATATATATTGTACCTGTCAATAATATTTACATAGTTGTGATAGAGTTAATGATTGTACAAAGGATGCTGACATTTAGAAATGAGGATTTGTCTTTACAATTTATGTTAAACTGCAGAGCTGAAAATGAGCATAAGTTGTAAGCAAATATTTGTCACATATTTCTATGTATTCTCACAGACTTCTATGTGTTCATTGTTTTGCAGTTACAAGATAATATAATGTATGTTACAAGGTCACCATCTGCGTTCTCATAGAGGAATGAACAATGGGTGTTTAATATCAGCTACGTTATTATAAAAATCCATAAATCCTAATTATTTGCTTATTAATAAGTCAGACAATACTGCCACCTGCTATTAATACAAAATTGAGCTCAGTGTGTACGTGACATTGTTATAATGATAGGAAACAGTCTGCACATGCACAAAATATGATCTGATATGTGTTTGAGAATATTTATACACCCTGGTAATTTTAATAAACGTCAGAGTACTGACTGATAGACTACGGGTGTGTGTCCATTATTCTCTGGCTGAATTAATCCTTTCTTTTACAAATAGCCTGGTTGACTGACACTTGCAGTTGTCATCTGTAAATAATATGCCCCCACCCACTAGTTATTGTCTGGTGACTGCATGTGATCACAGCCAATGACATCCAACACTTCACAAAACAAAACATTTTATAAAGATGGGAGGGAATATGTAATGCTCAGTTCTTTCCAGAGCCCCCTCTAATTTAAAGTTTGTAGGTTTTCACACTTTTTTAAAATGGAAGCTTTGTTGGACTACCATAGTATTAGTACAAATTGCATGCATTTAGTTTAAGTTATCAAAAGCAAAATACAGATTTTATTAAGAAACCCCTACTTTTTGCATAAATACTGAAGCAAGATTCACAAAGAATTTATTTGTGGTATTTCTAAAAACAACACTCTCTTTAAAACTGAAATGTCTACCATAACAAGCACAAAAAGTGGCAAAACAGGCTTTGCACAGTGGTGAGAAAACTCTCAGCAGAGAAGGGGTTGAATGATAAATATTTTGTAATATTTGCACTATATATATTTTTATTTATGTACTATTACTTTATAACACTTAGGGAGCTAATTGTCTCGCCGGGGTTATCCAATTAGCCACGTAAAGCCGCGGCTAGCACCGTTTTTTCAGGGAGTTTGTTTCACCTGCCTCAGGCAGGCAAAATCAAATTCTCGGAAACAGCCCTGTTTTCAGCCAAAAACGGGGGTGTTTCTACCGAAAACATACAGGTTTCACTGAACCTGTGTGTTTTCAGGAGATAATGTCTTTTTTTACAGGCGACCAAATTGGATAGCCTGTAAATAAATACGGGTGAAACATCAGGAAAAATCTTAAAAAAGTACGTTTTTAACTTCCGTTGTTTCTTCACCTGTAATTGTATATCCCTTAGTAACTTGTAAACAGGGTATTTAAAATAAAGTCATTAATGAACCTTTAACAGGGCAAGTTATGGGGACTGCTGCTGCGAGTGTTTAGAGGGGGATTGCAACAATACTCTTAAATAGCATTTCTCTAAATTCTAAGTATGATAGGCCACAGAAAGTACAGTTTTTCTTTTATTTGTATGTGCATATATACAAAAAGGCTGGATCCACAAAAAAGCTGTATCCACAGGCAAAGTCCATTCAATATTAATTACACATATAAAGCCAGATGCATACTAAACACACATTGAAAGCTGAATTTATACTAAATATACATAAAATGCTGGAATCCTACTAAATACACATAAAAAGCCAGATCCGTAATACACAAACAGGAAGACTCGAACCACAGAAAATCACGGATTCATTCCAATTACAGAGAAAATTCTGGATCCACATTAAGGGTCTATTTACTAAGCACTGGATGGAGGTAAGGTGGACGGAGATAAAGTACCAGCCAATCGGCTCCTAACTGTCATTTTTCAAACCCAGAATGTGACAAGTCAGTTAGGAGCCAATTGGCTGGTACTTTATGTCATCCACTTTATCCCCATCCAAGGCTTAGTAAATAGACCCCTAAATTTTAGAGATGTGCGTGTACACCATGTTTTGGTTTTCCAAGTCCACCCTTAAGTGTTTTGGTTCAGTTTCAGTTTGGTTTTGGATTTATTTTTAAAACTGCTGAAAACAGCTAAAATCATGTAATTTGTATCTGTTTGTGTTCCTATAGTATTATTGTTTCACTCATGTAAGTAAGAAATATACAGTACAGTATACACAAACAGAGTTTAAATATCCTGCACCGGTATGAGATAAAGTGGTTATTTTCCCCAGCTCTCATCTTGTGTCCGCTCACCTGAAGACACCAGAAAGCAGAAGGGATAGGTGGTATGCTATACTGTGTTTTTATTTCTCCTCTAAACATTCTACCAATGCCAATTGCTCACGGATAAATCTATCACACTGTATATACACTTGCAGTTTTTACAATTGGAAACTACTGTATATATATATTAATCTGTTTAAAAAAAACTGCTACATTGTATGCTAATTGACCTGCATAACAGCAAATGTTCTGTTTTTCTTTTTCTGTTAATGAACCACTAATTAATATATGATATAACCATATTCTTTCTGCCTTCATTCAACTCTGTGATATAATATTTCACTCATAGCAGTACCGGTTTTTATGAGCTAAAGCTATTCTATCAACTCTGTACCTAAACTGCCTGTTTTAGAAAAGTCTTTTCTATTAATGCAGTTTTCAGCACATGTATTGGGTGCAAAACATAAATTGACGTATATAAAACATGACTAACACCCCCTCCTGTGTCACCAATCAACGTAGTGTCGGCTGCTATATAAACATTTTTATATTTTCATCTCAAGACCAATTAAAGTTTTCCATTCTTTATTACATTTAGAAACTTTAGTAACATAGTTGATGAGGTTGAAAAAAGACAAAATGTCCATCGAGTTCAACCTGTATTATAAAATTTCACTTCATTTAAATGCTGTATCCTTGGATATTTCTTACAATTAGTAATTTATCTAATCCATTTTTACCTTATTCGGCAGATAATTCCAAATCCTTACTGCCCTTACTGTTAAGAACCCTTTCCCTCGTTGCGTATGAAATTTTTTCTCTTCTAACCTCAGAGGCTGTGGAGAGTTTTTTTTTTTTATAAACAAATCATCTGATAAATCCTTGTAATGTCCCTTTGTGTATTTATAAATATTAATAATGTCCCCTCTCACTGTACACAATATTCCAGGTGTGGCCGTACCAATGATTTAAACAGTGGCAGGATTACACTCTCATCCCTTGTCTCCTTTTCCCGTTTTATGCATGCTAACACCTTATTTGCTATTGTTGCTGCATTTTCACATTGTGTACTGCTACTAAGTCTATTATCGATGAGCACACCCAAATCTTTTTCTAATACCTTTATCCCTACATTTTCCCCATTTAATTTATAGGCTGCCCGATTGTTCTTAGTCCCAAAGTGCATAACTTTACATTTTTCTATATTGAACCTCATTCACCTTTTGTCTTCCCAAACCTACAATTTAGATAAGTCATTCTGTAGAGACTCAACATCCTTGTCTGAATTAATTACTCTACATAGTTTAGTATCATCTGCAAAAATTGGCACTGTGCTTTCTAGGCCCACTCCTATGTCATTAATAAATATATTTAACAGCAGTAGCCCGAGTACTGAACCCTACGGTATTCCACTAAACACTGAGGATATAGAATGTATAGAGAGTCGAAATTCAAATACAACTGCGCAACCAAAATATGTTGCAGCCTGATGGTAAATGGCAGGAATCTTCACAATAGTTCCACAAGAAACAAAATATATACAGGATATTCACCACCTATACGCACATTCATATGCCTAAATAAGGTATTTAAAAAAAGGTATTTAAAAACCCTTACATAAAAATCTGTGAGTCCCCAGTTCTTATTTCTCTGATCATAGTGCAACTTTGTAACACATAAAGAACAGGGGTTTATTAATACATAGCACTCACAATGACAACAAAGATAAAAGCATGTAACCACATATCAGCGGATAGGTCTTGCATCAGAGGTACATCAGTTACCCATTGTTAGGGTCTCCTGCCCTGTGCTGCCACGTCGTCATGGCAACCGGGAGACAAGTGCTAGCGGAGTGACCTGAGCGCAGCTGATACTCCGGTTCGGGTCTTTTGCTGTGCAGTGGTTATAGGCTCTGTGCATGGCAGGGGATCCGGTGCTGGTTTTTGTGCTCACAGTCTGTGAGGTCTGAGTGGGGCGTGGACAGCACCTGCTTTATAAGGCCTCTTCTCAGGGTAAGTAGATGCTGCTGAATCTTTGTTGGTTAGTCAGTTTCTGAAAGTTAGCCAGTACTGTGTAGCTTTGTATTTGTTTGTTGCTTACTGCAAATAGGCCTGGGGATTTGGTATTACACTCTGCCAATCCAGACCTAGCAGTAAGACTGGAGTCAGTCGTTTAGCTTGCTGGGGTTCTGTTACTACTCTGTGAACTTAGCAAGTTTGCGGCTGTATTCTAAGACTTGCCTGTCTAATCCTGTCTCACTTTGCTAGGTGTCAGGGGTCAGTTTAGTGGCAGTAAGCTGAACCTGTGCACTGCAAGTGAGAATTAGGATTGTGGAGACTCTCCTTGTGACTATCATTCCATCTCTGACCAAGGAGTTTACTGCCACACCCGTTGGTAACCCTTTAGGGTTTTGCTGTTGCCCTTAGCAACAGCATTTCGGGTTCTCTACGTATTAAAACACAACATCTTGCTTTTCTCATCTGAGCAGTTCTAATACAAGGGAGATACCCAGTTCCTTAGCCTCTGGGCTTCTCTGTTCACTTTGTGTGTATTTTGTTACCCTATCACCTTCTGTGTACGTTATGTCATATTCCCCAGTCTGTCTGTAAGTCCATTTGTTTTGCATAACAGTTCAAACACCAGTACATTCCTGCAGGCACTGGAGTGCATAACAGTCCTGACACCAGTACTTTCCTGCAGGCACTGGTGTGCATAACACCCATATGTAATTTGGGTCAAAGAGTCTGGAAAGTCCCAGAAACCTTCAACTCCTAAGGTGTACGATGTCCTCTGCAAGATCCCCAAGAAAACGTCACTCAATTAACGCGTTTCGGACTAAGTAGTCCTTCCTCAGAAGTATAGTGACACTGGCTCAAGCTGGGAAATTTATACCCCTTTCCATTAACCTAAAACAATCTCTGTGGGTCCGTGAATTTCCCGCCATCCGCTGTGATTTACGCAACCAGAAGCTCCATTACCGGAAGTGCGTCATGCGTTCCACCGCCGGAAGTGTGCGTTCCACCGCTCCCAGAAGTGCCTCCCATTTTTGTACACTCCATTTATTCCTCCTCTGGAAACATGTGGGAATTAATCAAATATGTTCATAGATGTCCATAAATGTCCATTATAATCCATATTTATTAAAACATGCAAAAGATAGACAAATATATAAAATGTTACTAAAAATTATAAACATAAGAGAGATCAAAAAGAAGGGTATAGAAACAGTTTGAAAAAGCTGATAAGACCAATATAAACTCCATATAAAATCACATTAAGATACCACTAAAAAATTATTTCATATCAAGAGACCATTTTAAAAAGTTTAAAACACCTTTAAAAAAAACATTTTAACTCAAAGTCACCATTTAAACCTCCTGGTATTAATGTTTTTAAGTTATATATCCATCTCATTTCAGCCTTGGATAATTGTACCTCTATATCTCTATTTCTCCAAGACGGACTGATGCTTTGGATACCCCAGAATGCCTTAATACAATTAGGATTAGAATTATGCACTTTCTTAAAATGAGCTGACACAGTATGGGTTTCAAGACCCTTCTTTATTGTGTGCTCAGCTAGCCTCACCTTTAAATTCCTAGTGATCTTTCCAACATACACAAGACCACATTTGCATTCAAGACAATAAACTACATTCTTTGAGTTGCAGGTTATAAATTCTTTTATAGGATAATTATTATTTCCCACAATAAACTCTTTAATTTTGCTTGGTCCTTTTACTGTCTTGCACATAGTACATAAACCACATCTGTAGAATCCTTGTGTTCTTACACTAGATCTTTTTACATCATCTATTGCACGGCTAACAAGTTTGTCTTCTAGTGAAGGAGCCCGTCTATAAATGGACAGGCAATGTATCACCAATTATTGGATCTCTTTTTAGCAATTTCCAATTTTTTCTAAAAACTTTTTCTATTTCTCTATGCTGAAAATTAAAATTACTTCTAAAAGACCAGATATAATTCACTCCATTTTTTCTTTTTTATGATCATTTAATAAAGTTTTTCTATCTTCATTACTTTCTCTTTCGCTTCCTTAATCTGCTCCTGTTTGTAGCCCTTTTCCAGGAAACGTTCCCCATATCATCAATTTGTTCCTTACAAACCTCTGTTTCGGTGCCGTTACCTTTAACCCATAGGAATTGCCCATATGGAACGCCATCCAGCCAATTTTTTATGATGGAGGCTTTCTCTGTCTATATAGCTATTGGAGCCAGTCTCCTTCCTGTGAATCATAGTGTGTAAATATCCATCCTTAACATCCTTAAGTCCAAAAACATTAGTTTTTCTTTACTTATGTTAAAAGTTATATTTATATTAAAACCATTCACATTAAAAGACTCACAGAAAGCAGTTAAATCTGTTAAATTTTCACTCCAGATTAAAAAAATATCATCAATAGTGTCAGCGTCCGGGGTCTTACCGGAACGCTCGGGCCACGGGGCTGGCTTCACGGGCGGCGGCTGGGCAGCGGCGGGGGAGGGCTGCTCGCCGGGTCCGGGGAGAAGGTAGCGGCGGTGAGGGGATCCGATTGTGGCGGCGGGATGCCGCTGTAGCGGCTCTCTCTCGCTAAACTGTTGCCTAGGAGACATGGGGCAGAGGAGCAGCATGGTTATGAAAAAGGTCTTCATTACTGGGCGCCGCCATGTTGGAGATCAAGTTTCTGGCATAGTTCTTGTTTCCTGGTTCTTCCAGCCAATCCAGGGAGACTTCTTCCTATAAAAGGGGGCTGGTTTAGGACAGGGACGCCAGTGCTTCAAGTTACAACCCTGTTGTAGGTGCTTTAGCCTGTGCTCCCAGGATTCCTGCTGTATTCTGGTTACTTCTAACCCTGCTTAGCCGGTTCTCAGTTGCTGCTGCAGCCCTGCCATTCCTAGGCTGCTGCTGCCTGTGGAGACACTCCTGGAAAACCCGGTCCAGTAAGACCCTCTGGGTACGGACGACCCCGGGTCTCCTATCTCGTCCTTCGAGCCACAGTCCGCAGATCCTTGTCTCCAGCCACGTCCTTGAACCACCGTCCACAGTCCTCAGCTCCTTTTCTACAGTCTCATCTTGGAAATCACAGTCCACGGTTCTTTGTCTTCAGCACGTCTTTAACCATCATTCACATTTCCGCAGTTCATTATTTACAACTTAATCTTTCAAGCCACAACTCGCAGTTCTTTGTCTACAACTACGTTCCTAAGTCATCGTTCACCAGCCACAGTTCTCTACCTCAGCCACGTCCACAAGAACTACAACCAACAGACTTTGAGCCCCGCCTATGTCCCTCATTACCCCTTGCCCCATGAGAAGGAGCTATATCCAACCCCCTCGTCTTGTTCATCCCCAGTCTATTCCCTCCTTGGGCGAGTCTCAGCTGCCGGATCCTCAAACCTTGCTAGACGTGACAGTAAGCACTGGCCCAATGGATTCTACGGGTGATCAGGCCTCAGGAGGTGATTCAACCGCAGATATCTGGTCTCGCTTGAGCAAGCAGGAGGCCACCCAGTCTCAAATTGTGCAGTTCATGCAGAGTATGTCTGAACGTCTCGATTCTCTCTGTGTTGCAATGACGGCTCCTCAAGTATCTACGGCTGCTCCCACATTAGCACCCCCAGTTCCGCTTCCTCCTGTACCAGTACCACTTCCACGGTTTCATTTGCCATCTCCCAGTAAGTTCGATGGAAATCCAAAGCAATGCCGCGGGTTTCTTAACCAATGCGAAATCCAGTTTGAATTACAGTCGGCCAACTTTCCATCAGCACGAACCAAGGTAGCCTATATAATTTCTTTGCTTACTGGGCAAGCTTAGGAATGGGTGTCACCTTTGTGGGAGAGGTTGGATCCCATCCTGTCTAACTACTCAGAGTTTGTGGCTGCCTTTCGAAGAATCTTCGATGAAGCAGGCAGGACTTCTGCTGCTTCATTAGAGATCCTGCGCCTGCGTCAGGGCATGCGTATGGTCAGTCAGTACGTGATCCAGTTTCATACTCTCTCCTCAGAAATGAACTGGAATGAGGAGGCTCTCACTGTAGCTTTCTGGAGCGGTCTCTCCAAAAAGATCAAAGATTACCTCGCGACTCAGGACGTACCTGATAAGTTAATTTCCCTATGCAATAAATTAGACCTCAGATACAGAGCACGCTGTATGGAGAGATCGCGGTCAGATCGTCCCAAGCCTCAAGTCGTTCTTCTGCAAACACCATCATAACCAACTACCGAAGAACCCATGCAGATCAATCGTTCCCGTCTCTCCAATGAAGAACATCAGAGACGGCGACAAGGGAACTTATGCCTGTACTGTGGTGCATCTGATTATTTTGTTAAATCTTGTAGCCAACATCTGGAAAACGCCCGCTCCTAGCTTGTGCCGGAGAGGTCAAGCTAGAAGAATTCTCAGAATTACTTGCCAAGAAAGAGTCCGTCTTGTTAACTCACCTGGAGCTCCCTTCTTCCTCTCTTCTCATCCCTGCAGTACTTCACTCCGGGGCCGCCAAAAGTTTTATTACATCAGCTCTGGTCAAACGATCTGGGATACAAACGGTCCATTTGGAGCGTACCATTTCAATTACTGCTGTGGATGGAAGTCATATTCCTGAGGGAATTATTACTCTTCGCACTATTCCTCTTAGGATGAAGGTCGGAGTTCTTCATTCGGAAAACATCTCTTTCCTAGTAATTCCTAAAGCCTCTCACGAACTGATCCTAGGATTTCCATGGTTAATAAAACACAATCCCCACATAGATTGACAAACCATGGATGTTCTCTCCTGGGGACGGAACTGCTTCCAGAACTGTTTGCCCTCAGTAAGACCTCTCTGTTCTTCGAGCCCTTCCAGCCTTCCTACGGAATACCAGGCCTTCCAAGATGTTTTTAGTAAGCATGGGGCGGACACCTTGCCTCCGCATCGCACTTGGGATTGCCCCATTGATCAGGTACCAGGCAAGACTCTTTCCCGAGGTCGAATCTACCCTCTCTCACTCCCTGAGACACAGGCCATGTTGGAGCATATCCGGGAGAACTTGGATAAAGGGTTCATCAGGTCTTCCACCTCTCCGGCCGGGGCGGGGTTTTTACTTCGTCAAAAAGAAGGATGGGGGTCTGCGTCCCTGTATTGACTATAGAGGTCTCAACAACATAACAATTAAGAACAGATATCCGTTACCTCTAATCCCAGAACTGTTCGACCGTGTTAAAGGAGCGACTGTATTCACTAAGCTGGACTTACGGGGGGCCTACAATCTTATACGTATTCGCCCAGGTGACGAATGGAAGATGGCATTTAATAACCGCAACGGCCATTACGAATACCTGGTAATGCCTTTCGGCCTATGTAACGCCCCAGCCGTCTTTCAAGAATTCGTTAATGAAATCTTCAGAGACCTCCTCTATGACTGCTTGGTGGTATATTTGGATGACAGCCTCATCTTTTCTAGGGATCTGAAGACCCATCGAGAACAAGTCAAAGAAGTTCTAACTCGTTTACGGAGGAATCAATTATTCTGTAAGTTAAAAAAGTGCACCTTCGAAGTACCCACGATTCCATTCCTTGGTTACATCCTCTCAGGGCAGAAGTTACAGATGGACCCCGCTAAAGTCCAGGTGATTCAGGATTGGTCGCTTCCAGCTACCCTTAAGGGAGTTCAACGTTTCCTGGGGTTCGCTAATTTCTATAGAAGATTCATTCAGAATTATTCCTCTGTCATAGCTCCCATAACAGCATTAAATAGGAAAGGAGCCGATCCAGCCAAGTGGTCTCCAGAGGCTTTAGAAGCCTTTTCGTCATTAAAGAAGGCCTTCATGACCGCCCCTGTTCTTCGACAACCCGATCTCAGCTGCCCATTCCTGGTGGAGGTCGATGCCTCCATTGTAGGAGTAGGAGCAGTATTATCCCAGCTCTTCGAGGAAAAGAAAGTCCATCCGTGTGCATTCTTCTCGCAAAGATTCTCCCCCGCTGAGCAGAATTACGCTATTGGGGAACAAGAATTACTGGCAATTAAGTTAGCCTTTGAGGAGTAGCGGTATTTGTTGGAGGGAGCTCAGCATCCAATCTCGGTAACCACAGATCACAAGAACCTCCTGTATCTACAGTCAGCTCGATGTCTGAACCCATGCCAAGCAAGATGGGCACTCTTCTTTACCCGTTTCAACTTTAAACTTAGTTACCGACCAGGTTCCCTCAACAAAAAGGCAGATGCATTATCCCGTTCCCTAAGTTCTGAAGAACCCTCTGACTGTTCAAAAGAACAATTCATCTTGGAGTCCACCTCTTTTTCAGCAGCTAATACCTCTCCACTTACTCCTCCAGAAAAAAATCTTTGTTGCACCAAATCTTTGCAAGAGACTGCTAACATGGGCTCACTCCTCCTCCTTCATGGGCCACGCGGGTGGTCATAAAACGCTCAAATTCATTCAGCTCTCCTACTGGTGGCCTCATCTCAGGACTGACGTTCAGGAATTCGTGGCTGCCTGTCCAAAGTGCGCCCAGCATAAAAGTCCCAAAGGTCCTCCAGCCGGGTTGCTCCATCCGTTACCTGTGCCGCAAAGACCATGGACGCATATTTCTATGGCCTTTATTACTGATTTGCCTGTGTCTGGCGGACGGAATACCGAATGGGTCATAGTTCACCGGTTCTCTAAGATGGCACACTTCGTTCCCCTGGCCAGTCTTCCATCAGCATCCCAGTTGGCAAAATTATTCATAGCAGAGATTTTCCGACTCCATGGTCTACCGCAGCAAATCGTGTCTGATATAGGTCCCCAGTTTGTGGCCAAGTTTTAGAGATCCCTTTGTTCTGCTCTTGGCGTGAAATTGAATTTCTCCTCAGGATATCATCCCCAAACGGATGGTCAAACAGAGAGAGTGAACCAGAACCTGGAGACATTTCTACGTTTCTTCATGTCCTCCTCTCAGGACGACTGGCTGGACTTCCTCCCATTCACAGAATTTGCCCATAACAATCTCTATCACTGCCACAAAATCTTCTCCATTTTTCATTAATTATGGTTATCATCCGAAAGTTCCCGACTTCCAACTTCTGCCTATGCTCGAGGTCCCTGCCGCAGAATCAGCACTTCGACAGTTCAGATTATGTGAATATCCAACATCCATCTGTACCAACCTTGTATGTTTTGCCAAAAGTTCATAAGGACCCCCTCCACCCACCAGGAAGACCTATAATCTCCGGCATAATTACCATTACATCTAATTTGTCTGCCATAATAGATTCTTATTTACAACCCCTTGTGAAACAAACTAAGGCTTTTCTTAAACATACAGGAGATATCCTACATAAACTGGAAACTCTAAATTGGCAGGAGGATTATATTATGGCAAGTGGTGATGTTATATACAATTATCGATACTGATTTAGGGTTGAAAGCAGTTTCCTATTTTTTGGAGCAATCAGACTTATGTACAGACGCAAGAAGTTTTATTTTAAAAAGTATTACATTTATTTTAACAAATAATTATTTTTATTACAATGGATCTTAGTATCTGCAATGGTTGGAACAGCCATGGGCACCACATTTGCCCCCAGCTATGCCAATATTATTACGGCATTCTGGGAGGACCAGATGGTTTGGCACAATGACCAGCTGGGGGCAGATCGGGTGTTCTGGAGACGCTTTATTGATATTTTTTAATCTGGAGTGGAAATTTAACAGATTTAACTGCTTTATGTGAGTCTTTGAATGTGAATGGTTTTAATGTACATATACCTTTTAACATAAATAAAGAAAAACTAATGTTTTTGGACTTAAGGATGTTAAGGATGGATATTTACACACTAAGATTCACAGGAAGGAGACTGGCTCCAATAGCTACATAGACAGAGAAAGTCTCCATCATAAAAACTGGCTGGATGGCATTCCATATGGGCAATTCCTACGGGATAAACGTAACTGCACCAAAATAGAGGTTTGTAAGGAACAAATTGATGATATGGGGGAACGTTTCCTGGAAAAGGGCTACAAACAGGAGCAGATTAAGGAAGCAAAAGAGAAAGTAATGAAGATAGAAAAACTTTATTAAATGATTATAAAAAAAGAAAAAAATGGAGTGAATTATAATTGGTCTTTTATAAGTAATTTTAATTCTCAGCATAGAGAAATAAAAAACGTTTTTAGAAAAAATTGGAAATTGCTGAAAAGAGATCCAATAATTGGTGATAAATTGCCTGATAAACTGATGCGGTTTATGTACTATGTGCAAGACAGTAAAAGGACCAAGCAAAATGAAAGAGTTTATTGTGGGAAATAATAATTATCCTATAAAAGAATTTATAACCTGTAACTCAAAGAATGTAGTTTATGGCCTTGAATGCAAATGTGGTCTTGTGTATGTTGGAAAGACCACTAGGAATTTAAAGGTGAGGCTAGCTGAGCACACATATAATATAAAGAAGGGTCTTGAAACCCATACTGTGTGAGCTCATTTTAAGAAAGTGCATAATTCTAATCCTAATTGTATTAAGGCATTCTGGAGTCTTGGAGAAATAGAGATACAATTATCCAAGGCTGAAATGAGATGGATATACAATTTAAAAACATTAATACCAGGAGGTTTAAGTGGTGACTTTGAGTTAAAATGTTTTTTTATAGAGGTGTTTTAAGCTTTTTTTAAATGGTCTTTTGATATGATATAGTTTTTTAGTGGTATCTTAATGTGATTTTATATGGAGTTTATATTGGTCTTATCAGCTTTTTCAAACTGTTTCTATACCCTTCTTTTTGATCTCTCTTATGTTTATAATTTTTAGTAACCTTTTATATATTTGTCTATCTTTTAAATGTTTTAATAAATATGGACGCTAATGGACATTTATGGACATCGATGAACATATTTGATTAATTCCCGCATGTTTCCGGAGGAGAAATAAATGGAGTGTACAAAAACGGGAGGCATTTCGGGGTCCGGTGGAACGCATGACGCACTTCCGCTTCCGGTAATGGAACTTACGGTCGTGGAAATCGCCACGGATGGCGGGAAATTCACGGACCCACAGAGATTGTTTTAGGTTAATGGAAAGGGGTATAAATACCAGCTTGAGCCAGTGTCACTATGCTTCTGAGGAAGGACTACTTATTCCGAAATGCGTTAAGCGAGTGACGTTTTCTTGGGGATCTTGCAGAGGACATCGCACACCTTAGGAGTTGAAGTTTTCCGGGACTTTCCAGACTCTTTGACCCAAATTAAATCTGGGAGGGTAACTGATGTACCTCTGATGCAAAACCTATCCACTGATATGTGGTTACATGCTTTTATCTTTGTTGTCATTGTGAGTGCTATGTATTAATAAACCCCTGTTCTTTATGTGTTACAAAGTTGCACTATGATCCTTTTTCTTGTTCCAAGATAAAGATCTCTTCTGGTGGATGAACATTCTAAGGACACAGATAAATAAGAACTGGGGACTCACAAATTGTATGTAAGGGTTTTTAAATACCTTTTTTAAATACCTTATTTGAGCATATGAATGTACGCCAAGGTGCTGTATATACAAAGCACTGAGGCCCATTCATAGAACATCCATTAATCACCACTCACTGTTCCCTGTTGTACAGCCAATTACTCACCCAAGTACAAAATAGTGTTTCCTACACCAAGCTCTCTTAATTTGAAAATTAGTCTCTTATGTGGGACTGTATCAAAGGCCTTAGCAAAAGCCAAAAAGACCACATCCACTGCTTTACCCTAATCAATATTATAGCTCACTTTCTCATAAAAGCTAATTACTGTAAGTTAGTTTGACCTGTCCCTCACAAAACCATGCTGATTCCTATTAATAACCTTGGTGGTATCCAAGTACTCTAGTATGCTATCCCTTATTATACCTTTCAGTATTTTCCCAACTATAGATGTCAAACTTACCAGTCTATAGTTACTGGGATAAGTTTTCATTCCCTTTTTAAATATTGGGACTACCTCTGCTATATGCCAGTCCTTCGGTAACATTCCTGATGTAATTGACTCACAGAAAATCAAATACAGGGGCCTCGATAGCTCTGAGTTAAGTTGTATAAGAACCCTGGGGTGAAGTCCATCCGGCCCAGCAGATTTATTTGTCTTAATTTTACTTAGTCTCTCCCAGACTACTTCCTCATTTAACCAAGTACTTAGCAACGGCTCATTATCATAGCTTTTGTTGTGCACTACTCCCGTCAACTGGTCCTCTCTAGTGAATACTGATAAAAAGGATTTATTCAATAAATCTGCTTTTTCCCTATCATCATTAATGAAGACATCCAACTCGCCCTGTACTGGTCCAATATTCTCTTTTTTTTAACCTTTTACAATTTATATACTTAAAAAAACTTTTTGGGGTTTGTTTTACTCTCCTTGGTGATTTGTTTTTCATTTTCTATTTCAGCTGCTCTGATTTCTTTTTTGCATTGTTTGTTACATTCCCATCGGACGTAAATGCTTTGAAAGCACGCCTCTTTTTATCCATTTGTTCCTTGACCTTTTTATTAAGCCACATCGGTTTGAATTAACTACTCATGCTTTTGTTACCCTTGGGAATTAACAAATGAGTGTACTTATTGAGCAACGTTGTAAAAACATGCCACATGTCAGCCGTATTCTTACCATGAAACAAAATTTCCCAATTGATGCCCTTTTTGCTTGTTTTAGCATGTTGAAATTAGCTTTTCTAAAGTTAAAAGGCTTAGTTGGACCCTTATAGTGTTGTTTTTGAAAAGTGATATTAAATGTGATCATATTATGATCGCTATTTCCCTACTTCAGTATTTGATATCTCCACGTTATTAGTTAGTACCAGGTCAAGTATAGTCCTAAGTCTAGTTTGTTCCTCGATTACCTGGGACAAGTAGTGGTCTTTTAACATGTTTAAGAACCTGTTACCCAAAGCTGTATTTACTGTTTCAGTGTTCCAATTTATGTCCTGGTAATTAAAGTCCCCAATGATAATGACCTCCCCCAGTCCCACAGCTTTTCCGATTTGCTGCAAGAGTTGTAATTCGTCAGTCACACTAATATCTGGCAGTTCTTAGCAAGTCTCTATTAAAAGCTTTTTTGTTTCTTTACCCCCACTCGAAATCTCAACCCATAATGACTCCACGTTGTCTCCAGTCACCTCGTAAATAACCTCCTTTAAAAACGGTTTTAAGAATGGCTTAACATAAAGGCAAACACCCCCTCTTTATTAGTCCCATCTCTCCTTAAGAGAGTTACCCCTCCAAGTTTGCTGCCCAGTTGTGAGAATCGTTCCACCATGTCTCAATCGTTTCTAATTCCCCCATTTTACTTGTTAAACTTCTTGCATTTGAAAGCATACACTTAAGTTTAGTAATTCCCTGATCTGTATGTCTTGTAGATATCGTTTCCTTAGATACTTGAGTTTTCCTTAATTTACCATTGCTAACTATTTTTTCCCTACCACCCCCATTATACTTTATAGATCCCTTTTTTCTGTCTCTTATTGTCCTACATAAGGGCATATTCAATTGCTGTTGTGTCCTTTCCAACAGGTTTGGTCCATTCCTGACAGTGTCAATCTGACATTTTTTAAAGCTGTCAGGTTTGGCCCCGCTTCCGACAATACACGCGACTTGGTGGCTGAAACTGCCGATCCACGTGTATTCCGACAGCATTCCGACAAGTAAATTTTCCGACTTGCCAGAAAAACTGAGCCTGGATTGAATAGGCCGGAACCCCTTCCGACCTATTCCAGTCAGAAACTGCCATCTTTCCGACAAGATGGCAGTTTACGACTCTTATTGAATATACCCCTAATTCTTTCTAATCCCTCCCCCCAGACACCTAGTTTAAAATCTCCTCCAACCTTCTAACCATCCTTCCCCCCAGCACTGCTGCCCCCTCCTCGTTCATGTACAATCCATCACGACATAAAAGATGGCGCCTGACCAAGACGTCTGCCCAGTGTTCCAGTAACACAAATCCCTCCTTCCTACACCAATCGCTCAGCCACACATTTACCTCCGTAATCTCCCTCTGTCTCCCTGGGCAAACGCGTGGCACAGGTAATATTTCTGAGAATATTACGTTAGATGTCCTTGCCTTAAGCTTGTGACCTAGGTCCCTGTATCTTTGTCTATATCAAGGAGACTATACAATATCTAACGAAAACAGTCGGCTTATTCTTCTCTTTTTTAAAGGAAATTAGATATTAAAAGTTATGATTTAAATATTATAATTACGCATCATAGATTAAAAGAGTGCCCCGCAAACGGATTTATGCACTTAATTTTGGTTTACCACCAATGATTGTTTTCACGGTATGAGATGTAACCAGGATTTCATTTCTTACCAGAACATGGTGTATGGATAGTCTGACCGACACAGGTTCCAGTTGTCTCAGAGAGATGTAAGCAATATATTTGCACACAAACAAGAGCTGACTGGCTGATGCGTTATCACCTTCCTCTTACCCACTTCTCCAGGCTTAATACATCTATGCAAGGGGGGCATTTCTATTTTTTCTGTGCAGGGTAAATAATGGCTGCTTTTGCATGTAGTCCACAAATGTTTGATAGCTTTATATTTACACTGCTATTTAGATTTCAGTTTGAACACATCCACCTTAATGTTACTTTCTCTGCATATTTTATCTGCCCCACCTACAGTGCAACCTGGTTTGCCCACTTGCTTGCTTTTGCTAAATTGTGCACAGAGGTATGTACAGCATATATGGTAGAGATTGTTTTATGCTAGAGCTCTGCACATGCTAGGACTGTTACAGCTCACCCACAGAAAGCACTTTATATATATATATATATATATATATATATATATATATATATATATAATTATTACTTTACTGATCACCAGCAAAAAGTAATTTTTTGATTATTATTTTTATTTTTTTTAAATACAACAAGTGTGCTACTACTATACCGATAATAAGTTAAATAAGATGTTCCCATTCAAGTGCAGTCACAGGGGAACCTGGCCTTGCCCCAAGGCAGTGCCGTATCTAGGCAGTGCATGGGGAGTCCAGGGGGGCTCACACTGCACCCATTTCTTCAATACTTATCTCTGCAGCGTCCCACATCTTCAGCAGCAGTGGTGCAAAATCACTGGGAAAATAATGTGGTACCCATTCCCCAGCATTTTGCACATGCACAATAGTGAAATTGTCTGGAAAATGGCCACTATGCCATTTCCCCAGAGACCTGCACGTGCACTGTAGACCCTGGCACAGCGCCACTGCCGCAAGGAGACATTATTTTGGGACTAAATCCATAGAATGCTCTTCTCCTTGATGTAAGCCCCAATTCACAAAGGCCTGTTTATATGCCTGAGTTCTTACCCTCTCCAAAATATTTCTAGATATGCCACTAGTACAGGTGATGTAATGATTAGCATTACTGCTTCACAATGCTAAAGTCTTGTGTTATGTGTGGAGTTTTTTATACTCTGCCCCTGGTTTGCTTCCACAATTCAAAATATACTGGTAAGTTAACTGGTTTCAGACAAAAATGAACCCTAGTATGTGCACCAGTGGTAGGGGCTATAGATTGTAAACTTGGGCGAGTATGTTTTTCTACTCTATATATTAAATTTGCTTTGTTTGCCTTAGGTGTGCTCTCTTTTCCTTTTCTCTTATTGTTTCACGGTTTTCTTAATTTTATGTTCTATTTTCCAATTTTGTTACTTTCTGCCCCCTATAGACAGACATTCACTTCAATCACTGCCACGCATGTGTTTGTAATCCATGGTCCTATTAATCATACTGTCTTGATACATTCTCTTACTAAAATGCTCTCATTATTTTATTTACATTGTGTATATATGTGATATTTTTAGATTTTTTTTCTCCTATGATTGCTCTATTACTGTTGCCATGTTGTTTAGATTTCCCCACACAGGCTGTGTTTTATGAATTCCAGCCCTACCCTGTTAGCCACACCCCCTATGATTCTCCAGTACATCCCCAGCAGCCCCTGAACACAAACCACAGCTCAGTTTTTAGGAACAGCAGATACATTAGAGTACATGGGGGTGGGCTGGTATTGCAGCCATTGTGTATATACTGTGCTAACAGAACAGTCCCCAATGTACCCAGACAGCAGCCAAAGCCGACTCCAGGCCTACTAGCACCCTGAGCGAGATCATTTGAAGTGCCCCCTCTCCCCAATGTGCGCGCCGAAGGCCACACTCCTTTGATAGTGGGCGTGGCCTTTCAACTATATATTATAAAATCAAATTATAAATATATATACCGTACTATCACCCCCCTACACACACAATTGGCAGCCTTACACATAATGCCCAAAGCAGTGCTACTTACACGTAATGTCCCTAGTGTAGTGCCAGATAAATGTAATGTCCCCAGTATAGTACTAGTTACATGTAATGCCTCTGTAGTGCCAGTTACATGTAATGCCCCCTGTAGTGCCAGTTACATGTAATGCGTCCTGTAGTGTTACTTACACGTAATGCACCCTGTAGTGCCAGTTACACATAATGCCTTCTGTAGTGCCAGTTACACGTAATGCCCCCTGTAGTGCCTGTTACACGTAACGTGTCCTGTAGTGCCAGTTAGAAGTAATGCGTCCTGTAGTGCAAGTTAGATGTAATGCGTCCTGTAGCGCCGGATAGACGTAATGCATCCTGTAGTGTCAGTTAAACGTAATGCGTCCTGTAGTGCTAGTTACACGTAATGCGTCCTGTAGGGGTGGTCTTCTGTTTGCCGGCGGTCGGGCTCCCGGCGCTCAGTATACCGGCGCCGGGAGCCCGACAGCCGGAATACCGACAATTATTTTCCCTCGTGGGGGTCCACGACCCCCATAGAGGGAGAATAAAATAGTGTGGCGCGCGTAGCGCGCCACCGTGCCCGTAGCGTGGCGAGCGCAGCGAGCCCGCAAGGGGCTCATTTGCGCTCGCCAAGCTGTCGGTAAGCCGGCGGTCGGGCTCCCGGCGCCGGGATGCTGGTCGCCGGGAGCCCGACCGCCGGCCAGCCGTAGTGAACCCGTCCTGTAGTGCTAGTTACACATAGTGCTTCCTGTAGGACCAGTTACATGTAGTGCCCCCTGTAGTGCCCGTTACACGTAGTGCTCACTGTAGTGCCAGTTACACAAAATGCCCCTTGTAGTGCCAGTTACACGTAAGGCCCCCTGTAGTGGCAGTTACACGAAAAGCCCCCTGTAGTGCTTTACACGTAGTGCCCCCTATCTCAGATGTGGGGGTGAGCTTCCCCCTGCCCACACTACTTCCAGTCACCTTCCCCCAGCCCCTCTCACCTGGGTCCTACGCAGAGCTGCCGGCGGGAGAGTGCAGCAGACCTGGTGCTGCTGCTGAGCCTGCTGCCTGAAAGGAGGAGGAGGAGGAGAGCAACGGCTGCCGCTGCACAGTGATCTGGGCTTCTTACCGACATATCTGTGCCAGCTGTCGCAGATTAGCTGCTGCTGCTGCGCTTGTCTCTCCCAACTCCAAGGTGCTCCTGTTAGGCTCCCACCACCTGCAGCAGCAGCAGCAGCAGCAGGTGAGGAGTCAGGGGATTGAGGAGAGGGAAGCGGATGATCATCATTGGCAGCTCCGAGTCCTGCCGCTGCTTATGGGTGATTGGACCAGCGGATCCAGCACTGGATCTGCTGTCCAATCACATCTGCCTCGCTGACAGGGACGTGCTTTGATGTGGTCTTAAAGCCCGTCCCTGTCAACGAGGCACTTGCATATGTGCTGCTTTTTTCACTTTTTCAATGGGCTTTTCCAGCCCACTGCTTGGCCCCGCCAACCCGCTTTAGCCCCGTTTCCATTATCTTCGGGAGGCACTGCTATCGGTGCCTCCCAAACTACTTTAATGAATTAGAATGATTAGAATAATATAAAAAGGATACTTATGACACAGAATATGTATAAGTATCTTCTATGTATTATTTTAATTATTAATGACATACAGTACTGTGAAAAAGTTTTAGGCAGGTGTGGAAAGTATGCTGCAAAGTAAGGATGTGCTCAAAAATAGAAGTGTTAATAGTTTATCTTTATCAAATAACAGAATACAAAGTGAATAAGCAGTAGAGAATCTAAATCAAAACAATATTTGGTGTGACCACCCTTTGCCTTCAAAACAGCATTGATTCTTCTAGATACACTTGCACACAGTTTTTCACAGGGAGGTTGTTCCAAACATATTGGAGAACTAACCACAGATCTTCTGTGGATGTAGGCTTGCTCAAATCCTTCTGTCTCTTCATGTAATCGCAGACAGACTCAATGATGTTGAGATCAGGGCTCTGTAGGGGCCATATTGTCACTTCCAGGACTCCTTGTTCTTCTTTAGGCTGAAGATAGTTCTTAACCTTCCTAGGATGTTCGGGTCTTTTTTGACCCATATCAAATTTATTTGTTTGTATGCTCCTTTGCAACACCCTAGGAAGGTTAATGACATTGGCTGTATGTTTGGGGTTGTTATCGTGTTGCAGAATGAATTTGGAGCCAATCAGACGCCTCCCTGATGGTAGTGCATGATTAATAAGTAGTTGCCTCTATTTCTCAACATTGTAGGACAAAGAAACAAACAATATTTAGGAGGACCATAGATGCAGTGGTCGGCCAATGAAACTTAGGGCCCAATTCAGAACTGATTGCTGCTGTGTATTTTTGCCAAACAGGGACAGGATGGTATGAAAATTTCAATTGCACGGGCGTTCACAAGGTGATTGACAGGAAGATGACGTTTTGGGGTGATAACTGGCCGTTTTCTGGGAGTGTCAGGAAAAATGGAGGTGTTCCCAAGCGTTTTCAGGGCGGATGTGTGATGTCAGCTCCGGACCTGATCAGCCTGATTCCTTCGCACTGGAGGAGTAAGTATTGAGCTACGCACACACTGCACAGAGTGGGAAAAACATTGGATGGTGAGTGTGATGCGAACGGTTTTGCAGCTGTCCGCTGACTGAGGGGATTTTTTGCACATCATACACATGTAATCGCACACTTGCACGGGACAAATTTTCACTCCCCCTGGGCGGCGACTATCTGATAGCAGGACAGTGAAATTTGCATCACAGCGATCACGTCTGAATTAGGCCTTTAGTGCATCAGATGAAAGACACATCATGCCTACTTCCCTTCAAAATCGGAAGATGTCCAGCTTTGCCATCAGCTCAGAACTGGTAGAATAAAGTGGGACCCAGGTACACGCATCTACTGTTCAGACAATCTGGCGAAAAGTGGTCTTCATGGAAGAATTGCGGCCAAAAAGCCATACCTTCAACGTGGAGACAAGGCCAAGCGACTCAAGTTTGTTTGAAGACATAGGAACTGGGGTGCAGAAAAATGGCAGCAGGTGCTTTGGAAAGATGAGTCAAAATTTGGCTGTAACACAAGGCAGTATGTTCGCCGAAGGGCTGGAGAGCAGTACAATAATGAGTGTCTGCAGGCAACAGTAAAGCATGGTGGAGGTTCCTTGCAAGTTTGGGGCTACATTTCATCAAATAGAATTGGGGATTTGCTCAAGATCAATGGTGTTCTTAAGGCTGAGAAATACAGGCAGGCACTTATCCATCATGGAATACCATCAGGGAGGTATCTGATTGGCTCCAAATGTATTCTGCAACAGGACAGTTACCCCAAACATACATTCAATGTCAATAAGAACTATCTTCAGCGTAAAGAAGAACAAAGAGTCCTGGAAGTGATGATATGGCCCCTGATATGGTCTGTCTGGGATTACATGAAGAGACAAAAGGAAAAGCCTACATCAACAGAAGATATGTGATTAGTTCTCAAAGATGTTTGGAACAACATCCCTACAAAAACTATGTGTAAATGTACCTAGAAGAATTGATGCTGTTTTGCAAAGGGTGGTCACACCAAATACTAATTTGATATACTGTAGATTTCTACTCTGTTCATTCACTTTCCATTTTGTTAATTGAGAAAAATAAACCATTAACACATCTATTCTTGTGAGCATTCTTACTTTGCAGCAATCTTTCCACCTGCCTAAAACTTTTGCACAGGACTGTGTGTGTGTGTGTGTGTGTGTGTGTGTGTGTGTGTGTGTGTGTATATATATATATATATATATATATATATATACTGTATATACTCTGTCATCACCACTGCAGATTAGATCTGTTTACAAATATTTGGGTACCATGGCCTGTTAGTGTAGGTACACCTACCTTGGACCTTCTCTCGAAAGACCATCTATTTTTCTATTGTATTTTCACCGATCTCCAGTAACTCCTATATAACACCTAAACACCTATTGTTCATGTGTTTGTTTGTTTTTAACAACATATAACACTTTGTATGTGAGGTTGTGCCCTCATCAGCTGTGTGATCCACAGTGACCGCACCTCTTGCCCTGCAGCTATGTTACTAATTATGCTGCTGATACAAGAACCAGTGTTTAATAGAGCTAAATGAATACATTTGTTGACTTAATATAATATTATCAATTTTATTGGGACCTTGGGGTCCCAAAACACGGTCACAATGACCTTCTTTGCTGATGGGGTTGTTCTGAATTTCTTGGAAGGTAGGGATTATGCGTATTTCTATATCATGGATGCTTGGTTCGTCTCCAGTGTCCAGTGGCAGTTCTAGGGATGGGCAAGCAGTGCAACCAACCGGTGCGCTGTCACCCCATCTGCTCTTGACCATCACCAGCGCAATATTGTATATTAAACAAGTGCTGAGCTGCTGTTCTCTCCCCCAGTGTCCCAGAATGCCAGTGGTGGTGGGTGTTACATTGCCGGGCAAGGGTGGCACATGGCATCTGGAAGCGACCACAGGAGAGTATGGAGCAGCCAACACTCTCATACACCCTTTGTGCTGTAGCCTGACTCCTGTCCTTAACTGCAGTGACTGCATCACTGTTGACTGTCTCTCTGCCGGCCAGGGTGCACTCACTGCCTCACACACTGGTAAGGTGGCAGTGAGCACCGGTCACCCAGCCGACCTGCAGGACTCTCTCATGCTTCCCTTTGTCACAGAGCTCTCGGGCATAGTCGTATTGGTTTTATGAACTTCTGTAAGTGGCTTCGGTACCCAGTGTGAACACTTTTTCCTGTACTCTAGTTGCTCATGAAGGATGTTGTGCACAGCCACCTACTGAGATGTTCAGTTTGTCAGCAATATCACTAATACCCCTTTCAGACATATGACCCGGGAAATACATGGGTACGACCCAGGTCTATCAACCTGGGAATTTCCCAGGTCTCAATCTGAGACCCCCATTCACACTACACCAAAAACCCAGGAAATTCCCGGATCAGTCAGATGCTTTTACACTGAACCGGGGAATTTGCCCTGGAATTTGGTGTGTATTTAAAGGGGGACGCTTTCATGTATATTATTCAGCCTTTGATATTTGTTAATTGCAAATATGTGGTTTTATTTCCTATTTAAATAATTTTGCTTCAAAGCTGTGCTACTTGCTAGGTATATACAGGTTGAGTATCCCTTATCCAAAATGCTTAGGACCAGAGGTATTTTGGATATGGGATTTTTCCGTATTTTGGAATAATTGCATACCATAATGAGATATCATGGTGATGGGACCCAAGTCTAAGCACAGAATGCATTTGTTTCATATACACCTTATACACACAGCCTGAAGGTCCTTTTAGCCAATATTTTTTATAACTTTGTACATTAAACAAAGTGTGTCTACATTCACACAATTCATTTATGTTTCATATATACCTTATACACACAGCCTGACGGTCATTTAATACAATATTATTATTTTTTAAATCAAGTACTTTTTTATTGGGTTTTGTGACATTTATACAGAACTTAAAACAAACAACAGCATTATATTAACTGTAACAATTGCCATCAATAAAAATATATATGTTAAATTCAACATGTAGTGTGTGTGTCAGATAAGTTCACGTAAGGTTCCAAAGTAAACGATATCTGTGTAAAGAAGGTCTAGATGTCCAATACCGGTCTGCCCAACCTTGTGCTGCACCAGCGGTCCCATTTCTCTGTAAATTGAGAGGAGGAACCCCTTATCTTATACATATATCTCTCGTGTCGTATTACAGAATTTACTAACGCCCTCCATTGCTCCACCCTAGGCATGTCAGCTGAGAACCAAACCCTGGCAATGACAACCCTCGCCAGCGTAGTGAGACACAGGACATATTTGTACAATACGACAGAGTGTGTTTCCTCAAGATCCAATCCAAACAGGCATAGGCCAGGGTCTAATGCGGGGAGGGATGGAGCAGTCATGGTTATGTCATCCCACACCTTACGCCAGAAAAAGGAAATTACAGGGCAGTCCCATAACAGATGCCAGAATCCGGCATCGGTCTCCCGGCATCTGGGGCAGCAAGAGTTATCCCTAAGACCAGCCCTTTGCATAGTGACAGGAGTTCGATACACCCTGTGCAGAGTGTAAAAAAAGACTTGCTTGTATCTTATACATGGCGTAGTATATTTAATGGAGCCTAGAATCTGGATCCACTGCTCCTGGGACAAAGGTCCCAAATCAGTCTCCCATTTAATGCGAAGTGTATTCAAATGATCAGGGCCATATTTATTATTCAAAGCAGTATATATGACAGATATTTTTCCCTTTCGACTAAGAGAAGTGAGCAACGTCTTAACGGGTGAATCTTCAATTGGAGGCGGGCCATGAGGAAACTGGGTCTGCACAGCATGTCTAAGCTGGAAATACCGAAACAAGGCAGTGTTAGGTATATCAAATTCGATTTTCAATTGCTGAAAGGACTTGAGCACTCCATCTTGGTACAGTTGATTTAGAAATATTACACCCTTAGTTATCCAAATATTGGCCCTCATTCCGAGTTGTTCGCTCGGTATTTTTCATCGCATCGCAGTGAAAATCCGCTTAGTACGCATGCGCAATGTTCGCACTGCGACTGCGCCAAGTAACTTTACTATGAAGAAAGTATTTTTACTCACGGCTTTTTCTTCGCTCCGGCGATCGTAATGTGATTGACACGAAATGGGTGTTACTGGGCGGAAACACGGCGTTTCAGGGGCGTGTGGCTGAAAACGCTACCGTTTCCGGAAAAAACGCAGGAGTGGCCGGAGAAACGGTGGGAGTGCCTGGGCGAACGCTGGGTGTGTTTGTGACGTCAACCAGGAACGACAAGCACTGAAATGATCGCACAGGCAGAGTAAGTCTGGAGCTACTCTGAAACTGCTAAGTAGTTAGTAATCGCATTATTGCGAATACATCGGTCGCAATTTTAAGAAGCTAAGATTCACTCCCAGTAGGCGGCGGCTTAGCGTGTGTAACTCTGCTAAATTCGCCTTGCGACCGATCAACTCGGAATGAGGGCCATTATCTGAAGATATCTTGTACAACTCTGAATACGTACTGTTAAACCATAGCGGAGTACAGGCATCCTGCCCCCCCCCCCCCCCCCCCAATAATATAGAGTATGCGCATAGCGCCAGATTAGCAAGGCTTGACGTAACAAGGGAGGCAAACCAGAAGCCGCACTGCCAGAGAGGAGGAGTTGAAGAGGAGAAAAGGAGAAAGCAGGGGAGCACCTCGCCCGCTCAGCCAGAAAACGCCCCATTGTTGGATCCAAGGAATCTCCAGTCCACTCACTAAGATGGGACATTTGTGCCGCTACGTAATATAGTCTCAAATTGGGAAGACTCGCATCCCCCGAAAGTTGTGACCTACTCAGCGTTTTAATAGAGACTCTTGCTGGTTTATTACCCCATATAAATGAGGACATAACGCCCTCAATTACAGTGAAGACTTTTTTCGGGAGGTAGACCGGAGAGTTATGTAGGGCATATAGGAACTTTGGCTGCATCACCATTTTGAATAAATTAACCCGACCCAGGACAGACAGTGGTAGTTTTTTTCCAGCTATGAGCCCTTTCTTTAAATGACATCATAATGGGGTCGATGTTTTGGGCCACATAACTACGTGCCATAGGCGTGATCCAGATACCCAAGTATTTAAACTGCAGCGTCCACTGCAAGGGGTGCACCCCCCGGGTACTCTCAGGGAGAAAACCAGACAAGGGAAAAATATGCGACTTATCCCAGTTGATCAGTAAACCAGAAAAAACTCCAAATTCCTCCACTACCTGCAGCATAGCCTGCAAGGAGCCCTCAGAGTCCTGCAAGAAAAGGAGCATATCGTCTGCGTACAGGGCCACAACATCCACATGACCCCCAACCTTAATACCCCTAATCTCGCCACTAGATCGTAGCAAGCCGGCCAACGGCTCCACGGCAATTGCGAACAGCGTAGGGGATAGGGGGCAACCCTGCCGAGTGCCCCTCTCCAACGCAAACATCTCTGACGTGAAACCATTGGCCGTCACACGGGCCACAGGCAAGGAATACAATAACTGGAGAAATTTAATAAAACGAGGGCCAAAAGCAAACTTCTCCAGTACCCCCCACAAATACGTCCACTCCACTGAGTCGAATGCTTTGGCTGCACCGAGAGACAGCACCACCGCATCCGACTCCACCAGATCACGCCTCTGCAGATGACAAAACAGTCTACGTAAATTTTGGGCAGTGGACTTACCCGGCATAAATCCTGTCTGGTCCGGGTGAATGATTGTTGTAATAACTAAGTTCAATCTAGATGCCAAGATCTTTGCCAGTATCTTGACATCCGTGCTGAGGAGGGAAATGGGTCTGTAAGACTCGGGGAGTAGGGGATCTTTCCCTGGTTTCAGCAAGACAATTATATTAGCCTCGGCCATAGAGCGAGGGAGAGTCCCGCCCTCCAACAATAGGTCAAATAATTGTAAAAGATAGGGGGCAAAAAAACTGCTAAATTTCTTATAGACTTCACCCGGAAGTCCATCACAACCCGGTGCCTTAGACGCCGGAAGGGACAGGATCGCAGCCTCTACCTCATCCAGAGTAATTGGTGCATCCAGAGCCCCAGAATCTTCCCAGGACAGACAGGGCAAATCCAACCGAGCTAAATAATCCCTCAATTGATCATTGGAGTAAGTGGCTCGGGATGTATATAGCGAGGAATAATAACTACGAAATGTCTCAGACACCGCCGAGCCAGAGTAACACATTTGGCCGTCAGAGTTCCTCACACATTGAATCGTTGTTCTAGTAGATTCAGACCGAGCCAGAAAAGCCAAATAGCTGCCATTCATCTCCGCCTGAAAATAGTGTGCATGTCCCGCAAAAAGGAGTCTACGCCTGGACTTCTCAAATAAGCAATCGGACCACTCTCCCTGCGCGTCTCGCCACAACAGTTCATCAGAACGTAAATGGGTAGCTATATATTGGGATTCCAATTGCTGACACAAGGCCTCCAGTCTCATTTCCTCCTTTTTACTAGATAATTTAACCTCAGATATTCGTTTTATAAAGGAGCCCCGCAGGAACGCTTTGAAAGCATCGTGTTTGACCGCCAGGTCGGTGTAAGGCAGATTACAAACCTGGAACCCCTCCCAGGCAGCAACCAAATCCGCACCCTCCCCTAATAAGGTTAACCAGAAGGGATTAAGTTTCCACATTTTTGCACCGCGCTCCTAACCAACACTAACTGTAAGTGATACAGGAGAGTGATCTGATATACCCCTAGGAAGATAGTCCACCGCCAACACATCAGGGGACAAGTCAGGAGAAATCAAGATCAAATCAATGCGAGAGAAGGCATGGTAGGTAGCGGAGTGGCAGGAGAACAGACTAGCCGTGGGATTGCGACTCCTCCATACATCCACCAACCCCAGTTCCCCCACCAGTCGTGCAAACGGAGTAGGGGATACAGAAGGGGAGGGAGAAGCAACCGACTCTCTCCATCTGTCCAGGGCATGATCCATCACATTGTTAAAATCTCCCAAGCATATCACTGGGGTAGCAGGGGATTGGGCTAGAAATCGGGCAGCATGACGGAGAACCTCATTGTTATATGGTGGGGGGAAATAGACAGCCAAAATGTGGAATAGTCTACGATTAATATGGGCGCGCAGAAAGACGTACCTGCCATATTGATCTGTTTCACAGACGTCTAGGTGAAATTGTATAGATTTTCTAATTAGTACAGAGACACCCCTAGCGCTACCTGAGAAAGTGGAGTGGTAAACATGACTAATCCAGGGTTTCTTGAGCGCCAACACCCTACTTCCAAACAAATGGGTTTCAGAGAGACAAATTATGTCTGCCTGGTATTTTTTAACCTGAGTCAAGATCAACGATCTCTTAATCTTTTCGTTCAAACCCCTGACGTTCCAGCTGAGCAGACGGAGCCCCTCAGAAACAGCAGACATAGAAAGTAGACAAGAAAAGGGTGACAGGATATAAAAGAGAGACAAACATCAGAGCCCGGCAGTTCCGAGCCGCAGAGCAGTGTAGGCTGCGGATAGGGACAACCAGTCCCCCTTTGTCCCTGGAAACAGAGGAAATCAAAGCAATATCGTTCGCAAATAGCGCAGCATAACAGAACACACACATAAGCAAAAATTGATGGCATGAAAAAAAAAAAACTAACCCCCCCCACACCCACCCTGTATCACCTTGGAAACTTAAGGTATGCCTGGATCCCATAACTCCCACCAAATTAACTAAACTAAGGGATAGGGGCCTAACCAAGAACCCAAAGAAATGCCCCTACACTATCTTCGGCATAGGCTCTCCACAGAATACCGATAGAAGTAGTACCCTAACCCTGAAAAAAACATATCTAGCAGCGTACCCCAACATAAAAAAAAAAAGGGGGAAAACACGAGAACCAACATCGATATTAGGCTGCCCAACATTGCCCCATCAAAGCATTGTACATGCATCCACAGTGTGACTAGCATAATAAGAATATGAAACAATTAGGCTTAGCATTAAGAGAGCAATAAACCAACAATTGTACAGTAACATGTCATCGAGGAGGGCGAGGCTATCGTTCCAGCCATGCAGCAGCATCTTGAGGAGTTGAAAAAAAGTGAGTATGGTTATCAAACAATACTCGCAGCCTGGCCGGAAACAGCATAGAGCACTGTATATTACGGTCACGGAGTTGACGTTTGATATGCAGAAACTGTGATCTACTCTTTTGCACCTCCAGGGCAAAATCAGGGAAAACGGATATATTATGTCCATCCAGTTGGAGAGGGCCCTGCGTCCGGGCCAGACGGAGTATAGCGCCACAGTCCTTAAAATGCAGGAAACGGGCAATAAATGTTCTAGCCGGAGCCCCGGGTGGCGGCATTCTAGGCGGGAGTCTGTGTGCTCGTTCCACTGCGAATTGAGAGGTAAATGCTTCCCTGCCTAATAATAAGAATTTACTCACCGGTAATTCTATTTCTCGTAGTCCGTAGTGGATGCTGGGCACTCCGTAAGGACCATGGGGAATAGCGGGCTCCGAAGGAGGCTGGGCACTCTAGAAAGATCTTAGACTACCTGGTGTGCACTGGCTCCTCCCACTATGACCCTCCTCCAAGCCTCAGTTAGGTACCGTGCCCGGACGAGCGTACACAATAAGGAAGGATTTTGAATCCCGGGTAAGACTCATACCAGCCACACCAATCACACCGTACAACTCGTGATATGAAACACAGTTAACAGTATGAAACAATAGAGCCTCTCAACAGATGGCTCAACAATAACCCGATTTAGTTAACAATAACTATGTACAAGTATTGCAGATAAACCGCACTTGGGATGGGCGCCCAGCATCCACTACGGACTACGAGAAATAGAATTACCGGTGAGTAAATTCTTATTTTCTCTGACGTCCTAGTGGATGCTGGGAACTCCGTAAGGACCATGGGGATTATACCAAAGCTCCCAAACGGGCGGGAGAGTGTGGATGACTCTGCAGCACCGAATGAGAGAACTCCAGGTCCTCCTCAGCCAGGGTATCAAATTTGTAGAATTTTGCAAACGTGTTTGCCCCTGACCAAGTAGCTGCTCGGCAAAGTTGTAAAGCCGAGACCCCTCGGGCAGCCGCCCAAGATGAGCCCACCTTCCTTGTGGAATGGGCATTGACAGATTTTGGCTGTGGCAGGCCTGCCACAGTATGTGCAAGCTGAATTGTACTACAAATCCAACGAGCAATAGTCTGCTTAGAAGCAGGAGCACCCAGCTTGTTAAGTGCATATAGGATAAACAGCGAGTCAGATTTTCTGACTCTAGCCGTTCTGGAAACATATATTTTCAGTGCCCTGACAACGTCTAGCAACTTGGAGTCCTCCAAGTCCCTAGTAGCCGCAGGCACCACAATAGGCTGGTTCAGGTGAAACGCTGACACCACCTTTGGGAGAAACTGGGGACGAGTCCTCAATTCTGCCCTATCCATATGGAAAATCAAATAAGGGCTTTTACAAGACAAAGCCGCCAATTTTGATACTCGCCTGGCAGAAGCCAAGGCCAATAACATAACCACCTTCCACGTGAGATATTTCAGATCCACGGTTTTTAGTGGTTCAAACCAATGTGATTTTAAGAAACTCAACACCACGTTGAGATCCCAAGGTGCCACAGGAGGCACAAATGGGGGCTGACTATGCAGCACTCCTTTTATAAATGTCTGAACTTCAGGTACTGAAGCTAGTTCTTTTTGAAAGAAAATCGACAGAGCCGAGATCTGTACCTTAATGGAACCCAATTTAAGGCCCATAGTCACTCCTGCTTGCAGGAAATGCAGAAATCGACCTAGTTGAAATTCCTCTGTTGGGGCCCTTTCGGCCTCACACCATGCAACATATTTTCGCCATATGCGGTGATAATGAGTTGCTGTAACCTCTTTCCTGGCTTTAGTAAGCGTAGGAATGACTTCCTCCGGAATGCCCTTTTCCTTCAGGATCCGGCGTTCAACCGCCATGCCGTCAAACGCAGCCGCGGTAAGTCTTGGAACAGACAGGGCCCCTGCTGCCGCAGGTCCTGTCTGAGTGGCAGAGGCCATGGGTCCTCTGATATAAATTCTTGAAGTTCTGGGTACAAAGCTCTTCTTGGCCATCCACGAGTATCGTTCTTACTCCTCGCCTTCTTATTATTCTCAGTACCTTTGGTATGAGAGGCAGAGGGGAGAACACATAAACCGACTGGTACACCCACGGTGTTACCAGAGCGTCCATAGCTATCGCCTGAGGGTCCCTTGACCCGGTGCAATATCTTTTATAGCTTTTTGTTGAGGCGGGACGCCATCATGTCCACCTGTGGCCTTTCCCAATGGTGTACAATCCTATTGGAAGACTTCTGGAGGAAGTCCCCATTCTCCCGGGTGGAGGTCGTGTCTGTTGAGAAGATCTGCTTCCCAGTTGTCCACTCCGGGAATGAACACTGCTGACAGTGCTAACACATGATTTTCCGCCTAACGGAGAATCCTTGTGGCTTCTGCCATCGCCATCCTGCTTCTTGTGCCGCCCTGTTGGTTTACATGGGCGACTGCCGTGATGTTGTCTGATTGGATCAGTACCGGCTGGTTTTGAAGCAGAGGCCTTGCCGGCCTCAGGGCATTGTAAATGGCCCTCAGGTCCAGAATATTTATATGTAGGGAAATAACCTGACTTGACCAAAGTCCCTGGAAATTTCTTCCCTGTGTGACTGCCTCCCAGCCTCAAAGGCTGGAATCCATGGTCACTAGGACCTAGTCCAGTATGCCGAACCTGCGGCCCTCTTGAAGATGGGCACTCTGCAGCCACCACAGTAGAGATACCCTGGTCCTTGGAGACAGGGTTATCAGCCTATGCATCGGAAGATGCGATCTGGACCACTTGTCCAACAGGTCCCTCTGAAAAGTTCTTGTATGGAACCTGCCTAATGGGATTGCTTCGTAGGAAGCTACCATTTTTTCCCAGGACTCGCGTGCAATGATGCACCGCTACCTATTTTGGCTTCAGGAGGTCTCTGACTAGAGATGACAACTCCTTGGCTTTCTCCTCCGGGAGAAACACTATTTCTGGTTTATGTCCAGAACCATCCCCAGGAACAGTAGACGTGTCATAGGAACCAGCTGTGACTTTGGACTGTTTAGAATCCAACCATGCTGTTGTAGCACTTTCCAAAATAGTGCTACCCCGACTACCAACTGCTCCTTGGACCTCGCCCTTATAACGAGATTGTCCAAGTACGGGATAATTACAACTCCCTTTTTTCGAAGGAGTATCATCATTTCGGCCATTACCTTGATAAAACACCCTCGGTGCCATGTACAGTCCAAACGGCAGTGTCTGGACTTGGTAATGGTAATCCTGTACCACAAATCTGAGGTACTCCTGGCGAGGATGGTAAATGGGGACATGCAGGTAAGCATCCTTGATGTCCCGGGATACCATGTAATCCCCCTCGTCCAGGCTTGCAATAACCGCCCTGAGCGATTCCATCTTGAACTTGAATTTTTTTATGTATGTGTTCAAGGATTTTAAAATATAAAATGGGTCACACCGAACCATGCGGTTTCGGTACCCCAACCCGTGTGGAATAGTAACCCCGTCCTTGTTGAAGTAGGGGCACCTTGAGTATTACCTGCTGGGAATACCGCTTATTAATTGCCTCTAGCACAGCCTCCATGCCTGAGGGAGTTGTCAGCAAGGCATATTTTAGGAAACGGCTGGGGGGAGACATCTCGAATTCCAGCTTGTACCCCTGAAATACTACTTAAAAGAAACAGGGATCCACCTGTGAGCGAGCCCACTAATTGCTGAAATTTTTGAGACGGCCCCCCACCGTACCTGGCTACACCTGTGGAGCACCCGCATCATGGTGTGGACTCACAGGAGGCGGGGGAAGAATCTTGATTCTGGGAACAGGCTGACTGGTGCAGCTTTTTCCCTCTACCCTTGTCTCTGTACAGAAAGGAAGCGCCATTTGACCCGCTTGCTTTTCTGAAGCCGAAAGGACTGTACCTTTGTCTGTGAGGAAACCTGAGGTAAAATTATTTCTTCCCAGCAGTTGCTGTGGATACGAGGTCCCAGAGACCATCCCCAAATAATTCCTCACCCTTATAAGGCTCTCTATGCGCTTTTTAAGTCAGCATCACCTGTCCAGTGACAGGTCTCTAATACCCTCCTGACAGAATGGACAATACATTTATTTTGGATGCCAGCCGGCAAAATATCCCTCTGTGCATCCCCCATATATAAGACGACGTCTTTAATATGTTTTTATGTTTGCCAACTAGTATCCCTGTTTGACAGGGTCACCGACCACGCTGCAGCAGCACTATCTGCAGGTCTCAGTCTAGTACCTGAGTGTGTAAATACAGACTTCAGGATAGCCTCCTGTTTTTTATCAACAGGTACCTATTAAAGTGGCCGTATCCTAAGACGGCAGTGCCACCTTTTTTGACAAACGTGTGAGCGCCTTATCCACCCTAGGGGATATCTCCCAGCGTAACTTATCCACCTGGCGGGAAAGGGTACGCCATCAGTAACTTTTTATAAATTACCAGTTTCTTAACGGGGGAACCCACGCTTTTCACACACTTCATTTATTCATCTGATGGGGGAATAAAACACTGCCTGTTTTTTCTCCCCAAACCTAAAACCCATTTTTAGAGGTGCTTGGGTTAAAGTCAGAAATGTATAACACATTTTTTATTGCCGGGATCAAGTCACGGATGTTCCTAGTGGATTGTGTATATGTCTCCACCTTGTCGACACTGGAGTCAGACTCCGTGTCGAAATCTGTGTCTGCCATCTGAGAGAGCGGGCGTTTTTGAGCCCCTGATGGCCTTTGAGACGCCTGGGCAGGCGCGGGCTGCGAAGCCGGCTGTCCCACAGCTGTTACGTCATCCACCCTTTTATGTAAGGAGTTGACACTGTCGGTTAATACCTTTCACCTATCCATCCACTCTGGTGTCGGCCCCACATGGGGCGACATCACATATATCGGCCTCTGTTCCGTCACCATATAAGCCTCCTCATTCAACATGTCGACACAGCCGTACCGACACACCGCAGACACACAGGGAATGCTCTAAACGAGGACAGGACCCACAAAAGCCCTTTGGGGGGACAGAGTGAGAGTATGCCAGCACACACCAGAGCGCTATATAATGCAGGGACTAACTGAGTTATGTCCCCTATAGCTGCTGTTTTTATATATAATGTATACTGCGCCTAAATTTAGTGCCCCCCTCTCTTTATTAACCCTTTGTAGACTGCAGGGGAGAGCTAGGGAGCTTCCTTCCAGCGGAGCTGTGAGGGAAAATGGCGCCAGTGTGCTGAGGAGATAGGCTCCGCCCCTTTTTCGCGGCCTATTCTCCCGTTTTTTATGGAATTCTGGCAGGGGTATTTACCTCATATATAGCCCCTGGGGCTATATATTGAGGTATTTTAGCCAGCCAAGGTGTTTTTATTGCTGCCTCAGGGCGCCCCCCCCCAGCGCCCTGCACCCTCAGTGACCGGAGTGTGAAGTGTGTGAGAGGAGCAATGGCGCACAGCTGCAGTGCTGTGCGCTACCTTGGTGAAGACAGAGTCTTCATGCCGCCGATTTTCCGGACCATCTTCTTGCTTCTGGCTCTGTAAGGGGGACGGCGGCGCGGCTCCGGGACCGAACATCAAGGCTGGGCCTGCGGTCGATCCCTCTGGAGCTAATGGTGTCCAGTAGCCTAAGAAGCCCAATCCGGCTGCAAGCAGGCGAGTTCGCTTCTTCTCCCCTTAGTCCCTCGCTGCAGTGAGCCTGTTGCCAGCAGGTCTCACTGAAAATAAAAAAATCTAAGACTATTACTTTCTAAGAGCTCAGGAGAGCCCCTAGTGTGCATCCAACCTCGGCCGGGCACGAAATCTAACTGAGGCTTGGAGGAGGGTCATAGTGGGAGGAGCCAGTGCACACCAGGTAGTCTAAGATCTTTCTAGAGTGCCCAGCCTCCTTCGGAGCCCGCTATTCCCCATGGTCCTTACGGAGTGCCCAGCATCCACTAGGACGTCAGAGAAAAACTAATAAGCCAAGTTTCCAGAAATTATTCCGGGGAGGTGCCCTCCGCTCTTTCAGGGAGCCCAACAAAACGAATGTTGTTGCGCCGCAGTCTCCCTTCTATATCGGAAATTTTAGCCTGCATAGATACCATTTGGGTAGACAAGTCGGCCACTTTCGTCTGTAGGGGTGATGTAGTATCTTCCAGAGTCGATATCCGATGTTCAGTTTCACCCACTCTATCCCGGATTTTTTGTAGATCCTGTCTGAGCAGAGAGACGTCCGCCTGCACCTGCCCAATCCTGTCTGTAACCCTCTGTTCAGACGCAGAAATGGCTTGTAGTATTTGCTGGGTAGAGTGAACTTGCTCAGCGGGATCAGAGGCAGCCACTTCTGTCGCAGGCGAGGATGGGTCAGTGTCACCTTGCTTTGCCGAATGAGAGGGCTGTTGCGACCTAGCATATTTCTCCAGTCTCGCAGCGGTGTCAGCCGCATTTTGACCTCCTTTCACCATTGCAGCACTGGACGCGGAGTCAGGGCCGCGAGGATATTACAGCAAAAAAGTCTCCAATCAGTATAGGGTCAGCACAGGGGCTGGGGTCGCCTGGGTCGGGCAGAGATGATAAACAATAATATAGCAGAGCAGAGCAGGCTTATGGGCACACTGCAGAGTATTCTGTGTACAAGGAGTAGTTCAGCACGGAAGCAGACTTATGGGCACAAGTGTGGCTATTGCAGAGATGCAGGAAGCAATTAGAAACAGTTTTCTCCCTTTCTTTCTCTTCACCCGATCCCCTCCCTGCAGCTATATACCCTTCTCAGTAGATGTGGGGGGGAACCATGTTCATGGCACCTCTCTGTAAACTTCTATTAAACCCAGGAGGGAGAGAGAGGGGCAGCCCCAGCCTCAGCTCACTCCGCTGTACGGCACCGCAGGACGGAGAGGATGTCAGGAGCAGGGAGAAATATATAAGCCTGCAAGATGGCGGCTTCGCGGGCTTTCTTGCCCGCACTCACCCGTCCGCTGCACCTCCGCGGGATCTCAGGCAAGTACGGCCGCGCTATGCCCGCCAGTCAGGGCCTCCCCCGTCCCGGTCCCCCGGCCGGAGGATCACGGCAAGCCCGCCGCTAGAAGCGCTGCCACGCGCCGTCCCGCGAGCCCCAGCAGGCAGAGAAGCAGGGAGCCGGGCCGGCACACTGGAGGGGTCAGATGCAGGGAGCCGCGCCGCACACCGGACCAGTGCGGGTATGTACAGGGGCAGTACACCGTCCTCTGCCAGCTGGCAGGTCACAGGAGCCACGGGTTAGGGGAAAAACGGATGTTTTAACAGGATCTTTATGGAGAGCTAGATCTTCCCACTGCTACTCCATGCCTGTCCAAGCCACGCCCCCTTTAATACAATATTATTAATAACTGTGTATTAAACAAAGTTTGTGTACATTGAGTCATCAAAAAACAAAGGTTTCACTATCTCAATCTCACTTAAAAAAGGCCGTATTTCTGAATATTCCGTATCACGGAATATTTGGATATGGGATACTCAACCTGTATTGTTATTTTTTAATTTTTGTTAATACTGCTTTTAAACCTAAATTCCGATTCACATCTAGGATTTGTGTACGGCTCCTTCCCGAGAGCGTCTCGGCGAGTCCTCTTTCAGACAGGCCCACCAACCCGGCAATATGCTGGGTTGATGACATCTCCGCCGATGCAGGCGAAGGCGATGCTTGGAGGTCCGATGATCTCAAGGCACCTCCATTTCTCTATGCAGTGAATGAGTACCGGGTCCTTCCTGGAACCAAACCTACAAGCAAGCCGGGTTGGATTCCTGGATAACTTGACCCTGGTAAACCCTTTTACACGTAACCGCTCAAGGGTTATCACGGCAATAACCCTGGTTTTTAGCGGCGGTGTAAAAGGGGCATTAGAGGCTCCCACTCACATTCCCCCTCACACACCCAGTTATCAGCCAGTATTATCATTCCTTAGTTTCAGATCTGCCCATCTCGTGAGTGAACTTCTGAAGTATAGAGCATTTGCCCAGTCTGCTGTGTAATACTCTAAACTTAGCTGGGTTATGGTATAGCCGTTATTAGCCGAAGAGCCAATCAGACACTTCACTTCCAACCCGGGTCTAAAATCCCAGGTTGGATGTATTTAATTAGACGCTGACTGGCTGGGACTTTAGGCCTAATTCAGATCTGATCGCAGCAGCAAATTTGTTAGCTAATGGGTAAAACCATGTGCACTGCAGGTGTGGCAGATATAACATGTGCAGAGAGAGTTAGAGTTGGGTGGGTTATTTTGTTTCTGTGCAGGGTAAATACTGCGATACCGCTGAGATACACTGCAGCGTGCGATCGGGTCAGAATGACCCCCATTATTCTGCCCAATAGCTAACAAATTTGCAATTAATAGTGCTGCTGTCTTAAATTCTGCTGTTAAAAACGCAAATAATTGGTGGTTTTGAAGAGCCGCCACTTAGTAAATAAACCCTCAAGCCTCAAAACACGGCACAACAGCTATTACTTAACATGCATTTACTGTTCTTCAATGAAGAACAGAAAAGACAAAGCCAGGAAGATTAATTTCTGATGCTGCTTAACATTACATTATAACGTTGGTTATTTTATTCCATTTTAAATCAAAATTTCAAATCTGTATCTTTTTATAAAACAAAATGAATCAGTACATAGTCCACATAGCATGTTAATGATAGAGTACATGAAATTACTGCCCCAGTTATAAATCCAGCATTACAACAGGCTGAATTTTAAATTAGTCATTATATCAACACAGCATAAAAGGTCTTTATATTTATAGCTAAATTCCCATTTTTACGTTACACATAAACAAACTTTAAATTGGCCTTAAAATGTGAACGTGTTATGGAAGGAGCTCTTATATCTCTCTTCACTTTTTAATATCCACAGAAAGTAAAACTGCATCTTCATCCAGGGGTATAATAGCTCATTCTACTGATTCTTTATTGTTGTTTACCAGAGAAGTTTGTTACAAAAGTTACATAAGAAACTTTTTTTCCTTATAAGCCTTGTGTATTACAGACACCTCTCTAAGAGGGTGTGATATGTTATCCCAGTGGGCGGGATGAGGGCTGTCAACATCCCGACAGCGCCATCCCAACCGAATGCCATCAGAGGGGAGAGAACTAATAGGCCCCTTGCAGGCTCGGTGTGCTCGCTACGCTGTGGGCTCGGTGGCTCGCCACAGGATCTATTCCCTCACTATGGGTGTCGTGGACAGCCACGAGTGGAAATAGCCCTGTTGCGCCGGGATTCCGGCTGGCGGCATTGTCAGCTGTCGGGATTCCAGCTTTCGGTTCCTGAACGCAAGGATCCCCAGAGCCGGCATTTTAAGTACATCTCCTCTAAACAATTCAAAGGGATGTTATCAGAATCCCGGTGGCCGACATACCGATGTTCAGAGTCCCAACGGATCCCAGTAAGTATTTTAACCCTAACCCACCCCTCTAACAGCCTAAAACTAACTGTTCCCTCCCGCACCCTAATCATAATTACCCCTCCATCAAGCAGCCAGTATCTGGATGATAGATTGACAATATATTGGTCGACAGTCAGTATGTTGACACCATATGGTCAACATGCATTTAGGTCGACAGGTACAAGAGGTCAACAAATGAAAGGTCAAAAAGGTACAAAAAGACGGCATATTCAAAAAGTCAAATAACAATGGTCGACACATGTTTTTTGTGTGTTTTCTCAATATTTGCTTGATTTACTATCCATGTGCACATCTATTGGGAATATTAACCTGTGACAAGTGTAGCGAATCTAGCCACCATGCCCAAAGTATGGGATCGAAGCGAGCCCGCGAGGGTAGACATTTGTACTGATGGTGGTTATAAAACATGAACTATACAAGATTTGGCCATAAAAATACAATAAACATGTGTTGACCATTTTTGTGTTGACCACTGTCATGTCGAACTTTTGAGCCTGTTGACCTTTTGTGCCTGTCAACCTTACCCACTGTTGATCTTTTGTAGCTGTCGACCTTATGTATGTCACCATTTGGTGTCGACTTATTGACTGTCAACATTTTTATACCACACCCCCACAGTCTAACCCTAACCCTCCCCCTAGTGCTTAACTATAATCCCAGTACTTACCTGACCGCATCCCAATTCAAATAGCCCAGCCACAACACTCGCCCATGCCATCTCATCCTGTCCATCTATCCAGCAACAATTTTGACAAATTTCCAGCGAAGACATTTCAAATTACAATGTTGTATGTTAAGCCACGTGAATGCGGCTGAAGCAATGTTGATGCATCCGAGTGAAACCCTATGCAAAGGCAACAGCATGGTTCTCTAAACAGTGGTTCTCAAACTTGGACCTCAGGACCCCACACAGTTCATGTTTTCCAGTTCACCTGTTAATCTTTAAAATGAGACAGTTGGACATACACCTGTGTCCAGCTAGGTGACATGGAAAATGTGAACTGTGTAGGGCCCTGAGGACCAAGTTTGAGAACCACTTCAAGTGTAGCAGATGGGTGAGTGCCTGGATTTATTAATCAAAGATGTAATGCACAACGCATAACAGAGTGGAATGCAATGTCACAGGTGTTAAGATTAGGGTAAACTATATGCATTTTACAACAGATTTATAGTGAATGTCTATGATACAAGTAAATACAGACTCATACCTATGGCTAAATGTAATAGCCTCCGAGTTACGGAGGTGTGGGAATTTTGTGTGACTGGTTTTGCTTTCTAAATGATTGCTGCTTTAAAACAATGGCCCTCATTCCGAGTTGTTCGCTCGTTCTTTTTCATCGCATCGCAGTGAAAATCCGCTTAGTACGCATGCGCAAAGTTCGCACTGCGACTGCGCCAAGTAACTTTACTATGAAGAAAGTATTTTTACTCACGGCTTTTTCTTCGCTCCGGCGATCGTAATGTGATTGACAGGAAATGGGTGTTACTGGGCGGAAACACGGCGTTTCAGGGGCGTGTGGCTGAAAACGCTACCGTTTCCGGAAAAAATGCAGGAGTGGCCGGAGAAACGGTGGGAGTGCCTGGGCGAACGCTGGGTGTGTTTGTGACGTCAACCAGGAACGACAAGCACTGAACTGATCGCACAGGCAGAGTAAGTCTGGAGCTACTCTGAAACTGCTAAGTAGTTAGTAATCGCAATATTGCGAATACATCGGTCGCAATTTTAAGAAGCTAAGATTCACTCCCAGTAGGCGGCGGCTTAGCGTGTGTAACTCTGCTAAATTCGCCTTGCGACCGATCAACTCGGAATGAGGGCCAATGGACAGACTTTCTCAAAATTCCAACACCTCCGGAACTCGTAGGCTATTACATTGTCTGTAATCAAATAATAATAGACAAATGAAAAATATCCTGAATTATACTTGGAAAACTTACTTTATAAAACAAGTTTATTAATTGAATGGTGCAGTGTGCCACTGAATTAAAACACAATGTATGCATGTAACAATATGCATAAAATATAACTGACAGCTAATATTATATATATATATATATATATATATATATTTGCTATTTTATATAACAACACACATTCTCATATCCAAATAATGACAACACATAGTGCCTTTAGTGTAATGCTTAACGTTTAAAGTGTAATGTAATGCTTTAATTGATATATTACACAATTTTATATTTAGTAATTTATTTAAGGCCATCTTCATTGGAAGACTTGTGAGGCAGCTATTGGTACAGCTCCGTAAGAGTT